>NC_134535.1:4953078-5626412 GCF_050624435.1 Tenrec ecaudatus
CCCCGAGGGAGGGGTGGCTGTGTCAGACAGGGTGGTAGAGGAGGAGAGAGTGGAGGCTTGTCTGACCCCGGTCTGCCTCCGAAGAGTCTGTCTTTGGGCTGATGTGGGAAGTATCCGGGCCCCTTGTGAAGTCTGAGGCTGTCAGAGGACGCCTCTGTGACATTCCCACGTGCCTGACATTTCAGTATTTTAGAATATTAATCCTCAGACGATGCTTGTAACTTTTCAATCAACACACACAAAGGTCAACAACAGAAGTAGTTCTGAAAGTCAACGGACCCGACAATTCATCAGGCAACAAAAAATTAGCGCTTTGAATCAGAACACAATTCTGAAAAGGAAAGGTTTGAAGATGCCCTGGAAGCAGAGTGAGCACTCCAGACAAGGACAAATGACAGTTTATTTTTACCAAACCGGTTATCAACCGATCTTTATGTAAATAGTGCAAACGTTACAACGCTCCTCAAAAATGCCAACATTATTTTTACAGATTAGCACAGAATAAAAGCCAAAAACAACATCAATAACTCAATTAAAATAACTCAGGCTTGTGTTTATATAAATTTGATGAGCATAATATATTCGTCACACCACTGCAATTATTCCCTGAAATAATACTCTAACTATTATTTTGACGATGTAATTACAGTTCTTACCCGAAGGGTAGTAACAAAAAACTGGCATAGACACCCAGCTGGAAGTTCACCTAGAATAAGGCTCTCACAGAGAGACTGGGGAGAGAGAGTCAGCGCTGCTTCAGGAGACAGAACGCGTGTCGCAGGTTCCCCGTGCTGATCCGGCATCACTGAATCCAAATGTCACTGTTTATATACAGATAAACTAGAGGGACTTCATGAGCTCCTTTTTTCAAAACGGAAGTCAGAAATATCATTTAACTTCCACTTTACATAAGACATGCATCCAACTTCAGCAATAATACACACATCCAACTCTACCCATGAACACACATCCTCTCCTCAACAGTCAGACAATTAAAACCTTAATGCAGACCTACATAAATAAGGAGCCAATCTATGTTCATCGATGGAAGGTCAAGATTGTTAAAATGGCAACTCTCCCAAAGTTGATCGAAATAACCCCTACCAAAATAGCAGCTTTAGAACAATGTTTCCCAGGAATTGACTTATTTATCAGGTGATCAAGTAAAAGTCCTAAACCTTTTTGAGAGTGATGAACAAAAGTGAAGGACTTGCACTTCCCAAGTCCAAGTGGAAAAGCTATTGTCATCAACACAACGCGGAAGCAGCAGCACAGCCAAAGAGACGAAGGGACAGACTCAGCCAGAAGAAGGCCTGCACATTCACTTGTCCAAAAGGACACACAGGTAACCCAATGTGGGGCAAGAGTAGGCTACGATGTACCTGGACCACTGAACATCAGCACACCCTCACACCAAACATGAAATTCAAAGAACATGAAACTATACTAAATACAAGTATGCTAAATAAAAGTGGCAAACAGAACTTTTAGGAGAAAAACTTTGTGACCTTATGGGCAGAGTTCTTAGATACAACCCATAAAAGAACAAACTGGATGGCCTGGGATTGGGTGCAAATGAGCACGAGG
Source organism: Tenrec ecaudatus (assembly GCF_050624435.1). Classification (NCBI taxonomy): domain Eukaryota; kingdom Metazoa; phylum Chordata; class Mammalia; order Afrosoricida; family Tenrecidae; genus Tenrec; species Tenrec ecaudatus. The sequence goes on from NC_134535.1 coordinate 4,954,666, forward strand.
GTCCCTTTGTGAGGCAACGGTCTGAGACTGGATTGTGGCGATTTGTGCACGACTTGGTTAATTTACTGAAATCCATTCACTTGTAGACTTAACCCCCAAGCAAACCCACTGCCATCAAGCCGCTTACCACTCATCGCAAGCCTACAGCACAGAGTAGAACTGCGCTCATGGGTTTCCAAGGCTCTAACTCATTAAGGCCACAGAAAGCCTCCTCTCTCACACACCCAGAGCAACTTGTGGGTTTGAACTTCTGACCTAGCAAGGAGCAGCTCAGTGCACTAGCATGAGCTAGTCCAGACTCCTTTGTAGACGATGAAGGTGATATGGGACTGATATAAAATGTGTCAACGGATGTAAATTGTGTACGTGGTGTTGAAGATGCCTCAGCAAAGCTATTAAAAACTAAATGGACAGAACAGCAACCACCTGAGTTGGCATCAGTTTCCGTACCATCAACACACTGTCTGGACAATCTGCCCCGACTGGTGAGAGGGGGTGGTACTAGGTGCGTCCAGCCGGTGTGACTCAGCGAGCCCAGTACAACAGAACAGTCACGTGCCCTCCCGCAGACGGGCAGGTCTCAAGTGAGAAGTCAGAGGGCTTTTACTCACCAATGACAGGATGGCTCATAAAGCCTTTCTCTTTCAAATGTGTCATTAGATCACCTCATTGCAGCGGAAAAGAGAACGGCAGCATTAATACTATGGGGAAAGGCACATTCGGTTTGTCATACTTGGTAAAAATTAAATGTGCGCTGGTTTCCCTGGGGTGCAGTGCTTAGTCTGAGAAACCCAGAGCTGCAATTCTGCCCTGCCCTGTCCTGTCGGGCCACTGAGGGTTTCTGAGGCTGTGGCTCCAGATGGGGGTAGAATGCCTCATCTCTCTCCAAGGTACAGACTGGACAAGGGAGAAAGGAGAATGGCTGAAACTTACCTTTGTGTCAATTCCTTAATATTTCACTGATGAAGTTTCCCTGTCTCATGAAATACAGAATGTGAGCTTTCCACTCAAAGGCCTGATTTTTAAACCCTCTGCCAGCCCAGGAGTAAGCATTGCACTGCATGTTACCTGTCAACAGGGATTCCTGCTCCGTCTGCAGCTCACGGAAAAGAAGAATCAAGTCAACAGCAACAGCAATCGTATCCAGGTTTCTGGGTTATAGTTTAAAAAAAAAAGAAAAAAGTTAAATACATTGGTGTTCTTAAAACTGCGTTTCAAAAGATGACTCGATAAAGGGTACAAAGGCTGCTGGGTTAACAGTGCCTGGGGTTGGCTGGCTAAGTCCCCCAAAGACGTCCCGTGACTCTTTCACCTTTCATGGCAGTGTCGTCTCCATGGGTTACACTGTTCTTATAGGAGGATGTTGGGTGGGTCTGAAGCAGAGAGGAGGAGGAGGACAGGCAGAAGCTGAGCCTCGAGAGAATGAAGCTACTGCTGGAAAAGAGCTGTGGGAGGTGTTGTGTCAACTTGGCTAGATCAGGGTTCTCAGTGTCTCGGCAGTTTTTTAAGAGAGCTCCCTGCCGCTGAGTTGATCCTGACTCACAGCAACCCTAAGGGGCAGAGCAGAACTGCTTCACAGAGTTTGAGTCTAAATCTTTACAGAAGTAGATGGCCTTAGCTTTCTTCATCAAGAGCGTGTGGTGGGTTCGAACTGGTGACCTGTGGTTAACAGATCAATGGGTTAGCGACTATACCACCAGAGCTCTCTGGTTTGGCCATCAAGACCTAGTAATCCCTCATGATGTGATCGAGCACAATGACATTAACTTCAGAAGAGGCTCTACTGTGAGCAGTCAATCTGTTTTAAGATTACAGAATGGGATGCGACCCCTCACTCAGGTCACAGTCTGATCAAAGATTGAAAGGAAGTGTGCTGAGGGCGTGGCTGACTTTCTATATAAGTGAATGCTGTGGAAAAGCCTGCTTCCTTTTCCCTGGATCCTGCACCTGGCTCACTAACCTCTGGTATTGGAGTGTGAGCCAACACTTGCCATTGTTGCCTGCCCTGTATTCATTTGCCTCTCCAATCCCAAGCCTGACCTACTAATCTTGGCTTCATGCATTGCCTGTGGTCTTCCATCAGCCGGGAAAACCCTCTCGTTTAACATCTGACCCATGGACTTGAAACCTGCCTGGACTCAGACTGGTTGACTTCTACAACCATGTGGGCCATTTTCTCCATAAAAACGCAAACGCACACACAGAAGTGTCACTTGACTGGGCTCTCTCTAAAAAATCCAGCCTTTTAGAAGCTGAAAAATATGAAGGAACAAATTCTCCTGTGGAGTGTCTGAAAGGAACGAAGAAGCCCTGACAACTCATTTCAGATTTCAGAATTCCAGAACAGTAAACTAGTAAGTGTGTGTTGTTTGACGCCACTGGGTTTACAGTGACCTTGTACAGCTGTAAAGGGAAATGGATGCCGAGTCTGGTAGCAGGAATGGGATGCTGCTGCAATCAAGACCTAAAAGCGAAGTAATTATGTTGAAACTGTCAATGCGGAGAACTGGCAGAATTCTGAGGTGCACGAGAATAAAAGCTTAGATTGCCTTGAGCAGTCTGCTGGCAGACACAAGGATGCGGAGACAACAAGAAGCGTGTGACTGGAGTGGGAGGAAAGGCCAGTGGCAGAAAGCCGAGCTCGAGTGTGCAGTGCAGTTGTGCAGAACAGTCAATGTACAATGCAGGATGTTTACCTGCAAACGTTTCAGAGCAAAATACAGAATAAAAGGGCAGCCTGGTTTCTTCGCTGAAAAGGAGCCAGTCAATGATGGCCTGGGTTAACTCCCAGTCTGTTCCTATCTCAGAAGATGCTACCACCGGGAGATGCACTATCAGGAAGGCAGGCTTCGAAAGGCAAGCCGACCATGTCGTCAAATACCCTGTGCTCACTCCCCAAAGGATCAGAAGGTCCCAGTACTGATCACAGGACTCTTGCTGTGGATCAGGCATGCGACTCTTGAATTCCCCCCCCCCCCCTCACACACACACACACCTCAGTCACCTCAGCGTACACCAGGAATAGGGATGGGATGGGCCAGGCAGGAGCTGTGAAAGACTGTCTTGTCGAACGCTGGAACGCCTAACACCTACAGGCGGCCTGCAAGGAGTTGGAGGCTATCACAGGAGCGGACACGCTGCTGACTTGGACCCAAAGGGGCAGAGAAAGGGAATGAAAGAAGGCTGTCAAATTCAAAACTTCCACATGTAAGAAATAAAACTAGTCTACTGAGAACGTATGCTAGCCTTTAAGAAAGAGGAAGGACAAGACAATGTGCACAGAGTGGAAGGCCCAGAGCACGGGACCCCAAGTATAAGGTGACCAGACGTCTGATTTTTAACAATTTTTTCCACATCCACGGCGTTTTTTAAAAGTCCCGAATTTTGGAAAGAATTTCCGACAAGCTAGGGTACACGGTTTTCGGCTGCCATGTGGCTATTTCGCCAGGATCTGAGTTTTATCAATGGTGTCCTGCTCGCGTCCCGCTTTACCAATGTTAAAGGTTAAGACGCCTCACAGTACGTGCAGGCCCAGAAGCCTGGTCGTTTGCACAGGTGGATTCCGGAATTGCTTGACTTCTATTTCCCTTCCTTTCCCCCTTTTGAAGGAGAATGTTGTTGGCTGAACTATCTCATGCCCGTCTCACATGGTAATATGGCAGCAAGGAACTTGTTTGCTGATGTAACCGATGAAGAGGAAATTTGCCCCAAGAGGGATCAGAGTCTCACTCACGATTTTTAGATGATTTAGGCAATGGGGTTGGTGCACTTGACCTAATAAGACTTAGACAAAATTTTAGACGTGAATGGATACAGTAATGAGTGAAAATGTGGGGACCTGGGGATAAGGAACTCTGGGGGCAGAGTGGACTGAGTGCACGTTGGGCTGCTGAAGCAGGGGTCGATGGCTCAGACACACCAGCACTCTGGGGAGAAAGATGAAGCTTGCAGCTTCGCTGAAGATCTACAGTCTCAGAAGCCCACAGGGTCATTTCTACTCTGTCCAATAGGATTGTTACAAGAACGGATTTGATGGCAATGAGTTTGGGGTGAACTTAGGAGGCTGGATGGCACTGTAGGTTAGGCATTGAGCTGCTAACTACAAGGCTGGTGGTTCAAACCCACTCTGCTCTGAGAGAGCAGGAGGCAGCTGTCTGTTCCCATAAACACTGACAGTCTAAGAAACTATATATAGGGTCACTATGAATCAGAATCAACTCTATAGCAGTGAGTTTTGAGGAATGTGGGATGGGATTGAATATTTTTTTTGAATATGGGACAGACGGAAATCTCTGGGAGCCCAAGGACAGACTGTGATAGGCCAAATAATGGTCCTCCCAGAGGTATGCAGCTCCTAAGCCCCAGAACTTGTGACTGTGTTGCCTTAATGGCCAAAGAGATTGTTTAGACGTGATCAAGTTAGGAACCTTGAGATGGGGAATAATTCTGGATTGGCTGATAGGCATAATGTAATCCCAAGGGTCTTTTTAAGAAGGGTCAAGGGACTGGCAGATGTTACACTGCTGGCTTTGGACAGAGGGTGCAAAACCCTGAGTCAAAGCAAAACCCTGCAGGTCTCTAAAGATGAAAGGGCAAGGAAACTTCTCCACGAGAGCCTCCACATGCAAACACCCTGCTGATGCAGTGACACCTAGCCAGTCACTACAACTCCAAGATAATAAATTTCTATTGTTGTAAGCCATCAAGTTTGCAATAATCTGTCCTAAGAGCAACAGAAAACTAATCGTTTCCTAGTTTCTGCACTTCTCTCAATGTCAATTAGAATCAAATCAAGATATCCAATACTAAAGAATGCTCATTTGAATGGGTGAAATTCCAGAAGCCCGTGGTAAGCCTTAGCCCTAATGGAAAGAGCCTACCGGGGCAGGGGGTGGGGGGGACAGGGGCAGTGGCACATGGCCAGGGCCCTCTCTTCCTCCGACAAGGCCCGGTGGTCGGAGAGCCACTGCATCTTCTCTCTCCTTCCGTCTGACTGGTGGCAAGAAGTTTCTCAGCAACTGTCTCCCAGCAAAGAGCCTGCTCCGCCTTGCTCTCATGCACGAAGGGGTTCCCAAAGGCAAATGGCTGGTTTCTGTGTGGCCAGTAAATTTGGAGTGGTTTTAATCAATTTTAAAGGTTGGGGGGGTGTTGGGGGGGGTCCAAAGAGGACCCTAATTCTATGAAAGATGAAAATTTCATCAAGACCCCATTTCTATGTTCAGAAAATACAGATTTATTGGAATCCAGCCATATTCATTCATTCATGTATTGTCTATGGCTATTGCTACAATGCAGGAGTTGAAAAGTAGCAGCAAAGATCTCTAGGCCTTCACCGAAAAATATCCAACCAGCCCTGCAGAGGGGATTAGGTTACATGCAGAGCTAACCACTTTGAGTTATTTTCTGGAATTTCATATGACTCAGATTGTTTGCTTTGCTCTATTACACCCTGTTCCATCTACCGTTGGCAAAGTCCAGCCGAAGCACAACACTCAGACAAAAGATGTAAAAAGATCTTGGCCCTAATGGCATCACCCTGTTGATTAACATTTTTAATAGCTTAAAATAAATACCAGAAAAATGTACATTGGTTGCAATCTGAACCATGACCAGCTTGGAAATGCTGGCTTCAGTTAAGGCTGGCCACAAAGTCCTTAGCTAGAATTTTTGCTATGCTTCTGACTAGAAAATGTCTTTTCCCCTGATGACGGCCCAAATGGCTAGAATTGCCCTCTGAAAATCAATAGTGAATAATAATACAACTCTACACAGTAAGAGGCAGAAAATTAAGCACCCCTTTTAAGTGTTTATTTCTAAACCCACCATAAAGTGCCTGCAATAAAGATATCATGACCTCTATAGAAATCAATCTTGGCCCTGATGGCCCAGCCAGGGATAGGTGATATAAAAGAGGATATTATCATTGTAAGAGTGGGTATTATTATTTGTCCTATTGTTTATTTTTATAATGCTTGCATATATATTCCTGCTTTTTTAATCAGTAAAGAAAACAAGAATAAACTATCTTAAAAGAACATTAAAATGTTCACAGACATATTCTGTCACTGCAAGGCAGAGGCAGAAACGTGCTATTTTCTGAGCATACCACGTGCCCAGGTGTTATGTGGCATTTTACATACATAATCTCATCCCTAGCAATCCTGTGTAGACTCGTCGTCGTTGTTAGGTGCTGTCGAGTCAGTTGCTACTCGTAGCAACCCTCCACACAAACACAGAATGAAACGCCAACTGGCCCTGGACCAGCACCACTGCCGTTGCTACGTTTGAACCTATGGCAGCCACGCTGTGTTAACCCATCTCATTGAGGGACTGCCTCTTTATCGCTGTTCCTCTATTTGACCAAGCATGTTGGTCAGTCCTGATGACATGTCCAGAGTATCAGAGACAAAGCCTCAACATGCTTGCTTCTAAGGAGCATTCTGACTGTACTTCCAAGGCAGACTGGTTTGTTCTTCTGAGAGTCCATGGTCCGTTCGATATTCTGCACCAACACCACGATTCAAATGTATCAATTCTTTGATCTTCCTTAATTATCATCCAACTTCCATGTACACATGAGGCAATTAACAATATCAATGGTTTAGGTGGGGCACACTTTAGTCTTCAAAGTGACACCCTCAGTGCAGACGTGCCCAATGCAGTGCGTCACTGGGTTTCTTCACTGCTGTTTCTTGAATACTGATTGCAGATTCGAGCAAAATGAAATCCTTGACAACTTTTATAATGTCATCTCCCTTTACCATGATGTTGTCCACTGGTCTGGTTGTGAGAACTTCTGTTTTCTTCACACTGAATTATAATCCATACTGACAGCTGCAGTCCTTGAACTTCATCAGCAAGTGCTTCAAGTTCTCCTCCCTTTCAGCATGTAAGGTTGTGTCATCTGCATAGCAAAGGTTCTTAATAAACCTTCCGCCACCATTACAGAAGGGTCTCGAGGAGAAGATGAGTCTGTCAGGGTGCAGTGTAGCAACGATGAAACATACAACTTCCCTCTAGTTCCTAAATGCTTCCTCCCCACCACGATCATGATCCCAATTCTACCTGCCAAATCCGGCTAGACCAGAGAGGGCACGCTGGCACAGACAGGAACTAAAAACACAGGGAATCCAGGACAGATGAACCCTTCAGGACCAGTGGTGATACTGGGAGGATAAATGGAAGGTAGGGTGGAGAGGGGGAACTAATTACAAGGATCTCAATATAACCCCCTCCCTGGGGGATAGACAACAGAAAAGTGAGTGAAGGGAGACATCAGACAGTGTAAGACATGACAAAATAACAATAATTTATAAATTATCAAGGGTTCATGAGGGAGGGGGTGGGGACAGAGGAGAAAATTAAGGAGCTAATACCAAGGGCTCAAGTAGAAAGCAAATGTTTTGAGGATGATGGCAACAAATGTACAAATGTGCTTGACACAATGGATGGATGGATGGTGTTAAGAGTTGTATGAACCCCCAATAAAATGATTTTTTTAAAAAGAAGTTATGACTAAATAAAACACCTTTGCTGGGAGAAATAAATAAATAAACAAACCTGCGTCCAATTCCTTCCTTCCTTCTTCATATAATCCAACTTCTCTATTTGTTCAGCACACAGTCTGAATAAATCTGGTGAAACTACGCAACCCAGATGCACACCTTTCTTGAGTTTAAATCATGCAGTATTCCCTTGTTCTGTTCTAAGGGCCAACTGTTGGTCCATGCACAGGTTCCATGAGCACCATGAAGTGTTCTGGAATTCCCATTCTTCTCAAGGCTCTCAATGGTTTAATATGATCCACACACTCAAATGCCTTGTCAGAGTCAACAAAACACAAGTAGATATCTTTCTGGTATCCTATGCTTTCAGCCAAAACCCATCTGCCACAAGCAATGATATCCCTTGTTCCACATCCTCTTCTGAATCCACCTAGAATTCCTGGCAGCTCTCTATTAATGTACTGTGGTTGAATGATCTTTAACAGAATTTTACTTGCATACAAACTGATGATTTCTGTATTCTACTGGGTCACCTTTCTTTGCAATGGGCACAAATATGGCTCTCATCCAGTCAGCTGGCGAGATAACGGTCTTGTACATTTCTTGACATATAATAGTGCGTGCTTCCAGTGCTTCACCGGCTTGTTGAAATAGTTCAATTGGTGTCCGTCAATTCCTGAAGCCTCGGTTCTCACTAATGGCTTCAGTGCACCTGGGGCTTCTCCCTTCAGTGTTACTGGTTCTGGTCAAATGCTACCTCTGGAGATGGTTGAAGGTCACTCAGTTCTTTCTGGTACAGTGATTCTGTATGCCTCCATCATCTTTTGAAACTTCCTATATCTTTTGGTGCTTCCTGCATCGTTCATCATTTTGCTCACAGAATCTTTCAATATTTCAACTCAAGATCTGAATTTCTTCTTCAGTTCTTTCAGCTTGACACATGCTGGGCATGTTCTTCCTTTGTGGCTTCCTAAATCCAGGTTTCCACACATTTCTTTATAATACTCTGACTTCTTGGGCTGCCCATTTATCTGGTCAGTTCAGGTTTGAGGCACTGTCTGCCCTGTTCTACAGCTGAGGAACTGGCTCCCTAGCGGGGCTCGTCTACTTGTCTGGGACCACGTGGTGACAGAAGGCACAGTTGCACAGCCCGAGGGCCAGCATGTGTCCTGGGAGAGTGAGGGCAGGCAGCTTTGGGGTTTAAATTCTAGAGTCGGAGGGTTTGGAACCAGAGAGAGTGTTCCTGGGCGCTCTCAAGGAGAGTGACTCCAGAGTAAGTTAGTGATTTCACCTCTCTGCATCACCGTTTCTTCTTTTGTAAAAATAGACAAGTGTAGCGACTCTGCCCTAAGGATTGAACAAGATGCTGGAAGTAAAGCAGTCGGGACCAAGCCTGGCGCTTGGGAAAGGCTCGCCAAGAGCCCACCTCCCTCCCCAATGAAGCCAGCCGAGCCCAAAGCCAGCAGTCTCTGGTCTAAGGCTCGACCTTCTCAGCAGCTGTCTACTCAGACAAGCACACAGGTAGCAGTCTAAAACGAAAGAATCTTCAGGATTATCCAGCTTCCGTGGCGGCCCTTCTCTGCTTTGCAAACGGATGGCAGGTCCAGTTCAATTTTGAAGTCAAAGCTTTCTGCCCCTCCCTTTTGATCTTGAAACGCTCATTAATCAAACGAAAGCCTCGGGTGCAGGGCTGTCTCGGGCAGCGGCAGGTTTCTGGGCCAGCGCGCCTTCCCTCAGCCCAGCTGGGGCAAACTGCCCTGGGGCCTCTGTCTACTTCAAGTCCAGGACAGTCAAGGGGAGCACCCTCTCGGTGGCTCCAACTTCACCGCAAGGCAACATTTTTCATGAAAAGCTGACTTCGGAGGAAGGGGCTCATGCTGAGAGTAATGGGGGTATAAACAAGCGTCGCTCATCTCGAACTGCTGTTCACGACGTGCACGACCCAGGAGTGTTGGGCAGTGAAGGTGTGCGACTTCACACACTCTCATGGAAACCAAGGCTTCTACAGCAGGCTCCTTGTTTCGGTAACTAATGACACGATTAGAACATTTACAACTGAGAAATGCAAGGTCCTGTAACTGCAGGTATATCTCACCCCAGGGTCAGAGCTAACTCCAACATGAGCAACTCTACAGGACGGGGGGAAATGCTCTTTAGGGTTTCCAATGCAGTACGATTTTACAGAAGCGCGGCCTCAACTTTATTCCATGGAGCAGCTGGTGGGTTTGAACTGCTGATTGGCACCCCAATGCTTAACCCACTGCAATAACAGAGCTCCTTAAAAATGTATACCTATGTACATTTAAAGAGGCACAATTCCTATTCAAAATGAAACACGTGAAAACACATCAGGAACATGAGTAAGAAATCGAAACAGCCCCTGATGTCAAACACGTGCTATTGTGTCACACACTATTGATTGCAGCTTAATTTCAGGGTCTCCTATGGCAAGATATGGAATGCATTTCCCCCTCAGAGATGAGCAAGGTGGTCTTCTAAGAAGGGTGAAATCATGACACCAAAACCTTCCCAACCAATCGACCAAAGATGAACCGGCCTGGATAAGAGCAAGAAACATGGCTAAGGTCCAAGTATAAGGACAAGAGCCCCACCTGATGGAATCCTGGTTCAGGGCGCACTCAATGCAAGCATTGCGGAGACACCGGAAGCACTCTGTGATGAGCTGCAGGCTGGAGCCCAAGTTTTCTGCCTGGGAGGGCTCTCTGCAGGCCAGCTCAATATCATGAGAAGACTTCTTCAGGATACCCAGGACTCTCTGGAAGATACTGCGGGGTGCTGTCTCCCTGAAAGAAGATAAAAATGGGTATTACTCAATGGATGGGTGGAGGGATCGTGATAAGAGTTGTACGAGCCCCCAATAAAATGATTTTTTTAAATGGGTGTTACTAACTGGGGGGGAGGGGTGGAGGTGAAAAAAACATCTAATTTCCAAATGTCTTCTTCAGAAAAGTGTCTATCACAACATGTAAGTTGGTAAATTGGTATTTTTGATTCCAGCTCCTCAATTTACAACACAAAGTAAAAGATCTGCCGCGAGAACCAGCTCAGGTCAGTCACCCTATGAAGTCAGTCCTGTCACATCCCCAGTCCAGAGTTGGACTCAAGGGGTCCACTTCCAGTGACAGCCCAGATCCCAAGCGTGAGTGCCCACGCTTCTGAATCTGCCCTTCCCTTGGGCAAACAGACTGCCTTTCATGTTCCACCCAGCAGGCCTAAATGTGGCCTCTGTCACCCGGGATGAACGTCAAGTTTGGTCCTGAGAGACAATATTCATAAAAGATGCCTGAAGCCAAGTCTGCCATCCGATCCCTAGCTACGGGCAAAGCTGTGTAACTATCAAGTGCCCACTCCTTACAATATTAACTTCCTGGGCGAGGGAAAGGGGATTGACAGGGAGAGAAAAGACCCCTGAGGAGAAAGATGACCTGGGGCTGTCCCCTCGGGGCATCTCAGTTCCCACTCCCCCGAGCATCACCTGGACTGCGTATCACTCCACAGCTATGAAGATTAAGATAAGAATTTTTTGTGCAACATGGCACCAAAATGCACGCCAACTTCCTCATTCCAAGAACCCCCTAAAGAATGGGCAATCTGTTAGGAGAAAGGCGATGCCGGAGCAGGAGTAGAGGGCTGGGCCATGTAAGAAATCCTCACCGATTATTCTGACCCGACACAGTTTTGCCTTATGCCCCCACCATGGAATCTGACTCCTACACACCCCACCTTTTACCCCAGACGAGGCTTTGCCTACAACCGCTGTGGCGCTGTCTTGGTTGTGTGCCACCAAGGCGACTCCAGCTCACGGGAGCCCTATAGGACAGAGTGGAACTACCACAGGGTTTGGGGGGCTATCAACGTGTTGTGGTGGCTCACCAGGTCTTCTCTCCCACAAAAAGGCCGGGTGATTTTGAACTGCTGACCTTGTGGTTAGTCCTTAACACTGCACCACCAGGTTTCTTTACTAATGGAACTGTGCGCGTTCTGGTGCTGGGTCAACAGAGTGAACATCTCCCGGACACGGCATCTGGGGAGACACGTCCCTAAAGCCCTGCTACTACCAGTACAGAGACTCCCAGGGCTGTGTTTTCAGGTCGAAGCCACATAAACCACCTTGTTTATCATGTTCTCCTCAATGCCTAGCCCTTTAACAAGCCCAGCGCCAAATGTACAATTAACCTGATATTTTCTATTCTCTGCAATGTCCCCCCTTTTCCTTTAACTTTTTTCATACAGATTTCTCATTTGAAATAACTCAGGCATGCTTGTGAAAGTTGGGCACTGGTAAGGAAGACTGAAAAAGAGTGGATGCGTTTGAATTGTGCCGGAGAAGGGCATTCAAAGTGCCATGACCACTGTAGGACAAGCAACTCTGTCATGGGAGAAGTGCGGCCACAATGCTCCCGGGAGCTCGTGTCACATACTCTGAACATACTGACAGGAGAGAGGAGTCCCTGGAGAAGGACATCGTGATTGGTAAAGTAGAGGGACAGCGACAAAGAGGAGGCCCTCAGCGAGACAGACTGACACAGTGGCCGAAACCAGTGAGCTCAGGCATAGGAGTAGCTGTGAGGATGGCGCAGGCCTGGACTGAGTTCCATCCCTGTGGTACATAGGGTCGCTATGGGTCAGAACCAACTCTGTGGCACCTAACTACAACAGGCTTGTTTTAGACAAGAGGCGGCGTCTGGGTCACAGAACCGCACAGTGCAACAGTGGCGCGCCTGCTCCATCTGCAGCTCTGAACCGCTCTGGGAGCACAGAGCGCTCAGGCTCGGTAACTGGACCAAAACCAAAACAAGAAAGGCCAAGAGCAGCTGTCCTCCTCCTCGACAAGTGTCTGAGCAATGACACCATCAAGCCAGCTCCCGTGCACAACAGAGCGGACACTGACTACTAACCCCTCCAAAATGGCTTTCCAAAGGAAAACACCTTACCGCCATCAAGTCAATTCTTATTCATAGTGACCCTCTAAGACAGACCAGAACTGCCCCTCTGGGTTTCTGAGACTGTAAATCTTTAGGGCAGCAGAAAGCTGCATCTTTCTGCTAGTGGGTTTGAAATGCTGACCTTCAACGGAGCTTTAAGGAGAAGTAAACAGGTTGCAATGGAGCCCTGGTGGCATAGTGGGATACCCACTGGGCTACTAACTGCAAGGCCAGTAGTTCAAAACCACCCATTGCTCTGTAGGGCAAAGACGGGGCTTTCTACTCCTGTGAAGAGTCACAGTCTCAGAAACCCACAGGGGCAGTTCTACTCTGTCCTATAGGGTCGCTATGAGTCAGAATCGCCTAGATGGCATAAGTTTGAGTTTGGGGAAACAGGTTGCAAACATGAGTTTGCTAAGAAAACAATCAAGGGTTTAAGATCATTGGGGAAAATGCCAAGAGTTTTATAAAAATTCACCATAACAAATCTACCCCTATCTGCTCAAGCAGCATAAAGTTTAATGACATTTATTATTTAATCTTAGAGTCAACAAAAGTAGAGCTCTGACGATTAAAATGATGCATGCCTCTTTGAGCTATTAAGATGGCTAAGAAATGTGCACTTATATCCATAAAGAAGCCAATATGATTTCTCTTAGATCTTTTGCAATTTACCTCTCCCATGGGTACTGCTCACTCCCTTCCCACGGGGACCCATCTTCCCTGATTCGTCCTCTGGGAATTCTACCCTGTTTCCCTAGGTTGTTAGCTGGCACAAGGAGAGCTCTGCCACCCAATGATGGGAGATGAGAAACGCTGGGCAAAGTTCTGAACAGCTATTAACAAATTCACAAACGCTCCTCTTATGAATGATTTCCAATAGCACATGTTACTTTGTCATATAAGCACCGTCCCTCTATCCTTCATTACACTTTAACCAAAAGGAACATGTTGAACTGAGCTCAAGGAAAAGATGGCTGCCATCCAAGTCACGATGAATAAGTCACTAAAGGGTAGTCATGGCACCATCCATTTGTGCACAACAATTTGCATTTGCAATGTAAACAGAAAGTCGTTAGGGGTTGTGATCACTGTCGCCCAAGCAGCCCCTGGAAAGACCACACACACACCTCAGATTCCCACCCCCAGAATGCTCTTTCTACTCTGTCCCCACCCAATCCTCTGCCTAGAGGAATCTTTCGTTTTCCTCTCGGGCCTTATGGAAAGAAACTCAGCTCCAGGGAGCTGCCTCTACTCCTCCAGGCAAAACGGCTCCCCATCTTCCCACTCCACAGGCAGCCTTCTATTCCTACACCTGAAGTAAAGATGTGCCCGTGTCTGATGACTGTTACTCACCCATCTGTCTCTGCAGCTAGCCTGAAAGTCCCCCAAAGTTGGTGGTGAGTCACCATATTGGTTCAACCTGAACACACATGGCGCCAAGACCAGGAGAGTGGCTTCTGGTCCCTGACCCCAAAGCTCTGAGCATGTCCCTGAGCGTGCCTCAGACCAGCGCCAGGCTCACATGAGCAGTGAGGGTGACGCGCTCACACTGCAGCGACAAGCAAAGGTGGAGGCAAAGCGCAATCTCCGGCTCGCATCAATGGGATCACAGAGCCTGGACTCAAGACACTTGCAAGGTGGCAAGATTCTAAGATGTGACAATGAAGTCCCCAGCTTAGGACTGATGTTTAACAAACATCAGGTTTCTCCTTCCCTATTAAATGATGTGATGAGCTTAATTGGGGGAGAGTAGAAATAAAGGGGCAAGGAGCCTGCCCAACTGCATGCATTCTAAATTTCTTGAGCTGGACGTCCATGTCTGGATGTCTGGAAACCTTGGAGACGGCTCCGGGAAGTCTTTCCTCAAGTGCCACACACACAAAACAACCAGCTGATGATTCCGTTCAACAGCGTCTCCTACAGCACAACACCTGCACCAGTCGTCAGCCGAACACACAAACCCTTGTAGCCAAGAACACTACAACTCTCTTCCCTGCTTGATAGTTTGCAACCACTTGGCATTACAGACCCAAATTTAAAAAAACCAACTCACTGCTATCGATGTGATTCTGACTCCTAGTGGCCCTGGAGGCCACGCCGGAACTGCCCCTGTGGCTTTTCCAGACTGTGACTCTTTTAGGGAGCAGAAATCCTCCTCCCCTCACCCCACACCCAAGACAGATGCTAATTTACTCATTTCGTAAATCCGAGGCTCTGTGTCAAGAAGCACATTGCAATGACGTGTCATGATGAACAGCGATGAACTGGCTCAGGAAGCGCGGCACTCCTCCTCATTCTACAGGTGAGTAACAGTAACAAGGCGGTCACTTCTGCTTTCACCAGGCCAACCAAAAATACCCACAAAGACTTTAGAAAGCGTAGCTACTTCATTCACAGAGGCAGAAGGTACTTACAAGGGCAGTTAAAATTCAAGCGTTAAGACATTCCTATGAGAGAGGAATGCATACCCTGAAGACAATGTAAATGAAATGTTACATTACAGAACACGCCGCCGCCGCCACCAAAAAAAAAACACTTTGAAATTTTGACAAAAGGTGGAACTTCAAGTTTCAACAGATCTGCAGGTTTACTCTTGGCATGCCCTGTTTGAGTAAAATTACAGCCAAGGATCAGTGATCCTATGCAACTAGCTGCATGGCCAAGCCTCCAGCGAGACTCCATGGCTGACAGTGAATTCTCCGGTGGGTGCTCTCAGCGAAATCAAAGTAAGTGCTAATTCCCAGAATGCTACAAGTGACGTCTTCATACTCCTTACAAGAGTTACCCTCAGACCTTAGCCTTCCTTCAAAACTGGCATCATGAGGTTTGGAGGCGTTCAGCCACTGTCACTGAGAAAAACTGTTAAACTGCACACTAGTGTAGGGCAGAAAATGCCGACCACTGGCTGTGATAACAAACCATAGCCCTCCCTCCTGCTTTCTGATTTGACTGGGCTGGAGTGACCAAAGCAGAAAGTGAAAACATCTCCATCTCCGGACAGAACGGCCTGAGGCAGAATGTTGAACTTCATCTCTGCAGACCTCAGATCTCTCCTTTTCACACTCCTCTTCCTGCGGTAATGTGGTGGGTGACGTACTGGGCTGCTAACCACAAGGTCATTAGTTCAAACCCACCAGCTCCTCTGAACGAGAACAGTGAGGCTATGTGTTGCCATCAAGATGGGAGAGTCTCAAAAGCGCTATGGGGCAGTTATACTCTGTGTAATAAGGGTGCTATGAGTCAGAATCAATGGGCCGGTTTTCTTCCTGGTTTCTCCCCTGTCCCTGAAAACCCAGCCCAACCCAGTTTGCTGGACAGGAGAGTGAAGACCTCAGGCTGCCGGGCCAGAGGGTTGGTCACCCTCCTCAGTGCCGCACGGCAGCCCACGGCAGTCAACACTGGGTTCCTATCAAACTCTTCCTGTGATATTGATGTCAAAGGTTCAGATCACCTTGGTGAATCATGAAATAGTAGGATTCTTTGGGGTTTCCTAACCCTCCCAACTTTAAAAATGTAAAATCCATTCTTAAATTATGAGCCATAGAAAAATAAAACATTTTAAAAAACAGGTGGCGGGTCAAGTCCACGGGTCCTCTCCCAACCCAAAACCACTCCATGCCTCCCCAAGGCCATGGTCCTCACCACATCTGAGCTTCATCTCTCATCAGAACAAACACAACAGCAGCAAGGTTATAATGATCTGAACAACACTATCAACCAACTTGACCCGGCTGATGTTTACAGAATGCACCACCCAATGCCAGGAAAACCCAAGTTCTTCTGAAGTGCATATGGAACATTCGCCAAGATGGGCCATGCTGTGGTCTGTAAAGCAGATCTTAACAAATTTAAACGACTGAAGTCACACAAAGAATGTCCTCTGACCATAACAGAATTAAGCCAGAAATCAACCCAGAAGGCTAGCTAGCATATGCCCAAATATTTTTAAATTAAACAGCATAAATAACCCAATGGATCAAAGAGACTCATGACGGGAAAAAAATAAGGTGTTTTTAATTGAACAAAATCAGAAAAACTGAAAACACATTAAAAACACCACAGGGCAAAGCAGAAGCCGTGCTTACAAGAGGAATGTATGACATTAATTGATTGTACAGAAATGAAAGGGTCCCCTATCAATGGCTCTAAGCTTTCATAAGAAGAAGTAAGAACAGGATGGGTACCTCAACAGCAGTAGAAATGAAATAGTACAGGGCAGAAGGCAAAGGAACTGCAAACTGAAAAAGAGGCAAATAAAGATGAAAACTATGTATTTGAAAAGACCAAGAAAACCGTAAAACTTGACAGGGACAGACCATAAAGTAATCTTTTGGCAAAGCCAAGAATAAAATGAACCCACAGATATCGAAAGGCTAAGGGGACATTACAAACAAGTAAATCCACAAGCTCAACAACTTAGATGAATGGAACTTAGAACCAATCCCTTGAAAGACACAACTACCAAAACATAATCAAGAAAAACTATTTCACTCAAAAGACTTGCCGCTATTAAAGAAACCAAATTTGTAGACTAAAACCTTCCAATATACAAAACTTCATGCACTGATGACTTCGAATGCAAACGCTACCAGACATTTAAAGGAAAGGCAATACTAATTCTACTCCAATTCTTCCAGAAAACGTAAGAGGCCAGAAAACTTCCCTCATTTATGAGGCCAAATACCAAAAACCTGGCAACATTACAAAGAAAAAAAAAAGAAAACACAGGCAAAAATCCTCACCAAAATATGAGCAAATTGAACACAGCAATAGACAAATGGGATAATGTATAGTAGCCACTTGAACTTTACCCTGGGAATGAAAAGCTGGTCCAAAGTTAGAAAATTAAACAATGTAGTTCACTGCTACCAACAGAGGAAATGATAACACTCTCACTGCCACAGAGTTGACTCATAGCGACCTCACAGGACAGGCTACTATGACTGCCCGCTGAGCTTCTAGGGCTCGGAACTGTTTACAGCAGGACAAAGTCCTGTCTTTCTCCTGCAGAGTTGGTGGTTTTGAACTGATGACCTTGAAGATCGCAGAGCAATGCATAGCCACTACACCATCAGGGCTCCTTTGAATGTCTACTAAATACAAAAAAAAATCCATTTGACAAAATTCAACATTCTTTCATAAAGAAAACAACTCTTAGCAAACTAGAAATAGGTAAGAAATAAGTGATAAAGGATATTTACCAAAAAAGTCTAACCCTGACATCGTACTTACTGGTGAGAGAATGGATGCTGTCCCCCTAAGATGGGGAATAACAACAGCTGCCACTACGGCTCCTGCTCAACACCCAGCAGGCGTCCTCACTCAATGTAGTAGGTAAGGGAATGAAACAATGCATCCAAATGGAGACAAATAAAATCCAGGTAGATAATTTCCAAGAATCCAAAAATACCCCAAAAACCTATTTAAATTAATACATAAATTCAACAGTTATTCAAGAGAGAACATACACTATCAACTGTATTTCTGTATACTTGAACAATTGGATTTTGTAAACTTTACCACTTAAAACAGTAAATACTTGGATATAAATCTAACAAGAGACACATATGCTGAAATTTTTAATATACAGAAGAAAAATATCAAAGTTCTAAGAAAACAGAAATATATCATGAACAAGAATCAATGTTTGCCAAAAATTATAATTATCTCCAAGCTGTTCTACAGATCCAATGCAGCCCAATGAAAAAATCCTAAAGGATTTGATGGCAAAATTGACAAACTTCTAAAATTCACAAAAACAGCAAAAGATCTAGAATAGATCCAACCCAATTTGAAAATTGTCAGCACTCAAGGTTGAGCCATCTGCCTGGTTCAGGTGGTTAATAAGCCTCCCTCCAATCCTGATGCCATGTGCTTCTTCACATGAGCCAAGAGCGTCTCTGATGATTTGCTCAGCAGACTGAGTATGACAAGAGGATATAACCCTGCCACACACGCTCCTGATTTTAAACCATGCAGTATTATTCCCTTGTTCTGTTCCCACAACTGCCTCTTGATCCATGTACAAGTTCCACGTGAGCACAATGAAGTGTTCTGGAATTCTCACTCTTCTCAAAGTTATCCATACGTTGTTAAGATCCACATAAGTTGTATAGTCAATAAAACATAATATCTTTCTAATATTCTCTGCTTTCAGTCAAGATCCACCTGACATCAGCAACAATATCCCTTGTTCCATGTCCTCTACTGAAACCGGCCTGTATCTCTGGCAGCTCCCTGTCGATATACTGCTGCAACCATTGTTGAATGATCTTCAGCAAAACTGTACTTGAATATAATATTGTTGATATACTAACTCTGTAATTTGAGCATTCTGTTAGGTCAATTGTCTTTGGAATGGGTACAAATATGGCAGTTGGCCAAGTAGCTGACTTGCAAATTTCCTGACACAGGAGTGAGTGGTCGCAGGGCTTCATCACTTCAGTTGGTATTCTGCCAATTTCTGCAGGCTGTTCTTGGCTAATGCTTTTAGTACAGCTCCAGCCTCTTCCTTCAGTGTCATTGGTTCTTCTTATATGCTCCCTCTTGAAATCGGATTTCACGTTGAATGTCGACCTGTTCTTTTTGGTACAGTGACTCAGTATATTCTGATACGGTGCCTGCATAGCCACTGATACATCATCCTTGAAAAGAGAAAACTACACGGACAGGAAATAGAATGGGTGCCGGGAATTTGGGGGTGGGGGTGCGGAGAGTAGACTACAAAGAAACCTTATTAAAAAGTAATAGTTGAGCACAGAACCCAAGATGATGATGAAGCAGCAAATTACACATCCACCTGGAAGAGCTAGTGGACGGCAAAGGCAGATCTAGTCTGTCCTGGGGAAAAGGGAGAGCCCGAATGCCAGCCAGTGAGCAAGGGCAGAGCAATGTGAGTCAGAGATAGGATGGAGCTACCATGCACAGGCTCCACAAACCATCAAAAGGATTTCAGTTTTTATCCTGATGTGAAGTCACTGGTATGTTCCAAGTAGAGAAGTGACATCACTCAGCCTACATTTTAAAAGACCACTCCCCAGCTGATCTGTGAAGAACTGATCACACACACAAGAGAACTGATCACAGGGGTAGAAAGAGGACCATGATACCAGTTAGGAGACTATTGTGAACCATGGATTTGCTGTTTACTGAAATGTGGAAGGCTGCACGTGGGTGTCTGGGGGGGGGGGGCTCTCATTTGGTTCTAGATTTGTCAAGTTGAGGAACCCATTCAAAATCCAAGAGAAAATGTATAGTTAGAGCTTTACTGGACAAGTGTGACTGAGTTAGAAAGGAGAGTTGCAGGTAGCCACATACAATGGATTACTGTGTAAGTCCAGGTTGACTAGAGAAACAAACCTAGGGAGACTCATATGTGTATGAGAAAGAGCTTTATATGCAAGAGCAGTTAAATATTGAGAAAACATCCCAACCCAGTTCAGATCAAGTCCATAAGTCCAATATTGGCCCATATGTCTGACACCAATCCATAAAGTCCTCTTCAGACTCACAAAATACATGCAATGATGCTGAATGCAGGAGGAACACAGCCATTGGTTTGGAAATCTTGTGGATCCAGTGGCGTAAACATCTACCTCAGTGCTGCCAGGGGTCTCTACGTGGCTCCAAAGGTCTGGTGAATCAGGGTAGGTCCATGTGGCTTCTCTTAGCTCCCAGGGTATAGAGCCACGTGTCTTGTCAGTAGAGCATTTCTCAAGGAGTGAACAGAGAGAGAGGTGTCTCCCACCTCCAAGGAAGAAATACAGCAGTTCCCAGAATCCTCAGGAGGCCATACCCACACACAGGCCTCACTGGTTATATCTTGATTGACAGACCAGACTACCCCTTCACTCATAATCCTCTCAAACTGACACACCAGATTATGTAACTACCACAAATACTTTTATTCTTGTTCAAGAAACTAAACTTGGTTAAGATCAGAAATGTGAACATGAAGAACAGAAAGGAACAGTGAACTAGGATCAACAACTGTCGGCCCTAAGTGGGGTACAGGATAGAAAGGTAAACGGCATAGTCACCATTGAATAGGTTGTTTAAAACAGAACTTCTATAGGAAATGCAGTTCTAAGTGATTATGAGGGGGAGGCAGAGCATGACGATGTATAGTAGAGACGGGGTGGAGGTCAAGCTCATAGATGACAAGTCAAATAAATAAGAGGCCAGGGAAAAGGATATCACATATAAAATACTGAAATAACCAAGACCAAAGATATGAGAGACGAACTCTGGTGGCACAGTGATTTGAACCCACAAGTCACTCTGCTGGAGAAGAGACCTGGAAATCTGTTCCACAAGGGTTACAACCCAGGAAACCCTATAGGGCAGTTTAACTCCACCCACAGGGTCATTTTGTTAAAAAAAAAAAATCCAAACCCATTGTCATCGACTTGATTTTGACTCACAGTGACTCTCTATAGGGTTTTTCAGAGATGATAAATTTTTACACAAGTAGATAGTCTCTTTTCTCTTGCAGAATGTCTGGTGTATTTGGCCCAGAAACCTCATAGTTAGAAGCTCAACACCACCAGAACCCCTGCAGCATCACTAAGTTGGAACCGATTCTACGACTCCCAACAATAAAAACAACAAGATATGTAAGAGTAACATCGAACTAGGGCTAAATTCTTCCCAGAATGAGGTGCAGTTACTCATCAATTTTTTTCTTTTCACTCAAAAGTGGTGTAATCGGTGTTATGGTCTGATAACATGGGATTAGAGTTGGAGGGGTTTATAGACGAAAAGGTCTGAAAGCAGCAATAACAATCAAGGCCACTGCCTACAACATCTCAATACAAGTAGCACACGGCCTCTATGAGAACCCGGCTCCCACGTGTAAGACTCCCCACTGTAAAAGGCATGACCTCTGAGGGGAGCTACGTTTCACTTAGAGCACAGGGATGCGAGGATTGTTGGGAGAAGTTACGGAGACAGGGGCCTCTGCTGGAGGCCCAGGGGAAGGAGGAGGAGTTGGGGGGTTAGGGAGTACATACAAAGCCTGAAAGGGAGGGAAGGGCACAGAATGGGAGAAAAGGTACACAGTTAAGGAAGCAGCTTGTAAAAGTCCTAACAACAACCTGTTGAGCTTTTATCTTGAATGATCTGCAGATCAACCTGGGGAGGGTTGATGTCTCTACAGCATTGATTGGTTTGTTTTTCATTTTTATTTATTTTTGTATCATATAACATTGATCATGAACCAACGAGAGAAGAACCAGGAAAGAAGGTTCTCCCAGATTCCAGTGTGAAGAGGCGGCACCAAGACTGTGAGGCAGAGCAGCAGGCTTCCTGGCCCACAGAACAAAGAGAGCTTTGGACAGAAGGCTGGCTTGTAGAGAGTGGGGTGCTTTTGGGGCATTTAGCAGAGCTTAAGGAACTTGTAACACTTTCCCTAACAGGGCAGAAGCCAAGGACCAAGCGAGACCAGCCTGCCAGCAAGGCTGTAAAGCAGCACTGTGGCAAAAGAACTGTATCCTCAACCTTTTGTGACCTGCTAGCGTGCTAAGAAACCCCATCGTGACAAGGAGTGTCTGAGTTTTGGGTGGCCACTGCACAGATGGGCAGCTCAGCTGAGAAGTACAGTGGGTGGAATGGTCCGTGTCTGAACAGGGTAGAACAGACTGAAGGGTAGAGGCATGTCTCACCTGTGCCTCCTGGGAATCATCCTTGGGCAGCTTGTCCTTCTTCATTCTGGAGCCAGAGATCAGATATGGTTTCCACACCATTTCTTCACCATCCTATCATATAATTGTATATCTTCCCCTTTAAGTCAGTCTTCCCATAAAGTTTTTCAATTTTTAAAAAGATGACAAGAGCAGCTAACACTTAAATTGTGTTTAATATGTACCAGGTACCATTCTAAGCACTATACACGTATGTAAACTCCTTGGTGTGTGCTGTAATGAGAACAGCTTGTTTATAGGTGATTTTGTGGGGTATGTGTGTATGATCTTCACATCCACACAATTCAGTAACATGTTTATCATATATAAGGCACCCTTAACTCTAGCATGACTTCCCTAGAGTTGCATCCAGAGAGGGGTTGGGTCAGTTTGGGTGTCTTTTGCCGTTGCCCCACCCACAGTCTAGCGCATCCAGGAACCACTACAAAAGACTGGAAGAAGGAGCAAGCTAGTCACAAGTCTAACTGTATTTATTTTGATGTGCTGGTTCTCCCTTCCTGTCGGCATTATCCGTTTAAGATAATGAATGTGTGGGCTGGCTTCCACTGACCACTCTGGGTTGTGAAGTTGAGTCAGAACACCTTACCCAAGAGTTCCATGTGGTGTTCCAGCTCATGGCATAGGTAAAAATAAAGGGAACTGCCATCACACTAAAAGAGTTATTTTTATAGCAAAACTTAATTGATGCTCTCTCAACAAAGTGGAGCTGAATCATGGTTGAGTCAAGCTACCATATGGCATCCTTAGCTCGCTGACAGCTCATGTGGGCTTTTGTCGTGGGTTTTTTTGCCCCGTCTTTTTTTTCTTTCTTTCTTCTTAGTGTAGCCAAAGACACTCCGGCTGGCCAGAGGCTTAGTAATGTTCGGGGAAAACCTACGTGTATGTGTGTATACACAGATGGATAGGTTTATTTTGGAGTTCTGTGGTACACTGACCTACAAATTACCTAATCTGCTTTCTTTAGGAAGGTTAGTCAACATTTTTATGCAAGTAATTAAGAATAAAAATCATTTTTTAGCCCTTGAAATCAGAACCATCTAGGATGTTGTTAATTTTCAAACCCTCTCAATAGTCTTTCTTCAATACACTCATTTTTAGATCTAAAGATTTAAGAAAATTAAATGTCTAACAACATAGTGGTAATGGTAACGTGTTCATTTTGTGTCAGGTCTTAAACTAGACCCTGAGGATAACAGAAATCAATAAAAATTCTGCCCAGATTGTACCCATTCTAGTGGGACTGACTTCAGAAAATACAAATAACACTCTTACATCCTTGGAAAGAGGTAGGTACACAGGGCTGAGGGAATCCTAGGGAGGGGCACGTAGGTGGTCAGAAAAGGCTTTCAACACAGATGGCAAAACAATCATGAGATGGAATTGGTAGCATTAGGGGCTATTACTATTATTCATTGGCTCTCTATCCATGCTAAGAAACAGTATTCTTGTTACAGCCACTGGATCCTCTTGTTATAGATACAGTGTAACATTTACCAGGTACACAAAATGGGCCAAATGCTATGCTAGGATATTAACAAGAGCACTCTTACCTCAAGAGAAGTTATTATAAAATGACAAGTGCAGTAAGGGAGTTCAAACTTCAAACATCTCTCCATTCCACACACTACAATTGGGTTAACTGATAGAATGTTTTTGTGGGAGAAAAAAAGAAAGACACAGTAGAACCAGAAAACAAATACTACCTCCACTCACCAGGAAGAGAAACTCAGTTAAAATCTGTCTTAAGAGGCCAACATGTTCACAATGGAGAGACTAATGGCAACCTTATTGGATTTCCAAGACTGTCCACCTTGATGGGAGCAAGCTCATCTTTCTCCTGTGGAGTGGCTGGGAGGTTTGAACTGTTAACCTTGCAGCTAGCAGCCGAACACCTAGCCTCCAGCACAATCAGGACTCTTTAGAGTGGAGAGACGCAGCCTACAACTCAATTCCGACACGGTGTTGGGGGTTGAAAGCTCCCTATACATTGCAGAGATCAGAGCCACCATGGGCAAGTCAGCACTGAGAATGAAAGAGCAGCAGTCAGTGCAGCCCTGGGGAGAGGGTGTATATGAAACTGCACGCCTCCAACATCAGGAGAAAACCAGAGAGAAACACAGATAGGACCTGGTGCATGATGTGTGCAGCTCCATGACCAAAGACGCCATATTCCCAAGGTCACGATGAAGAAAGTCATCTTAGACCAGGTTCACTGGCACACACAGGTGGAGGAGTTGGGGGGTTGGGCTCCTAGGTATAAATCTGTGAGTTCTCAGGTCTGACCATAGATAGTCATACCCACCCCTCACTTGTCAACACAGTTAGGGTTCAAAAAACAGCTAAGTTGTTATGTAAAAATCGTCATTGTGCAAAAATCACAGGTAAGCACATCAGATGACAAAAAAAAGAATTATTATTTCGTTACACCACTGCCAAATGACATCATTATAAAACTGCCAGCTACTGAGTATCATGGCCAAGTCAAAGTGACAATTCACCTTAATGGCACCTTGCACTTTGCATCTGTTACTGTCAAACATGCATGGCATCAATGTGCAAAATGGTCAGGGAGATATGAGGAGCCCTGGTGGCATAGTGGTTATGCTTTGACCTGCTAACCATAAAGCCAGCAGTTCAAAACCACCAGCCGCTCTCGAAAAAAGATGAGGTTGAGGTTTTCTACTCCTGTAAAGAATTATAGTCTCAAACTCACAGGGGCAATTCTACCATGTCCTATAGGGTCGCTATAAGTCAGCATAGACTCCAAGGCAATGATTTTGGTTGGTTTGGTCATAAAACAAATATTGGGTAACAAGAGAGAAAACATGTAAGCAGTAAGTGTACAGGTGAACAAAGGCTTTTCCTGGGGGCTTCAGAAGAGAAATCCTTCCTAACCAGTTGAGCCACGTGTAGTGCACTATCATCCCTGGAACGAGTCTACCAAGAGCTCAGCTCCCAAATCGTGTCCAGAAGTGCCATCACCAGAGACGTGCACCATCCTAGACATGCAGGCCCAAGCCCAGAACAGATGGTGGACAAGGGAGTCATTTATTCTTTGTCATCTGGTGTCTCAGGAAGTCTGGACTGTGGAAGTGGGCAGTCCAAAACACAGCCAGCCCCTGGTTCCTTCTGACCCACAAAAAGACCAGATGTGTCAACTCAACTTCTTACACAGCATGAGTGTGGGCGATCGACTCCCTTTCCCAGGGTGTCATGAGCAAAAGTGCATCTCATAGCAGCTGGTGAGCTACCAGCATGTCCCTTCTTTACTGCCCTAAGCACGTGTAACATTCCCAGGAGCTGCTTAGCTAAGAGTGTGCATTGTACAGCACCTGGCCAAGCCCACTTCTCTACCTGGTTCCCTGCAGAGAGGAGTCCCTCACTAACAGCACAAGGAGAATGGATGCAGAACCTCAGCCCTGCGTCGGATGCAGGCAGTTACCTGCTGACCATGGGGCCACCAGCACCCATACGTGAAGTTGCCCTTGCTCGGCCTCCTCTATGGGAGTAAAATCTTATTCATGCACTGCATGTGTGTCGTGTTTCTGTTGGTGACTCTGGAGCCTGGAACTTGACTTGACAGGTTAATACAGAGAGCTATGTCGATAACTTGCCAAGATGAAAATGCAAAAGGAGAGAGAGTCCAGGAGGGGAAATATAGCAAACATCCCAGTCAAGGTGCAAACTAGGGATTCAAAGTGACTGACATCAAGGTTGGTCCCTCTTGTGTGCTTGCCAAAACTCTATGCTCTGCTTAACTGGTGAAGAAGCTTCCTGTCAAAAGCCACATGCATGAGCTCATCAGGGAGTCCTTCAGCCCCAGCCCAGGCAGGCTTTCAGATAACAGTAGCCCTGACTGGCTAAAAGCTCCAGAAAGCCACACCCACCGAGCAGCAACCAAATTCCTGCCCTTCCTGAACTTGACAAAATCATCAATGTTCCTGTGAGATCACTTAATGCTTTACATTTTGAGAAAAGACAACCATCTTAGAGCTTGTTGATTTTGCCAGTGAAAGGCACAGGCACTTGTTCAGATCGTCTGTGATACATTCTTCCTGAACACACAGGACTTCAAAAATGTTTGTGGAAAATCTAATTAAAAGAGAATGGAATCTTCCCTCAAAGGTTGTGCATCTTTCACGTGTATCTCTGATCTGTATTGGTCAATATATTAAAAAATAAACATACAAACAAAAATACTAGGAGAAAAACTAATGAAGTTCAAATTTCCTGTTATATCTTAAAATATTAACAAATCATTTTTTAAAAATCAGTTCCCAATATACATTCAATATAAAGTCACCTGAATTCCTCATTGAAGTGCCAGCACTAAGTTAGTTTCAGATAGCCATTTTTAATTGGAAAATTGTCTGTCTTTTTATATCATTTCATATTGTTAAAATACCTTTATTTTCTAATTAAAACTTTTTAAAATCTTCAATTTTGGCAAGAAATTACTCTGTTTCCTTTTAGAGTTGAGGGAAAAAAATGTTTCTATTGACTGAGTTATATCTGCTTCTGACTTGTACCCTCCAGAGTCAGTTTCAAATGCTTACTAGAAGAACTCTGAACAGAAGCTGAAATGAAATTGAAGGTTTTGAGTATTGTTTTTTAACTGAAGGGAGAAGTCCAAGCTGCACCGAAGGCACTGGCAAAAGACAAAGTTGCAAGAACTGACAGAAGACAAACTGAGATGTTCCAACAGATGGCTGGCACCCTGGAAGCACTTGCTCATCTAGGCCAAGAAATTTGTAGGCTATCTGGCCAAAGGACTAGAAGAGATACATACTTGTGCCCTTTCCAAAGAAAGTTGATCCAACAGAATACAGAACTTATCAAACAATGTCATAAATGTGACATGCAAGTGAAATTTTGCTGAAGATAATTCAAAATAATTAGTTGCAGCTGTACATCTGCAAGATATTGACAAAAATCCAGGTCAAATTAAGAAGAGGGTGTGGAACAAAGGACAGATCTTTGCTGAAGTTGGAAACACCATAAAGATGTTTAATTGTGTCTTACTGAGGCGGTTAAACATTCAACTGTATGGATCATAACAAATTATGCATAATATTGCAAAGAATAAAAATCCCAGAGCACTTCATTATGTGCATGAGGAACTTGCACATCGATCAAGAGGCAGGCAGCCGTTCAGGCAGAATGAGGGCTATGTAGGTAAATTTTAGAAAAGGCCCGTGTCTGGGTTAGATCAGGTTGTTCGCCATTGTATTCGATCTCTATGCTGAGCAAATAATCCGAGCAGCTGGATGTCCGGAGGGGGAAGAGGAAACACTGGCTAGGGGGAGAGTCCTAACAGCCTGTGATAGGCAGATGACACGGCCTCTTCTAGAGCGTGAAAGCCCTTAAAAGCCCTGATGATGATCCAAGACCACAGCCTTCAGTGTGAATTGCACCTGGACATGAAACGAAAATCCTCTTCAGTGGACAGAGAAGCAGCGTCCTTGTAAACAGCCTGGCGCTGCACGGGTTTCCTTTTCCTTAGAGCCGCCAGCAATGCCCATGGAAACGGAAGTCAAGACATGATGTAATTTCCTGGGCAAGCCTGCTACCAAAGACCTAGTTTTTAAGAGGTCACTTTGCTGACCTCAACCATGGCCGTGTCAATCACCGCATATGCAAGCAATAGCTTAGCAATAAGCGAGGAAGACCTAACAAGCGAAGCCTTCGCCCTGGGAGCACAGGTGAAGAATGCTGAAGACTTTGGACTGCGAGAATGAACAAATCGGTCTCAGTGGAAATGAGGATGATGAGCCTTCATCTGTGCACTTTGGACATGCTATCAGGAGGGACTAATCCCCAGAGGAGATCCTGCCAGGGAAGGCAGAGGGGTCAACAAAAAGTAGCCCAATCACAGACAGACGGACCCGAAGCTGCAAAAATGGGTGCAATCAAG
Source organism: Tenrec ecaudatus (assembly GCF_050624435.1). NCBI lineage: Eukaryota > Metazoa > Chordata > Mammalia > Afrosoricida > Tenrecidae > Tenrec > Tenrec ecaudatus. The sequence goes on from NC_134535.1 coordinate 4,982,735, forward strand.
CACGGTGAGGATGACGCAGGACTACACAGTGTTTCATTCTATTGCGTTCACAGGATCATTAACAATCAGAATGGACTCGATGGCACCTAACAATTTTGAAATTTGTCAAACCTGCAAAAAATTACCATAGAATTTCTAAAAAGAATCACTATACATTTCAGTTCTTTTCACTCCCGACTGACCAGCGCCTGCAGTCGTCACAATGTCACTGTCTGCCTGCCAACGAAGCACCCTCCCAGTCTCTAGAGACTTGAGCCTGCTGCAGTCCCCACATCAACCCCACAAAGACAGAGTTATTACATTAGCTATTAACCCCTGAGAAAAATAAGCCTCTGAGAAATTAAGAAACTTGCCAAAGTTCACTCAACTAGTGGGTTGCAATATTTGAATTTGAAAGTAGGCCTCAGCCTCTCAAACTCCCTATTCTCTGAAACCCACTACCCGAGCCCAAAAGGTAACAATACTTCACACTGGTACAGAGGAGGGAGTGGGGAGTATGGTGGAGGAAATACAAAGGGTTCCTGCATTATTCCAAGGTCACAAAAATGCAAAGAGCAGAGGAAAATGCTCCTTCCAAGTAAGGAGAGCTCTGGTCCCAAAGTACTAAGATAGCATCTTACGGCACCATCACTGCAATACACGCTCAAAAGCTCCACTCAGCTACAATCTTCAGTGGAAGAGGAACTAAAATGCCACAGCTGCTACTTGTGTCCCTCACCCTTCCCAGATCATCAGCTGTTTCCTACTTTTGCTAACTGAAAGCGAGGAGAACTTGAAGCACTAGCTGATGAACATCAAGGACTGCAGCCTCCAGGACGGATTACAGCTCAAGGTAAAGAAGACTGAAATCCTCACCAGTGGACCAATACGTAGCATGATCAACTGTGAAACTACTGAAGTTGTCGAGGATTTCATGTTTCTTGGTTCTACAATCAACACTAATGAAAGCAGCAACAAAGAGATAAATAAAGAAATTGACCCATTGTACTGGGTCATGGCATCTGCCACACAAGACCTCTTTATAAAGTAGTGCAGAGAAAGGATTCCGCTTTTGGTACTTTGATGCACCTGACTCAAACTATGGTATTTTCAATTTCCTCGGATTCATATGAATAAGGAAGACCAATTATAGTCCTGGAGAATATTCAAAGTACTATCGACTGCCAAAAGAACAAACAAATCTGTCTTGGAAGAAGTACAGCCAGAAAGCTCCTCAGAGACAAGGATGGCAAGACTTCGTCTCATGTACATTGGACACGTCAAGAGAGATCAGTCCCTGGAAAACGACATCATGTTTGGTAGAGGGGCAGAGAAAAAAGAGACAGACTCTGGGCAAGAGAGAGCATCACGGTGGCTGCAACCAAGGGCTTCAACGTCAGAACAACTGTGAGGAAGGTGCCGGTCCGGCCGTGTTCTGCTGTACTCAGACACTGCAAGTCGGAACTGACTCAATGGCCCCTAACAACAACACGCTTTGTCTAGGCAATTCATTCCCTCGGTCAATTACCTCAGCCAGGTTCTGGAAGGACAGGAGAGCATGGCAGGCCTGGGTGGGAAGAGGGCGAAGCGGTCAATAAGCACACAATTATGATGGTCAAGAATGCCTGCTTTTGTTTTTCTTTTTTTACAGAGAATTCTACAATTTAAAAAGATGGTTTTATCAATGATAATGCAACTAATAGGCAGAAAAAGCCAGTGATACCAATTCAAAGTACTTCAACCAGAAAGGCCAAGATTTAGAGTGTGTGTGTACGTGTAAAATAATGTGCATGCAATAGAATGAGGCATCTTTTCTGCAAAGAGAAATGCAGATCTTAACTGTTAAGGCTCCCATGCGTTGTGGCAAACGTGTTCAACCAGCCGGCCAATACCTCTATCAAGAAAGCTCCTCATGCTGTTTCTAGCCAGCCCCAACCTCCTTTGCCAACCACCACTCAGCTGGGTATCACCACTCATTAGCTCTGCTTACTGGTAAAACCATAGCGTGTGTTCTGCTTAAAAGATTTTACTGTGTTCTAAGTCAAAGTTTGCACCACAAATCTGATTCCCATTCAACAATCCATACACAAATCATTCGGTGATGCTGGTTACAATCCACACAACGTGTCAGCCCTCTCAACATTTCCACCCTCCCTGCCCCAGTTGGATCCATTCCGTTTCCCTGCCCCTCCTCCTTGGCTTCTCGTCTTTGCTTGTATAAATGTTGACCATTTGGTCTCGTGTAGTGGACGGCTCTGCAAAGCACATTCCTCCCAGGTGTTCTTGTTTGCTTTGCAGGACAATCTATTATTTGACTGAAAGGTGACCTCAGGGAGTGGATTCAGTTCCAGGTTAAAAGGGTATCTTAAGGCGATAGTCTCAAAGTTTCTTCTAATCTGTATCAGTACAGTTAAGTCTGCTCTTTTTATAAACCCAACTTTCTATCTACATTTTTAACCCAACCTGACAGACATTTTACAGTGTCCCTTGTCCAAATGGCAGATGATGGTAGCCAGGTACCAATTAGTTTTTTTGGTCTCAGGCTGTGGCTCATGTGGGCCACTAGTTCGATGGACTTTCTTTCTTGACTCTTTGGTTTCCTTTACTCTCCTCTGCTCTGAATGGGAAGAGACCAATAGCTGTATCCGTTTGTACTGCCTGGCTTCTTTCATCCTGCATATTTTTGAGATCCATCCTTATCAGTGCATTAAACTGCAGTTCTTTGTTTAATGCAGAGTAGTTTTATCCATTTTTCCAATGAGACAAATGAGTTGTTTCCACTATTTGGCTATTTTGAATAAAACTTGTATATGTCTTTGTGGCTATCTAGTTTTGTTTTTCTTGGATAAATGCTTGGGTGATAGGTAGGTACATATTTAACTTTACAAAGCATTATCAAAGTCTTTCCTAAAGCAGTTGTATATCACTTACATCCCCACCAGTACTGTACCGAGAGTTTACCTCTGTACCCTTTCTCTAAAAATGGCAATGTTACATCATTTTAATTTTAACCATTCTAGTGGATATACAATGGTTTCGCACTGTAATTTTACTCTGCACTTCCCCATTACTATATGTAAAATAAAGAACTCTTTTGTTGTTCTTTTAATTGGGTAGTCCTTATATGATTGAAGTGTACAAATATTCTATATATCCTAAAATAAACCCTGTGCTGGATGCATGTTTTAGAAAGACCTTTGCTCAGTCTGCAGAGAAGGTGGCTGGGAGCAGAAGGCAGCTCAGATGTGCAGGAGTAGGTAGAGAGGGCACGCTCCCACTAGGGTCTTTTAATGAGAGGACATCTCTAGCTTTGATCAAGTCTGTGAAATAGCACAGATCCTCAAAATAACTTTGCCCAGCGGTTATCATCATGCTCATTTTCAGGAAGAGAAGCAGTTTTAAGTCCAGAGACACTAGGCCAGGACGTATATCCAGTCCACAGAGCCCCATGTGACGGCTGCGCTACTCTATCACAGCCAGACGCCTGTCGTAGCATCAAACATCTGGCAAGGATCACATGACTCGTTTTCTAAGATTTTATCAAAGAGTAGTATCTTTTGTTCCACTAATTTGCTCACTACTTTCCTCAATCTGTTTTTGCTTTGTCTGGTGTGTTCAATTTGCTTCTCTGAGACCTCAGTTTACTTCACTTTGTGTCCCATTCACCACATGGCCCTACTTCCCTCTGGATCCATGCAAACTGCCTGCCTGCTCACTCTAGGTAATAGAACTAAGCCCTCTAGAAGTTTCCCACGAAGGGGACTCCACAAGGGAAAACACTAACCCCAGAGTACTGGGACTGGAGGAGCCCTCTCAGAAAAGCTAGACTTGGGTCCAAGTCTCCAAGAACTCTTAGTGTACCATGTGATTTGTCCAAAGACACACATAGAAACAGTGACAGAAACAGGGTCAGAAGCCTGGCCTTATTAAAACCCTCCTCCAAAGTTCTTTGCACCACGACACAACTCTCTCTTTCAAGAACAAAGAATCAGTTCACCAGCCCTGGTCTCCAAACCCTGGTGACCTTGCACAAAGCAAGGACATGCCCCATGAGGAAGCAAAACCGAAACAAATTCAATGTTATCGAGTCAATTCCAACTCACAGAAACCCTAATAGACTGAGTAGAACTGCATCTATGTTTTGTGAGACTGTAAATTTATATGGAAGTAGAAGCCTCATCTTTCTCCCATGGAGTGGCTGGTGGTTTTGAACTGCTTACCTTGTGGTTAGCAGCCCAATGCATAATCCACTTAGAGCTCCTCTCGCCCAAGGGGAAATCAAGCCAAATTTGGGACACATCCTCATGACCTCACACCCAATAATGCAAATGGCACCCACATCCTGTCCATGAAGGTGATCTTGTCCATCTCACAATTATCTTTATGAATCAAGCACTTTCTTTGTTTCTGAAACTTAGATAGGTCTTGAAAGGTCTTGCTGCCTCTAGCTTCACCCTAATTTACGCAACACAAGTTAACGAGATCTAATGCCAACTTACATCAATCTCCTGATAAACACCTCACAATGGAGTGTCAAAAAGGTCACCCTACCAACTATGAAAAGAAACTGACATTTACATGTCTACTCTGAACCAGACACCTTACATGCAGCCTTTAATCCTCTAAGGTGTTCTCTGAAATTGGAGTACTTTTTGAACTATAGTTTGCCCACCTCTCCTGCTCCACAAGTAGTCAAAGAATCTGTGGTAGTTACATAATCTGGTGTCAACTTGAGACTATTAAGAGTGAAGGGGTGGAATTTAGTGTCAATGAAGTCACAGCTTGATAACCTCATTTGGAGGCGATAAGGTGATAACTAGCTCACTGGAGGCCAGACACACATTCTCTGCTTTGTCTTCCTGCTGATAAGACACATGGAGCTATGCTAGAGCCCTTGAGTTGAAGGAGCCACATGAAAACCCATGCCAGCGCTGAAATGCTTCCACTGCCACTGGATCCACAAGACTTTCCACCCACTGGCCTGTGATCTTCCTGCATTTGGCATCACTGCATGTGCTATATGAATCTAAAGAGGAATTTACAGACTAGTATCAGACATATGGGCTAATATTGGGCTAATGGACCTGAGCTAGACTGGGCTGGGATGTTTTCTTAATATACAATTACTCTTTGATACAAAGCTTTCTTATACACATGAGTGTCTCTGGATTTGTTTCTCTAGTCAACCGGACTAACCGAATCCAGAGTCCTTCTTGGCCCATCAATCTACCCAACCGTCTATCTACTTGTTTCCTCTGTGCTTCTTACACATAGCTCAATAAAGAACAAGTTCGAGCTGGATTGTTGATGTTAAGTGTCAGCAAGTCAGTTCCCACCCAGTGACCCTATGTACAAAAGAACTAAATGCTGCCCAGTCCTGCTCCATCCTCACAATTGTTATGTTTGAGCCCATTGTTGGCAGTCACTGTGTCAATCCCTCTTGTCAAAGGTCTTCCTCTTCTTCGATGTCCCACTACTTTAGTGTCCTTCTCTAGGATCTGGTCCCTCCTGATAACATATCCAATCCACATGAGATGAAGTCTCATCCTTGCCTCTAAGGAGCATTCTAGGTGTACCTCTTTCAAAACATATTTGTTTGTTCTTTTGGCAGTCCGTGGTATTTTCAATACTCTTCACCAACACCATAATTCAAGGGCTGAATTCTTCTCCGGACTTCCTTAGTCAGTGCTCAACTTTCACGTGCATAAGAAAATAGCACCGTTTGGGTCAGGAGCACCATAGTCCTCAAAGTAACAGCACTGTTCTTCAACACATTAAATGGGTCTTGTGCTGTAAATTTGCCCAATGCAATGCATCCTTTGATCTCAACTGCTGCTTCCATGCGTATTGATTATGGAGCCAAGCAAGATTAAATGCTTGACAACTTCAATCTTTCTCCATTTATCATGGCATTACCTACTAGTTCACTTGTGAGGATTTCAGTCTTCTTTACATTGAGTTTTAATCCATACCGAAGGCTGCAATCCTTGTTCTTCAACTGCAAGTACTTCAATTCCTCCTCATTTTCAGCAAGCAAAATTGTGTCATCTGCAATCATGGTTGTCAAGAAGTCTTCTTCAAATCCTGATGCCTCATTCTTCTTCATATAATCCAGATTATCTGATTGTTGACAAATAGAATGAGTAAGCATGGTAAGAGGATACAACCCTGACACAAACCTTTTCAGATTTAAAAAAAAAAAATTCTTTTTCTAAATCATTTGATTGGGGCTCTTACAGCTCTTCCATTTGATTTTAAACTATGCAATATGCCCTTGTTTGATCACATGGCTGCCTCTTGATCCATGTACAGGTTCCACAGGAGCACAATGCAGTGTTCTGGGATTCCCACTCTTCTCAAAGTTAGTTATGGTCCAGACAGTCAAATGACTTTGCATACGTAAACACAAGTAAACATCTTTTTGGTATTCTCTGCTTTCAGCTAAGATCAATCTGACATCAGCAATGCTATCCCTTCTACATCCTCTTCCAAACCAGTCTGAACCTCTGGTAGCTTCTTGTCAATGTATTGCTCCAACTGCTGTTGGATGATGATCTGCAAAATTTTACTTGCAAGTAGTATCAATGATATTGTTCTACAGTTGGAGCCTTCAGTTGGGTCATGTTTCTTTGGAATGGGTACAAATATGAATCTCTTCTAGATAGTTGGCCAAGTAGCTGCCTTCCAAATTTCCTAGCATATGAGTAAGTGCTTCCAGGGCTTCATCAGCTTTTGGAAAGAATTCAATAGGTATCACAACAATTCCTAGAGCCTTGATTTTGGCTAATGCTTTCAGTGCAACTTGAACTTCTTCCTTAAGTATCATTGGTCCTTGCTCATAAGCTATCTCCTGAAATGATCAACTAGTTTGTTTTTTGTATAGTGACTCTGTATCCGTTCCATCTCCTTTTGATGTTTCCCGCAGCATTCAGTAATTTGCCCATAGACTCTTTCAATATTACATCTCAAGGGTTGTATTTTTACTTGAGTCCTTTCTGTTTCAAACTGGGTTAGCAAGGGCCAGCACAATCTGAACAGGTCTGGATTTATAAGATGTAGGTATATCAAACAATAACTTGAACAAAAAAAGTTACATGTCAAAATCCAGGAATGGAACATTCAGAAGAGGTAGTCAGTGAGCCCTTTCAAGAGCCAGACTGGGGAGACTGAATTATTGCCAGAACTGTGGCTAGAAGCGCAGAACAGTCAGTCACCATCTTTGAACCAGGCACCACTATTTCTGACGATGCCATTCAAGAGATTTGGTTGATTTAATACACAGGTTACCTCAATCGGGAAGAGATAAGTTTCTAGTAGGGCATCAGACAGTAATTTTTCCAGTAATCTTCCAGTTGACCCACATTTTACAAATGCAGGCCCATTCTGGTGCCGCTTCATTGACCGTGAATGAAGCAGTAAGAAATGGTTCAAGGCACTAATTTTCACAACCTTCCTCTCTCTCTGCCATCAACTTGTTGCCAACTCATGGTGACCCTATAGGACAAGGTAAAAATGCTCCTGTGAGTTTCCTATACTGTAACTCTTTACCAAAGTAGAAAGCCCAGTCTCTTCCTCAAAGCGACTGGTGGTTTCAAACTGTCAACCTTTTGGATCACAGCCTAAGGCAGAATCACTACACCACCAGTGCTCCCAGCATGCTCAAAAAATGAACATTCATCTTTGTGCCCTCACCCACTGGCCAAGAACTTGGTTTATAATAAACCAACAAAAACCGTTCACTGCCATCAAGTTGATTCTGATTCCCAGCAACCCTACACGAAACGGTAGATCTGCCCCTGTGGGTTACATACCACAGGGATACACTGTCTAATTGTCTTACCACAAATCTGTACTGGGGAAAGCAAAAGGCTTCATTTTCAACCCCATTACCTGGTGCACAGTGAACCAAACACAAGTGTGTTAAATAATATTGCATCAGCACACACATTTCATTGTTGCGACTACTGTGTGCCATCAAACAGATTCTGAAATGCTGCCCAGTCCTGGGCAATCCTCACAATTGTTCTTGTATTTGAGGCCATCGACACAGCCACTGTGCTAACCCATTTTGTCAAAAGTCTTCTGCTTTTTAGCTACCCTGCTGTTTTACCAAGCATGATGTTTTTCTGCAGGGATTGGTCTCTCCTGACAGCATATCCAGAGTATCTGAGATGAAGTCTCACCATCCTTGCCTCTAAAGAGCATCCTGGCTGTATTTCATCCAAAACAGGTATGTTGTTCTTTTGACAGTCCAAGGTACTCTCACCAGCACCTTCACCAGCACCGTAATTCAAATGCATCAATTCTTCTCCAGCCTTCTTATTCAACTTTCAAACGCATCTGAGGCCATTAAAAATGCCATGGTTTGTGTCAGGAGCACCTTAGTCCTCAAAGTGACATCATTGCTCTTCAACACTTTAAATAGATCTTGTGCAGTAAATGTACCCAATGCAATGCATCCTTCGATCTTTCTCAACTGCAGCTTCCATGAGCATTGGTTGTGGAACCACGCAAGCTAAAATCCTTAACAGCTCCAATCTTTTCTCCATTGACCATGATGTTACATACTAGTTCACTTGTGAGGATTTCAGTCTTCTTTACACTGAGTTTTAATCCATATCGAAGGCGGCAACCCTTGATCCTCATCTGCCAGGGCTTCAAGTCCTCATTTTCAGCAAGCAAGGTTGTGTCATCTGCATATCACGAATTGTCGAGAAGCCTTCTTCAAATCCTGATGCTGCATTCTTCCTCATATAATCCAGACTCTCTGATTATTTGTTCACATATAGACTGAGTAAATATGGCAAGAGGATGCAACCCTGGCACACACATTTTCTGATTTTAAACTATGCAATATGCCCTTGTGTTGATCGCAACTACTGGTTGATCCATGTACAGGCTCCACAGGAGCACAATGTAGTTTTCTGGAATTCCCATTCTTCTCAAGGTTATCCATAGCTGGTCATGTCCACAGTCGAATGCCTCTGCATAACCAACAAATCACAAGTAAACATCCTGTTGATATTCTCTGCTTTCAGCCAAGATTCATTTGACATCAGCAATGATTTTCCTTCTTCCATGTCCTCTTCTGCATCTGGCCTGAACCGCTGGCAGCTCCTCGTCAATGTACTGCTGCAACCGCTGTTGGATGATCTTAGTACTGAGGATTTAATACACACAACCTCATTTAATCCTTTTAACAATTCCATGAGGGAGGTAATATCCAGCATCTTCCTCTTTATAAAAAACCCATCAAAGACGGCACTATTCAACTGGTACGGAATTGAGAGTCCGAGAAGAAGTGAAGTAATAAAACTAGCAGTGACTGAGGGCCTGACACACTTTATGTATTCATATGCATTACTTCATTTGTTCCTCTGAACAATCTAAAAAGGATGTTTTGTATTAAACGGCAATCTGGAAGCAAGTCATGGAAATCTTGGTGAAATCCGGGTACACGCAGCTTGGACACCCCTGCGCACCTTCTCTTTCTCACTCGAGCCAGCTGGCCTCTCGGTGGCCGCAGCAGGACTGAGTGGGCCTTTCTTTCCATGGCAGTCCTGGCCAGTGTCTTTGGAAGCCCCCCAGAGATTTGCCTCCTTGGGCTGGCCACAGCTGGGTTCTGGGGTCCGGTGAGGTGGTGCCCACACCCCACCTCTTCAGGGGGGCTCGTCCTAGCCAGGTCACGGAGAGAGCGGGGCTCATACGGCACCCCATCCCCCATCACCGCCCCCGCCCCCACCTACGCCAACACCTGCTGACAGGTCCGCCCACCTGGCACCTGCTCCCAGGGTGGACCAGCGTCCCCACCCGGACAGCGTGAGCACACACTGGGGGCCAAGACGCTGAGAACCGCGCGGGCTGGAGACCCCATCCTCGCGGTCGTGGCGTCCCCAGCGCTGGCGAGCAGAGGAGCCGTGGCCCGAGGTCGGGGTCTGGGGACCCGGGGAGTCGCCCCCCGCCCGCCCGTCCCGCGGCCATTACCGATTGCGTTGCTCCTTGAAGAGCGCAGTCAGCGCGCGGAGAGCCTCCAGGTCCTGGATGGGCGCGGGCAGCATGACGCCCGACAGCCGGGCCGGAGGCAGCCTGGGCGCCGCCATCTTGCCGCTCGCAGCTCGCCGGGGCCCCGCAGCGGAGGCGGGCAGGGGGAGGGGCGGAGCCGAGCGGGCCGCGCGCGGAGCGGAGCGGAGCGAGCCGGCGGCAGAGGCGGGGCACGCGCAGGAGGTCGCCTCCGGCGGAGCCGAGCACGGAGCGGCGCAGAGGGGGCGCAGGCCGGAAGTCCCGCCTGAGGGAAGGGGGCGCCTGCCGGAAGTTCACTTCGCTCGGAGGGGCTGAGGATGGGGATGGGAGGGGGGAGCGGGTAACGAGCGGAAGTCGGGTCTGAGGGGAGGGGGCGCCGGCCGGAAGTTCAGTCGGAAGGGATTGGGAGGGTGGAGGGGAGAGAGGAAAGCTGAGGGGAGGGGGCTGAGGCGGAAGTTTCCTCCAAGGAGAAACAGAGGCGCCGCCAGAGGAGCGCAGACTCCTTACGGAGCACCCCCTGGCCCGGAGGGGGTGCTGCAGTCCGGCGTTTGTGTTGAGGGGCTGAGGTTCCCGCTGAGGAGCTGGGCATAGGGAGGGTGGGCGCTCCACAGGCCCGGGAGGGGGACCACCACAGGGTCTCTGCGTGGCGGGGGCCGAGTTTACGCTGAGGTGCCGAGCAGAGCACCCCTGAGCTGACGGCCCAGACCCCGCGTGGGGATAAGGACTCCGGCCCAACGTACAGAAATCGGAACGGCCCGTCACCAGCTTGCTTGCCGGACTCAGACAGCGCATCTGGGGTTCTTTTGGTCCAGTAGTGGATTCTTGATCCGGCTGCTAACTGCAAGGGAAGCAGTTCAACACCAGCAACCTGTCCATCGGACTAAGAGGAGGCCTTCTACGCCCGAAAAGTTAGCAGCCTCAGAACCCCACAGGCGCGTTCTCCGCTGCCCTATTGGAGGCCTAGCAGACAGAGGGCAGTGAGTGAGGATTTCGAACTCTTCGTCTTAGGAGAACACATTGCGCCTGTCCATCAAGGCTCAAAATGTGGTTAGCAGTCGAGGGGTAAAATGCACAGTAGTAAGGAATGGAATCCTTTGGACATACTAGGTGAAGAGACCACTCCCTGGAGAAGGGCATCGTGCTTGGTAAAGTAGAAGTTCAGCATGAAAAGACGACGAGCATCAAAGAGATGGACTAGCACAATGACTGCAGCAATGGACTCAAACAACAATGATTGTGAGGATGGTCCTGGTCTGGACACTTGTCATTCTGCTATATAGAGAGTCTATGAGTCTGAAGAGAGTCTGGTTTTTGTCCTAAGCATAGGCACAGGCTTCTCTGGCTGGGATGGATAACTTTTTTTTTTCATTCTACCTCCCTTGATCATTTCATGTATACTGTCTTTCAATAAGTAATATTGCCAAGTCCGTCGGGTGCTGGAAATAGAGTGATTCATGAGATGTCCAACTTGAGAGTTCTCACAGAGTATCGAGAAGAGTGCGGGGGAAGGAAAGCTAACAAGTTGATAATTGGTGTGCCAGAAGACGCCGTGGTTGGTAAAGTAGAAGGGCAGTGGAAAACATGACCCTCAACAAGATGGACTGACAGTGACTCCAACATAACAATTGTGAAGATGGCACAGGACTAGGCAATGTTTTGTTCTGTTGTGCACGGGCCACTATATGTTGACCCAACTTGACTGTACCTAACAGCAACAACATGATAGACTAGAGAAATCGCTGTGGAACTACTTCAAATATGTAACTCAATCCATACCCGCTATCTGCAGATTTCAGAGTGTTTTTACTATGGTATGGATGGTGTGTTTATTGTAGGGCGCATCTAACATTCTGCTAAGTAAAATGTGAAGACACAAACATCACCAGAGCATACAGGAAAAATTAATCTCATCAGCAAGTTATTTGTTGGTGTCATTCAGTCTCACCATTTAATTGATTATATACATTCATCTTAAAAATGCTTTTTGAATGTCTACTATGTGCCAGGCGTTAGATCACCTAGCAGTACCCAAAGCTCTTCAAAATGCTGACCAATCCTTAGGACAACACATCTCCGCATTTTTCCTTGTGCATAGATAGTAAAATCTATAGACATCAACCCTCTGACCACATCTACTCTTCCTCTTCCATTGTGTTTCAACAATGGTGACTCCTGGTACATCACTCGGCAAAGTACCCTCTGGCCTCAGGACTTTGCACATGCTGTTCTTTGACACACAATACATTCAGTGCTCTCCCCACAGATGCCTGCTTGGCTTCCTTCCTTCCTTCAAATATCTGCTCAAATGATCTTTCAGCGATATTCTCTGATCTATTCAAATTTTTCACATCAGTACCAATTGCCATTGAGTTTATTCTAACTAATTGCAACCCCATGTGTGTCTGAGTAACACTGTGTTCCATCGGGTTTACACTGTGTTAGGATTCTCTAGAGAAACAAAACCAGAATGCTAATAATTTTATATATATTTATACAGATAGATAGATATATAACATAAGAAATCAACAGTTAAATTATAAAGCAGTACAAATGACTCAGTGCAACTCACTCCCAGGAGACAGCTGTGAGACACCGGCAGCCCTTCAAGTCTTGAGGCTGCCAGGTAGTCCTCTGTAGAGCAATTCAGGCTATCCGGGCACAGGCAGCAAACAGCAAGGCAGGTCACCAACAGTCAGCCAAATGACAGGGTCCGACAGTCCCCAGCTCAAGAGATGTAAATTCCAGTGGTGTGGCGAAGCAGGTTTTGAAGGAACCTCAAATTACAGTGACACAGTCCACGGTTAGGTGTCCCACAGGTAGTGTAGCTTGCAAATTGAGGCACAGAACAAGCAAGCCAGCCGCACACTGGTCCGATGATCAAAGAGCAAGAGACAAGAAAGGCAAGGCTTGCCGAGCCATTTATCTCTTCGCCCTTCAATTAATCCCACATGTGTTTATCAGCCAGGCTGGCACAATAAACTACCTCACATTGACTGACTGGTTTGTTTTTTTTAATCTTTTTTTTTTGAGGATTGAAGAGAGATATTTTATTTCTCAAGTGACAAATAACATGTACAGTTGAATATAAATTAATGACCTTCTTTTACACCAAAGCCAGGTCCTTTTGGTGGTTCAGTCAAAGTAGTAAGACCACCAGCTGGCTCACAAGAGAAGCGTCCACTCCTTGACCCAGGTTTGGGAATTTTTCCAGCCTTAAGCTCATCAATTATTTCTTCAATATCCTTAGGTGTCAAATCCTCATAGTAGTGGTCATTGATTTGAACCATTGGTGCATTTACACAGGCACCTAGACATTCCACCTCGATAAGAGTAAACAGTCTATCAGGTGTAGTTTTCCCAACTTTTATTCCAAGCTTTCTTTGAATGGCCTCTAGTACGCTGTCAGAGTCTGGAAGCATTCAGGGTGTAGTAGTGCAGACCTGAATGTGGTACTTTCCAACAGGTTTTTGCTTATACATTGTATAAAACGTTGCTACGTCATATTCTCTCATTGGGGTGACTTGGAAATCTTCTGCAACCTTGTTCGTAGCAGAGATGGGCAGCCATCTCTTCTGTCTCTGAGCTAGATCCAGGACTGGAAGTACAGCTGCTGCCTTGTGGCCTTCTGGATAGTTTTTTACAATTCCCTCTATTCTCTTATAGTTTTCTGGTGGGAAATCAAATGGAGTGTCTGGGTTATTCTCAGGAGTATCTCTGTGCACAAACAAGGCTCTTCCAGCTCCATTTTGCACAGCTGTCTTAAACAAATTCCTTATATGGCATCCCCACTGGGCGCCAAGGCCGGCGTCCCCCGCCTAGAAGACCGCGAAGAACATGGCGGGCCACGCAGCTCATACAACTCATCACAATCCATACATGCATGCACTGTGTCAAGCACATTTGTACATTTGTTTCCCTCTTCATTCTCAAAACATTTGCTGTCTACTTGAGCCCTTGATATCAGCTCCTCATTTTCCTCTCCCTACTCTTTCCCCCCACCCCCATGAACCCTTGAAAATTTATAAATTATTCTTTTTTGTCAGGTCTTACACCGTCCGACGTCACCCTTCACCCACTTCTCTGCTGTCCATCCCCCAGGAAGGAGGTTATATGTAGATCCTTGTAATCTGTTCCCCCTTTCTCCCTCACCTTCCCTCCACCCTCCTGGTATCACCACTCTCACCACTGGTCCTGAGGGGTTCATCTGGATTCCGTGTTTCCAGTTCCTATCTGTACCAGTGTACATCCTCCGGTCTAGCCAGATTTGTAAAGTAGAATTGGGATCATGATAGTGGTGGGGAGGAAGCATTCAAGAACTAGAGGAAAATTGTATTTTTCATCATTGCTACACTGCACCCTGACTAGCTCATCTCCTCCCCGCAGTCCTTCTGCAAGGAGATGTTCAATTTCCCACGAATGGACCCAGGGTCCCCACTCTGCACTCCCCCTCATTCACAATGCTATGATTTTATTTGGTCTTTGGTGCTTAATACCTGATCCCTTCGACACCTTATGATCTCACGGGCTGGTGTGCTTCTTCCATGTGGGTTTTGTTGTTTCTGAGCTGGATGGCCGCTTGTTTATCTTCAGGCCTTTTAAGACCTCAGATGCTATATCTTTTATAGCTGGGCACCATCAACTTTCTTCATCACATGTAATTGTGCATCTGTTGTCTTCAGTGATCATACCAGGAAGGTGAGCATCTCAGACTGCCGAATTGTTAGAACAAAGTGTTCTTGTGTTGAGGGAGTACTTGAGTAAGGGCCCACTGTCCATCTGTTTCCTTAACACTAAACCTATAAATATATATACATAGATCTATTTCCTCCTCTTAATATATAAATATGTTTACATATGTACATGCCTGTATTTAGATCTCTATAAATGCCCTTTACCTCCTAGTTCTGTCCTCTATTTGTTTGTACTTTCCTCTTGTCCCACTATCATGTTCAGCCTTCATTAGGGTTTCAGGAATTCCTCTTGGTTACATTGTCTTTGATCCAGCCCTGCCAGACCTCCTACACTCTCCTTGCCACTGATTTTGGATCACTTGTTGTTCCCTTGTCCCTGGGTTTGTTAACACCCACTTCCTTTCTCCTGCCTCCCCCTCTCCCATGTCCTCCCGGAACTGTCATCCCATTGTTCTCTCTTCCAGATTGTTTATCCTGCCTATCCCTTCTAGGTAGACATGCAGCAACAACAATATGCACCATCACAAGACTGAGTACAATGAAGCAACAATAGAAATTGAAACAATAGCTACAATAACAACAACCCCTATAAGTAGTTCACTGTCTAATTGTTGTCCTTTACAAGTGCTTTCCAGTCGAGTCTGATGGGGTGCCATGCCCTGGCACCACATCTATCCTTGGGTACTTCATTGCTCTGCTCCCCCACCCCCCACCCCACTACTCTGCTGTACGCCCCCAGTAGCTGGTTTTGGCGTAGTGGGCTCTGGGTGGGCACAATTCCCACCGTGTGTCTCTAGTGTTGTTCCCCATGGTGCTATGGGTCAGTGAGGAACGCTGTGTCCCGTGATGGGGCCAGCCCTGTGGTCATCTCTGTGCATTGCTCCTCAGGGCTTGGTGAGCCTGGTTGTGCTTCACTCATTTTTTTTTCCCTTCCCCTCCCCCTCGTTGGCTCCTGTGTGCTCTGATCAGACAAATCCCTCTCTTTGAGCTGTAGCTTCAGTGTTGTCCTCTGAAGTGACTTCTTCTGGTGGGAATGGCAGGCGGTGCTGTCCACTTAGTTGCTAATGGGGCTGGCCCCTCAGGCCTCTCTATCAGTTCCCTGCTTTATGTCAGTGTGTTGTGTGCATTCTTGTTTTGGAGCACCAAGTTGGAGACTGGTCCCTCTTTCCCTGCGGAGACACAGTCAACACCCTCCTCCTGTTACACTGGCTGACTATTGGGAAGCAGATCAACAGGCCAAGTTATCTCTGGATGGACTCAAGCCTGATACCTTTCTGTTAGCAGCTGAACACAGTTATACCACCTAAAGACTCTTGGGTTCCCCCCCCCCACCCTTGATAGCACTTAACATTCTATAGTACACAGTTTACTTAACTGGTTTGTTTCTTTTTGTCCCACTATTAGATCAAAGGTTCCACGAGGATAGTTTTGTCTTTTTGTTTAGTTTTGTATCTCCAGTACCTAGAAAGTCTTACTGTGTGAGCATAAATATTTGTTGAATAACAAAGGTTGTTTGTTTGTTTTCAGAGAAGAGAAAGTAAATAGCATGCCTCAAAGTACAAAACCCCAAAAAAATCTAAGAAAAAAAGGAGGAGTAGAAAGAGAAGAAGGCAAACACTATAAGGCAGAAGATTTTAAAAGAGAAAGACTGACATGAAGAAGACAGAAGACAAGTAGAAAGGCAAGTTTGAGAAACAAGGAAATTACCCGAGTCAGATGGTGGCTGTTACTGACCGCCTGGAATCGACGAGGGGGTTTCAACCTTGACTGAAGTGACAGAAGTAAGTTAATATTTTACTTGGGCTAAATGGCATTTTTTGTATTCTATAACTATTTGCCTTAGATAAACCAGAGGAACATGCCACTAATGTTGATTAAACTTCAGATGAAATTTGCGATATAAATTTGTTTCTTTAAAAAAAATGGTTTCTTACAGCCACTGCAGAAGGACTGGATCAGCAATGATTCGGTAGCTAAGAAAGAAGAGAGGATATCAGAAAGGGCAGAATTTTTAAAGAGAGAGTAGAGATGTACAAGGCAAAAACCAACTTAGACCAAAGGACATGGATTTTGAGCAAGAGAAGAGAAGGGATACATGAATATCGGTAAAGATGAGCGATAGATACATAGAAAACTTCTTGTTTGTGCTGGCCTCACCCACTGCAACATGCTTCTAACCAGCTCTGCCTAGAATTCTCTCCCTCAGAGGTTCATACCCCGTACCAGCTACCCCACCAAATCTCACAGGTCAGGAAAATCCTCCGGTGACACCTCTTCTTTTAGCGAATCAGCCTCAGGCTATAGACCCGTGTCTGTGTGCCCATCCTTTCCTCAGCTGGGCTTCCCTAGAGGCCGGGGCTTAGTTTCTTCACCCCATCCAGCACTACGCTCGGAATAAGCTTGTGCTCGACATAACACTGTAATCGTTGAACCGAAAACTTTGGGTATTAAGGGAAAAGGGGAGAAAAAAACAATAGGCTAATATAATTGTTAGGAGCAGAGAGCTGAAAACAGTAACTTGCGCACCAAAGTGTACCCACCCCTGTTTTTGCAAATCAATTTCATCGGAAGCAAGCACAGTCACTCATTTACGTCATATCTGTGGCTTGCTTGGGGGCTACGACAGCAGAATGGAATGGTTGTGACAGATTGTATGGGCTACAAAACCCAGCTTATTTACTACTTTGTCCCTGCTAGAAAAAGTTTGCCAACTTCTTCTTAAGGCATGGACTTTGGAATCCAACACGTTTGTTTCAAAACACACTAGAAAGTTATAATCACTAAGACTCTGTGAAATTGACCCAAGGGTAGACATATAGATCAATGGAACAAAATATAAAATACAGAAATAAGACCACACTTAGTTGGTCAGTTTGTTTTTTGACAAAATTACTAGCCGAATTCAAAGTGGACATCAATGAGATGCCATGTCCTCATTAGCAGCCCAGCGCATGGCCACTATACCACCAGGGCTCCTTACCCAATAGAAAGGCGAAGGTTAAAATGACAGAGTGCTGAGAAGCAACTGGAATGCCTCCATTGGTAGTGGGTGTGCAAATTTGCATGGCTACTTTGTCGAGCGATATGGTGAGCCTTAAAAAGTCACACACACTCTTAAAATATGCACCCGCATTTTCACATATGTCCACACAAAGGCATGTATAGGAATGTTCATGGAAGCATTCGCCTTCACATGCTACATTTGTAAGCAACCCAAATGTGCATCCAACGCAGCGGGGATAAACAAATTGTGGTGTATCCCGACACTGGAATGCTACGCCAGTGACTAAAGAGCATGTCAGCATATGCAGCCAGGTGGGTGGTCGTCAAAAACGGCATGCTAGATGGGCGGCAAGACTGCATCCTACAGACTTTGGCCATGTTGTAAGGAGAGACTAGGCCCTGGAGAAGGACATCATGTGGAGTAAAGCGGAGGGGCAGCAAAAAGAGGAACGCCGCCAACAAGATGGACTGACACGGTGGCTGCGACAACAGGCCCAAGAGCAGGAACAATTCCGAGGATGGCGAGGGCCTGGGCAATGTTTGGTTCTGTTGTGCATAAGGTCGATACGGGTCAGAACCGACTCAGTGACACCACACAACAACAACAAATGAAAGGCAGCA
Source organism: Tenrec ecaudatus (assembly GCF_050624435.1). Lineage (NCBI taxonomy): Eukaryota > Metazoa > Chordata > Mammalia > Afrosoricida > Tenrecidae > Tenrec > Tenrec ecaudatus. Next base: position 5,001,049 of record NC_134535.1, read on the forward strand.
AACACAAAAGATTATGTACTATATCATTTCACTACTGTGGAATTCTATTAGAGAGAGATGGAGAAGGAGCCCTGGTAGTGCACTGGTTAAAGTGCTCAGCTGCTAACCAAAAGGTCGGTAGTTCAACCCCGCCAGGTGTTCTAGGGGAGAAAAGACCTGGCAATTGGTTCCCACAAAGATTTCCACTTAGGAAACTCCCTGGGACAGCGCTATTCCGTCATACCGGGTCAAAATGGACCGGATGACTTACCACCACACCACATAGTACTGGGCACTAGAGAGCAGCTCAGAGTTGGCCCGGGGGGCAGGGGAGAGAGGAGAAGGTTGGGCGTGAAGGAGCAAGTAAGTGTGAAGAGCGAGGGCACTGCTCTATACCTTGACCGTGGCGGCTGCCAATTGTACACACTTGACAGCATTCATCAAAGTATACACTTCCAAAAGATTAATTTCACCACAAAAGTTCTGTGGGAAAAAAATTCAATGAACAACAACAAGCCACGTCTGGCCACAGTGCGGAGGTAGAGGCAGATGTGGCCACCTTGAGAAACAGCCAGACACCGGGCAAATGGCAAAGCCTGCTGCTGTCACGTCCATTCTGACTCATAGAAACCATTTTTTTTCAGACCGTGAAAAAGACCAGGTGGATCAGCTTGGAGGAGACAGAAATATATAAAGTGATCCTGTGCAAACCGCAGCCCAAGGAGCAGCGGTCTGGCCGAGCAGGACCGCCTCACTGAGTGGAAGAGACCAAGCTCACAGTTTGTGAGCTGAGGTGGCTGGAATTTTCAGAGGGGGGAGTTCTGCAGAGCAAGGACTGCAGGCCTCAGATAGGCATCTTCTCGAGTCTCTGACTAAACATTAAACTGTGTGCAGGATGAGAGTCCATGAAGCAAGACAAAGAATGACTAGCAGAGAATTGCATGCTTAACCGGTCCCGAGCTCACACGGGGGTTGGGAGATGTGGGGATTCTGACCGGTCAGACATGTACACCAACATTGATGAGGCTCCAAAACGTGATTATGAGTGAAAGAAGTCAGAAAAAAAGAAAAAGCTACATGGATGAGTGATTTCATTTATATAAAATTTCCCCTGAAAGGCAGAAACAACACAGATGCAGTCTGCCAATCGCTGTTTGTCTGGAGTGGGGGGTGGCGGGGGGTGGGGGTGGGAAGAGGGTTAGACTGAAAATGAGCACAAGAGACATTGGAGGCAGAGTGGGAAGGTGGTGGAAATGTTATAAAACTGTGATATTTAAACAAACAAATACACGGACCAAAATATATCAAACTGTTAAATTACAAAAACTCTTGGCACGTTCCTGGACCCTGGTAGCTAGGGAGTTTCTGAGTCTGACAGCAAGTGACCATGTGGCCACTTCTACCCACCATGAGCCAGAGTCTATCATGAGCGTAAGAGGCAGAAGATGGAGGTGGCACATCTGGGATTGACTGCTGGCAGGACCAGAGACAAAAGATAAGCTGCACAAATAATTAACCAAAACTCTTATGTCATCTGACACTGATGCACTAAGGGCCTGTCCCTCTCTAGGTTCCCGCCTACCTATGTCCATAAGGGCCAGGATCCTTACGACCAGATGGAGAAGGCCATGCAGCAAGCCTGCTTTGCAGATGGGATTGCTTGTGCATGTGTTTCTGATGACCGTTCAAACAGATGACCACAACTTTAGTAGCGCAAAACCATGCGGGTTTGTCCTCCTACACTGTGGGAGGTCAGAAGTCTGAGTTGTGTCTCCTTGGGCTATTAGTGAGGTGTCGACAGAGCCATGTTCTTCTGGGAGATTCCAAAGAAGAACCCATGTCCTTCTTTTTTCCAGCTTTCCAGGCCATCCACATCCCTTGTCCTCCATATCCCGAGCCAGCAACAGTGAGCTGTGTCTTTCTCGGTCTTCGTTTTCATCATCATATCTCCTTTGGTGTTGTTGACACTGTTTCTCCTGCCACTTCCTTTGACTTATCTGGACCCTGTGATCACCATTGGACCCACCTGGGATAATCTAGGATAATCTCCTCATCGGGGACTTCAAACGGAGTCATCCAGCTCAACCATCTGCTGAGAATATACATTTCCATTCCCCACTACCATTGAGTCAATTCTGACTCACAGGGTCCCTACAGGATAGGACAGAACAGCCCCTGTGAGTTTCTGAGACTATAACTGTTTGTGGGAGTAGAAAGCCGGTGTCTTTCTCCCAAGGAGCAGCTGGTGGTTTTGAACTGCTGACCTTGCAGTTAGAAGCCCAACAAGTAACCACTAGACCACCAGGGCCAGATTTCTACATTTTAAAAAGATCTCCGGGTGCTTCATATAGCTCCTCCAGTGGTGTTTTCATACATGGGGACACATACATAGGGATCTTTTTAGAATATAGATTCTGCTTCAGCATATCTAGGGTTGAAATGGTGCCCTGGTGGTGTAGTGGGTTGTGCTGGGCTGCTAACCACAGTCAGCCATTCAAAACCACCAGCCATGGGAGAAAGATGAGGCTTTCTACTCCTGTAAAGAGTTGTAGTTGGCACTGACTCCAAGACAGTGAGTAGGGTAGAAATGAAACTTTACAGTAGACCAAACCAGAATGAAGCAGTTCAAAGCCCTATCTCCATCTCAAGATCCCGATTGGCAACCTTAATTCCATCTTCAGCCTTGCTATGGAATGTAACCTGCTCACAGGCTCTGGGTATAAGAATGATCTTGATAAGGGGCCCATTATTCTGCATGCCACACTGGATAGATGGGTGCGAGCCCAAAGTGGACTAGAGTTATGCTGTCTAGCCCATTCTGAGATGGCTCTGAAAGACAACAACGAGGTAGAACTCTCAAGAGGAAGAGCTTAGAGTGGTGCGCCTGGCCATGAGGAAAGAGGTGTGGCCCAGGCTGGATTTATGCAGCTTCATGGGCAGTAGCAAATGGCTTGACTGCATGGTTCGAGGCCCGGAAGAAGAAATACCACATTTCGAGGAAGAAGAGGTGAGGAAGAAGCGTATGGATGCACCTACCAGAAGAGGCACCAAGAATGAAGCTCTGCGTGTCACCTGTCAAGGCCTGTCAGAGCATACCCAACAGAGAGCACGCAGTGGACACCCGCAAAGACTGGGTCACAGCACTTTTTATCAGGTGCCACCTTGAACTGGCACGACTGTCTGATGGTAGCCACCATGGCAGAGTTGAAAGGGACACTGGCCTCAACAGCACGGGTGCCCACGCTCTGCAGCCAACCTACCCACTGCTCCTGTCAATACCAACCTGCCAGCCACTAAGATCCATGCTGAGGCCCCAGTATGGCACTTGGGGGCTCCACTGAATCTATTCTACCCTGGTAGAGACTGCCATTATTCTGGAATATTCCACTTATGAGTTGGCTTTTCTCGTCCACAGGCTTCCAGCTGGCACCCCTACTGAGAGTTTACCTCTGATACCAGCACAGCAGCCAAGAGACACTTGTTTAGCCAAGGAGATGCTGCGTACACCACCACCAAGAAGCTGCTGCCTGAAGAGGGCTGGGACAGCCGACAGCTACAGCGCCACCTGGACAGGGGCGCCCTCTGGGAACAGGGTGCCATGCTCCAGGACACCACTCATGCTCCAGGTCAGAGGTTCTCAGCCCCATGGCTTCCAGATTCATTTTCATTCTTGAAGTAGACTGAGGATTCAAAGAGCTTCTGCTTTGGGGATTTGAATGGGTCCGTATCTACCACTTTAGAAGTGACACCCATGTTTCAAGTATAAATTTCATTTTAAGTGGCAGTAATGACACTAGGACATGCTACCACGAGTAACATCTGGTGAACGAAAAAGAATTGCTATTTTTCAAAATTTTTTTAAATGGGCCAGAGTGACACTATTGCACTTTTGTTGTTGTTGCAAATATCCTTACTGTCTAGCTTAATAAACGGCAGCTGAGTTGTTGATATCTGCTTCTGCATCCCATTTGTCCCCGAATCACAGGTCATCTAACCTCTGAATACTGAGAGTGTAAAAGAAAACGAGTGAAGGACGTCTTACTAGTATTATGAAACCAACTTTGCCCTTCCATCCTCCCAGAGGTCCCAAGCCGTCCTTTGAGGACTGTTATTCCAAACCAATGACTGTTATCTGGTGTGCTGTTTCCAGCAGGCAGCGTTCACAGGAGTAGTACATTTCTACTGGAGAAGCAAAGCAGAATTTCGTACCAAGAAAGTGAGGTGTAGCCCTAACAAACATCTAAAATACAGAAATGGTTTTGAAATTGGGTAACAGCCGGAAGAATTTTAAGGCCCCTAAGATGACCCCTGCCAGTCTAGTGGTTAGATGTTGGGCTGAGATCCACATGGTCCACAGTTTGAAACCACCAGCCACTCCACGGGAGAAAGGTGGGACTTCCTACTCCCGTAAACAGTCTTGAAAACCCACATCTGGGGAGAGGGCTGCTGTGGGTTGGCACTGATTCTGTGGAAGGGGGTGTAATAGGGTCACTGTGCGTCAGCATCAACTGGATGACAACGAGAGTGTTTTTTAAGAATAGGGAAACTCATGGGACACTTATAGGACAGAGTAGAACTGCTCCTGTGGGTTTCCAAGGCTGGAAATCTTCACGGAAGCAGACAGCCCAGCTTTCCTATACAGAGCAGCTGGTGGGTCTACACTACTGACCTGGCGATTAGCAGCCCGATGCACAATCCACTAGACCACCAGGGCTCCAGAGTCAAATGGGTGGCAGAGAATCGTACAATCCTATTGCCCTACTTGGAGCAGATGAGTTGGTAAAAATGATGATGTCCATTAGAGACGGTTCTGTTGCGGTCTCCGGAAGCACTGAGAACTGTAATGAAAGTGTCTATCCCAAACGAAGCATTGCTAGGAATGCAGGTGCCGAATGTACCGCTGGAGGGACTTTAAAAGGTGGTGATGAGCGTGTGACTGCACATGCAGGGACGGGGCTGATAGAGGGCACCGCAGGTATGTGATGGCATGGCAGAGACGTGTCCGGATTATATTGAAAGGTTTGGTGGAAGGTAGAACTTGTAGGTGATGAGCCTGGATATTTGGTGGAGGAAATTTCTCAGCAAGATCTTAAAGAGGCTTCTCCTTGCCACTTACAGCAAACCGCCAGAAGGGAGAGATGGAGCGACACATGAATCATGCAAAACGAAACCAGAACTTGAAGCTTTGGAAAATTCTGCTGTACAAACCAAGGACACGTGCTCGAAATTCTCACCCAGGGCTTGGTGAGTCAGTCTTTTGTGCGGAGATTAAGCCTGTGACTGATGGATCTGGCCTAGTACCATGGGAGAAAACAAATCAGCTTAGGCAGAAGGGGCAGCGAAAGATCAAAAGGAAAGAATGCTGTCGACCTCTGGGGATTTTACTGGCAGGAAACAGGCCAGAGTAGCCACTCGGTGGTAAAGGAAAGGCCCACGCCTGGACAGGTTTGAGGGTTGGAAGAACCGTCCAAAGGAGAAGGGGAACAGAACTGTCTCAGTTCGAAGCTGTCCAGGACTAGGTCCCAAAGGGTGGTGCCATGGCCTTCTGAATGCCAACGACTCAGAAAGGGACCACCTTGGTCCAGAGTGTAGGGCTGCTAGGTGCTAAAGCCAAGAGGATGGAGCTACAGTTCCCAAGTGAGGGGAGGAGGCTGCCATGCCCCCAACGCAAAAGAACTAGTGCTTGCCAGGGCCCAGGAAGTGGGGACACACACAGATGTACCAGGAGGATAGGGTCTCTCAAAGCTGAAGGAGCAGAGTTGCCGACCCAATGGTCCCGGAAGGTGGAACAGGAGGTGGTGTCTGAGGGGCAGGGCCCTTGCCCGGATGACCCCAAAGAACAGAGGACCCTTTTCAAGTCTTGAGAGCGAATGTGGATTGTTCTGCTGGGTTTGGGGCTTGCTTGAGGTCTGTTATCACTTTGTCCCCTCCATTTCCCCCCATCTCTGCCCCCATTGTACCCCAGGGATAAGGCTTTTATTTATTTACTTATTTATTTTGGATATAAGACTTTTGAGAGGATGGGGTAGGATGAGTGTGTTCTGTGTGGGGGAAGGGCATGCTTTTTGGGGAGCAGGGCCCAGAGGTGGAATGTTATGGATGGAATCGTGTCCCCCAAATAGATGTGTGGCACCTCCTTACTCTCAGGCTGTGGTTATAATCCCATTTGGGAGTTGTTTTTGCTCGGTTGGTTTTTGTTATTTTAAGAGGCAGTATTTGTGTAGGGTGTGTTTCAAGCCAATCCCATTTAAAATCAAATCATCCTGATAAGAAAGCAAATTCGGCAGAGAAACAAGCAGAGGTGGGAGCGCACAGCTACCACCATGCCACACGAAGACACGGGCCAAGAAGCAGAAGCCGGGGAGAGACAGGCATCAACAGAGGGAGGGGACAGTCTTGGGGAGCTGGCGGCCTGACTTCGGGATTCTGGCCTCTGAGACGATGAGAGAATACCTTCCTGCTTGGGGTGTTTCAGTTACAGCTGAGCTGATGCACAAAGACCACCACCCAGGCCAGCAGAGGTGCTAGCTGAGGGTTCTGGGATGCTAGACCTCCAGGAGAGTGAGTCGGTGCCTGGTGACCAGCTGCAGGGGTGGGGACCGGGGCAAGGTTCAGTCCTCGAGCAAGAGCCCCGTCAGCATCCTCCCAGACTCATCAGAAGCCAGTGGCCCCGGCGGCACCAGTACCGTGGGCAGACTGTGGTGGTTCCTGTGGCCTGCCCACCCGCTGCCCACTCCTTCAGGATGGAAGCACTCACTTGTGCAGCTGCTCAGGGTTGACAGCTGGCGGCTTGCAGTTGACCTGGGTTTCCAGCAATTGCCCTTCTGCTACAGAGAAGCATGCTGCCCAAGATCAGGTCTCCTTCCTGGAGACGACTCACATCCAATGACCAGCTAAAGGGCCACCTCTGCTCCAGATATCCTCCTGGGGGTGGTGAAGACCTTTCCGGTGACCGCCTGGGAGCCCAGTTTCTCCCCCTTTGCTTTGTTTACTTCTTGTTGGTGTTGACCCAAATCTTTTCATCAGCATCACCTCCCTCGGAAGCCCAACCTGAGACAAGATAGATGCTCCACGATTGTTTGTAGAACAGACTTGAGCTGTCTACACTGCGGTGTCATCTCTCTGCCTCCCATGACAGACCCACCTGAGACACCTATCTGGCACAGGTGTGTGTGAGGCTGGGTTACCTCAAGAAGCAAAACCAGTGACCCTTGTACGTACTGGATGTAGAAAGAGAGTGCTATCGAGAAATGGCTGACCCGGTTGTAGAAAGAGGTCAATCCAGTCCAGTCTGGCTTCTTCTGACTTGTGGAGGCTGATAAGCAGGAAGGAGGATGATGAAGCAGAGCCAGCAGGGGCACAGGCTGGTGGATGCAGAGGTCCAAAGTCGGCTCAATGAATCTACCATCAATAGTCCACTGGCAGCTCCTGGGATCCACAGGCCATGCAACAGGTGATGGGGAACCAGACGGCAAGGTCCAGAAGGTGAAGGGCCAAAGAGGACTAGACTCTTCTACTCGGGATCTCTCTCTTACAACAAGGCTTATGACACCAAAGAAGTGTCACCCAAGTGATAGACTGGGCTCTGCCCCTACGCTTACCCAGGAGTGTCTAGTTGGCATAAGCCTAACTATGCAATGCGGCTGCCTTGCGAAGGAGGGCACCTGAGCCTGGGCAATCAACCGCACCATCCCGGCATAGGTGCAGGTGTCTCTTCTGAGACAGGGAGGTGATACGTGAGACAGGAGGTGTCCTCATTTCCTTATGTTACCACAGCAAAAACAATCGTGTCTGGCAAAGCCGGACACAGGTTGTCTCACAGTCTGGATGTCCAAGCCAGGGTCTCCGTGGTGTCAACACCTCTGCGGCCACTTCCCTATTTTCTGGATCCTTCTGTGGCCACTCTCCTGTTTTCTGGTGTCTGCAGGTGGTCTGTGGCATTCCTGAGCCTGTAGACGGGTCTTCCCGTGAAGTCGTCCTCCCGTGTGTATCTCTGTGTCTTTTCCTAACTCAGAAGTGATTAGGCGGTGGGTCTGAGGTGGAATTCTCATCTTCCGCATGCGTTTCATGCTTGGCATTGCACTGTCTGTCAGTGGAGGGGTGTGTGTGTGTGTGTGTGTGTGTGTGTGTGTGTGTGTAGGTGTGTATGACTGGGATGCTGAGGAGGTTTCGGTGGAGCTTCCAGACAAAGATGGATTAGGAAGAAGGGCTTGATGATCCAATTCCAAAACTCAGCCAGTGGAAATCCTATGACTCCCAAAGATCCGATCTCCAACCCAGCGTGAAGCAACACAGACCAGGCGGGCTTCCCTTCCCCTGTGCATGGAGTCACCCGGAGTCGGAGGGCTAACTCGATGGCAGCTGATCCTACCACCAGCACCACCCCACCAGTATGCCCTCATTAACATAACAAAGACCCTCCCCCCTCATTTCCGAATGGGATCATATTTACAGGAGGATAGGGTTGAGGACTCCCACAATTCTTTTTTGGTGGGGAGAGCCCATAGCTCGACCCATAACAAGTTCCTTCAGTGTGACCTCTCAGAGAGGTCCTGAGGACCGTCCTAAAATACAGTCTCCTGCCCAGTGTCTCTGCCACTGGCTCTTACTCATTTGCTTATTGACTGTCTGCGGGTCTTTCTAAGGCAGGAGCTTCCTTGGGGTAGATGCCTTGTCTATTTTCGTCACCATTATCTCAGGGTCAGTCAGGGAGTGCAGCTCACACAGGCACGAGTTGGCTCCAAACAAAAAGTGTTTCCGCACGTCTCCACGATCAGTGGACGGCTGCAGACAGAGTCTCTCAGCCATATGCGTGCCTTAGCCTTGTTGGGGGGCCTTCAAAACCAAAGCAGTTCGTGGACACCGTGGCTTCCGAGGGGCCAGTTCAAATCAAAGCAGAGAAGGCAGCTCAGAAGGACATGAGTGAGTCCAAAGGCGTCCTCTCGGAGGACAGCATGACCACAGAGAGGAGTCTCAAGAAGCAGGCTTAGGAAGCAATCTGCAGCAAATGGAAAAGGTTAGGAAAGAGACGCCGAGGAACTGGTTCCCATCCCGACTGCACCCCTGCTTGTTCTTCGAGGGTAGCCGGGCCTGTCCTGTGGGAATGCAGTTAGAAAACCCTACCCCATCTGTCCTACAGCCCCGATCTCTCTTTCAAACGTCTTTCTGGTGCCCGAACCCAAAAGAACATGACGCGTTTCTGAGAAACACAACGAGGGGCCCTTGAGGGTGGCAAGATCGTTGTGTTGCTCCTGTGCCAGTCAGAGAGTGCTGAGAATTCTGCAGGACAAGGTCAAAGAGAGGGGAACTCCACCCCCAGAAATACATGGAGTCTCTCCCATCAACCTAAGGGCAGCGCACAGGTCAGGAAGCAAAAGCATCCCATTGTGATGGGATAGTTTGGTTCCCCAAAGGCTTCCAGGGTTTTGTAGCCACGCCTGTGGACCATCTTCCCTAGGTGCTCTGTGGGTTGAGAGGGCACACTGCATTCGGCCACTCACCAGGTGTGGTGCCCTGGGCCATCAGGGCCCTGCAAGCTGAGGGTGGAGGGGGTGGTTGTGGGGCTCCAGGATCATAACGCATGCCTGTGCACACAGAAAATGCATTCATAGGGGGGGGGGGGTGGAGAGCAAATTCTATGAATTATTGGAAAATGAAACATTACAATAGAATCAAATGAGATGAAATCATCATCATCACACAGTATGATAAGTTGTCATGCAATACATTTGAAAATCTAGAAGAAATAGATCCATTTCTAGAAGTGCATTGTTTACCTAAGTCACCACAGACTGATGTGGGGAATCTCAACAAGCCTATAACACAAGAAGAAATAAATCTAGTCAGAAAACAGCAAAAAACAAAAGCAAAAAATGTCCGGGACCAGAAGGTTTCACTGGGCAATTCCTCTAACCATTTAAAACAGTGGTTTTCAACCTGTGGGTCGTGATTCTTTGGGGGTCAAAGGACCCTTTCACAGGGGTCGCCCGATTCATCACAGTAGCAAAATGACAGTGATGAAGTAGCAACGAAAATAGGGGTCACCACAACATGAGGAGCTGTCTTACAGGGTCGCGGCATGAGGAAAGTTGAGAGCCTCTGATTTAAGAGAAGAGTTCATGCCAATCCTACACGAGCTGTTTCCAATAAACAAATACCACCAAACTCATCCTACAAAGTGACCGTGCTTTGATATCTAAGCCAGGCGATGACATCAACAGAAACAGAAACGACAGACCAACATCGCCAATGAATATAGACAAAGGGTGACATTGAGAGCAACAAAGTATGGCTGCAGGCCCGGTGCCACCCCGTGGTGGGCTACAGATCAGACCACTGTGTGTCCACTGGATGGTTTTCCGATCCACACACTGGGCCTTTCTTCTGTCTTGCTCAGGAAGCGCTGCTGAAACCAGTTCAGCGTCGAAACAACACAGCCCCCTCCACAGTCAGATGGGTGCTGGCTATGCGGGTGGAACTTTGACTGGGATTCCAACCTGGGTCTCCTGACTGGAAGGAGAGACTTCTACCACTGAGCCCCACACACAGTGATGCACATGCTTAGGCAGGGGAGCACAGGGCTGGTGGCGTCTAGTTGGGGACCCTGGAGTAAAGTTGGAAGCCGAGCCCAGAAACGGTGGCCTCGCTGAGTGGAGCACGGGGGAGCAGCGGCTTTCCAGGGCCACCGCAGTGTGGGTGTGGGATCGGTCCATTGGCAGGCGCACAGACACTGGGCGGACAAGACAGGTGGTTATGTACGCAAGCCCTTGGCCCAACTTCTGACAGAACGAGCAGGGCGGAAGGACAAAGGGACAGCAGAGTTGAGGGCCCTGGTCCCAGCCAGGCTGACGATGTGGCCCTGGTGGGGGGGGGACCGTTCCCTGGCTGAGCCCAGGGCAGGAGCCCAGGAGGAGGTCAGTGAGGAGGTGTGGTCACTTGGAGGCGTGAGAGCTCTGGCCTAGAGGAAGCTGTGGTCAGAGGGTGGGTCTTGGAGGGGGCTGGAGCTGTCCTCGTGATGACAAGGGCCAGGCCGTGGGCAGCGGCCGCCAAGTGGAGGTGAAGGTCACCAGAGGAGGTGTGGGAGCGTGGCACGGACCCGCCAGCCTCCCCCGTGGATCCCCTGGGCTCCCTCCGGGCAGGGTCTCTGGGGTTCATTCTTCCAGGGGACCCCTCGACTCGCCTCCCTGGGGCTTACCTTGTGCCCCCGCCTCCATCTTTGATGTTTTTGCTGTGTCTCCACCCTGGGGGCCCTCCACCCCTACTCACCGAGCAGTGTGTCTCCAACAGACAGTATTTTCTTTACTCCAAGCCCCCTCCCCCTTCCTAACCACCCTGTCATTGTCTTCCCAAGCCCCCAATTTTTCTGTCATTTGCTTCCTCTCATTCTTGGCTGAGTTTTTTGCTCCCACCATCGAGTCCACTGTGGGTTCTCATGAAAGAGCATGTCCAGCGGCCTTTCTGGGCCGAGCCCCTTCCTGTCCTTGAGTTTCAGGGCTATGAGGCCACTGATGAGTTGTCATCACCGGGCGGAAGAGTGAGGGTCCAAAGGTGGGCTGAATCCAGGTGGCGGGTGGGGAAAGAGGTCGGGAAGAGGCCAGGAAATGGGACAGAAAGAACATAACCTGATCACCACACAAACATGGGGTCCCCACTTCTGGCAGCTGCAATCCAAGGCAGCGAATGACAAGCAGTGCGGGGGATGAGGTCTTATGCATCTTGTACTGGCTGGGGTTGGACATTGGAGCGTCTGATACATCGGCCCAAACCCTGTGCATGTAAGTTCCCTCCCAGAAAACAACACCATCTGGTCTCTAGCCTACTTGACCCTGGCTGGTGGAATAAGCCACTGGACTCTTTGTCCAAATGACCTTCAAGTCTCTGTGTTCCCATCTGTAAAATGGGGTTACCAGTATCTGCTTTGATGTATACCCCAAACCCAAACTCACTGTCCTCGAGTAGATTCCAACTCACAGCGACTCTATGGGACATGGAGGGTAGAACCCATAGGGCCGTATGTGAGATTCGGAGACTCTTAACTCTTTACGGGAGAAGAAAGCCTCATCTTTCTCCCACAGAGTGGCTGCTGGTTTTGAACTGCTGACTTTGTGGTTAGCAGCCCAACACATCTGCCACAGAACATCTCTTAAAAGTGTTCCCAAGCAAAGATGTTACTCTGAGCACTAAGATGCACCTTGTCCAAGCCATGGTATTTCCATCGCCTCATATGCGTGCGAAGGTAGGGTGTTGAATAAGGAGTCCGAAGAAGAATCGGTACATTTGAATTGTGGTGCTGGAGAAGAACATTCAAAGTACCAAAAGGACAAACAAATCTGTCTCGGAAGAAGTACAGCCAGAATGCTCTCTAGAGGCACGGATGGGGAGACTTTGTCTCATGTACTTCAGACATGTTGTTGGGAGAGACCAATCGCTGGAGGACAACATCATGCTCGATGAAGGAGAGGGGCAGTGAGAAAGAGGCAGGCTCTCACCAAGATGGATTGACACCGTGGCTGCAACAATGAGCTCAGACATAAGAACAACCGTGAGGATGGCACAGGACTGGGCAGTGCTGGGTTCAGGTGGACACAGGGTCACCATGAGTCGGTGCCTTCTCCGGCATCTAGCCACAACCATGCCTGTGGGCATGTTGTACGTGTGTGGTTGCACCTTGCTCTGCCGGTGGAGGCTGGCCACTGCTCTTTCCAAAAGCAGCAAGATGGGCTCTCATGAACAGATATTAACAGAGCTTTCAGACTAAGACGGACTAGGAAGAAAGGCTCAGTTATGCACTTCTGAAGGTTAGCCCATGAAAACCTCAGAGTCGAACATTGTCCAGCTCACCACGGGCTAGAGGAGGAGGATGAGGGAGAGCTTTGGTGCGATGGACGGGCACCACAAAGGCAGGGCGGGTCTTTACATGCCAGCGATTGGGAGGGTGGCGTAGGATAGGTCACGTTCCCCTCTGTTGTAAACCCAGTGGCTGTGCATTGGGCTGCTAACCGTAAGGTAAGCAATTCAAAACCACCAGACTCTCCTTGGGAGAAAGACGAGGATTTCAACTTCCGTAAAGAGTGACAGTCTCAGAAACCCCCAGCGCCAGTTCTACGCTGACCTGTAGAGTCGCCATGACTCAAAGTCAGCGAGTGTGGTGTTTTGGTTTAATTATCCAGCTACCCAATTCCCTCTCAGTGCCAGACTTGGACCGCCTGCCTTATCCCACCATGTAGTTGCCCATATCCCTTTTCCCCAAAATGTGTGCCCATCTCTGTCACCTGCCCTTCCAGATGGCCAGGCCGTTAAATGTCCCTGCTGAACCCCACAAGGGTGACTGTTCATCCAAAGAAGTCACCCCCACCTTCCTCAGGCATCTCCCAATGTTGTTTCTGTTGCTGTGACCACACCACCCCCAACACACACACACACACACACACACACACACACACACACCTCTATTGCCCCGCACTTTCCCAAACCAAACTCTCAGCCACTGAGTCAAAGCCGACTTCCAGCGACCCTGTCAGACAGGGTCGAACTGCCGAGAATCACTCTTTCCAGGCGCAGAATGCCTCATCTTTCTTCCTCAGAGAAGCTGGTGGTTTTGAACTGCAAAACATGCGAAGAGCAACCCAACTCTCAACTCTGATGCCACAAGGGCCCCATCCCTCAGCACTGCCCTGCAGGAAAACAGAAAGGCAAGGAATTGAGGATGGCACCAGTTTCCACTTGGGCTTCCGGGAGAGGAGACAGGGTCCAACCACACAGGATCCAGATGGCAAGGGGGAGCAGGGGTGCCGGGCTTAGGGCAATACTCATAACTTAGGAGAGTTCAGGTGTCCCCTTGCTCCTGGGCAGGTGTGTCTGGTGCCTGCCTCCCCGAGAGAGCGCATGCCTGGCCCAGCACCTGCACCTTGGTCAAGGCCACTGAGACAATGCAAGTCAATACTGCCGGTTCCCAGCCCCGCCGGCTGCACCTCACCTCCAGAGCATGCTTGGTCTGAGCAAGTTCTATCAGACGAGGCACAGTTTGCGTTCTCCACTTGCATGCTTAGAGGCATGATGGGTGGGGGGAAGCGGGGGTGCTTCCCCTGGTTAAAGCCATTTCTCTTTCCTTCAGCAAAGCCAGCCCCAAGCACTGCACTCTTCTGTCTGCTAAGCCACCTGTGTGGAGACTTCAGAGATACAAGATGCCCTAGGCTTGCAACCTTCAAGGTGAGACCCACTCACCCTGCAGGTGCTAGCAGCTGACTGGAGCCGGGAGTCCACAGGCATCGGGCCTGGGGAATCAGGGGCTAGAACCACCCCAACCACCCACTCCCAGCCCCCGGCAGCTGGCCGGAGCCATGGCTGGCTGCTCCACGGGTTCCTTTTGAACCTGCTCAAAACCCTGAGTCACACTGCCCTGTGGTAGCCACCCTCACCCCACCCGGCCAGTGTCAAGGTTTACAGAAAGCTCCCTGAGGTGGAGGCCGGGAGAGAGGAGGGGAGGCCACCCCGAGGAAAAGGTCCGAATGTATGTTCCGAGAAGAATGCTTTATGTTGTTGCTGGAAGCAGAGGGGAGAAACATGCAAGTTTGCAGACAGCATCTCGCGGTCATTGGAGACGCCAGAGCGGCACCTAGTGGCGATCCAGGGAAGTGCTTCCTGTGACAGTTTAATCCCGCTGCTATGGTGGGGATGCTGACCCTTAGAAGCCCTGTGAGCTTCTGAGACTAATTCTTCATGGAAGCAGAAAGCCCCGTTTTACTCCCCAAGAGTGGCTGGGGGTTTCAAACTACTGACCTTATGGTTAGTAGTCAACACATAATCCACGATACCACCTGTGCCTCTTCCTGTTAGTGCTGAAAGGTGGTTTTAAATGCTGGGGACCCCAGGAGGGCCTGGCCTCGATGCTGCTCAATCAGAGCCATGTTGCCTTCCCCACGGTGGACCTGGAGCCACTCAGAGATGAGGACAGTGCCAAGCCACACAGGGGCTGCGACCCCATCTTCAGAGCTCTCTGCCCTGGGTTTTGAGGGGTGGGGCACAGCGATAAGCAGATGACACACCTTGCTTGCTGACAGGGAGGAGGACTAGAAGCACTTGCTGATGAAGGTGAAGGGTGGCAGCCTTCAGTGTGGATTGCGTGCGACTCAATGTAAGGAAGACCCAAATCCTCACAACTGGACCAATAGGTGATAGCATGATACCTGGAGAAACCGTTGAAGTTGTCAAGGATTTGTCTTGCTTGGATCCACAGCCAATGCTCATGGAAGCAGCAATGAAGTGATCAAAAGACACACTGAATTAGGTACGTCTGCTGCACAAGGTCTCTTTAGATTGTTGAAGAGCCAGGATGTTACTTTGAGGACTAAGGGGCGTCCTACCCAAGCCAGGGTACTCTCCATGTGCATGTGAATTGTGGTGCTGGAGAAGAATACTGACAGTACCATGGTCTGCCAAAAGGACACACAGGTCTGTTTTGGAAGAAGTAAGGCAAGAGTGCGCCTTAGAGGTAAGGATGGGGAGGCTTTGTCTTACATACTTTGGACATGTCAGGAAAGACCAGTCCCTGGAGAAGGACATCATGTTTGGTAAAGAGGAACGGTGCTGTAAAAGAGGGAGGCCCTCAAGGAGATGGGTGGACACAGCACACCTCATGCACAGCCAGCACCTGTCTGTCAATGGCAGCTGGCATGTTGCTCTGATGGGGGCTACAGAAGACATCGGGAGCTCAGCACAGATCGGGAAGAGGCTGGGTCTTAAGCCATGGTCCAGGAGCTTCAAGGGGCACGGGGTGGGGGTAGGGTAGAATATGCATGCCCTCCTTACTGGTTCTTCTACACTGTGTTGCCCAAAGTGGGTGTTAGCACCCCCTGGGGACCACTTAAATGCTAGCAGAGGCAAGGTGGCCAACAGAGCAGATACCTACACTTTAACTTGGTACAAAAGGCGTCCACTGCCAAGGGCACGCTGAGTCATTTGTCTCTGTAAGAGGGGCCGTAGGTCAAATAGGTTTGGGAACCTCTATTCTAGAAAGCTCTCCTTGAGCCTTTGTCAAAACTGACCCCTCTACAATTTTGCTCCAATGTGCCCATGTTCAGGGAGCCTCCGGGGCTCAGTGGATGAGGGAGGGATTGGCCTTCTCACGGAAATGCTGGTGATGAGAACCTGCCAGCTGGTCCTCGGGAGAAAGACGAGCAGACAGCTTCTGTCAAGATCGACAGCCTCTGAAATGCTACCGTATCCTACAGGGTCACACTGAAGCAGGATCAGCAGGTAGTGTGGGCTTAGTTTGGGCGATTTATTTTGGTTTGCTCTGTCTTCTGATGCAATCCAGAATAACTTCCCTCTTCCTCTTTTTTTAACTCGATGGCTGAAAACAGCTTCCATGTTCCGTGAGATATCGTCAACGTTGGACAAACTGTGTCCAATTTCCTTTGTTCCTTAAAGAAGTGGTTCTCAGCCAAGGGTGATTGCTCCCCAGGAGGGGCATCCGGAAACGGTCTACCTCTCACACCTGGAGGAAGGAGGGCTGCTACTGACCTCTAGTGGATGGAGGCCAGCGATGACACATTCTACTAAACTCAGGTCAGCTTCCTGTCCCAGGCACTGCAAGGAATTGTTTCCAAGTGCTCAGGAGCTGGTTCTGACTTTCATAGCTACCCTCCCTACCAGAGAACAGAACACCACCCGGCAGGGCGCCGGCCTCACAGCGCAGCTAGAGTTTCAGCCCATTGTTGCAGCCACTGTGTCAATCCATCCCCTCGAGGATCTTGCTCTATTACACGGCCCCTCTACCAAGCCCGATGTCCTTCTCCAGGGGCTGGTCCCTCCTGACCACAGGTGCAAAGTATGGGAGACGAAGTCTCGCCATCCTCACTTCTAAGGAGGATTCTGACTACTTCTTCCAAGACAGATTCGTTTTTTCTTCTGCCAGTCCGTATCACCATCGAATCCATTCTGGCTCTATCTCGGCTCTGTGAACTTTCATGGGAGGAGACAGCCTTATATTTCTCCCGCAGAGCGCCTGGTAGGTTTGAACCACCAACTTGTAGATAGCTGTTCTACATTTAGCTAGCGGGCCAACAGGCAGTGAATGATACAATCAACATCCTTCATCAACACCATAATTCAATGGCATCCGTTCTCCAGTGCAAGCTGTCCTAAGAGCTGGAGAGCTTCAAGACTGCTCACTGCCTGGTCCCTTCTTGGACACCCTTTCCCCCTCAGGGTTTCTATGGCGATGCAGTACCAACTTGGCCTGCTTCTGTCTCAGGACCGCAGGCATCTCTCAAAAATGTGGGGAGGGGGTAGGGGCTGGAGGAGAAACAAAATAACTGCCTTCGAGTCAATTCAGACTCACATCAACCTTACAGGACAGGGTAGAACTGCCCCTGTGAGTTTCTGAGGCTGTCACTCTTTAGGGGAGTAGAAAGCCTCATCTGTCTCCCTCGGAGCGGCTGGTGGTATCGAACTGCCAGCCTTGCGGTTGACAGACCAATTTGTAACCCACTACATGGCCAGAGCTTAAAGAGTAGACCAGCAGTATTAGCAACCCTTAGCCTTATGTTGTTTATGAACAACCAAGGTGTGTGCGCAAATGTGCACCGACCCAAACCAAATCCAGACCAGGGGCCATCAGACTGGTTCTGTGACCCGGTTGGTGTGTGGCAGTGCAGAATGGTGCTCTGTGGGGTTTTTATGGCAGTGACGCTCCGAAGCAGATCTCTAGGACTTCTGCAGAGGCACTCCTGCGCAGGTTCCAACTGCCACCATCCCCTTTAGGTTCGTAGCCTAGTGCTTAACTGTCCGAGCCCCCCAATGCCTCCCAATCAAAATGAGGACCATATTACCAAGCTAAACTATTGCCGACGGCATGAGTAGAAGAGGAAGACCACCGATAACCACTGAGGCAGGCGGGAAATCACCTGGGACGAATTCTATTTGAAATGCACGCCATGACCCGAGTAAGCCCAGGGTTGGTTTGTTTTTGTTTTTTTAACCATTTTCTTTGCACAAAGGCACTGGGAAGGCCGGCTAAAGCCCTCTAGAGCAGATAGAACAAAGAAAGGTGGAGGGGGGGGGTTGTAGTGAATGGGGAGAAAGAAAACACACACACACACACACACACACACGACGCCTTTCAAGTAAAATATGAACGGCGAGCTCAGAGCTCCCTAATTATATCTTGGAAGGGAAGCTTTGTCCTGGTGACATTCGGCATCATTTTTCAGCAGCTCAGGTTCCCCTCGAAGAGTTTTCGGAAGTTGCATGATACGGAGACATTGTTTCCAGACTGGCTGCTTGACTTCTGCAGCGCAATCAGATACAGAGGTCAAATCCCCGTCGGCTGCGCAGAAGGATCCCTGCCTGCAACTCACTCCAGCTTTGCACACACGGGGCTGCCGCCCTTGGGTTCGGCGCCCATAAGCCTCAGCGTATTTACCGAATAAACCCGAGGAAGGGGTGCTGGGAGAGAAACACTCTTTCGGATGTTCTGTTTAGAACCAAACCAAACTCACTTCCCTGGAGTCCATGCTGACTCACAGCGACCCTACCGGGCAGGGTAGAACTGCCCCGGGGTGTTTCGGAGATGTCACTCTTCACGGGAGTAGAAAGCCCTGCTTTTCACCGAGGATCGGCTGGTGATTTTGAACCGTTGATCTTGCAGTTAGCAGCCCCCTTCATAACCACTACACTACCAGGGGGTCCCATAACAGTTAACTAATAACTCAGTGTCATCAAGTGGATGCCGACTCAGAGTCAGACTCTAGGACAGAGTAGAATTACACTTGTGGGTTTCCGTGACTACCGCTTCGCAGAAGTAGAAAGTCTCATCTTTTTCTCATGCAGCGGCTGGTGGTTTCGAACTGCTGACCTTGTACCTCTATGGCACCAGGGACTAAACCAGACACCTCCAAATGCTAGCTCTGGGTTCCTCCTGCCTTGCCCTGAATGTTAAGTGCTTCACAACTGAACAGATATTTTAGGCTGAATGCAATTAAGTTCCCTTGGCCAGGCTGAACTTTGATTTGTAGGTCTCTGTTTGTATGCCAGGGAAGACTTTTGAGGGCCATATTTGTATATGGGGGTGGGGTGGGGTCAAGACAGACAGACAGCTGCCCTCCTTCCGGAGCCGGGTCTTCATTCCTGGGGAGCTCGGAGGAATAATATTATAAATCACATGTCTAGTGAAGATGACATAGCTTAGTAACCCTTGCCTTAGGGAACCTGTCCAATTTGTCAGTTAAAATCCAGTCTCCTGATATAAAGCGAGCCCGTTCATGTCGTGTGAGGGCGAATTCCCCACGGAAGAATCTCCTCGGGGAGGGAACAATGGCGGGAACGCCAGTAATCTAGGTTGGAATGTGGGGACCTGGATGCCGAAAGCTTGGGGTCCTGGCCTCAGTTTACCGTGCTCTGTGCTGCTGGCCTGATGAGCAGGAGACGAGAAGGTGGAGGTCTTGTTGCTGAACCTGGGGGCACAGGTTGGAGTGTGCTTCTCTGATGAACAGGGTGAGCTCATGGGAAAGCAGGGAGCTAGGTGAGAGGAGCGGGCGGAGACAGCCCGTTTCTATGGACATTTGGGCGTGACGAGGCCTTCGCAGAAGAATCGATGTGTTTCGATGACGGTGCTGGCGAAGAATACTGCAAGTCCCATAGGCCGCCAGAAGAACAAACATACCTGATCTAAATAACATAGCTGGGGTAGCACATCTGGCATGTGCATGAGCCCTGGGGGTCCCCGGAGCACATTTTTACATACCAGGACTTAACCATTATTAAGCTCTTCTGTTGCACGGGGTAAATAGGCTGCACAAGACATCTTCAAAGTGTTGAAAAGCAAGGAGGTTATTTCGAGAACTAAGGTGTGCCTGACCCAAGCCTTGGTGTTTTCCATCACCTCGCATGCACGAGAATGGTGGGCCGTGAATGAGGAAGACCGCAGAAGAATCCAGGTGTTTGAATGCTGGTGCCGGCAGAGGCTAGTGAAAGTACCGTGGTCTGCCACACAGACACACAGATCTGTCTTGGAAGAAGTCTGGCCAGAGTGTTCCTGAGGGAAAAAACCAGCAAGACTTCACCTCACCAACGTTGGACAGGTTGTCAGGAGAGACCAGTCCCTGGAAGAGGACATCGGGCTTGGTACGGCAGAGGGACAGCGAGAAAGAGGTAGCCCTTCAGCGAGATGACGGACACAGTGGCGGCCACCAAGGCTCAAATGTGAGGGCAATGGTGCGACGGCTCCGGACAGGGTAGCCGGGGTTCCGTTCTGCTGAGCATCGAGGCGCTGTGGGTAGAACCGACTTGGTGTTCCCTGACAACAGCATGTGCAAAACACCCCCATGAAGGATTTCAGTCCCAGGACAAGACTGGCAGGATGATAAACTGAGTATGCAGGAAGTCAGTCCCCTGCTGACTGGGTCCTCTGTCCCCGCCAGGGATTGTACACGGGAGCAAGAGACTGGTTCTGTCGGCAAGTGCTGTGAGGATGGGAGAGAGACAGGTGCAGAATCACTGATGTGGTGAAAGGACTAGTAAGTAAGCACAAAGAAGCCCATGCTTACCTTACTGATTGGCACCTAACAACAATAAAGGCCAGAGCCAGGCTTTTGATTTTGAAATCACTCATTTGATGATTCTGAAATAGCTCAAGTTCTGAGAATGCGCCCAGGGGGACCTGGTGGGCAGCACACACGGAACTGGTGCTGACCCAGGGCACCTGGTCCATGACTCAGTAGAACCGCTCCTAGAGTTTTCCTGGCAGCCATGTCTACTGAAGCAGATGGCCACGCCTGTGTTCCAGCGCGCCCTGTGGTGGGTTTGAAGCACCAACCTTTGGGCTAGTCATGGACCTTAACCCTTCGAGCCTCCAGGGACCAAAACGTTTTCAGGAGTAGCCTTCAGGGCATTAGTCAAAGAGCACGATACACAGCCAGCTCCACAGCCGTGGAGTTTATCCCTACCCATAGCGACCCGTAGGACATGGCACCCTCCTCTCTGATCTTCACCGCCAGATGCTCCATGGGGAGAAGTGGGAGGGCTATTAGTCAGAACCGCCTCATCAGTGCAGAGGGTTTGGTCCATGCAGTTGGCCGTTCTAGAAACCTGTGGGATCCTGCACGGGTTGGTGTCTGACTCTTCTTCACTCAGCAGGGTGTTTTCAGGGTTCGTCTGCGTGGCTGCCTGCACCAACCAGCATGCACTCCTCTTGGTGGCTGGGGGGTGCTCCACACTCTGTCCTTTGCCCCTGAGGGGCCCTGGGGTTGGCCCACCTCGCAACTCCTGTTCTCCACCGCTTCCTGCTGAGCGTTTGGTTTGGGGTCTGGCCGGCAGCACCAGGGGCCCCGTTTTGCAGACAGGATTCCAGTCTCTGTCCCCAAATCTCAGAGCCTATTGACAAGTGTGTGGCTGCTCCTAACCTGTGTGCCCATTGGCTGAGGGTGAGCCTGGGTGCAGGGTGCTTGTTTGTTTAGAGACCCTCTAAAGCAGTGGTCCTCAACCTTCTTAATGCTGCGACCCTTTCATACAGTTCATGTTTGGTGACACCCCCCCCCAACCATAATATCATATTCATTGCTACTTCATCACTGTCATTTTGCTACTGTTATGAATCAGACAACCCCTGTGAAAGGGTCGTTTGAGACCCCAAAAGGGTCACGACCCACAGGTTGAGAACCGCTGCTCTAAAGTTTCTGACACTGCAAATCTTCATGGAGCAGACAGCCTCATTTTTCTCCTAAGGAGCAGCTGGTGGGTTTGAGCTGCCACCTTTGTGGTCAGCAGCCCAATGCTTAACCCACAGTGCCAGAGAGGGAAGCTCACTGAAGGGCTGTGCTGTGCCCTCCCCACTTGCCAGACGCAGAAGAAACAAAATCAGATTCCTTCCTTACTGTTGAGGGGCTTATGGGCCCTGGAAGCCCCACACCTGGTGGCATAAAACTGACATACCAGGTAGTCATGGCCATCATCTTGAAGGAAACAGATTGCCAGACCTTTCTTCCTTGTCACCACTCTGGGTGGGTTCAGACTTCCTGAAGGTTCACAGGTGAGTACATGCTACTTATGTCACCCAAGGGTCCTTTGGAGACCTAGACAGGCCTGGAGGGTCAGGGACAGGAGCTGGGGGGCAGGCGGGGAGGGGTCTTGGTAAAGCACTGGTCCTTCCTTGTACTTCCTGATGGGGCTGGGGCCCCGGGGGACCTTGCTTCTGTTGTAACCATGTGCTGTCTAGTCCTTCTGGTTCTCAGCGACCTAGAGGACAGGGTGGATAGAAGGAGACGCCCCCCCCCCACCTTGTTCTCCCACAGAGCAGCCGGGCAGGCGCAAAGAGACCCCCATTCTGTTAGCAGCCCAGTTTTCCCGTACATGCCACCAGCTTCTGTGAGACGTCTTTCCACCTCTTCAAGGCCCCCTTGGGGAGCCACCTCTTCCAGGCTGTTTTCCCTGCTTCCTGCCTCTGCCCTGTCACAGGAACTGCTTTCCCTCTGTCCATCTCCTGGTCCCCAAAGCTCTCCACATGCTGCTTCCTCCCCTCCCAGTGGCCCTATACTCACCTCCCCCTCCCTGCCGCCCTCCATCTCCCAGCCCCAAGAAGCAACCCCCCAAGCTCAGTCAGCCAGCAGTGAAACTGCGACCAGCACTCTGTCTGAAGGACTGGGGGACTCTGGGGGAACCCTACAAGTTGAAAGTTCTGTGGGGGCTCTGGAGGCCTATGAGACCTGGGGCAGGGGGTCCGGAGCCTTGACTGGGCTGGCCTGTTTCCCTGGCTGCTGTAGCCCCAACTTTTCCCAGAAATCTACTCTCACTTGCTGTTCCCACCCTCCAAGGAGGTGTGGGGACCATCCTGACTTATGGTGAGGAGGTCGGGGCACACAGATGGGGGGGGCAGCCTGTGGGGGTCACACAGCTAGAGGACTGCAGCTCCAGGGGGCTCCTGCAGACAGCTCATATGCCTCAATCAGCATCCCTGCCCCCAGACCTGGCTGCCCCCATCAAGTGGGCTGGTACTGGGCAAACTCTGGGGTGGGTATCTGCAGTCCAGGGGCCAGGACCAGGTAGAGGAGGGAGGGCGGGAGTCTGAACTGGGGGTCCGAGGTCACAAGGGAGGATAATTTGCTTTGGACAGCTCATCTTCATGGGGACCCCCCACCCTCCCAGACTGGGTGGTGGGTGGTGGTTACAGGAGAAAAAGCTGAGTCAGCAGCCCCACCTGAAATACTAGGAAGGGAGACCCCCCCCTGTGTTGCCGCAGCATGTCTGGGGGCGCACTTCTGGCCTTGGCTGTACCCTCAGAGGCCCACCCTCTAGCCATGGGCAGGTGCCTGGTAGGTTTGCTCCTGGACTTGCATTAGCCCACCTCCATAAACCCCCTCAACATCCCATCCCACCCCTCCCAAGTCTGTCCAAGTCCTGCCCCTCTGCCTATGCCTAGTCAGGCCACTGCCAAAATCTGTGGCTCGGGCCACGTGAGCAGGCCTCTCGGAGCTGTTTGAAGGGCTGAAAGAGGCTTCGTGGTGGAGTCAAAGTCTCCCCCACACCTTTCAAGTCACTAGCAAAACCGCAGTGCCGACCAAGAAGCAGACAGCCAGAAGCACCCCAAAACTCACCGGTACCCCTCCTTTTGGCCTGGCTCTCCACTTTCTTTGATCCCTTAACTGTCTGAGAGGGCACCCTGGCTAGAGATGGAGGCACTGGGAGGGGGTGGAGGGGATGGGGGTGCCCAGTGCTCCATGGAGTGGCCGCGGGAGTGTTTGCTCTCCGATGAAAGAGGACGTTTGAGGGCTGAGTCAAGAACGGGTAAGGAAGCCGCTCCAGCTCTCATCAATAATCATATTAATGAATTAATGATTTACCCGCGTTCCATATGTCTGTTTGCTCTGCGGGCCACAAGCCCGCCCCGTTTCCTTAGTAACCCTGACATCAGACTAGACGCCATCTCTCTGGGCATAAAGGGTCTCCTCTCAAGAGAGGCTCGTGGCGCTCTCTCGGTCTGCGCGGTGTTTGCCCAAGGGGGCATGATAAATGCCGATATTCTAGAGGAGTGATTTTTCATCCTTGCCATGCCTTCCCGTTCCCATTGAGAGCTGACATTTCAAACACCTCCTGCATCAACAGCTAATTCCACCGCCTTCCTTTCCCACAATCCCTTGAGCCCTAACCAAACACCTTGCGCTCAGCGGCCGGTGTCCTTTCAGTGTGTCTGTGTGTGCACGCACACACACATGCACACATGCGCTGACACACTCAGGGGCTACCTTCTTCTCTCGCTTGGCTTGGCTTGAGTCCATGTTAGCACGAGGGATCATGGTCCAGCTAAGATTCCGTGGCCAGGATGGCCAGAAAAGGGTGCAGATGTGTAGAGAATTGAGAGGCACCGGCAGACCTGGACGGGTTCCACTACAGCAGTAGAAAGCCTTGTCCTTCTCCCTCGGAGGGGCTGGTGGTTTTGAACTACTCATCTTGCCTTTAGCAGCCCAAAGAATGACCACTGTGTGACCAAGGCTCCTGTTCTTTGGTCGTTGTCTTGCATTGGGTTTGAAAAGCCCTGGTCACAGTCACATTCCCTGGGGGAAGTTCAAGTCCATCGAGAAGCACCTTGGAAGACAAGTCTGGTGACCTTGTCTGATAGCCATTGAGAACTGTACAGAGCAGCACGGCTCACTGCTGATTCCACCGGCTGCCGCTCCTTCAGCCTCCACGAAGGAACTTGCCACCATGCCTACCCATACCTGGCACTCACCCCAGAGCAGAAGTTGGACATTGCCCATCGCATTGCAGCTCCGGGCAAGGGCCTCCTGACTGCAGATGCGTCCACTGGTAGCATTGCCAAGCGGCTGCAGTCCATTGGGACCGAGAACACCGAAGAGAATCGCCGCTTCTCCTAGCAGCTGCTGCTGACCGCTGACGACCGGGGGAACCCCTGCCATGGGGGCGTCACCCTCTTCCATGAGCCTCTCTAGCAGAAGGCGGATGACTGGCTCCCTGTTCCCCAAGTTATCAAATCCAAGGGCGGAATCGTGGGCATCGAGGTTGAAAAGGGTGTGGTGCCCCTGGCAGGAACAAACGGCGAGACCACCACCCTAGGGCTGGACGGGGTGTCCAAGCGCTGTGCCCAGTACAAGAAAGATGGCGCTGACTTTGCCAATGGTGCTGTGTGCTGAAGATCGGCGAACATACCCTTCAGCCCTCGCCATCGTGAAAAATGCCAACATGCTGGCCCGTTGTGCCAGCCTCTGCCAGCAGAATGGCATCGTGCCCGTTGTGGAGGCTGAGATCCTCCCCGAGGGCGACCATGACCTGAAGCACTGCCACATGACACTGAGAAGGTGCTGGTTGCCGTCCACAGGCCCTGAATGACCGCCACGTCTACCTGGAAGGCACCTAGCTGAAGCCCAATATGGTCACCCCCCGCCATGCCTGCACACAGTTTTCACACGAGAAGATTGCCATGGCAACTGTCACCGCGCTGCACCGCACTGTGCCCCCTGTTGTTATGGGAGTCACCTTCCTGTCTGGAGGCCAGAACGTCCATCAACCTCAACACCATCAAGTGCCCCCTGCTGAAGCCATGGGCCCTGACCTTCTCCTACGGGCCAGCCCTGTAGGCATCTGCCCTGAAGGCCTGGGCGGGGGGTGGGGGGGTGGGGACGGCAAGAAGGAGAGCCTAAAGGCAGCCCAGGAAAGTCCTGGCCAACAACCTCGCCTGCCAAGCAAAGTACACTGCAAGTGGTTAGGCTGGGGCCGCAGCCAGCGAGTGAGTCCCTCGTCATCCCTAACCATGCCTGCTACATGGAGCTGGTGTGAGGCTGCCCCGTCAACACTCCAGGCCCCCCGCCCCCTCCCATGCCCACCTCTTGATGGGAGGACACCTCCTGGGCTCCAGGCCGCGCTTTCCTCTCACTCTCGCCGCCCTTGTGACAGTGGTGTGCGGTGTTGTCTGTGTTTGCTAACTGCATCGCCTTTTCCAGCTCACTGCCGATAAACAACGATTTGAGGCGGGGGCGGGGGGTTAGAAAGGAAACTGTACAGAGCACAGTTCTGCTCTACACCCGGCACACAGGTGGCCGTGAGGCGGAGTCGGCAGTACGAAGACTGACCATGGTCCAGGTTAGACTTAGTGGCAAGGACGACCAGAAAAAGGAGCCATTGGCTTCTCATCAAACCAGACGAGCGTGCCGAGACCTCAGTCCTGGGCCTTGGGAAGTCCATCATTAAAGAGAGAGAGGGGTTCAGGTGGTGGTCCTGGGTGGGGTGGGGTGAGGGGGGCAGTGGCAGACACAGTGACAGCGAAGGCAGCAGAGCTAGGAGGCTTTCAGGAGACGGCCAGGCCCACCAAGGGAGGACACTGGGCACCTTCGGGCAGGAGGCTAAGCCAGGGGTACAAGTCAGGAAAAGATGTTGTTTTATGGTCAATGTCAGATTCTGGAGCTATCGATTCCCTCCCCCACATGATCGAAACTCACGAGAGGCGATTGATTCACCATGTGGGTTGTGTCCGCCCACTCCTCTCCCAAGGGATGTCCAGAATAGACCACCAAGGGACCACGTCTTAAGCACAGCGGTAAGCTGGCTTTGGGGGCTGAGGTTTGGGATCTGAATCCAGCCCTCGCCGTGTTAAGGTTCGAGATGATTCGAGCTGGTTAACCAGAGGCATGAAAGCTCAGCTTGGAAGCCTTCCTTTCTCTGGCTGTCAGGCGTCCTAGTTTCTGGGAACCAGGGACTCTTTAGGAGCCTTGGTGGGGCTGTGGGCTAGACATGGGGCTGGTACCAGCAGGTCGGTAGTTCAAGCCCACCAGCAGCCCCATGGGAGAAAGACGAGGCTATCTGCTGCTCCCATGAAGATGTACCTTTTCTGAAAGCCTGTAGTGGGTCATTATGAGTCGCAACTGACTCGATGGTTGGTTTGCTCTTTTGGTTCATGGGGCTCTGAAGTGTTCAGCTGAGAAAAGGTTAGAATCTTTTGGATGGAACTGAGTTGCTCTGAAACTCAAAGCATAAGAAACCACCCAAAGTGTCCATTGTTTTTTTTTGTTTTGATTTTTACCAAACCTGGCCCTGGCCCATTTAAAGTTTGAGGCCTTGGCACTTTATGGTCCTACAGAAAAATGGCACAGTGGGGCCACCTGATGCCCCTTCGCTTTATAGATGATTATCAGGTGTGGTGATAGTTAGGTTATTGTGCCAACCGGGCCAATAGGAACATGTGGTATCAATCAGGTCGCAGATTGATGAGAGGACAGAGAGATAAGTGGCTCTGCAAGGCCTGCCCTCCCTCTCTTGCTCCCTGGTGATTAGACCAGTATGCAGCTGCTTTAGCTAGTTCTCTGCTTCAACCTGTGAGCTACACTACCTGTAGGACAGCCAACCTGTGGATCGTGTTGCTAGAGACTGAGGTTCCTTCCAGACCTGCTTCACCACACTGCTACATTGCTAGAGCTTGATGCTGGTGGATCTCATTGCTTTGCATTGCTTGAGTTCAATATCCCATCCAGCTCTTTTTCTTTAAGCTCCCGAGCTCCTGGCTGTGGCTGATCCACCCTGCTGTTTGCTGCCTCTGGGCAAAATCTACCTGCCTTGCCTGAGGGAGGACTCTGCTGTCTGCTTCCTTGACCTTGGATCCAGCAGCCCATGTGAGTTGAAGGATTTTCAATATATTAACTGTTCCACGAAAGTGAGTTGAACTGAACCCTCTGTCCTGTCCTACTGTCATATTTCCTTCTCGCTGCATAAACCTATCCTCTTACATATATAAAATCATAAGTTTCCTGGTTTTGTTTCTCTAGAGAACCCTGCCTAACACAGGTGCTGTCCAGTTGTTCCAACTCACAGCGACCCTATGAACAACAGAGCCAAACACCACCTGGCCCTGCCTCATACTCACAATTGTTCTTCTGTTTGAGCCCACTGGTGCAGCCACCATGTCAATCTCTCTTCGTGAGGTCTTCCTCTATTTCGCTGGCCCTCTATTTTACCAAGAGGGATGTCCTTCTCCAGGGACTGGCCTTCCCTGACATGTTCAAAGTATGTGAGATGAAGTCTCACCATCCTTGCCTCTAAGGAGCATTCTGGCTGTACTTCTTCCAAGATAGATTTGTTTGTTCTTCTGGGGGTCCACGGTCCTTTCACTAGTCTTCATCAACACCGTCATTCATATGCGCCCATTTTTCTTCAGTCTTCTTTATTCAATGTCCAACTTTCACATGCATATGAGACAACAGGGTCAGGCTCACCTTCATCCTCAAAATAACGTCCCTCCTCTTAACACTTTAAAGAGGTCGTGGGCAGCAGATTTGCTGAATGCAATGCATTGCTTGAGCTCTTGTCTTCATAAGCAAGGAGAAGATATCACAAACTCATGCCAAAGGCTGGTTCCTAGAAGATAAACGTCAGGCATCCTTTCTCTTTCTGACCTTCTTATGGATTCTGGATTCAATCATTCATTGCAGTCGCCTCACAGACCACACTCACAGAGATGGGGTTCATTAGAGAAGTAATGGGTTACAATTCAGGATCAAGAATGTTCAGGATACAGTTCTTCGGTCAGGACAACTTCTCAACCATGTCCAGAGTCAGGCTTTTTCCTGGCCCTTGGCTCCTTAGTCCAGCCTCTGCTCTACTTGTGGTGGTGCTACACGCTCTTTAATTCCATGCATAGGTGCTCAGAGGTGCGCCACTCTACCAGGACCATCCTTCCCCAAGGTGCTCCGTTTCCTCCCTCAGTGCTCCAGGAAGCCTACCATGCTGTCTCTTGCAAGGCTTCTGGTTCTGTTGCCTCTGCTGTCATGCTGTCTCTGCCACTGCTCCTTCTCATCACTCACCATCTCTGATGTTTCAGGTCACCTCTGTCCCCAGCTTAGGGCAGCCCACCTGCAGCAAGACACCGGGAGAATGAACCCTGAGCAACGGCTGGCTAGAAGCAGATCCAACAACTATAATTGTGCTGTGCTGATGTAGAATATCAAGTGCACCATGGCCCAGCAGAAGAAAGGAGCTTTCCAAACCTTTGAAGAAACCAGTTGTGGTCATTATATAATCTGTTGTCAATTTGAGGGGATTAAGAGTGAAGGGGTGGAGTTTAGCCTGTCAATCAGATAGAAGCTTGATGACTTCATTTGGAGGTGCTAAGGAGATAAATAGCTTACTGGAGGCAGGACGCAGGCTCACTCCCCATGAGACACTTCTGACGAGAAGCCACATGAAGCTACTCTGACGCCAGCCAGAGCCCTTGGAGCTGGAGGAGCCATGAGATGCTTACAGCACCACTGGATCCTCAAGACTTCCCACCCACTGGCCTGTGATCTTCCTGCATTCAGCGTCATTGCATGTGTTTGCGTGAGTCTAAAGAGGAACTTATAGATTGGTATCGGACATAAGGGCTAATATCAGACTTGTGGACTTGATCTGGACTGGGCTGGAATGTTTTCTCAATATCCAACTGTTCTTGTATATAAAGCTCTTTCTTACACACATATGAGTGTCTATGAATTTGTTTCTCTAGTCCACCCAGACTAACTCACCAGTCTTAGAAGACACACAACCAGGGCGCCTCTGGGAAACGAGGCTGGCGAAACTTGGGCTCACTCACTTTAGACACTTCATCAGGAAGGACCAATTGCTGGGAAGGGAGGTCACATTTGGTGATGTCGAGCATCACCAAGAACAAGGGAGCCCCTTGGTGACTGGGATTTCGACAGCAGCCACAATAGCAGCTCAAACTGCCAGTGATGTCATGAAGAAGGGAGAGAGATGAGGCCGTGGGCTCTGTAAAGACAGGGAGTTTGGAAAGCCTGTGCAGGGTCGCTGTGACTTGGAATCGACCCAGTGGCAATGGGTTTGGTTTGGGGTAATGCCACCTTTAAGAATCCTGGTGGACAGGCTGTGAGGACGATGTTCCTAATTACAGTAGCTAGTGGACAGAGAGGACCACTCGGCTGACCCCACTATGAAACATGACGCCCCTCAGTGACCCATAGCCCTATAGGGGGCAACACCAGAGACACAGTGTGGGAATTGCACCCGATCGGTCCCGCCACACCGAGGCAAAACATTAAGGGGGTACAACAGAACAGCAAGGGAATGGAACGTCGAGGTCCCCAGGGAATGCTGAAGGTAGACTTTGGGGCCAGGGCGTGGTGCCCCAACAGACTGGACTGGAAAACACTCCTAAAGGTCAACAAACATTTCTTGAACTAACTACAAGCTTTTCTTTCTTGTTGTGTTTTGTTGTATTTCTTCATCATTAGTTTGTTGTTGTTGTTTTGTTGTATATTGTTGCTTGGTTTTACTCTGTCTTGTTTTTTGTGTGTTATTATCTCTGCAGGTCTGTGTAAATAAGATAGGCTGGATGAATAATTGGAGGAGAAAACAATGGGACTGACAGTTCCGCAGGGACATGGGAGAGGGGGAAGTGCGGGGAAAGGTAGTGGTGTTTATAAACCCAGGGACAAGGGAACAACAAGTAATCTAAATTGGTGGTGAGGAGGGTGTGGGAGGCCTGGTTGGGCATGATCAAGGATAATGTAATCAAGAGGAACTGCTGAAACCCTGGTGGGGACTGAGCATGATAGTGGGACAGAAGGGAAGTCAAAGGAAACAGAGGAAAGAGCTGGGAGGCAAAGGGGATTTATAGAGGTCTAGATAAAGATATGTACATATGCAAATATATTTATATATTAGGCTGGGAAAACAGATCTATGTGAATATATTTATAGGTTTAGTATCAAGGTAGCAGAAGAACATTGGGCCTTCACTGAAGTACTCCCTCAATGCAAGAATACTTTCTTCTATTAAATCGGCATTCTATGATGCTCACCTTCCTGACACAACCGCTGAAGACAAAGTGGGTGAACAATGAAATGTGGTGAAGAAAGCTGATGGTGCCCGGCTATCAAAAGATATAGTGTCTGGGGTCTTAAAGGCTTGAAGGTACACAAGTGACCATCTGCATCTCAGGACACTGATCCACCTTGGGTGGGGGGAGGGTGATCTGTGGTTGTAGGACTATCCCTCCATCCTCATCCCTTGGGAACTGGTGTCCCTGTGCCTGGCCAGCCTGATCTTCCTGCTTGCCTTTCTTCAGCATGCCCTCTGTGAGGCATGGAGGCTACGTCCAACCTCTTCAGGCTCCCAAAGCTGAGTCAGACAAGTCTCCACCCTCCGTCTCTTTCCCCCTACTCACTTTACTTCTTGGCTGGGTTAGATAATTCACGGCAGTGACCACACAGAGCTCACAGACAATGCTCATGATCCCGGGGCTTAATAAGGAAGTTCTCAGGTTACAGTTCCGGTGAGAAATGTCCAGGACACAGTGGTTCACTCAAGACAGGTCTCTCTTGAGCCCATATCCTCTCAGCCTGGCCTCAGCCTAGCTCAGGCACAGTTAGAAAGCTCGTTGAGGGCTGCCACTACATCCCCACAGGGTATGCCACTCTGCTCTAAGCCTTAACCCAAAGGCTCTCAGCTCCAGCTCGTGGGTCAGCAAACCCAGCTCCCCCAATTAAGTGCACAGTGGCATCCACTCCATAAGCCAGCCTCCTGCCCAAGAGCTTTTGACTCTCTTTGATCTGTGGGCTGGGAAGTCCACTGCTCTTAGGCTCCCACTCAAGGTCTTGCTCTGGTATCTCTGGGGCACAGCCATCTTCTGGATCCAGGAGGTTTGTTATGCAGGGGTTCTGGGGCTCAAAGGAAGCCCTCTACTCCCGGCTCTTCTCTCTTCCTGGCAGTGAAAACCCTCCTTTCTGCTTTAGGGAGGGTTCCTTTTATGCCCTACTGGCTGGCCATCCTCATTAACCCTGCTCACAATCACAACCAATTCACATCATCCAATCACTCTCTTCCCCGACCTTCTTACGCAGCCCCAGCAGGAAAAGCAGAGAGTTCTGGTGGGAGGAATGGGGGGGGAAGGAACCAGTTTGCCTAATTGGCTGCCTTGCAGTGGGTGAGCCGGAACATGCACGGAGTGGCCCGCACCTGCTAATGATCAGCCAGGCTAGGCCCCGGGACACGCAGGTACCGTCTTGAGGCAAATCAATAGAAGTACATTCTTGCTGGGTGGTTGCCAGTGAGGTCACAGTCCCAGGCTCCTCCAGGTAGGAAAATAAACACAGGGCCACCCGCCCCCACCATGGGAAGGGTTCCAGGAGGCCCCCCGGAGCGCAATGGCCCTCTTTTTCCGTGGCCTGTTTAAGGGCATACGGAAGCACTTTGAAGGTAAGGTTACCTAGAGGAATTCTTAGATGACTTGCCCCATGGCCCACTAGGAGGGGATGAGACCGTCTGCTATGATTCTTCTGGTGGGCATGGGCTGAGGCGCAGGCGTGGGTTCTTGGACTGTGGTCCGGTTGGATGGTGGAGGACAGGGTGATGAGTGACCAAGGACCTTCCTTCCTTCCTTCCTCCATGCTGCCCCCTCCTTCTCGGCCTCTGCTTGCCTCTGATATAGTCTTCTGATTCGGGTTCCGATCATAGCTGTGGACCAAATCTCACTCCTGGTCTCTGGACACTCCTTTCTCCCGGTAGCCAGCTCCTGTTTCCTAAATACGTCAATTGTCTACAGCCCCTCCACCGGCCCCACCAGTGCAATACCCTCTCCAACCTCAGTCATAGAAAACTGGTTGACAGAGTAACGCGTCAGGAAGGGTATCGGCCTAAGGGTTTTCATTTGCACCTAGCAATGAGGAGGCGAATTGAGACCCCAGCTGCGGCAATGGGCTCGAGCATGGGGACAAGGGTGAGGATGCCGGGACCAGGCAGTGCTTCCTTCCGTGGCGCACAGGGTCGGCATGGGTCAGAGCCTAATATCAACAAGCAGCTCAGAGGGACACAGACTGCCACCTCTTCCTTCCGTGGAGCAGCTGGTGGGTTTGAACCATCCACCTCTTCATTGGTAGCCTGGTCCTTAAACCCTGTGTCAGGGAGCTGCAATAAGGGACCACCAAGCCCGGGCCAGGCAAGGTGATTACAACGCCAAGCAACCCTGTGGGGAAGGGTAGCCACGCACCGTGGGGTGTCCCCTCGGTCCCCACAGAAGGCTGGGGGGCCAAAACCCTGACATTTCCAGCAGCAGGCACCTGACAAGGACTGGGAGGAGAGGATTCTTAGCTGCTGAGCGGCTGACCCTGCTTCCTCTGGTCTCTGTGGCCATGATGCCCCCAGGGCAAGGCCTGGCTCTGGCCTCCCAGCACAGAGCTCAGGGCGCTCTGAGCACCAGCAAGTCTGCAGGACCCAGGGCTCCCCGCCCCACCCCGCCACCTCCTCCAGCCCTTTCACACAACACCAAATCCTTTCTCTCTCAATTCTTTGTCTGCCACCGGGAACCTTCCCACATGCCTCCCAGCCCTTCCCCAGAGACAGACCACGTGTTGTTCTCCTAATTGCAATTGGACTCATTTGCATATGGCTTTTCTCATTATAACACCCGGAACCCAAGGGGACTCTGTTGCCTAGCAACCGGGACCTGGCTGGCTGTCCCCAAGTCTGCTGGTCTAGCTCCAGCTGTGCACAAGCCTTCCCCTATTCCCTTAACTTCCTCCCACCCCCACCCCACCCCCCCACCCCACCCCGCCGCCCCGCTGCCCCCCAGGCACAGCCTGCAGTCTCCAGCATCCGGGGCCCCTTCTGCACACACTCACAATGGCTCCCTTGGAGTTTGAGACCCTCCCTTGACACAGTGAGCCCCTTACTTCTCAGATGCCTGCTCTGTGGAGCCCCTGATTGGGGGGCGCTGAGCCAATTCTGCCTCACAGCTCTCCACCCCACCCCCACCCCAGTGTGGCAGGGCAGAGCTGTGCACCCAGAGATGTTCAGAAGAAACCCGCTAGCTAGACCTTTCTTCTGCTGGTCTTGCGAGTGGGCTCAGTGCTGCACGTTTCAGCAGCTTGTGGACCCTTCCCACCACCCGGGGAGGCCTGCGTGTGTGCTTGGGGGTCTCCTGGGTGTGAGAGGGCATGGCCCTGTGCAGGGAAAACAGCTCCACGGAGTTTTCAGTGACTGGCGTTTCAGAAGCAAATCACCAGGCATCTCTGTCCACCCAGAGGCACCACTGGGTGAACAAATCGGTGGGGCTCTGACTTCCAGAGGAGCCCTGGTCGTGCACTGGGTTAAGTGGTGAGCTTAACACTGAAAGGTTGGCGGTTCAAACCCACCAGACGCTCCGTGAGGCCTTTGCCAAGGTTCCACCCACTTTTTGAAGCTCCCTCGTATTTGTGGCCATGGAAGGGAACTGACATTTCTGTCCTCTCTGCTCCAAGGGGAAAAGGTGTGGCAGCCTGCTCCCGTGAAGACTTCCAGCAGACCCAAAGCCCATCTGTAGACAATTGGACAGAAGGGTCACAAGGAGGAGAAGAGCCAGTCAGGGTGCAGTATAGCACTGACAAGACACACAACTTTCTTCTAGTTCTTTAATGCTTCCCCCGCCCCCCACCAACTATCATGACCCCAATTCTATCTTACAAATCCGGCTAGACCAGAGCATGTACACTGGCACAGATCAGAGCAGGAAACACAGGGAATCCAGGACAGATAAACCCCTCAGGACCAATAATGAGAGTAGCGATACCAGGAGGGTAAGGAGAAGGTGTGGGGGCGGGGGGAGGGGGAACTGGTCACACATATAGCCCCCTCCCAGGGGGACGGAAAACAGAAAAGTGGGTGAAGGGAAACATTGGACAGTGCAAGACATGAAAAAATAATAATTTTTAAATTATCAAGGGTTCATGAGGGAGGGAGGGAGGGAGGGAGGGAAAAATGAGCTCCTACCAAAGGCTCAAGTAGAAAGAAAATGTTTTGAGAATGATGATGGCAACATATGTACAAATGTGCTTGCCACAATGGATGGGTGTATGGATGGTGATAAGAGCTGTGTAAGCCCCCAATAAAATGATTAATAAAGAGGGAGGGAGACTTCCAGCCTGGGAAACGTGCTGCCGCGGTTCTCGCCAGCCTGGAGTTGCTGGTCTAGCCCAGGGGTCAGCAAATGTTGTGACAGGAGACCTGACCCTGTCCCTCGGGACGATTGAAAAGCCGTAAGTGTATTTCTGCAAACACATGCAATCCTCGTTATCTGAATAGCATCTTTTTAAATGTTCAGTTTTACTCCGGAGCCACACGTTCATACTGAAGGGGCCGCATATGACTCAGAGCTGCAGTTTGCCCACCCCAGTTTCTAAAGGAAGGGACAAGTGTGACACGAGAGTCATCGTCCGAGACTACACATCGTGACAAGGTCTAGAAAGACGGGTGAAAAGAGAAGGCGAAAGGCGCCGTGTGTGTGTGTGTGTGTGTGTGTGTGTGTGTGTGTGTGTGTGTGTGTGTAGGACTACGCTCTTGGGGTTTTCAGTGGTTGCCGTTTGGGAGGGAATCACCAGGCCTTTCTTCCGAGGTGCCTCTGGGTGGAGGTGGCCCCTCCAGCCTCGGGGTGTTTAACCTTGGCATCGCTCAGGGAGGACACCTGATGGGGATTGGGGGCGGAGTCAAAATAGGTACCTCAAGAGTAACATTTTGACCTAGACTTGTGGGAGTAGGTGCTGGCCAGAAGAAGCTTGGGGGGTTAGGTGTGTGTGGGGGGTGGGGGGGAGACAGTACCAGAGTGAAGGAACAGCCCAGGCAGGTGGAGGAGAGGGAGGTTTGAGAGGTGGGGACACTGCTGCAGTAGCCTAAGCAAGTTCTACTTACTGCCTCGGGCACCCCGCCCTGTGACAAGCCCTCTCTGCTGGGAACTGAGGAGCTACCCCACTTCCTTGGGGGAGGTCAGCAGGGTTTGGGCCCTGCCTTGGCTGCTTATGAAATTGACTGTCAGCCGGTCTCCGAATGGCTGGTGCTTGCAGCCCACCCAGAGGAGCCCTGGGGCACAGTGGTTGCCTGCGGGGCTTGTTGGGCAGGGTTCTCTAGAGAAACGAAACCAGGACACTTAGGATTATACAGAGAGGACAGGTTTACACAGCAAGGAGGAATATAAGAGCTAATTAGTCCACACAGCAAGACAGAGGGTTCACTTCCGTGGAAGAGTTAATCTACTAGATGTCCTTCAACTCACATGGGCTGCCGGGTCCAAGGTCAAGGAAGCAGACAGCAGGGTCTTCCCTGGGGCAAGGCAAGCAGAGTCTGCCCACAGACAGCAAGCAGCAGGACAGGTCACTAACAGTCAGTAGCTCAGGAGCTTAGTGAAACAGCAATGTGCACACCAGCAGTGTGGTGAAGCAGGGCTCGAAGGAGCCTCAAGCTCTAGCGACATGATCCGCGGATTGGCCTGGCCCACGGGTAGTGTAGCTCACAGGTTGAGGCAGAGAACTAGCTTCAGCAGCAGCACCAAAGCGCCAGCACGCTCTGATCACCAGAAAGCAAGAGACAGGGAGGCGGGTTTTGTAGAGCCATTTATCTTTGCCCTCAAGCAAACTGAGACTTGATTAGTCCCACATGCTCCTCCTGGCCAGGTTGGCACAATAAACCTACCTATCACAGGGCTGCCAGCTGCAAGGTTAGCAGTTCAAACCCACTAGAGGGAGGAGGAGGAGGAGGCTTTCTACTCCTGTAAAGAGTGCCAGTCTCGGAAACCCACAGAGGACAGTTCTACCCTGTCTTATTGGGGTGCTATGAATTGGCATCGACTCGGGCCACGCGGTTTTGTTCTGCTGTACGTGGGTCGGGACCGACTCGATGGCATATCACCACAGCAAGAAGGAGCGCCAGGTAAGCACTGGCATTCACTGAAAGTCCTATAGCTGAGCACCCCCTCCCTGCCCCCGGCTGCCCTCCCCCTCTTCCCTGTGGCTGGAGCGGAGGGGAGACTGCCCATAAGTTTAGTCAAGATTCCAGCTGCAGAAACCCCATGGAGGGTGGGGGGGTGGGGGTGGGGCTTCTCCTCTGTCACAGGGCGTCACCAGGAGTCGGACAGAAGTCGGTTTTGTTTCCTTTTGTTGACTCCCTGCCCGAGGACCACGGCCCTGAGGGTCATGCGCGAGCCGCCTTTCCTGGTGCATGAGGACTGCCTTCGCTGGCTCTTTCCCGGCTCTGTTGGCTTGAGTTTTCAACGCGATTGCTTACAAAGAGCTTCTTGTGGTGGAAATACTCAGAGGGAAACAGACACCATCGCAACAGCGTCTACAGGCGCCATCGGGCCACCATGGGGACACTTGTCCATCAGGCTGGGCCACCACTCGGTCCACCCTTGCCCAGAGTACTCCGCAGCCAGTGACACGCCTGTGGTGCTGCCGAAGCAAAAGGCCCCTCCCCCGGGAAACCTGCTTGCTGCCTATTTGCTTGTTGAGCGAGGTCTTCTCAGGTGATTCTTCTTGACCGATTGTCACTCGGCGTGCTCTTTTTTGGGGTCCATGCACAGGGTGGTCATGTGCCGCAGGACCACGTGCTCAATGATCTTCACGGGCCACCATCCGGCCGCCAGGCTGCGTCCGTCACGTGGCCACCATGCACACAGCTCATGGGCTTCTGTGAGTCGCCCCACCTCCTGTCAGAGGCCACCCTTCTCGCCTCTGCCTGTTCCTTATGGCTGCAGGCGGAGGGTCAGTGCAGACGCGATGAGCACAAGAGTCCAGGCATGCCCTGGGGAAGCGGCCCTTCCGACTGCAGGGAATCAGCCAGAGAGGTTCTGAGAAAGGCCAGGTCCTTGTCTCCTGGGAAGCTGCACGGCATATGGTGCCCCTGTTGGATTGGGGAAGGGAACTCGAGTTTATTTCAGAATGAGACCATTGGGTGGCTGCCGGGGTGGAGGAAGCACCCCGTTGAGTGGCTGAAGGGGCGGCCTGCATCGTGTTGTTTAATGCAGCTCGGTCCCCTAGCAGTGCCCCGAGTGGAGGTGTGGCTGAGAGCCGGCCAGCACTGGGCCACAGATGCCTCCGTGGAGAATTCTAGAGCACAATTAACATTGGCAGGAGGCTGAGTACGTCAAAAGGTAGGGGCTACCCATCACCCTTTTGCTGAGAAAAAACACCGTGCAGAACTCTGCTCCGGTGTCGTCCTGTAAGACCGAAATGCCATCTTTGTTTGGGGTGTGTTCTCTTATGATATGCCCTTTATTTTTCACTCAATCCCTGGTCGTTGATGCCTGATCTCACCAAGGCGATGGGATGGTGTCCCCAAACAGGGTCAACTAGAAGAAGAAAGATTTCAGGAAGAAGGTGGAGGGTGAAAGGAAATTGCACACATCAGGTTGGTCGGGCATCCTGATTCAGTTGGACGTCAGATGTAGTTCTGAGCTGCTCACTCTCATGGACCATGGAGTCGATTCCAACTCAGAGCAACCCTATAGGACAGGGTAGAACTGCCCCTATGGATTTTCTGAGACTGTACATCAGTATGGGAGTAGAAAGCTTCAGCGTTCTCCCATAGAGCAGGCTAGTGGTTTCAAACTGCTGACCTTGTGGTTAGCAGCCCAACAAGTAACCCACAACTCCCCCAGGGCTCCTATTGTGGTAATTACATCATTTCATGTCAGCTTGATAAATCGAGTGCAGGGGTGGAGTTGAGCCTGTCAATCAGGTCACAGCCTGATGATGTCTCCTGGTGGATGTGATCTTCTCATGAGGATTCTGGGAACTTCCTCTCTTTCTCCCTGGAGGTGGGTCACACTCTCTGCTTCATCTGCCTGTGGAGGAGACCTGAGTGCGCCACGCAGTGGAGACCTGCGGAGACAGCCTGTGATGCTTCACTTCCACTGCATCGGATCCACAAGAATTTTCACCCGCCGGCCTGTGGTCTTCCTGCACTTTGCATAATTTTGAGTGGCTATGTGAGTGTGAAGAGGAATTTATGGACTAGTATTGGACATATATGCTAATGTCAGACTTATGGACTTGATCAGGACCAGGCTGAAATGTTGTCTTGATATACAATTACCCTTTGATATAAAGCTCTTTCTTAGACACCCATGAATGTCTTCTGGATTTGTTTCTCTAGTCAACCTGGCCTAACGTACCGATGATTCCCAGGACTCAAGAAGCAGAGGATGCTTTTATTAGTTATGACCAACTTAAGTGGAGTGAGTCATAAAGAGCTTGCTGTGGAGAAAGAAAGACAAGGCTATATGGGCATATGTAAACGCTATGTTTGCATTAAACCGGAAACCGAAAAAGGAAGGAAGGAAAAGCCAAGACAGAAAAACGTCTCCCGGGATGCTCTTGTTGGTCAGTTAAGGAAGCCAGCTTCTTCTAGGTGTGGAAGCCTTCTGGGGCTTCTCCAGTGTTGCTGGGCTGGTAAGTCCCTAACCACAACCCTGTTTCACTCGTCCCTGTCCTCCAGGCCTGGGCTGCAGGAGCTGTGCAGTAATTATTTGCTCAAGAAGTAGCCATGGAGCGTGAAGAGACGTCTCCTGAGCGCTCACCAGAGCAGGTCCCAGGTGTGATAGTTAAACTTGACTGGGCCAGGAGTCTCAGTCGTTTGGCAGTAAACCCCATGATGTGATCTCACACAATGTAATCAACTCCATGATGTGCTCTGCTGTGAGGAGCCAAGCAGGTGTGAGAAGGTGGGGGTGGAGAACTTCCCCCTTACTTAGGCCATAGACCTGACGCAATTGGAAGACAGTCTCCTTGGGCTTATGGCCGAATTCCTGTATCAG
Source organism: Tenrec ecaudatus (assembly GCF_050624435.1). Lineage (NCBI taxonomy): Eukaryota > Metazoa > Chordata > Mammalia > Afrosoricida > Tenrecidae > Tenrec > Tenrec ecaudatus. Next base: position 5,040,578 of record NC_134535.1, read on the forward strand.
GGGTGCTGCTGGAAAGCTAGCTAGATGCTGGGCCTTGCACCTAACTCACTGACTTCCAGTTCTTTGGACTTGAGCCAATGACTTGCCATATTGCCTGACCCAGCCTAGGAGCCATCAGCAGCCTGACATCTGATCTGCTAGTGTTGGATGCACTCGCCTCTGCTTCCACCAGCCTGTGGCTTTCCTGCCTCATCTTCCTAGTTCCAAGTTGTTCAGCCGCCACAGCTACTTGAGTCAGGAGACTCCAGTATGACGAGCTAGCAGAGATGCCGCTGAGCATGGACCATCATCTCAGCTACACGTGCCTGCCTCTCTGACAATCCCCCCTCCCCCCAGTGCAACACCCTGAGGGCACTGAGTGTCAGCATTTGGTGGCATGAAAACAGGAACTGAGGATGTCTGGAATGTCGAAGATGTAGTCCAACCATTATTAAATTCATCAGAGGCCGAAACTGAATTCTTACTCACCAGAAGAACACATGCCATCAACAGGTCCCCATGGACACCAGCCAGCATGGGACCCTCTTGGACCTTGGTTCCATCAGCATGTGGTCCAGGGGCACCTGGGGATGTCTCTGCTCCTAACTGGGCTTGGAGACTGGTGTGCGCAATTCAAGTTCTCAAAGCAATGCTTCTGGAAGGGTTTTATGAGTCACTGTCATGGATTAAAGTGTGCCCCCTTCCCAGGAAGTATCTACTTGGCTAGGTCATGATGCTCAGTATTATATCATTATCCTCCATGTTGCCATCTGTTGAAATCATCCTCCTTGTGTTGTAAATCCTCACTTCTATGACAAGGATGAGGCAGGATTAGAGGTGGTCATGCTAATGAGGAGAGATTCAAGCTACAGGATTAAGTTGTATCTTAAGTCAATCTCTTTTGAGGTAGAAAAGAGATTAAGTAAGTAGAATTCAGAGGAACCCAGTAGTGCCCAGGATAGCTGGGAGTGAAGTCCGTCCTTTGGACCGAGGGTCCCTGTCCTGAGGATCTCCTAGACCTAGGGGAGGATCGAGGGAGACACACATGGAGAGCTCCCAGGAGCACGGGGCCCAGAGATGTTGGAAGGACACAAGCACTTTCTCCTCGATGTGACACAGAGAAGACCTCCCTCAAGAAGGCACTACGAATTCGAACCTCCAGCCTCCTGAAGGGTGAGAGAGTAAGTCTCTGTTTGTGAAAGCCATTCCCATGATGGTGTTTCTGTTAAAGTGGGGCGAGCGCTAAGACAACGGCAACAGGAACCGCCGGGGAGAAGCCATTTCTACCTGCTCATGTAGGGGGACAGCACGGACACCGTTCCGTCTCAGGCCCCTGGTGCAGCTGTAACACAAAGACCACAGTGGGATCTCTGCTCCTCCTCGTGCGACAGACAGCCGCCTCTCCCATTCCTATGCAGTCCCAGCCGCATCCCCGAGACACGATGGTGACGGTCAGAGTGAACGGATTCGGCCGCATTGGGCGCCTGGTCACCAGGGCTGCTCTCCTGTCTGGCAAAGTGGATGTTGTTGTCATCAATGACCCCTTCATTGATCTGAACTACATGGTCTGCATGTTCCAGTATGATTCCACCCGCGGCAAGTTCAACGGCACGGTCAAGGCTGAGAATGGGAAGCTTATCGTCAATGGGAAGGCTGTCCCCATCTTCCAGGAGTGCGATCTGCCAACATCAAGTGGGGCGAGGCTGGTGCCGAGTATGTCGTGGAGTCCACCGGTGTCTCCACCACCATGGAGAAGGCCGGGGCTCACTTGAGGGGCAGTGCCCAAAGGGTGGTCATCTCTGCCCCTTCTGCTGATGCCCCCATGTTTGTGATGGGCGTGAACCACGAGAAGTACGACAACTCCCTCAAGATGGTCAGCAATGCCTCCTGCACCACCAACTGCTCAGCCCCCCTGGCCAAGGTCATCCAGGATAATGTTGGCATCATGGAAGGACTCATGCCATCACTGCCACCCAGAAGACCATGGACGCCCCCTCTGGGAAACTCTGGCGTAATGGCCATGGGGCTGCCCATAACATCATCCCTGCATCTACTGGCGCTGCCAAGGCTGGGGGCAAGGTTATCCCGAAACTGACTGGCATGGCCTTCCGTGTCCGTCGTGGATCTCACCTGCTGTGTGGAGAAAGCTGCCAAGTGCGATGACATCAAGAAGGTGGTGAAGCAGGCGGCTGATGGTCCCCTAAAGGGCATCCTGGGCTGCACTGAGGACCAGGTTGTCTCCTGTGACTTCAACAGTGACCCCCACTCTTCCACCTTTGATGCTGGGGCTGGCGTTGCCCTCAACGACCACTTTGTCAAGCTCAGTTCCTGGGATGACAATGAATCTGGCTATAGCAACAGGGGGGTGGACCTCATGGTCCACATGGCCTCCGAGGAGTAAGATCCCCCCCTGGACCACCAGCCCCAGCAACAGCACTAGAGGAAGAGAGGCCCTCAGCTGCTGGGGAGTCTGCCCCCAATTCAATCCAACACACCGAGAATATCCCATCAAGACCCCCTGAAGGAAGGGGAGGGGCTTAGAGAGTCCGACCTTGTCATGTACCATCAATAAAGTACACTGTACCCAGAGGTGGGGGGGGGAAAGATCACAGTGGGGTGACACTCAAGAACAGATGTTTATTTTCTCACAGTTCAGGAAGCCCACTCAGGGTCTCAGCCTTGCTGATGCCTCCCTTGTGGGAAGTCCCTCGACTTCTTGCCCTCACACGGCGTCTGTCTTCCCTCGGGTGTGTGTCGGTGTTGGATGGGACCTTTCTGTCATTCCGCTCTGGGGTGGGCAGGCAGTGTCTACTGCCTGCTCTTGAGAGCCCAGATCAATGAAGCGCGGGCTGCTAACCACTAGGCCAATAGTTCGAAACAACCAGCCACTCAGCAGGAGAAGATGAGGCTTTGTCCTCCCGTAGTTCCAGTCTCGGAAATCCACAGGGGCAGTTCCACCCTGATCTCTAGGGTCGCTTTGAGTTGGGGTTGACTTGCTGGCAGTGAGTTTGGTTTTTGAGCTTGAATGCATAGCAGAGAGGAATGAGCATGGAGGAAGCACTTGCTGAGTGCCCGGCAGAGGGGAGGGGCCTGGATTACGGAGTGGATTGAGTACCTGGCACAGAGGAGAGGGCCTGGATTAAGTAGTGGATTGAGTACCTGTCGTGTGCCTGGCACAGAAGAGAGGGCCTGGATTAAGTAGTGGATTGAGTACCTGCCGTGTGCCCGGCACAGAGGAGAGGGCCTGGATTAAGCTCCTGCTATGTGAACAGCAAAGGGGAGGAAACATGGATTAAGCACCTGCTGACTGCACAGCAGTGGGGAAAGGACATGAATTAAGTGCTTGCTGTGTGCCAGTGTGGGTGGGGTTGGGGAAGGGTGTCCAGGGAGCATATTCTTGGGAATCTGAAGGTTTTATCCAAGGTCTGTCTGACATGGTCATTAGCTGGGGCCTGTAACTACTCAAGAGATAGGCATGAATAATTTATCCTTGCTGATCAGGCATCTGGTGTCCGGACTGGACTCGAGACTCAATCCAAGGCTGTTGACTGGTGAAACAGCAGCTCTGGGTAATTGTGGGTTGTTTTTTTGGTTTTTTTTTTTGTTGTTGTCTATTTAGGCGGCTGGAACCTGGCCACTACCCATCCCCCACCCCCATCAGAGAGCTGTTAGCAGAGGTCTATGACGTCACTAGTGTCTGGGTCCTACTCTCCATACGAGCTTTTCCACTCAACCCTGTTCCATGACCTCTTGTCCCAAACTGCTACCACCACCTGGAGATGGAGGCCAGAGGCCAGAGGAGGCCAAATGCCAGTCTCAGAGAGATGAGGACCAGAGGGAGAGGGTAGTCAGAGGGTGGAGGGAGATGATAGTGTGCCAGCAGAGGGAGATGCCGGTCTGAGGATGGAGGCATCAGGCAACTATTCCATGGCCGTAAACAACCATACTTCCATACTTCGGACACGTCGTCAGGAGACTCGTCCCTAGAGAAGGACATCGTGCTAGGTAAAGTGGAGGGCAGCGAGAAGAGGCAGCCCTCGATGAGGTGGACGGACAGGTGGCTGCAACAATGGGTTCGGGCACAGGAACAGCTGTGAGGATGGCGCAGGAGCGGGCAGTGATTTGTTCTGTTGTGCACTGTGGGTCAGAGCTGACTCTGGCACCCAACGACAACAAGGGGCTTGGCTGTGCTGACCCTGAGCCAGGCATCGTGATGTGGGTTATTTTCCCCTGTCCTCCACCTGCCCTTTCACAGGGATTCTTAGGAGGAAGGTACTCCCTCAGAGACCAAGGCACATGTATGTCACACAATCCTCACACAAGTGTGCCTTGGGGTGCGGGGGCAGTGATTTAGACGAAAGAGCAGTGTTAATTAGCTATTTATACTTTCAGATGGGGCAGGTACATCCATGACATGTATGATGCAGCACTGTTAACAGGTGATTCCGATTCACAGTCTGTAGCACCCTTTCACCCCCACCTTTCCCGGCACTCCTTGCTGTCATCCAGGGGCAGGGTGGCCAGGCCATGAGTCCACATATTGCTCCATCATGCAGAGGGAGAGACTGAGCTCAGATGGCAGGGGTCCCAGGACCTGCCATGGTGAGACTCCAATCTGGCCTTCCCGACTCTCTGGGTCAGGCAGGGATAGCACCCTGTGGCTCCACCTGCGTGTGCTTCCCCAGAGTGGAAGCTCCATCCATCCATCCATCATGGCCTCCATCATCCATCATGGCCTCCATCATCCATCCATCCATCCATCCATCCATCCAGGACCATCATATCTTTGCAGCTGGGTCCCACCTGCAGACCATGCCCCCTCAAGAAGGACTCTGATCCACCCGCCTTAAGGCACATGCTCATTTGAGTGCCAATCAATGGCAGCAGGCTTGGCTCAGCCGACCAATGGAAGCTCCATCTCAAACCCATATTCAAAATAGGGGCAGGGACCTCTTCCAGAAGCATATGGGCTTTTAACCTCCCTCCTTAGCATCCTGCCCAGGACCCCAGGAAGGGTTTGAACCACCCACCTTCTGGTTCGCACATCAACACCTAACCCGCAGAGCCACCAGGGCTCTACGAGAACACCAGCCATGCTGACCTCCCAGGGAGCCCACAGGGAGAGGAGACCAGGGGCGGTGGCAGGGCTGGGTGGCTGGGGCAGACTGAGGAGCCAGAAGGGACTGTGCCCGAGAAGACGGGATGGAGGCAGAGTCCAAGGAAGGTCAGAGGGCAGGTGTGTGGAACCAGTGGGTCTCAGGCTGCCGGGCCTTCTCCGGACTCCTGGCCTCGACACCAATGTGCAGGGTGGCGTGGGAACATCCAATAAAGCCATTTGTCCCTGTAAATCCAGTCCCCATAAACCCAGCCTCTCCCCGTAAACCCAGCCTCTCCCCGTAAACCCAGTCTGTTCCTGTCTGCCCTGACACAGGGTTTAGAAGAATGAGATTTGAATGAGTCCCTTCTCTGTCTCTGTCAGTTGAGTGCCTCACTCTGAACCCCTCTGCTCGGCTCGAAAACGGGCATGTGGGCTGACAGAAGAACGGGTGAACGCGTCTGAGAAGCAAGCACAGCGGGACTTCATCTCACACACTCTGGACAACACGTTCTCAGAAAGGGCCCGTCCGCGGAGAAGGACATCATGCTTGGTGTATACTGAGGGGGTCAACGGGCAAGAGGAAGACGCTCAGCGAGATGGATGGACACCGGGGCTGCAACATAACAGCGAGTGTGAGGATGGTGCGGGACTGGGCAGGGTTCTGTTCTGCTGTTGATGGGGTCGCTAGGAGCCAGAGCTAACTCCAGGGCACCTAACAACAACAACAACAACAACCATGCCGACCTGGCCGAGCTGCCATGTGGAGGAGAAGAAATACCACTTGCCAAGAGCCCAGCCTCTGCCTGGGGGACTCCTTTCTGGGGGCTTTGGGGGTGACTGAATGCCCATGGAGGGCACCGCCAGAAGTGGGTCCCACAGACATGGGGCCTGGAGACGTGCATTGTGGGGCTGAGCAAGCAGGCGGCGGTCTCGAGTCGTACTTCTCAGATGGAGGTAGGGGCACCTTTCCCCACGGCCCATGCTGAGACCCTGGCTCAGAACCTGGGAGGAGGCAGGAGGGGCTCAGGCCTCAGACTCTCAGCTGGTGGAGACTCCTGAATGAGAGTGGGGGTCCCTTCTGGGAAGAGTTAACATGCACAGCCATTGTGGGGACCACAGAGGCATTTATTTCCCATCTAGAACAGAGGAAAACCATTCTTCTGTTCATGGACACACTTGGGCCATCGCGACCCTCCAGCCGGCTAGTACTGGATCTTGACGAAGGCTATGCTTGCCTTTCTTCCATCTGAAACAGAACTGAAATCGACCTTCCAAGTGCTCCTGAGGAACTTCGCTTTGGGGATAATGTATCTATGGCACCTGCTGTCTGAGAGCAGCCTTGGCTGTACAATTTGGACATGAAAGTACCAAAATGTTAAGTTTCACACCACCAGGGCCAGAACTGGTCTTTCCACGACATTTGGACTGGCTGCCCTGGAGGGAGCATGCCTTCCTTTTCTTGGTCCTGAGCAAACACCCAGCCCACAGGCAGAGAGAGGGAACAATAGCTAACCTTGGCATTAAAAATAAAGACAAGCAAGGTTTTAACCAAATACTTGAGTCCCTGCACTTGTTATTTAAACACCACAGTAGATCAGATAGACTTATCATTTGGCCCAGATTAATACGTTGTCCTAACACTACAAACAAATACATGAAATTAAAACATGTCTGGATGGTGCACAGAAGCCCAAGCAGCAGTGCTCTTGGCTACGACTTGGCCTGGAGGCACAGCCTTGGCTGCAACACGGACAGGCCCTCAGAACCAGTACTCAGAGACGAAGATGTGGACGTTGACGACATTGCGGTGGGAGACCACACCCCCGATCACGTAGTTCATCTCCAGCTTCAGGATGGCGTGGAAGGGGCCCACGATGGGCCGCACCTGGCGCACAACACCTGGGGAGAGAACAGAGGTGGCCCAGCAGTGAGAGGGACTGCAGAAGCACTGGGATTTCAGGTGGAATTTCAGGGCTAGAGCTGACATCTCCTGCAAGACATCCTCTCCAAGTGGTCTCACCACCCCCCGCCACTGGCCACAGTGAGCTTCCTACTTCTGGATGCAACCATTCCACAGAGGCCCACTGGACTGTGGGGGCCCTGGGGGGACAGCTGTGGTTCGGCCCCAACTGCTGCCCTCTGAGAACCAAGATTCCTCATCTGCCCTCCTCTCCATAGTCACATCGCTCTGAGGGCTTAAAGCTCCTGGAAATGGCCTGGCCTGACCTCTTGTTGCTTGCCATCCTCAGGAGCTACCAGAAGGAGGTTTCCTGTGTTTGCTGGACCACACCAAGGCATCTGACCGTGTGAACCGTAACAAGCTCTGGGTAGCACGGTCAAGAATGGGAATTCTAGAGCGCTTCATGATGCTCTGGAAGTATCTGGACTTAGACCAAGAGGCGATTGTTTGAACGGAAAAAAGGGATATGTGAGTTCAGGACTAGGAGCAGGTGTGTGGCAGTGAGATGATTTCATGTCAACTTGAAGATGTAGGAAAGTGTCGGGGTGGACTCTACCTCGTCCGTCAGGTCACAGCCTGAAGGTGCCTCTTTGGCTGTGTGGCCTTCTCATGAGGAGGATCTTGGGAACCTCCCTCTCTTTCTCTTGTCTTCCTGTTTTCTGGGACTCTGCCGCTGACCCTGAGAGCTGCTGGAGCCCTGCCGTGTTTCCGCTGACCTTGGAGCCACATGGCTCTGTGTCGACCAGTCTGTGACCTTGCATTTGGCATCATTGCACGTGGCTGTGGACGAGTATCGAACTGACAGACATGAGGTGGACAGGGCCGGGACGCTTCCTTGGTATGTCACCACTTCTTGCTCTAAAGCTCTTTCTTATCCACACATGGGTGTCACTGGGTGTCACCGCTTCTCTAGCCAACCCAGTGGGCACCTGTTCCCCTCCCTCCTACCCATCCTGCCCAGCTCTGACTCTTGGGAGGAATGGTGACAGACCTGACCTCTCCAACCCCACCCCATGACATCCGAGGACTGAATCCCTCTCACCAAGGGGAGAAGTCTAGACTCCCCATGTGACATGCCCTGGGGCCATCGGGTCTCCATCCGGTCTTCTCCCCACCTCTGGCAGGTGACACTGCCTCGATGCTCAGTGTCTATGATAACAGGGAGGCAGGTTCGAGTCTGACGGTGGCTGCGGCGCTGGGAGCCAGAGCACCCGCACTTCAAATGCCAGTGGGGTCACTTGGGGTGGACCTGTGTCAAGGGAGCTTCTAGAGTAAGACTAGGAAGAAAGACCTGCCAGCTCCTCCTGGAGAGGACCCCCTGACAGCCCGATGAGTCACAGCAGAGCACCGTCTGACTCCCTGCACCCGACACGCCATCAGGAGGGGCTGTCACTGCACAGGGAACATCATCTGCGATGACGCAGAGCGAGGCCCTCGGTGGGACACGGGGCTCAAGACTGTCACGGACTCTGACAATGGCGCCAGGCTGGGCTTCCTCCTGTCACCCAGAACCGGCGTACCCTGAGAATGGTTACCCCTCCCTCTCAGGCATTTTTCTGGCAGATCATCATGCTCCGTACTTTCTTATAGTGAAACACTAGCCAAGGGCGCCGACACTTCCCAGTCCCTGGGTGGCAGAAAGGAGCCCTGGTGGTGCAGTGGGGACAAGCTGGGCTTCGAGCTTCAAACCCCCATGCAGTTCTGCGGGAGGAAGCTGAGAGTGGCAGTCTCTGAAAGGTGCGGGGGCAGTTCTCCCCTGTCCTGGAGGGTCAGTAGTCGGCATGGACTACAAACCATGAGTTTGGGTTTGGGTTTGGACCACAGAAAAGGCGCGGCTTGGCCGGGGCGGGTGGGAGAGCGAGCAGCCCCAGGCATTTGCAGGCTCCCAGGCTGGTTGTTCCACACACAGACTGAGGAAGTATGAGGAGAGGGGGCCATCCTGGCACCCACCTCTCCTGATGGTAAACCAGGCGGTCTCTTGGTCTGTGTGTAGGTTCTGCCTGGGCACGGGGAAGTGCTCTGCCATTCCCATCCTTGGATGTCCAGTCCGTTGCCAGACACCCGTATTGGCCATCTCTGTCAACTAGTCAGGCCCTGCTGGCACTTCCCGTCCCTGCAGGGCACTCACAATCTCCAAGAGGATTCCCAGGCACTAACTGATTAGGCCTGGGCATGACCACCCCCAGGGACCTCCTTTCTGGCCGTCAGTTTCCCCAGAGACCAGACATTGCAATGGCCCACTGTGGGTCTGCCGCAGACGGCCCACCCGTTCAGCTCAGCATTCCCTGTCAGCAGGGCGAGTTGCAACTAGGTTAAGTGCTGGACTTTGGTGGACATGTTGGCCAGCAGGGATGAGATGGGCTGGGGCAGTTGGGGCAGGCTTCTGGGAGGAGGCGCCCTTGCCAGCAGAGAACACAGGAGCAGAGCCTGCAGGGTCATGTCCAGTGCCTGGGGCAGAGCTGGTGGCCACGTGGGGAGCTGGCACTTGTGACTGAAAGCCCTCTGACTCACTCACTTCCATCCAGTGCATTCCAACTCCTAGCGACCCCATAGGTCAGAGTGGAACTGCCTCTGCAGGTTCCCACGATCTTTACAGGAGTAGAATGCCTCATCTTTCTCCCACAGAGCAGCTGGTGGCTTTGAACTGCTGACCTTGTGGTGAGCAGCCCAACACAGAACCACTGTGTCACCGCCCATCTAAGAGAAGGAAGGCATCATCAACTCAAGGGCCGATTCAGAGGGGCTGGGGAAGAAGGGACGCCTGGTGGCCTGTGGGCGGCTAACCACATGGTCAGCAGGTAGAAACCACCAGCCGCCCATGGGGGAAAGTCGAGGCCGTCTAGTCCCAGTCAAGAGTTACCGTCTTGGAAACCCACGGGGCAGTGCTACCCTGCGCTAGGGGGTCGTTATGAGCCAGAATCAACTTGAATGCAGCGAGTTTGTGTGAGGAAAGAAGCAGCCGTGGAGTTTACCGAGTTACGCTGCTAACCGCAAGGTCATCAATTCAAAACCACCAGCTGCTCCTTGGGAGAAAAATGAGGCTTTCTACTCCTGTAAAGAGTGTGGGAACCCACAGGGGCAGGTCTAGTCTGACCAATGGGGTCTCAGCGAGTCGGAATCAACTTGGGGACAGCGTTTGGTTTGGGTTTGAGAACAGGAGGGGGAATGGATGTGGGAGACTCGGGGGGAAGTGGGGTGAGCGAGGGGTCATGGTAGCACCTGCCATCAGAGATGTGAAACCAAGCAGGTTTGACCCCGGCTGGGAAAGTGAGACCCTTCACCTAGTGCACAGTAGGACTGACAGCCTGCCCTCCAGCCATGTTCTCCCATGCTAGTGCCTGTCCACAGTTGAGGACAGAGTGCCCGCTGCTGCTCATGCCTTATCACCAGACTTCTCATGCGCCAAGTGCCCCTCCGGTCGCAGTCCCAAGTGCCAATGGGGCCTTCCAGAGCCCCACTAGCTCTCGGCCGAGTGCTGCGGGAGCTGCCCCTGTGGGGGACACCCCAGGCCCCCAGGGATGCAGGCTGCTCAGAGCAGCCTCTCCAGCCAATGTGGGGAGAACCTGGCAGCTCCCGGCCCACAACATCAAGTTCATGCTCAGGAAGAGGAGTGTGTGGGGAGGGGGGGGAAGGGAGGGGAATGTGGCGTCCTCCCCCTTTGCTCTCAGAGCTTCTGTTTCAGAAACGGAATGCCCGGGGCACGCTGCGCAGCAGTGGGGTGGAATTCCAGGCTGTTCTCTGAGCAAACAGGGCTTCAACACTGCTGATGGGGAGATAAGCGGCTGTCAGCACCCTTTCTCTGCCTGCCGCCCGGCGATGACACCACAGTTATGTCTCCTGGGAGTGCCCATGACCGAGTTCAGCTCCTGGCAAAGATGTGGGGTCACCACTTTCAGGTGCCAGCTGTGCCCTCCCCCCTGGGCAGTGTGCACTTGGGGTCCTGAATCCAGAGACTCCCCCATACCCCTGAACATATGCATATACACACACATACATGTGCACACGTAGTATGCCACAGATACATAAGCACACATTCTGCATATGCATGTGTTCATATATAGTGTACTATACAGATACATGAGCACATATCATACACGATACAGATACACACACATGGCATACATAGCACACAGACATGTGCATATCTAGCATACTATATAGATACACACAGGCACAGAAAGTATACACCTGCATGTTCACATATAGTATACTAGGCTGCTACACATGTATATACACATACAGTGTATTAGACAGGCACACATACATGAGTGCATACAGAATGTGGTGCACACTTACATACATGGGCATATGCAGTACAAACACGCTTGTGCATATATAGCGTCCTAGACAGATACACATACATGTGCACATATCGCACGTTATGCAGACACACATGCACATATAATCACATGTGTAGTGATGATACAGTGTATCGTGCACTAAACAGGTACACATTCAAAATTCACTGCTATTGAGTAGACTGTGACTCACAGTGACCCCATAGGACAGGCTAGAACGGCCCCTGAGGGTTTCTCAGACGGTCACTCTTTACAGGAGTAGAAAGCCCCGCCTTTCTCCTGTGGGGTGGCTGGTGGTTTTGAACCTGCAGACCTTTCAGATAGCAGCCCAACGCATAGCCACTACACGTGGGCACAATGAGTACACACACACATACATGTGCGCACACAGTATAGCTTATTCATGTACATATCCACAAGCACATGTCACACACTATACATACACACACGGACACACGTGCACACACATCCATGTGCACAGATAGTACACTAGACAGGCACACACATGGGCACTTACAGTGACTCCATCTCATTCACTCACTGCCACCGAATGAATACCAACTCATAGTGACCCTACAAGACCAGGTAGGACTGCCCCTGTGAGTTTCCAAGACTGTGACTCTCTCTGAGAGTAGAAGGCCCCGTCTTTCTCTCACAGGATAGCCAGATATGCATACAAAGTCCACTGTATGTGCATGTATTCTATACACAGACACATCTGGTACACCACATAGATCCACATGCACATACAATAATGGAGCATTTAAGACCTGGAGTTAGAAATCCCAGAGGGAAGAACAAGCTTGGCACATCTTAAGGTGAAAGAACTAAGGAAACAATTCAAACCTCAAGCTGCCACACTGAAGGATCCTATGGGTAAGAGATGAGCCCTGATACCGCTGTTGGGCTGCTAAGCACAAGGTGGGCGGTTCAAACCCACTTCCAGGGAGAAAGATGAGGCTATCTGCTCTCATAGAGATTTATAGTCTCTATGACGTCCCTCACTGACCCATAGCCCTACAGGGGACAACATCGGAGACACAGTGTGGGAATTACACCAGATCGGATCCTACCGCACTGAGGCAAAACACTAAGGGGGTGCAACAGAACAGCAAGGGAACGGAGCAGCAAGGTCCCCAGGGAATGCTGAAGGTGGATTTCGGGTGTGATGCCCCAACAGCCTGGACTGGAAAACACTTCTAAAGGCCAACAAACAGTCCTTGAACTAACTACAAGCTTTTCTTTCTTGTGTTTTTTGTTGTTGTTGCTGTCATTGGTTTGTTGTTGTTGTCTTGTTGTGTATTGTTGCTCAACTTTGCTCTGTCTTGTTTTTGTGCATGTTATTATGTCTGCAGGTCTGTCTAAATAAGATAGACTGGATGAACAATCTGGAGGAGAAAACAACAGGATCAACAGTTCCAGGAAGACATGGGAGAGGGGGAGGTGGGGGGAAAGGTAGTGGTGTTAACAAACCCAGGGACAAGGGAACAACAAGTGATCCAAATCGGTGGTGAGGGTGTAGGAGGCCTGGTAGGGCATGATCAAGGGCAATGTAACCAAGAGAAATTACTGAAACCCAAATGAAGACTGGGCATGATAGTGGGACAAAAGGAAAGTCAAAGGACATAGAGGAAAGAGCTAGGAGGTAAAGGGCATTTATAGAGGTTGAAATAAAGGCATGTACATATGCAAACATATTTATATATGAGGACTGGGGAAATAGATCTATGTACATATATTTATAGGTTTAGTATTAAGGTAACAGAAGGACAGGCCTCCACTCAAGTACTCCCTCAATGCAAAAATACTTTCTTCTATTAAATTGACATTCCATCATGCTCACATTCCTGACACAACCACTGAAGACAAAGAGGGTGCATAAGCAAATGTGAAGAAAGCTGATGGTCCCTGACTATCAAAAGATATAGCGTCTGGGGTCTTAAAGGCTTGAAGGTAAACAAGCGGACATCTAGCTCAGAAGCAACAAAGCCCACATGGAAGAAGCACACCAGCCTGTGCGAATATGAGGTGCCAAAGGGATCAGTTATCAAACATCATCAGAACAAAAAACCATATCATAGTGAATGAGGGGTGGGGGAGTGCAGAGTGGAAACCCAAAGCCCATTTATAGGCCACTGGACATCCCCTTACAGAAGGGGCTCAGGGAGAAGACAAGCCAGTCAGAGTGCGATGTAGCAACGATAAAACATACAACTTTCCTCTAGTTCCTAAATGCTTCCTCCGCCCCCACTATCATGATCCCAATTCTACCTTACAAATATGGCTAGACCAGAGGATGTACACTGGTACAGAAAGGAACTGGAAACACAGGGAATCCAGGGCGGATGATCCCTTCAGGACCAGTGGTATGAGTGGAGATACTGGGAGAGTGGAGGGAGGGTGGGTTGGAAAGGAGGAACCGATTACAAGGATCTACATGTGACCTCCTCCTTGGCGGACGGACAACAGAAAAGTGGGTGAAGGGAGACGTCGGACAGGGCAAGATATGATAAAATAATAATGTATAAATTATCAAGGGTTCATGAGGGAGGGGAAAAATGAGGAGCTGATGCCAGGGGCTTAGGTGGAGAACAAATGTTTTGAGAATGATGAGGGCAATGAATGTTCAAATGTGTTTCACACAATTGATGTATATATGGATAGTGATAAAAAGTTGTCTGAGCCCCTAATAAAATGCTAAAAATAAAAAGATTTACAGTTTCAGAAACTCGATGAGAGGCTGCCGAGTTAGAATGGACCCGACAGCAGTAGGGTTTCTTATTTATGGTTGAGATATTGTGTGGCACGCAAAATATCAAAAGAAGATGGAAGGAATACACAGAGTCACGGAAACAAAAGGAAGTGGTGGACAAACAGCCAGCTCAGGCGTCCGCGTGTGAAGGAGAACTGGTGTATTACAGGAAGAAGCCCAAGCTGCAATGAAGGCCTTGACAGAGTGCCAATGGAGATGTTTCAACCAACAGACGCACCTCCGGAGGGAAGCACTTCTCGTCTATGCCAATGAACCTGGAAGACAGCTACCTGGCCGACTGACTGGAAGAGAGCCCCACCTGTGTGGCTGCTCTTAAGAAAGGAGATCTAACAAAATTATCCGGCAATACCATGAGTATCACATGCAGTGACATTGTGCGTAATTACGCGCACGAGAATGAAAACCCGGTTGTAGCAGTGCATCAACAGGGAATTGCCAGGAAGAGGCCGTGGGATGAGAGCTGACATCAGACGGATCCTGGCTGACAGTGGAGAGTACCAGAAAGATCCTGGCCTGGCTTTTATGCACTATGCAAAGGCATTCAACTCTTCACGATAACAACATTATGGACAACAGTTTGAAGAATGGGAAATCCAGACCACTCGACTGCTCACGCAGAGCCTGTACACAGACCAAGAGGCTGCTGTCTGAACAGAACAGGTGGAAGCTGCACGGCTCAGGATCGGAAAAGGTGTGCATGGGGGCTTGTTCCGTTTCACCTCACTTATTCGCCTGTGTGCCAACAAATCATCCCAGAGGCTAGACCACACGGAGAACGCAGCATCCGGATTGGAGGAGACTCATTAGCCACCTGGAATGGCACCCCGGTGGCACAGTGGTGACGCCCTGGGCTGCTAGCCACATGGTCAGCAGTTCAAAACCCCCAGCTGCTCCTCGGAAGAAAGACGGAGCTTTCTACCCTCATGAAGAGTTCAGCCTCAGAAGCCCACAGGGACAGTTCTACCCTGTCCTGAGGGGCTGTTGATGAGTCAGGTGGCCTCTGTGACAGTTTAGCTTGCTGGAGTGCGTAGAGGTCTTGCGGCCTCTGCTGGCGAAGAGCACATACGGCAGCCTTCAGTGTGGCTTACACTTCAACATCGACGTGACCCAAATCCTACAACTGGATCAAGAAGCAGCATCCTGCTAAAAGGAGACAAGAGTGAAGTTGTCCAGCCTTGAGTGTTACTTGAATCTCCCATCGATGTCCGCAGCAACAGCGAGCAAGAAGTCCAGAGATGCACTGCAGTGGGCCAATCAGCTGCACCGGACCTCTTCTTAAAGTGGTGAGGAGCAGAGATGTCACTCGGGGGGATCAGGTCCACCGAGCACAAGCTGTGGTGTTTCTAATGTCCTCTTATGCCCAGGGAAGCTGGACAGCAAGAAAGCCAGAGAAAGAATCGATGCATTTGAACTATGGTGTTGGTGAAGAACACGGAGCTATACTGTGGACTTGCCAGAAGCAGAAGCAGATCTGTCTTAGAAGAGGTACAGTCAGAATGTCCCTCAGATGTAAGGATGGCAAGACTGTCTCAGGGACTTTGGACATGCCGTTAGGACTGACCTGCCCCTGGAGAAGCAAATCATGCTTGGCAAAGAAAGGCGAGGGTCAGCAGCGTCGAGGAAGACCTTCCACGAGATGAGCTGACCCAGTGGCGGCGACCAAGGTCTCAAACGCAGGAACTGATTGTGAGGCTGGCGCTGGCCAGCGCAGGGGGTCCTTCTGCTGTGCATGGGGTCCCTCGCTCTGGGCACCTCCCAGCAGAGCAGCAGGCCAGCGCACAGAGACAGGATGCGTGACGAGCGAGGAGCCTCTAACGGAGTGAGATGTGTAGCAAAAACATCCGTGATTTTTTCGGTCCATCTGCCCGTGCGCTTCGTGAAGTCCCCTCATACCGCTAAGAACCCGGGTGGCCTCAGCTGTGGACTTCAAAGGTTTCCTTTAAATGACATCCTTGGTCATACTGCAGTTAAGTGATTGGCTGCTTTCCAAACGGTTGGTGGTTCAAACCTACCCAGTAGTTTTGTGGGGGAAAGGCTTGAGGGTCTGCCCCTATCGAGCTCCCAGCCCAGGAAACCCTCTGGGCAGCCTGACTGAGCCACACGGGGGGCGGGGGTGGGTGCTGGAGTCGGAATCCACTAGACAGCACTCAACAACAAAAATACATGTGTGTGTGTGCACATGCACGCATATAAATGTGTGCACCCATCGCTGTCTTATCCGGACCTCATCATACTGCGGTGGCTGATGTGTGGCTGTGTTGCTGGACGTACCCCGCGCGGTCACTCACGAGTCAAATACCAGCAGGTGCCCCCGGTAGACGGTTCCAGTGGACTAAGAGCAGACGAGGGAGAAGAAAGACGTGGCTCATTCCTGAGGGATGAACCCTGAAACCGCTATGGACAGAGGTGCAACACTGAGAAAGCACTCAGCGCTCAGCACAGGGCTGGGGAGGAGACAACGTGGACGACGCAGAACCATCCGCCGAGACCCCCCTTTGCTGGCGAGGCAGCCTGGCTCAGCGTGAAGCGAAGCTGTGCAAACGTCCATTCATAACTGGAAAGTGGGGCGTACAAAGCAAGAATAGGGAACAATTGGAAGTCATCAAACATGGAATGGACACGAAACGATGGTCGGCCTGGATATTAGTGAGCTGAAATGGACGGGCACTAGACACCTTAAACAGACAACCCTATGGTTTACTGTGCCGGGAAGGGCACCTTCGTGAGGCACAGCATCACGTTCATGGGCAACAAGGACATTTCTCGGGCTATCTTGATAGGAGGATGTCTCTACGTCTACAAGGCTGACCAGTTCATAGTCAAGCTCATGTATCAACCACTAAAACCAATGATGAAGAATTCTACCAACAGCTTCCAGCGGAAACTGATCAAATATGGAAGGAGGATACATGGATAATCACTGGGGACGGGAATGTACACGTTGGAAACAAAGAGAGAAGACCAATAATTGGAAAATACAGCCTTGGTTATGGGAATGAAGCTCGGGAGCACATGATAGGATTTTGAAAGACCCACGACTTGTTCATCACAAATAGCTTTTTTTCAACAACACAAAAAGCAACCGGAGAAGTGGACTTCTCCAGACAGAATACACAGAAATCAAATCAACTATATCCGTGGGAAGAGGCCATGGGAAAGCTCAGCATCAGCAGCCCAAACAAGGCCAGGGGCCAACTGTGGAATGAATCATCAACAGTTCATAGGCAAGTTCAGGTTGAAGCAGAAAAAAACTTAGTCTACCAGAATCCAAATGCCACCTTGAATATCCCACCTGACTCTGGAGACCACGCCGAGGACAGAGCTGACACACTGAACACTCCTGACAGGAGACCACATGAGCTGTCGGATGACATCGAGAACATCGTGCAGGAAGAACGCAGAAGCTCATTAAAAAGACAGAAAAGGCCAGAGTGGGTATCAGAAGAGACTCTGACACTTGCGTTTGGATGCAGAGTGGCTAAAGCAATTGGAAGCAGGAGCTGACAGATCAATTTCACAGGGCAGCTCGAGACGGCCAAGTCAAGCATTCTACTGGGATGTGCAGGGAGCTGGAGTTGGGAAACCAAAAGGGGAAGAAATGCTGAACATTTTCAAGCTGAAAGGGAGCTGAACTTGGCGTCAAAGCTTTGCGTTGCAATCCTGGAGAATCCTATGGGAATTCATGCTTGCCTTGGCCTGAGCTACCTTCAGGATGTCGGTTGGTGCAGGTTCGCTATTGTGGCTGTTGTGTATTTTGTGAGTCTTCCAGACGATGGGAATTGTGGTCCAGCAGCATAGAAGATGTAGTGGTTGCATAATTCATTGTCAATCTGAGGTTCTGAAGAATGAAGGGGTGTTTAGCCTGTCAATCAAGTCGCAGCTTGATGACCTCATTTGGAGGTGCTAAGGAGATAAATAGCTTGCTGGAGGTGCGACACAGGCTCACTCTCTGCAAGACATGATTGAGGACGACAACGGGCCTGATGGAGCTATGCTGATGCAGCCAGGACTCTGGAGCCGGAGAAGCCACGTGGAGGCCCCTGCCAGTGCTGAGGTGCTCACACCGCCACTGGTTCCACAAGACTTCCCACCCACTGGCCTGTGGTCTTCCTGTACTCAGCCTCAGGGCATGTGTTTCGTGAGTCTGAAGAGGAATTTCTAGTTTGATATAGCACATATGGGCTAATATTGGACTTACGGACTTGATCTGGCCTAGGCTGGGATGTTTTCTCAATATACCATTGCTTTTTTGAAAATGATTAGGGCAAAGAATGTACAGATGTGCATTATACAATTGATGTATGTATATGTATGGATTGTGATAAGAGTTATATGAGCCCCTAATAAAATGTTTAAAAACAAAAAAACAAAAACCTCTTTCTTAAACACACGTGAGCCTCCCTGGATTGTTTTCTCTAGTCTACCTGGAGGAACAGAGAAGGCAATGTTCTGTTGTCATCCGTCGGGCGTTCAGTGACTTTTCATTGATCTCCGGAAGTGGACCGCCTGGCGTTTCTTCCTAGTCGGTAAGTTCCAATGTAGCCTGACTCCCATGGATGAGCATGGTGGTATCTGAAACACTGACAGCATAGCTTCCAGCACCTGGCAACACCCAAGCCCCCACAATACGACATACTGAAGGAATGGCAGTGGCAGAACTGACAAAACTCCTGCCATCGAATCGATCCTGACTCACAGCGACCCTGCAGGACAGGACAGAACAGCCCCTGCGGGTTTCTGAGACTGTCACTCTTTATGGGAGGAGAAAGCCAAGTCTTTCTCCTGCAGACCGGCGTGTCGGTTTGAACTGCTGACCTTGTGGTGAGCAGCCTAACATGTGACCCACTGTGCCCCCAAGACTCCAGAAATGATGCCAGTATATGAAGAAGCGCTCTGGATAGACTGGCATGGACTCTCAGCGGAACCCTCAGACTAGCTCACGGACAGCCTTGGACAACAGGAGGGGGCGCATTCGTTGGGGGTCTTCGCAGAGAGCTGGGATCTGGAAAGGGCCTTCACCTGGAGCTCCACATGGTGGTGATACTCTGGCCACAGCCTCCACCGGGTCTGGCATCAGCTGTGAATGGTTATGGGTCTTGTGAAAACGCTCTCCTTCCCCGATAAAGTTTCAGTGTTGGTAAAAAAAAAAAAAAGAAGAAGAAGCGCTCTGATATTTGTGTGATAAGATTTTCAGGTAACGCCGGGCTGGGTTCCGGGATGACTGAAGATGAGAATATGTATTAAATGTCGAAAAGCATTTCATCTTAAAACAGTTGTCAAGGAATGCCCTGAGTGTGCGGGAAATGGCTGGCATCTCAATACATTATTAAGGCCTTTCAGGAAGTTCAGTTTCTTTATGGCTAAAGCAAGGCCTGCATGCTAACGAGTCAGGCTGTAAACAGCTCAGTGGGAAAGAAGAGAAACACTCAGAGAAGGACAGACCTTGGTGAGGAGGGGGCGGGGGAGGCGGGGGCTGGACTACGCTGGCTGAATGACTGATGCTGCCCACACTGGGCCCGGGGTTCTCCCTGTAGCTCTGCATTTAAGGAGGACGGCCAAGCAGATGTTGGTGCTGAGAGCACAAGGAGGTGGCCCAGGGGCACCTACAGCAGACGCTCAAAGTGTGCATGTCCTCCCCCGACCCCTTCCCAAAATCAGCTTCTCAAGCTGTCCCCTCAGACCTCAACTCCAGGCTGACTCTCCAACTCGTCCTACAGCTCTGAGTCGGACCAGCTCGATGGCACCTGACAGCCACCACCACACTTAAATCAGTGCCTCCCAGGCCACGCCCATTTCGTGCCCCTAACCCTGCGGCCTGGCCATGCTTCCCCGGAGCTCCTGCTTGGAGGACCTGTGTCCTCCCTTTTCAGGCTAATTCAAGCATAACTTCCATGCCCTTGCCTCCAGCTGGACCGAACCCAGCATTTCTCCCAAGACAACTCTTTCTTCACAGCTTTCTGGGCAATCAACCATGCACCCATCTAGTTATCTACCCAGCCATTCCTCAATCTATCCATCCACTTACATTTATCCATTTACTCATCCATTTGTCCCCCATAAGTGACATCATAGCCAGTAGGAAGCCTCCTTGGGGCCAAGTTCTACCCACCCAATGACTCCACTTGCCATCTTGTGCAAGCTAGACACCAGGCTCATCTCATCTTGGATGAGCCGCCCCTGGTCGTCCTTTATGTCACCTGCTACCTTGGCCCTGAGCACTGACACTGCATCTGCCAAGGTCAATGCCCCCCCCCCGCCCCCCGGTCAGGGGCAGCCTGTGCACTGTGCTCCTCTCTGTTTCGCCTGGCCCTTCCCCGGGGCTGGGGCAGGCCCCGTGTATGGAGTAGGACGAAGGGGGAAGAAGAAAGGCGTGAGACGGGTGAGGGAGGGAGGGGAGCCGAGGGAAGTGGGAGGGAGTCCTGGAGGCGCCACAAGCAGAAAGGCCACAGTAACTCTGTCGGTCTTCTTGCAGAGACAGGGGCCCTGGCAGGCTCAGGCAGCAGGATGCGCCCCCACCCTGCCTGGCCTGCTCATCCGGCCGACCTGCTGGGGTGTCTGCTGCTCTGCCTTGCCAGGAGCCCCAGGAAAAATGTTAAAAAAAAATTTTTTTTTTAAAGGGCCAAGATGCTGAGTTCAACGGCATTAATCTTCCAAATCCCTGTCCGAGGCATTCCTGCTCCGGGCCCCAGACACTGCTAGTAGTCTCCAGCCGGCGTGTCTGCGCCTCTTAAAGATATAATTAAGTCTTTTTTCCCCCTTTGAAAAATGCAGACCCCTCGGGCGCTTCACCTTCACGTTTTGCCTCCACTTTATAAGTTGCAGCTGACATTCAGCGATCCAGGAGCCGGGACTTGGAGAGCTTTGTCACCTCGCTGGGGCCATGCTCCACACTTCTGGGCCACCCCCAGCTTCTGCTGCCTGCGGCTGAATGTGATAGGTCATCAGTGCTCTCAAATGATGCGGGGCAAACACACATCTGCAGGGAACCTGACCATGAGAGATTCAGGCTCTTCTGCGAGCTTGGATCACAGCCTTGGCTTCCTCTGTGGCCCTGCCACTGACTGGTTGTGTGGCCTTGCACAAGTCACCCTCCCTCTCTGAAGCTCAGGCTTCAGCTCACACGTCCTGCAGGTCTAACGGACAGAGGGCAGAAGCGTCTCGGACAAAACAAGATGACAACTCAAGGGATGAGACCCTGTGTTGGGCCGACGGGACCGGGGCTGGTGTTTGGAAAAGCAGAGGACAGACCGTTACAATGGAAGAGCCACACGCCACCATCAAAAGAGGAGTCCAGAGCCGTCGGCGCCTACATGGAGTCAACAGCTTTCTTGGTGACCATCTGCCTCTCCACTTCAGCATCAGGCCCGTGGGCCTGCTCTGTATGCTCGGGACACAGTCGGTCCTCGGCTCTTGCTCTGACCTGGCCCCTAGGAGACTCCACAGATGGTTGTTGAGTGAATGAACCAACGTGGCCATTGCCGCCACCATTGCCTCTGACTCATGGTGACACCCTGCGTGTCACCGAAGAATCGTGCTCCACAGGGTTGCCAACAGCGGCTGTTTCGGGAGGCTGTCGTAAAACCAGGCAACGTTTCGCCTCCTTGGACATGGGAGTCTAGACTTTTTCTATGTATATAGTTAAAACCAAGTGGCCAGCCCTTCGACATAGACTTCACCCACAGGAACCCAGCTGCTGTTGGCAAGACTGCATTGGGTGTGAGAGGAGGATGTGCCTGGTGGGGCTCTCAGCTCTGGGGCTGTTTTTTTCCCAAAGCAGATTGGCAGGCCTTTCTCCTACAGCGCATCCGAGGGGACTTGACCCTCTGGCCTTTCGGTGGATAGCCCAGTGCACTTGCCACATGTAGCACCCAGTTCTCTCGTGCACAGTTCACAATGTTGGGTATTATCACCCCAAAACGAAAATCCCAGGATTGAATGGGCGTGGTCAAGGGTGATGGCATTCTCAGGGGTCTAGACCAAGGGGCAGGAAAAAACGAGCCCTTGGCTTCCTGGGGTGGCCACTGCGGGGAGGATGGTGACTCATAAACCTGAAGGTGTGGCTAAGTCCCTGGAACAGACGCTGGGAGCTCCGGAGAGCCACGTGGTCTGATGGCAACTGCAGCAGCCAACCAGGAAGTCGCAATGGTCCAGATCTCTGTTGACCTTGACAGGAGTCCTGTGACCCTGCAGGCCCAGCCCCACATGAAGAGGAGGGAGCATGTAGAGTCCAAGGAGGGGTGGGCCAGGAAAGAAGCCCCACAGCCAGGGGCAGAGGTGAGGACTGGCCGGCGCCTTGTGCCAGTGCTTTATCCAGGCCACCTCCATCCCACAGGGGGGAGAGACACCCACCTTTGAGACTCGGGGAGGATATGAGCTCCACCCCCACCTGCCCACGTGTTGCTGTGATGCTGGAAGCTGAAGTCCCTGAGATTCCAAACGCTGGCAGGTCCACTCGTGGTGGACAGGAGTCAGCAGAGCTTCCAGACAGACACAAGCCGGGTGATCTCCTTCCAGAATGTACTCAGTGGAAACCAACCGCTCCCAACGGAATGCTGCCTGATACAGCCTTCAGGGAGGAGCCCCCAACTCTCCCAGGTAGTTGCTGGGAGAGGCCTTTGAACTGGGCACCATGGCAACAGAAGGAACCGCCCTTCACCGGAAGGCACTGGGTGTGCACTGAGGCTGCTGCAACGGACTCGGCACACCACTGACCATGACAATGACCAGGCCACAACGAAGATCCAGCCAGGCTTTATCCCACTGTGTGTAAGGTCACAGTGACCACCTGGACAGCCTCGGGCAGCAGCAGCAGCAGCAGCAAGAGGCTCCGCGAGCAATGTGTAAAGCTAATGGCAGTGGCAGATCACCAGGCCTTTCTTCTGAGGCACCCCGGAGTAGCTGAAACTACCGACCTCTCAGTTTCGTGGCCCAGCACTTTATCGTCTGTGCCACCACGGGACCCGCTTTCTGCCCTTAGCCGAGCCGTACACTCAGGGCAGACGGCGGCGAGGCGTTTGCAATTTTCCGAATGGTTCTGCCCCTAATTGGCAGAGGGCGGACTTGCGTTCCCCAGGTCTCATCTTTTCCATCGGTCCAAGAGACACTCAGGTGAGAACAGGTGTTGGTCGAGCAGCATAGTTCAAATACCAAATGTCGCCCAACGTGTCTCAGCAGAACCGCCCGCTGTCCGTCTCTCGCGCAGGCGCATCCTGCACCTCCTACTACGGGCAGGGCAGCTGTGGGCAGCGTCCTTTCCCAGGATGACCATGCAGAGAAGCACCGGCTCTGGTCCTCACCTCTGTGTCGTGGTCACTGGCATTCCACAGCGAAGGTCCATACGCGCCTTGGCATCTCTTCTTGTGCCCAATCCCCCTGTCAAGCTGGTGGCCTTGTCAATGATAGTCTGTGGAGGCGCAAGGAGGACTGTGGGGGGGAGGGGTGCGTGTGGTGGACAGGCTGGACTGCTACCTGCAAGGTTGGAAGTTCAAGTCCACCAGAGGCACCTCAGCTCTGACCACCCTCAGAGCAGCGTTCTGTTCTCACAGAGAGTTGTCTGCGATGGGGGCAGCTGGGTCGAGGTGGAAGCAGGGCTCTGATAGATCAGCTGCCGAAGACCAGGACCTTGAAGCTAGCCACTGTCCTGCCCAGGCCTGGTCAGTGTTCAGGAAGGTTCCAGAGAAGTTTCCTCCATTGCAGAGACTCAACTCCCCACCTTCCTGAGTCCCAGGCCCACACCCACATGGTCCCACTCACAGCGCTCCGTTCAAGCTGAGACCCCAAACACAGACCCAGCCTCCTCCCCAAAACCTGGCCTCTCAGCGCCCCAGCCCTCGAGATTACGTGTGGTGTCATACTCCTTGTTCAAGATCTTCTTCACCCTTCACACTCATCACTCAGCCCCCTGGCTCCTCCTCACCCTCTCCCTTCCCGCCCCAGCTCCCAGGGACCCTGCCTACGGCTTCCTCTTCAGGCCTGCTATGCGCGCCCCACGCCCCCCTGCAGCCAGAGCCAAAGTCTACATGCCACTCTCCCCAAGGCTCTCAATGCCTTGGCCCAGTCAAGGAAACACAAGGAAGTATCTTTCTGGTGATCTCTGTTTCCAGCCAAGATCTACCTGACATCAGCAATGATAGCCCTTCTTCCACATCCTCTTCTGAATCTGACCCGAACCTCTGGTAGCTCCTTGTTAATATACCGCTGCAACGGTTGTTGCTGGATGCGCTTCAGCAATTGTCCTTGTATGTGATGTCAGTGATACTGTTCTGTAATTTGAGCATTCTATGGGGTCACCTTTCTTTGGAATGGGCACCAATTGGGACCGCTTCCTGTCAGTTGACCTAGCAGCTGACTTCCAAATCTCCTGACACAGATGAGTGAGTGCTTCCAGTGTTTCTTCAGCTTGTTGAAACATTCCAACTGATGGGACATCAAAAAAGCCAAAACAACAAAAAACCAGAAAAACAAACCAAACTCACTGCCATCGAGAGAGTCAAGGGATGCCAGGTGCGATCCTGGGTGATTGGCCCCCAGAGCGGACAGAGAGCAACCCCCTCCCCATGCCCTGACCGACTCCCTGGCATCCTGAGTCTGGACTCCTGGTTTGCAGAATTGTGGGACCATCATTTCTGTGGTTGAGACCCACCCCCACCCAATTTGGGATGCGCTGCTAGGAGAGTCTTAGGGGATTAGGGCAAGATCTCCACGTTCTACATGAGTGCATGGGGTGGCGTGTACCAGTCGATCCACACTTTCTTTGTGTGAGAGAAAGAAGATGCAGGTGACAGAGGGGGAACTGCAGCCTCCCCTCTCCAGGAGCCACCAAACCCCAACCCAAACTCACTTCCATCGAGTCGATGCTGACTCATAGCGACCCTATAGGACAGGGTAGAACTGCCCCTGTGAGTTTTCCAGACTGTGACTGTTGACGGGCATAGAAAGCCCCATCTTTCTCCTGAGAAGCAGCTGGTGGCTTCGAACTTTGGACTGTGCTGATCGAAGTCCAAAGCATAACCACTACGCCACCAGGGCTCCCTAAGACCCACAGTTTGATGGAAAAGGCAGTGGCTCTGATGGTGTTTGCACTGGTTCATTCGGCGTCCATACTCTCCCTCCAGGGCACCTACAGGCCCCATAGCTTCCCCCACAGTAAGCTCAGCT
Organism: Tenrec ecaudatus; assembly: GCF_050624435.1. NCBI lineage: Eukaryota > Metazoa > Chordata > Mammalia > Afrosoricida > Tenrecidae > Tenrec > Tenrec ecaudatus. Next base: position 5,065,843 of record NC_134535.1, read on the forward strand.
GGGCCTGAAGCCCTTGTCCCTGTCTCTGCTCCTCAGGGTCTGGGCCGAGGGAACGTGGAAAAGGTTTGTCTGCTTCTTATCCCCTGTCCTTTCCACTCCGAGGGACCCTCCTGCCCTGCCCCTGGCAGTCACCTTGACAGACAATGTGGCCGCAGCTAGGGTGTGGCCCCAGGGCGGGGAGGGGCCTCCCAGAGAAGAGAAGGTTCCTAATCCCAGGATTTGCAGTGAAAGCTGCACGGGGCCATCACTCATCGCGGGGCATGGGCCGCTGAGATGTTGATTTTAGGAGACATTTCTGCATCTCGCTGGAAAGGCACGCTGATCCCCAGCCAAACTTCCCGGAATGGGCTACCAGGCCAGATTAGCAGCCCACATTTAACCCTTTAAGGCACAACAATTCTACAGAGGGTATCTGGACCCTGCTGGCTTGGGGCTGCTGGTGGTGACTCAAATTGTGGAGACAGATGGCCGAGTAAGTGAGTTCTCCAGCCTGGGCCAAGGTCTTTCCTGGCCAGGGCAGGGATACTGCTAGGTGGGTGGCTTTGCTTACCCACTCCTATGCACAGAGGCTGCTTGCCCGATGTGGACTAAGCTGGGGAGGATTGGCTTGTGCAGTGCACAACACACCCAACTATCTATGGCAGCCCCACAGCCGACTGCATCCACAGGAAGTCAAAGCCCACCCCCCAAAGAGCAAGAGAGTTCAGCCACAGGCACACAGATGGCAGGGGGCTAGGGAAGCTGCATCCTCTCTGAGCCCTGGGTGTTAATTTACCTGCCACCACCCAGCACAGGCCCAGCATGGCAGTGGAGCTCCAGTGTGCTTGTTGAACAAACACGGTCATCCTAGAGTCAGGCTGGCCAGAGCCCCACAGCCCAGGCAGAGTGACGGGTCCACTGAATCACCCTAAGTCACTGGAGTCCCCAAGGAGAACATAGCCTGACACTGACCTGTGGGGTCACTGGTTCACATGCCCACGTTCTCCTGGCCCTCGCAGACTTGCAAGGTGGGTCTGTCTGATGACTGTGGTTTTACTGAGAAGCATGCTGAGGCTCAGAGAGGTTAAGGGACCTGCCTGAAGGCACACAGCTGGGAGCGGGCCTACCTAGCAGAGACCAGCTATGTACAATTCTCCCTAGAAAGGGCAGCCCAGGCACCAACACAATGAATGTGTAAACTTGCCATCGGGGTACCATTCATAAGAAAATCTAAAATGCTCTTTCAAAATGAACACATTTTAAATGACTTCACACACACACACACACACACACACACTCACCTCCATAGATACCCCTCTCCCACACCTGCACATGCATAGCTCCATAGACACACACACACACACACACGTGCGCGCCAGCGCGCATTGAGACCCAAAAGCTTTTTTCAGAAACAAGCCCACAGGGCTGAGTGGGACCTGATTTCTCCCCAGATCTGCAGGTTATAATTAAAACACGTCTCTGCCTGGCTCTTCAGCCATCTTCCTACGCCATATCCCGCCCCCAGCACCCACCTGCAGCAGCCAGCCCCTGACAGAGCAGCCCTCCCTTGCGGCCGCCACCCGGGCAGCCGCTCCTGCCCTTGGGGCTGTTGGAGGCCAGGCCCCTTCCGGCCCCCAGGGCAGTGGCCCCTGGTGCAGCTGCCTGTTTGAGCCAGAGCGTGTTGGCACTCGCAGGCGAAGAACCCAGGGGCCGAGGGCCTGGATCATCCTTCCATCGTTCACCTGGAGGGGCAGCAGGTGCCACCTGCCCCTGCCACCTAGCCTGACTGCTACACTTCTGCCTCTACTGTCCTGCCTCTCCCAGGGCTGTCCAACCCCCAACAGCCCAGCTACGTCCTTGTCACCAAGCACATATGAGGTGTTCAAGAAATGCCACCGGAGGAGGGGGTGCACTGACTAAGCACTGCTGGGTCCTTGGCTGCCTTCCTCCCCAAGCATAGCAGGCAGGGGGCCAGCATGGTCACCACCAGCTTCTTGCCCAGGACATTCAGGACAGGATGGGGGGAAGGGATGTTGGCAGAGAACCCAGAGCCATCCCCCTGAGACAAGGACTTGCATCTAAGCACTTGGACGATGGTGCTGGCAGAGAAGACTGAATGTACCGTGGACGGCCAGAGAAATGAGCAGCCTGTCTTGGAAGAAGCACGGCCAGAGCGCGTGCTCCCTGGCGGCGAGGATGGTGAGACTTCCTCTCATTTACTTTGGACACAGTCTCAGCCGAGACCAGCATCGTGCTTGGTAAAGTGGAGGGATGGCCAAAGAGGAAGGCCCTCGACGAGCTGGATGGACCCAGTGGCTGCCACCATGGGCTCAGACACAGGAACCATTGTGGGGACGGCGCCGTGTTTTGTGCTGTTGCACATGGGGTCGCTATGGGTCGGAACCAACTCGATGGCACCTAGTAAAACCAATCTATCAGCTTGTCCACCTCGGTGACTTGTGTGCTGCTCTGCTGTTAGCACTTCAGATACCAGCAGGGGCCCTGGGGAGACCCATTTGCCTGGAGCTTTTAGACGAAGACAGTAGGAAGAAAGACCTGGTGGTTGGTTTCTGAAAATGAGCCCATACAAACCCCGTGTCTCACCAGCAAGCACCGTCTGATGCGGGGCTGGCAGGTGAGACCCTGGTTTGGAAGGCCCTTGACACCCACAGTGGGCACTGCGACCCACAGGCACACACCACCATCATGAAGATGGTGCCGTGCCATGCCCACCAGGCTGGGCTTCCTCCGTTGTCTGTGTAGGAGCCAGAGCCAACACAGTGACCACTGAAAGCCTCCCTCCGCCACCACCACACAAGCCAGATCTGGGCTTCCTCCAGGATGCTCAAGCCCTCGCACAGAAGAGACAGGACACTGGCTTAGGTCTTTTCAAACTCAGAAAAGCTCACCGCCATCAGGACCATTCCGAGTCACAGCGACCCCGTAGGGCAGGGCAGAACCGACCCCGGGGGTTTCTGAGATCATCACTCTTGACGGGAGTAGAAAACCTCATTTCTCACTTCCGGAGCGGCTGGTGGTTTTGAACCTCCAACCTTGCAGTTAGCAGCCCAACGAGTGATCCCTTTGGCACCAGGGCTCCGTGCAGGTCTTAGGAGGCCCGCAGCCAGGCCCCTGAGCCCCTAAGGCTGAGCTGCCCTGTAAAAGCAGAGGCCCTCTGGCCGCTCTGCACAAGTGAAAAACCACAAGGGCCCTCCCACCCAATGTGGCCGGGAGGGCAAAGGACCAGGGGGCACTAGTGTGGTGACGCCAGAGGAGGAGCGCCATCCCGTCTCAGCCAGGGGCTTTGGGCGGTCATGTTGGCAAGGATAGACAGCCTCAGCTTTCTCCCGGACCACCCACCTTTTGACCTTTCAGCAGGCAGCCCAATGCCTGGCCCAAAAGAGAAGTTTTCCAAATCGCAGTTCCAGAACATTCCACCGACCCGCCTTTCCTGTGGGGGGGCCACACTTCCATCGCTCGAGAAGACGGTGTGCCCAAGGAGCCCACGCAGTGGAAGCGTCCACATCTCGTCAGCCCAGAGCCGCAGGGAATCACTCTATACTTGCTGTTTGTGGGGACCTTGAGCCCCGCCCCCAAGTTCCCACTCCACGGGAGTGATGTTTCAGCACCTGTGAAAGTCACACACCATCTGCTGCCCCGAGGCCCAGGCTGGCCATCTCCGGAGCACAGTGCCATACCACCTGCCTTGCTTTGGAGAGACAAAGCCAACCTGCAATATGGACAGATGTTTTTCTCTCCCCAGAGAAGTCCTTGCGGCCCACGGGTTAAGCGCCGGCTGCTAACAGGTTGGCAGTTCAAATCCATCTACAGTCTCCTGGAGAGAGAGAGTAGTCTGCTCCCTTAAAGACAAAAGCAAAGTGCACTGCCTTCAAGTCGATTCCGACTCATCCTGGTCAGACGATGACCAGAGGGTGTCCAAGGCCTGCATCTCTGAAGGAGCCGACGGCCACACCTTTCTCCAGAGGAGCAGCTGGTGGGCTCGAACCGCTGACCTTGCACGGGAAACCCAATACCAAAGAGCATGAGAGAGCTATGATGACCTGCTGTCCGGTGCCATCACGTGGGTGCAGAAAGTCCTGACTCGGACAACAGCATGGAACCTGCGTGGTCCTGCACTGTCCTCACACTTTTACCTCGCCGAGGTTCTTCTCTCCATGTGTTGACCCTCTCCTCCACCAAGCATGGTGTGTGTTCTCCAAGGAGACGACATGTTCGGTGTGTGTGAGACCAGGTCTCGCCGTCTTCCTCCTAAGGCTCAGTCTGGCTGTGCTTCCTTCAAGATGGATTTGCTCGTTCTTCTGGGAGCCCCCATATGAGCAGGCAGGGGAGGACCATTCCATGCATCCTGCTCCGCGCAAGAGGTCAGTCTGAAAAGACTGCAGACGGTCTGATTCCAACGGCAGGACGTTCTGGGAAAGGCGGAATTAGGAGGCCGAGGAGGAGCCCTGATGGGCCAGTAGGGATGGGGCTGCTAACCACATCAGCAGTTCAAAAGCACCGGCTGCTCCTTGGGAGAAAGAAGAGGCTTTCTACTCGCGTAGTGTTGCGCTCTCAGAAACCTGGGTCACCGTGAGTATGACCGGACTTGATGGCAGTGAGTTTGGTGTTTGGGATGAGACTGGGGAAGAGCAGGGACTGCCTGGGGCCAGGGGAAGGGACAGACAGGTGGCTCCTTGGGCACTTTTTTTTAGGTCAGGGGACCAGTTCTGCATGACACTGCGTTGGTAGGAGCGTGGCAATGTGTGTCTCTGACCATAATAAGGCTGGATACCAGGAGAACCCTCTGCAAATGACATTGTCATCAGGAGCCCGGCGAGGCAGTGGGTTCTGAGCTGGGCTGCCATCCCTAGGTCAGCAGTGGTCATCAAGCCTGCCCCAGCTCCAGGGGCTCTTACAGACAAGCTGGACAGAAGGAGACTTCTTGCACTGTCTGTTGAATCATGGATCTGAGTTGTTACTGTTAGGGGCCGTCAAGTCTGTTCTGTCCCTTAGTGACCTTATGCACAACAGAACAAGACACTGCCTGGCTCTGGGGCATCCTCAATCGTTCCTATGCGTGAGTCCTTTGTGCAGCCAAGGTGCCAATCCATCTCCATAAGGGCCTTCCTCTCTGTCGCTGCCCCTCTGCTTGACCAAGCATGGTGTCCTCCTTCAGGGACCGGTCTCTCCTGACACCAGGTCCAAAGTATGTGAGATGCAGTCTCGCCATCCTGGCCTCTAAGAAGCCCTCTGGTCATACTTCTTCCAAGACAGGTTGGTTTGTCCTTTTAGCCGGCCGTGGCACTTTCAATATTCTTCTTCAGTGGTACAGTTCAAATGTATTGATTCTGCTTCAGTCTTCCTTACTCAATGTCCAACGTTCACATGCACATGAGGCAATGGCGAATACCACGGCTTGGATCAGGTGCACCTTAGTCCTCAAAGGAACATCCTTGCTCTTCGGTGCTCTAAAGAGGTCTTGTGCAGCAGATGGACCTCATGCAACCCATCTTTTGATCTCTCACCTGCTGCTTCCCTGAACACTGACTGTGGATCCACACAAGACAAAAATCCTTGACAACTTCAACCATTTCTCCACTGGTCATGTTACCCATGGGTCCAATTGTGTCCACCCACATCTCAGGTGGGGTGGAGGGTCTCCCTGCTCTTCGCTGACCAGAGTGTGCTTTTCTATCTGGAGTCTCTTCCTCCCGGCTTCTAAGGAGACCAGGAAGTTTTATTTCTTCAAAGGGTCTTAGAAGACCTGTCATTCTCCTGGTGGGTCTTCCAGGCCCCCGCCAGCACCACACCTGGGACGCATCAATTCTCCTTCTGTCTTGGAAGCGGTGGCCTTGAGTCAGGATGGACTGGATCAATGTCTAGAGGTGCCTGGTGGTGTCGGGGGTTTCATGTTGGGGTGCTCACTGCCAGGTCTGCAGTTCAACTATTCCGGAGCAGTGATTCTGAGCACTGCCCTTTCAGGCTGCGTGTCTCGCTTCAAGTGCTGGGCTGTCGGGAGAGAGAACATTGCCCTTTCCAGGCAATTCCTCAAAACACCTAAATCTACTCTGCTCTTCAGTAGCAAGTAGTGGTGAAGGAGCCCTGGTGACATAGTGGTTGCTGGTTGTGCTGCTAACTGCAAGGTCAGCGGGTCAAAACCACTAGCAGCTCCACTAGAAAAACATGAGGCTTTCTGATCCTGTAAAGGGGGATAATCTCAGAAACGCACAGAGGCAGTTCTACCCATCCTATAGGGCCACCATGAGTCAGCATTGACTCGATGGCAGCAAGTTTAGGGTCTTTGGAAACAGATGTGAGTTGGGAAGTGGCGGGGGCCCAAGGCTCTAGGGTTCGCTGCAACTGGGAGAACCAGCAGGGCCAGGGGTGGCCCCTGGTAGCGCTTCAGTCTGGTGCACACACTGGTGACACATAGACCGCACTGACCCAGAGTCCCCATTTCCCAGAAGTCATTGCAAGGGAGTGATTCCATCAGACCCCTTCCTTCCCTGGGTGGCCGCCAGCAGGGCTGGGCTGAACCTGGCGAAGCAGGCCTTTGCAGTGGCCCCAGCCTCCCTCGGGCGCTGCAGGGGCCGGTGTACAGGCCTCAGAAATGCGGTCTTCATCTCCCCTGACAGCTGATGAAACAGGAATGCGGCAGAGGCCTGCGAGCGGCTTCACAGCTTGATCCCGGCTCAGCGGCGGGTTTTCAGGGACACATTAGGGCAAGCATGGCCCTCTCGGCTCTCTGCTGACGGAGGGAATTCTCTTCTTCTCCTGTCATCTTGGCAAGACAGAGCTGGAGGCTCCGCAAGGCGGCCCAGTGGCACAGGTGGCATGGGAACTCCCCCATCCTCACCCCCACCCAGCTGCAGGGAGGGGGCCAGTCAGTTGGCAGCCCTCAGCATCCAGAGTGCCAGTGTTGTCAGCCATGTTCGTTAGTTTCCTCGGGTTGTTTCCGACTCATGGGGATGCGGGGCAGAGCAGCGCCCCACACATGGCCTTCGTGGCTGTCACCGTTCTGAGTCCTGGTGGCACCTTGGTGAGACACCCTGCCACCAGCCAAAAGGGCAGCGGCTCCAACCCACCAGCCGCCGGTGGAGAAGACGCCGTGGCCGAGCCTGCTTCTGTACAGCCTCCGTCCCCCAGGCCATTCCAAGTGGACTGGTGGCAGCAGGTTTGGGCTTTGTTGGTTCAGCTTGACAGGAGCAGACCTCCACGGCATTCACATCCCTAGAGCCTCTGAGCAGGCTCAAACCACTGACCTTCAGGTTGGCAGTCAGGCACACACCATGCCTGCCACCTGCGGACCCCCTCCACGGCCAAATGGCGCCACCTTGAATCACTGGGTGTCCTTTAGACATTGGTCAGAGCCCTGGGTTAACACACGAGGCCACAGTCACAAGGTTGGGGGTCCTAGTCCACACCGAGGTGCCTTGGAAGAAAGGCCTGGTGTTGGAACAGTGGGATGAGCCGCCAATGGAATCTCTAGGGATCGTGGCTCTTTGCTGACTGGCCATTGACTGGACGGCAGTGGGTTTGTTGGTTTGTTGCTCTGAGTCTGACTGGGGGCAGAGGCAGTGACTCAGTCAATGTGGCTTTCCTATATGTCCAATGCGAAGAAAGACAACCCAAGAAGAATTGGTGCATGTGAATTGTGGCGCTGGAAAGGATTCTGAAAGTACCACGGACTGCTAGCAGGAAAACCAGAAGTCTTGGAGGGAGCAGCTCCAGTGCTAGACTTAGGAGCTATGCCATGCTCCTGAGAGGCAAGGATGGCAAGACTGGGTCTGACATGTCAGGAGTGACCAGTCCCTAGAGAAGGACATCGTGCCTGGTCCAGTGGAGGGACAGTGAGAGAGAGGATGGACGGACACAGCGGCTGAGACTATGGACTCAGGCACAGGAACCATTGTAGGGTGGCACGGGATCAGGGGTGCTTGTTCTGTTGGACATAAGGTCGCCTAGGCCGGAACCGACTGGTGGCACCTGGCAACAACAACTTGCAGCCAAAGCCTCTAACGCCCACCAACCGACCTTTCCTTGCGTGGGTCTGGGAAGAAGGTGTGGGAAAATACTGATAGGATTCACCTGGGAGGAGTTGTGAACTGGATTCCCTGCAGTACCATCCTGCTGTGTATAAAACGAGCCCTCTGGGAAGCAGGAGGAGGGAGTTCATGACCAGCAAGAGCCAGGAACGCATCTTCTGGACCCGAGATCCCTATGCAGTGAACCTCGTGGCTCCGGGTGACAGCTATACCGTCAGAGGAGCAGCAGCAGGACCAGGAGCCAGAGCAGGGCACAGAGTGATGGGCTTCCTGACCCACAGAGCAGGTCAAGCTGAGGGCTTCTGTGCAGGAGGCTGGCTTGCAGAGTGGGGGACCTCCGGGCACTTAATTGGGGGCATTGAACTTGCTGACCCATGGAAGTGGAGCTGAGGGCCTTGAGGCTGCAGCTGACCATTGAGTGGGCCCTTTGGGCATCATAAGCAGTCCTGAGAGAACTTTGTGACTTTGATTCTGATGAACAACTCCCCTGAGCATTTCTCCCTGGTCGTACAACTTAATAACATTTGAGTAAACCCTCCCCTCCTGAATGTTGTCTGAGTTCTGCGTACCTATTGCAGTGGAGATTAAGCTCTCGGCTGCTAACCGAATGGCCCTGAGGAGGAGCCCTGGTGGCCAAGTGGTTGCGCATTGGGCTGCTAACTGCAAGGTCAGCAGCTCGAAACCACCAATTGCTACTCAGAAGAAAGATGAGGCTTTCTGCTCCCGTCAAGCGTTAAACGGTCTCAGAAACCCACGGGGGCAGTTCTGTCCTGCCCTGTAGGCTCATGATGAGTCGGCATTGACTCGAGGGCAGTGTGTTTGGTTTAGACAGACTCTGAGGATGAAAAAGCCCGAGGCTTGGCTCTGGTTGGGAATTCAGTGGGAAACCCTCGTGGGGACAGTAGCACTCTGTCGCAGGAGGCTGCCATGAGCCAGCGTCCACTCAAGAGCGCCAGCAGCAACAGAGAAGAGGGGGGCGGGGCAGAAACCTGGCCTGCACTCTGCCAGGGTCTCCCAGTCCCACCCAGAAGCTCTCCAGACTGGGCACCCCCAAGCTGCCCGAGGACCAGAAGAGGCCCAGGTCCCACCTGGTGGGTGGCAGGGCCCAGCAGCAGCCAGGGCATGTCCTGGGCCGGGTGGACTTTCAAAGACCACACATACAAGTCTTGCATGACCAAGGATCCCTAGCTGCTGTTTGCTCCCCCCAGAAGCTCAGGCTCTGCAGCTTCACCCCAACTCCCTCCCCAGAGGATCCTCTGCTTAAGCAGTACCCCCACTCCATTCCTGGGGAGCCCTTGCCTGCAGTCATGCCCATACTCATTCTCCAGGGAGCCTTCTGAACCTGTACCCCAACTCTACTCCTGGGGAGCTCCCCACAGCTGCATCCCTACTCTATTCCCAGGGAGTCCCTGCAGCTGCACCCTCACCCTTCCTGGGGAGGACTCTGCAGCCACACCCCTGTATTCCCAGGGTGCTACTTGCCTATGGCTGTACCTCCTATCTTCCTGGGGAGCCCTGCCTAAAACCACACCCCCATTCCATGTCTGGAAGCCCACTCTCCCCTCACACCCAAGGGCTCCAGTCTGCTGGCTCAGCCCCCACCCCTCTGGCCCAACCTCCCCCACCCCCGAACCCTCCTCCCAAGAAGGGTCTGGTCTGGCAGAGACAAGGTCTGAGGAGCAGCCCAGCTCAGCCACGCCAGGATTTTCTGCCCCAGTGGATGGGAAGCTGAGAGAGAGGCACTCCCAGCTGCCTCTGTTTGGAGTGGACACAGTCTGTGAGACACGCTGTGGCCACAGCTCTGCACTTGGCCTGCCGGCGGGGTCACCCAGGGAAGGGTTTAGTAGGGAGTCTGGCCCCCAGGAGCCCCCTGTAAAGGCTGGCCACTGGCCTTTGATGCTGCATAGCATTAGAGTGCTCTTTGTCAGGGCATCTCCCCTCCCCCAGAGCAGAGTCCCGGGCAAGGGCTGCTCATGTTCATCTTGGCGCTGACAATGCCATCTCCCAGGGCCTGCCACAGATGGTGAGTGAGAAATGTGTGAGTGAGTGCAAAGGTTGTAGGACTGCAAATACAGACACTAGGAGCCCCCAAGGGCAGGCCCCTCGGCGGCCCACACCTGCAGAATCTACACCCACCGCGGGGTACAGGAGCTGGCTTCCCTCTCCCTCACCCAGTGGGCAGCAAACCCAGGATCCTCCTCCCTCCTGTCTGTCTGCTCCACAGGACACTGAAGTTCCCTTAAGGTTCATGTCATCCAAACCTCCCACTTTACAGCCACTCAGGAACCTGAGGCCCTGAGTGGGCAGCCAATGAAAGCCAGCAACAAGTCTGAAGGCTGGTCACAACCCAACTGCGAGCTCTTGGAATCCCAGCCGAGGCTAACCAGCGACCATTAGTTATCTAATTACCACAAGTCATCGTTAAAAAGACAGAAAGAGCAAACAGGACCAAAGTGGATATCAGCAGAGTCTCTGAAACTTACTCTTGACTGTACAGTAGCTGAAGGCGAGGGAAGAAAGGATGAAGTCAAAGAACCAAACCAAAGAGTCCAAAGCATGGCTCAAGAAGACACAAGAGAGTATTTTAATGAAATGTGCAAAAACCTGGAGTTAGAATACCAAAAGAAATGAATGGGGGGAAAAAAATCAAGCCCTGAGTTGCAATGTTGAAGGAGTCTGTGGGTAAGCTATTGAACAACACAGGAAGTATCTAAAGAAGACGGAAGGAATCTGCAGAGTCACTGTGCCAAAAAGAATCCATTGACATTCAATCATTTCAGGAGGCAGGATATGATCAAGAACCAAAGGTACCGAAGGAAGAAGTCTAAGTTGCCCTAAATGCATTAGTAAAAAACAAGGCTCCAGGAACCGATCGAAAACCAGTTGAGATGTTTCAGCAAATGGATGCAATGCTGAAAACACTGGTCCGGGCCTTTGGAAGACAGCTACCTGGCCCACCCACTGGCAGAGATCCACATGCGTGCCCATTCTGAGGAAAGGGGATCCAACGGAATGTGGAAATTACTAAACAATATCATGACTATCATAGGCAATTATGTCATTATGCATAATTATGCTGAAGGTAATTAGGAAACGGTTGTACAAGGCCTGGGAAATGCCAGAAATTGAAGCTGGACTCAGAAGGGCATGTGGAACGAGGGCTACCATTGCCCATGTCAGATGGATCCTGGCTGCAAGCAGACTACCAGAAAGACGTTTGCCTATGTGCTTAACAACTACGCAAAGTTGCTTGGCTGTGTGGATCATAGCAGACTGTGGGCCACCTTGAGAAGAATGGGAATTCCAGAATACGCCCCTGTGTGCAGGTCGAACCTGTACCCAAACCAAGAGGCAGTCGTTTAAACGCAAGAAAGGGAGCCTGGCACATCTCGGAGGCATTCCAGGCTCAGACCCAGGACACTGTGGTAAAGGGAACATCACAATGAGGCAAGTCACTCGCACTCTGGTTTCCCGTGTGGGATACTGGCTATACAGTGGGCAGCTACCCTTAAGGTCAGCAGTTCAAAACCACCAGCCACTCCTTGGGAGAAAGATGAGGCTTTCTACTCCCTCTCAGAGGTTCTGTCTCAGAAACCCACAGGGCAGCCCTACCCTATGCTGGAGGGTCACTCTGAGTCGGCCCTGGCTCGCCAGCATCCCGTCCTTGGCTCTGATACAGCTCCATTTGCGCTGCCCTGGCATCTGTTGGGTGTACCACAGCATTGTTATGAAGTGTGAACCATTGTGAGAATGACCCCAATGCAACCCTAAGAAGGAGTGGACACCCGCTGCTGGAACAATGGTGCCCAGACTCTCTTGACCCACAGTTGCCAGGAACCTTGCATTCGCAAAAAAAAAAAAAGCCGGACCCCCTGCGAAGCACAATTAGGCCAAGTGCAACAAACGAGCTGCTTCCGAACCATGGCCGGGGTGCGGCAGGGCTGTATCCTCACACCCCACTCAGCCAATCTGAGCAAACAGTCCGAGAAGCTGGGCGGCCTGGAGGCGACCGTGGCGTCAGGACTGGAGGAAGGCTCAAGGTAGAAGTGACACCCCCTCACCTGCCGAGAGCTTAGAAGCCTCGACAAACGGAGAACGAAGATCCCAAACTTTAGCTCCCACGTGGATGACACCTCAACACAAAGCCAACCAACATCCTCACAGCTGGACCCAGACGCGGCATCGTGAAAAAACGGAGACAGAGATGGGCGTGGTCAAGGCTTGCGTGGTCCTGGGACCCACCCTCACTGCGCACGGAAGCAGCAGCCAAGAAACCAGTGGCGCACTGCATTGGGGGAGCAAGTCTGCTGCACACGGACTCCTTAAAAGATGCCACCTGAGGACCCTCGCGCGCCAGGCCATGCCCATCGCCTCCCGTGGAGGCAAACACGGGACGTCAATAAGGACAACTGAGGACGAATGGGAGCCTTCGCATCGCAGGGCTGGGGAGAGCGCTGAATGTGCCACAGGCTGCCAGCAGAACAAGTGAATCTGCCTGGAAGGAGAGAGAAGCAACCTTGGAAGGAAGGCGGAACAAGACGCTGCCACATGCTTTGGGCATGCGCTGAGAAGGGTAGATAAGGTCTCCACGGCGACAGTGGAGAGGTGGCTGCCGGGACGAGTGGAGATCTGTCTGTCGTCCACGGGTCGCTGTGGGTTGGAACTGACCCCGTCAGTCCTTTACATCAAGACGAGAGCACTAGGGAACGTCCTTGCAAGATGTTGAGCTACCTTGCAAGAAGCAAACGCAAGAAACTCCATTTCGGAGAAGAAATAAAGCATGACATTTAGGGCCAGCTGAAAAGTTGAGTCTGTCAAGAGCCAACAGGTGGTCTCAAGAAGCCACCCCAGAAAGTCCGGAGAACCCCAATAGGACCAGAATGACGCCAAGGAGCCAGCTGAACTGCCAATATAAACCTGGGTAGAGATACTGACCTTTTAGAGAGCTAGGAACCAAGGAGACATCAATTCCCGCTCCCTCCAACTTTCCCCGCGGGGGTGCACCGGTGAAGGCAATTTGAAACCGTCAAAGAGCGGTTACATAATTACTGATCAACAAGGACGACGAATTAGCAGAGGAGGCTGGGAGTGGGCAGACCCAATGACTCAGCCATGTTTACAACATGCAGACCCATTTTAAGAGCGAATTTAGCAGAGGAGGCTGGGAGTGGGCAGACCCAATGACTCAGCCATGTTTACAACATGCAGACCCATTTTAAGAGCGTGTAAAGTTGCTATAAACGGCTCTCTGGCAACAAGGGAATGAAGACTCCCATACTGCAGCTGCCCGGTTACAGCACACGGGGATGATAAAGTCCAACAGTGCCACCTAGCGGCCGTGGCACCAAACGGCTTCTGTGTGGACGTACCTTCCCATCAAGACCTCACTTACAGAAGCGGGGTTCTCAGAGTCAGGGACACCCCTCTCCCATAACGTGCCCCCACATCCACCCCACCCCCACCACCCAATTCACAATGGATAAACTGAGGCCCTGGGGAGGGCAGGGGCTAGCTCTAGTCTGCTCGGCCGCTGAGAAAACGTTTAGCATCTAAATTGAAGGCCCGAATGGTAGGTAGAACTGTTTACTCAGGCCCCACAAACTTTAAAAAGTGACTCTTCAGGACATGACAATGAGAGCGATCATAGGGCATTTCCAGCCTCAATCTCTCCTGCCACCCACCACCCACCCCACCCCACCCCCAGCTGGATGGAACGAGTGTAGCGCCCCCCCGCCCCCACTCTCTAGCTTCTCTGTCCTCGGTGTCCCTCTGCCTGGTTCCTTGTCCCCACTCCTCAGCCCAGGTACCCCAACCCTAGGAAGTGCCCCTGCCCATCTTGTGCCTCAACTCTCCTGTGTGCCCAGACTCCTCATCTCTGGGGTAGAAGGGCAGCTGGCTCCACACCCAGAGGGGCAGTCAGTGTGAGGGATGTGGGGGACCTTGAAGGGCAGGGCGAGTAACGCTAGCTCCAAGGCCAAGACTTGAGGGAAGGGCCTGGGGCTCCAGGAGAAATAAGACCTGCTGATTTAGGCTCCTCGGCTAAGGTATGCCTGTCCAGGCCATGGTATTGTCAATCACGTCATAGCATGGTAAATCAGACTTTGAATAAGACCACGGAAGAAACGGTGCATTTGGGTTACGGTAATGGCAAAGAAAAGCACCCCGGACGGCCCAAAGAACAATCAAACCTGTCTTTTAACAAGTACGGCCAGCGTGCTCCTCAGAGGCAAGGATGGCGAGACTTTGTCTCCCATACTTTGGACATGTTAGCAGAGAGGTCAGCCCCTGGAGAAGGACATCGTGCTTGGGAAAGGATCAGGGCAGCGAAAGAGAGGAAGGCCCTTGACAAGATGGACTGACACAGTGGGTGCATCAGTGGACTCACACAGAGGGACAATTGTGAAGATGAGGCTGGCCCGGCCGCTGCTGAACATCGGCCTGCTGTGAGTTGGGACAGATCGATGGCGCCACCAGGCCCTGGAGTGGGGGTGCTCTCTGCGTGCGATATCATTTGAAACTCATGCTTGGGAGATGCAGAATGCATTTCATGCACCCATTCTTTTAGACAGGGAGACTGAAGTTCAGTGGAGAGTCCATGGCACGGCCTGAACCGTGTCCCGAACAGGCGGCCACTTCTAGGCTCCTAGGCCCTGAAGGACTGAGGGTGGGGATAGGAAGGGGGACCCAAACAGGAAGACAGAGGGGCTTCTAAGTGAAGCTGGGCCTCTCCGGTCACTCACCCACGGTCATGCCGTCCATGTAGCGCTTGATGATGTCAAAGGATTCCCGCAGGTTCCCTTCCGTGATGTCAAAGATGATGTCGGCCTGGTTGGCAGGATACGCGGGCGTGATGGCCCGCAGGAAGACGATCTCTGTAAGGAGAAGCACAGCGTGACAGCTGGGTTTGTGTCACACCTCTTGCTCGGCAGCACGGCCGCAAAGGCCTAGGCTAGTCTTGGCCCATGACGAGACCTAATACAATGTAGTCAACTCCACAGAGGCAATTGCAGTGAAGAGCCGATTAGGCTGGAATGCAAGTCCCCTTGCTCAGGTCACAGCCCTAATAGAGCTTCCTAGGGGTGTAGCTCACTTCCCATCTAAGTGGACGCTATAGGGAGCTTGCTTGTTTTTTCTGCTGGATCTGGATTCTGCATCGAGTTCACCTCTTCTTAGACTGGAGCCTGCCATCTTGCCTGTCGACCCCAGGAGCCATCAGCGGTCTGCCATCTGGCCCAACCTGCCAAATGACTTGCCAACCTGGTATTCTCTGGACTCTGCAGCCCCAAACCTGGCCTGCTAACCTTGGGTGGATGCACCCCTGCGCCTCCAGCCTGTGGTTTCCTGCTTCCTGGTTCATCAGCCTAGCAGCTACTTGAATTGGGAGAAGCTTCCAGCTTAACATCTGACCCAAGGACTTCAACCAGAATGGACCGGACTTATTCCCTTCTGCAAGTATGTGAGCCATTTTCTTGATATAAATCTCTTTCTGTCTCTCTCTCTCTCTCTCTCTCTCTCTCTATATATATATATATATATATATATATATATATATATATATATATATATATATAATGTATATCTCACATAAGTATATATGCATATGTATATACATATATCTATGTGTTTATATTAAATATATGTGTGTATCTACACACACATACATATATATACACATGTGTAGAGAGAGTGCACACACCCTGGTAGTATTGTTGTTACCTGTTGAGCTGCTAGCTGCAAGGTCAGCATTTCTAAACCACTAGCCACTGCACTGGATAAACAAGAGGCTTTCTAGTCCCATAAAGAGTTAGTCTTGGAAATCACAGGGGTAGGTCGACCCTGTCTGGGAAGGTCGTTATGAGTCAGGATTGACTTGAGGGCAGTGAATTTGGTGTGTGTGTGTGTGTGTGTGTGTGTGTGTGTGTATTTCTCTACAGAACCCAGTTGAACACACAGCGTGGACAAGGCACCTCAGAACACCTCTATGCAGGACAGCATGGGCTAGATGTCCCCAAACTCGCCCAGGACAGGCTGGTGTGGGCTGGGCGCCCTGGAATAAGCCCTGAGCGGTGGAAGCCAGGGCACCTGCATGGAGCAGATGACGAGCCCCTGAGGGGCCATCAGGCGCAGGGAAGAATACTGAAGGTCCCACGAACGACAAACACATCTGCTTTGGGAAAAGTGCAGCCCACAGACTCCTTAGGAGGGAGGGTGGTGGGACCGTGTCACATCCCAGGACATGCGGTCAGAAGAGACCAGTCCCTGGAGAAGGACGTCGTGCTTGGTAGAGCGGAGGGGCAGCAACAAAGAGGAAGGCCCTCAACGAGATGGACAGACACAGCAGCAGCACCAACAGACTCAGACACGGAGAGGACGGCGCAGGTCCGGGCAGTTTTGCACACGGCCGCTAGGATTCAGACCCTTCCCAGAGCATCTAACTACAACAGGAGCCCCAGGGTGGGTGTCTTCTCTTCTCAGTCTGAGGAGATTCTGGGTCACCCTCTTCCAAGAGGATGGGAGCTGGAAGTGGGGCCACTCACTCCTTCCTGACTACCACCCCCTTGGCGGTCTCTCCTGCCGCTCTCCACACCCTCTCGGCTCGCGCTTACGGTCTGGCCTGAGCTCTCCCATGATCCTGTGTGGCCTTGTCCAAGTGCTTCAACATGAGGTCCTCATGTGCCTTCCGCGAGAGGGTGTCTAGAGGCACGGCCAGCACCGGGTACCTAGAGGCATGGCCAGCGCCTGATGGAATAGGGTGCTAGCTTGTGACCCCAAAGGTAAGGTGATCAGATGTCCCGGTTTTTAACAATTTTTCCCGCGGCGTTTTTAAAAAGTCCCGCTTTTTGGAAAGAATGCACAAGTTAGGGTACACGGTTTTTGGCTGCCATGTGGCTATTTCGCCAGGATCTGAGTTTTATCAATGGTGTCCCGCTTTACCAATGTTAAAATCTGGTCATCTTACCCAATGGGCCTGGCAGGTGGCCAGTACACCAGGGGCTAGGTGGCTGGAGTTGGGCCATGCATAGGACTTTGGGGTGCCTGGTCTACTCAGACCTACCAGGAGGTCCCTGCCCAGTGGGGACACTAACCAGCCCTCACAGGCTCCTTGCCCCCGTCCCTCTGCCCCTCAGGGAGCACAGTGATATTTCTAAATACCCTCATCGGCTGTCCCTTCCCCCCGCCGGCCCCAGCAATGTTGCCCAGAGTCTCAGGGTCAGAGTCCCAGCTTCAAGGTGGCTATAACATCAACATGGGTTCACAGCGCCCCCGTGTGTGAAACAGGCGAGTCGTGGTCCAGGAGGCCCCAAGGGCTAGTTTTGGGGAATCAGGTCACCAGTCCTCTTTTCCGAGGTGCCTCTGGGTGGTGATGAAGCTCCAACCTCGCAGGGAGCAGCTCGGCTCATTAACTATCTGCACCCTGATGGCGTAGTGGTTACTTGCTGCCAATTGCGAGGCCAGCAGTTCAAAACCACCAGCTGCTCTGAGTGAGAAAGATGTTCCATAAAGAGTTCCAGTCTCGGGAGCCCACAGGGGCAGTTCTACCCTGTCCTACAGGGTCACTGTGAGTCAGCATCGACTCAATGGCAGGAGAGTGCGCCCCTCTGCTCCCCCCACTCCTGGGGACTCAAGTTAAGGGCCTTGCTTGTCCTGCAAGCCCATTGCCAAAGGCTTACCACTCGGCCAAGCCAAATCCAATGAGGTCCTCAAACCGTCTGTCCGTCCCCCCCCCCCCCGATATACAATGGTGACCTGTAAGGACCAGGAGCTGACTGGGGACCCCTGCCAGCATCTTGGGTCCAGAAACCCCCATTGACCTCCAGGCCTTCCCAGTCCTGCTCTGTTCCACACAGAACCACGATTCCTAGCCACTGACCACCAGCCCCAGCGGAAGCACCCTCCTCCAGGAAGCCCCCCGACTCCTCGTGCTTGACTAACGCTGAGCTCTCTGTGGAGCCATTGTTGCTCCTAAGGACAGGGGCCGGGCAGACGTGGCCCCGGGTTTCCAGGGCGGAGTGTCTGGATGCGGGTCACCAGGCCTGGCTTCGGAGGCACCGCTGGCTAAACTCCAATCTCCAACCTTTCATCTGGAAGCTGAGAGCCTTCGCTGTCTGCCTCACGGTGGGAGGGAGAGGCCCCACCATGAGGAGAGATGCAGAATAGAGAGTGGGGGGAATGGGTCAGGTGGGGTGTTTTGCCTTCTTGGGACAAGGGAGAGGGCTGAGGGCCGGGGTGAGGGCTCTCTCTCACACCCCGCCAAGCTCTATGGAGTTCGAATGGCCTCTCCGGCTCAGGTGGAGGGCGCCCTCCCCAGATGGGCCTCACCTTCAGGGCGGGTGAACTCCCGGAAGGTGGGCAGCGAGATGACGGTGTGGGAGATGGTGTGCACCGGGTCCAACACGCACGTCACGTCATTGGGAAGGCAGGACTTCACACAGCGGACGGTGTCCGTCTTCTCTTGGCGGAGCCTGTAGGGGAAGGTGGACAAGGTCAAGGCCTCCCCTGAACTGGGCTCCCCAGTCAGCACCGGGCCACTCTGCACAAGGCTCTGACACGATCAATGGAGAAATAAGGAGCGGTCAACTATTTCATCTTACTCCGCTCTCGGTCCACAGACCTGGAAGGAGCTGTCAGGGGACCACACGAAGTATCGCATTGGACAGAGGAGCCAGCTGCTCTAAAGAGCTGTTTAAAGCGTTGGAAGGTGAAGATGTTGTTTAGGGGATGAATGCACCTGCTCCAAGCCAGGGCATTTTTGGTCACCCCAAAGGCGTGTGAATGTCGGACAACGAGAAAGGAAGAAGACCGGAGGGGACTGGAAGGGTGCACTTGCAGTATGGAGTTGACAATGAATGTTGGAAGGACCGAGGACTGTCCTGGAGGAAATACAGTGAGAATGCTGCTTAGAAGCAGGAGCGACGAGACTTCAAGTCACATGCATACACTGAACACGCTATCAGGCCGGACCAGTCCCTGGCAAAGGACAGCGTGCTGGAGAAAGCAGAGGGTCGGTGAAAAAGAGGGAGACGCTCGGCGAGACAGATGGACACCACGGCTGCAGCAATAGGCCCAATGAAGATTGATTGCCAGGCGGGGGCACAGGACCGGGCAGTGTTCTGTCCAGTTGTCCATGGTCAGTATGCGTCTGAACCCACTTGGTGGCATCGAACAACACAGGGAGCCACAGCACAAGAGGCAGGTGTGGATACCGCCGGAACTTCAGTCCCAACTTATATCATGGGGTGGGCAAGGCTCCAGGTGGCCCTGCTGTGGGACACCTGCCCCAGGGACGGCTCTGTGGGGCAGCTGAGGTGGGGTCCGACAGCCTGGCCACTCCAATGGAGACATGTCCGGGTCCTTCCTGAAAACTGGTTCCCCGTGCGCTAGCTGCAGCTAAGCAGAGCTTTGACCCTTGACAAGCTTCACACTGAGCTTCCGTTTCCACCACAGACATTCACTCACTCACTCAGCAATTATGTCCGAGTGTCGGGGGCCAGGACCACCCAAGCAATCAGGAGAGTGCGGGACTGGCTTCACCAAGCCAGGGGCAGGTGGGGAGTAGGGGTCATAGTGAGGGATCGACGTGTCAAGTCCTCGTCGTCAGGCAGCAGGAAGGAAGGAAAAACAGTGGGAGGTCACGAACGGTCCGCGTCCCAGGCACTGTGCTGGACCCGACTCATAAAACATCCTCATCTCAGAATGAGCACCAGGAGAGCGCACGACCCAGAACGGAGGCAGAGTGGAAAGCCTGCGGAAGGGAGCGCCTGGGGCAGGCGGGAATCTGTCCGAGAAGGACAACGCAAAGATATCCCCACCAGGAACCATGGTGGTGCTGCAACCTGCAAGGCCAGGAGTTGAAACCACTAGCCACTCCAAATGAGAAAGACGGGACTTTCTAGTTACCCTTAGAGAGTTCCAGTCTCAGAAACCCCTGGGGGCAGTTCTACCGCGTCCCGTAAGGTCGCTGTGAGTCGGCACCGACTCGATGGCAATGAGTGTGGTTTTTGGAGACAGAAGTAAGCAAGAAGGTGTGGCACCCCGTCACAAGCGGGAAGGTTGGAAGAGCAGGAAAAAGCAGGCCGGCGTGTTGATTTCTGGCTCTTCCTGTTGCAGGTCACCTGTAGAATCCCCACCTGGGTCACAAAAACTTTCTCAGACACCTCGACACCTCTCCATGAGCTGCAGACCAGCCTCAACCCGCTCCTTTGTCCCCATAGTTGGCCCTACCGTGACCTCCACAGCAATTGTGTCCTTGGACGTCTTTAGAGTTTTATCACATAAGGTTGCATCTCTAGACAGAATCCTTGGACCTGCCCATTCAGTTACTTTGGCTCTCTTTTAAAGTCTTTTTTTAAAAAAAAATCTTTAAGTTTCCCATTATATTGAAAGTACCGTGGACTACTCAAAGGACAGACTGATCTGGCTTGAAAGAAGTACGGCCAGAGTGCTCCTTAGCGGCAAGAATGGCCAGACTCCGTCTTCTACTTTGGGCATATTGCCCAGAGAGACCAGTCCCTGGAGAAGGACATCACGTCTGGTAAAGTGGAGGGGCAGCAAGAAAGAGGAAGGCCCTGAAGGAGATGGACGGACACCATGGCTGCAACAGTGGGCTCCGGCACAGGGCCCGTGGTGAGGGTGGTGCAGGCCCGGGCCGTGCTTCGTTCTGCTGTACATAAGGTCGCTGTGGGCTGGACCCTACTCGATGGCACCTAGCAACAAGATCCTCTCTATTCTTTATTCTGCCAAACAACGTACGTGCTAAAGCATCTCAAGAGTTTGTCCTGTGGAGTCTCCCGAAGTCTAGATTTTGTCAATGCATGCTCATGGTACAATTCAGCATGTCCCCATCCTCGGGAGCTGGCTCCAGAAGCCTGACCAGACCCAGGCTCTGTCCCTTCGGTGGTTAGCAGCCTGGTGTATAGCTACCCCGACCACCGGGGCTCCTTCTGTCCCCTTGGCAAGATGGTAGATGGCAATGTATGCTCTATCAGGAGACACATGTCTGGGTTTCTTACGCGATGGGCTGCGATCCTCAGGGTCGGCAGTTCGAAACCACCAACAGCAACTCGGGAGAAAGACTGGGCTTTCTACTATCGTAAACATTTACAGTCTCAGAAACTCACAGGGGTTGAGGGGAAGCTGTGAGTCAGCACTGAGTGAGTTTGGTTTGGCTTTGGAGCTATTGATGCTAGAACTTCAATCCAATGATTCAACTGAAATTGCAAAATGACAGGAGTCTGATCCTGTCCTTATATCTTTTCCATTTATTATATGAGGGCTTCAACTATTACAATTGTTATCATTTACGGAAGCTCAAATGTCCTCATCTTGGGCCAGTGGAAAATTCAAGTTTGCACCTATTGACATAAGTTTTCGTCATTCGATCATGTCCTTGCTCCCAGGTAGGACAAGTCATTGCCACCTCATCTTAAATTTTCATTGATTTCCCCCGTTTCCATTCCTTTTTCCCTTAACCCTCTGAACTTTGTCCTTAGGTAAAGGCTGAAGTGGTTGATCTTACATGGTTGATAATGCTCAGGTGAAGGCCCTCACTAGCATTGCTGTTTCCCTTCTATCTAGACGCATCTGTTTGGCTGAAAATTGAGCCATGCGGGTGAGGTGAGCTCCAGGCCTGAAGAGTAACTCAGGACCTTAGTCTTGGGGGTTCCACCAGTCTCTACCCAACCACTGATCCTCGTTTCTTTTATCTGATTTTGAATTTTGTCCCATATGTACCTCCACTCCATCCAGGACCTTTCAATGAGATCGTTTTCAGAGCAGGTGGTGGTGATAGTGGGGCACCATCTAGTTCTCCTGATCTCAGGGTTGTGGAGACTGATGGTTCATCAACCCATTGGACAAATGTTTCCAAATGTCTCTTAATTGCCATCAGTCTTTACTGCTCCAGAAGAGGAAAGGCCGATAGATGCTCACAAACTTTTAATACCCCAGCCACTACTCACCAAAGGGTAATGTAGGGCATTATCTTTGTGAACTATGTAGTGCCAATAGATGGTGGTGGTCCCCAAAACGATGTTCTTGAGCCCTGAGGCCCACAAGGTAGTACTCATTGTTCCAAACCTGGAATCATTCATTTCCCCAAGGTGGGATTATTTGTGTGTTTTGTGGGTGTGTTAGTAGAAAACTATGTTTCAAAGCCATAATCTAGACACGAGGGATGCTTAGTGCTACTGGGTTGGTTATTATTTCTAGCCCTTTCCAACGGACATTTAAAAATGTAAAATAAATCATAAATTCACACTGATATTTCCAATTCAAAACAAAGACCACTGGATTTTCTTTTGTTGTTGTTGAATCTCTAATATATTACAAAGGGATCTCTTTTCTTTTACAGCAGTGGTTCTCAACCTGTGGGTTGCGACCCCTTTGAGGGTCAAACGACCCTTTCACAGGGGTTACCTGATTCATCACAGTAGCAAAATTACAGTGATGAAGTAGCAACAAAAATTATTTTATGGTTGGGGGGGATCTCCACAACATGAGGAACTGTATTAAAGGGTGGCAGCATTAGGAAGGTTGAAAACCACTGTTCTACAAGAAAAATCCTAGTTCCAAAGGATGCAGGAATGATAGAAGATCCCATAATTACTTAGTTTATCCCCTACTGCACACATGATATCAATGCCTAAGTTACTACTATTAACACAATTGTGATTGTCAGGTGCCAGTGGGTTAATTCCCACACATAGCAATGCCAGGCACCACAGAAGGAACTCTGCTTTCATTACTGAGACTAATGAAGTTATTTAGGGCAAATTCTCTCAGTTCTACCCACAGTTCTTAAATAGACGTACTATGTCTTCGTGATTTCAGCATATAATGACTCAGACCATGCACTCTCTCCCTGATAGCACTCATTTAGCTATAGTCTTACACATTAAATGCCCACAGGCTTTTTTTTGCAGGGTGGTAATAGTTTGGTCCATGGAAGCCCATTTTGCTGGGTATAAAAGATCGTGGCCCATATCATCCATGTTAAATCCATCACTCTGGCATAAATTGATGCTGTCAAAAGCTCTGGTGTTTTCTCCTCCTAACTTACTTGCTGTTTTTGCCTAGCTGCCCAGAGGGTTTTTTCCCTTTTCTTTTTAGTCCAACAATTTTACCAAAACATGTTTGGGATTGCTTGTGATGGGTTGGCGTTGCCAAATCCAAAAACAAAATGAAAAACCTACTACTGTCAAGTTGACTCTGACTTATAACAATTCAAAAGGGAATATGAAAGGAGTCCTGCCTGGTGGCGCTGCCAGGGAGGAATTGGACTGCCAACTGCAAGGTCAGTGGTTCAAACCCACCAGCCAGTTCACCCCTCCCTTAATTTACAACTTTGAAAACCCTATAAAGACTCTCTCTGAGTCTGAATCCACTCAGTGGCAATGGGCTTACAGGATAGTTGAGAACAGCCCCATCAGATTGTCAAGGCTACAAACTTTTACAGAAGCAGGCTGCCCATCTTCTCCCCATGCTCTGGTATGGCTGATCTTCCCGTCAACTTCTGAATGCCTTAACCACTGTATCTCCAGGGATCCTTTAATCTTATCTGGTATGTGGAATTATTTTTTTTTTAATTTCTGGAAAGTTTCCTTGAGTTATCATTTTTAGTATATTTTTTTCTCCCTTCTGGGTTTCTTAATGCATGTTGGATCTTGGTTATCTTCAATATCTGTCATTTCCTCTTCAGGTCTCCTCATCTCTTTTGTCATTTAAACAAGTGTTTCTTCTTTCCAAGTTCTATTTTTCTTGTGTGTAGACTCGCTTTGTGGGCCTTCAAGTTTAATGTCTATTTTTGGAATTGCGTTTTCTAGGATTGTTACTTCCTGAGTTCTATCACACCATTTCCTTTTCCTTGTTTCATCCTGACTGGCATCCCCCCTCCCCCCCCCCCATGTTTTGATCATTTTCGTAACACTTTTAGTTTGTTTTGAAAGAGAAGTTGCCGTTCGACCTAGTCTGTAGGCATGCGTGTTATTACCCACAGGGATGTCATTCTGCTTCTGAATTTTTCTCTTCTAATAATTTGTCTGGAATCACACCCTGATACTTTACGGTTGATCATGTTTATGTGAAATCGATTTTCCTGAAACTTCCGAAGGGCGTTGTTCTGACCTCACAGAGAATCTATATGGGGCAGCTGGGTTTCTGACAAACCAGCTGCTGGGAGTGGATTCTGACTCCTGACACCTCCGTGTGTGTCAGAGGAGAGCTGTGCTCCATAGGTGTTCAGTGGATGGCCTTTTGGAAGTAGATTTCTTAGCCTTTCTTCCAAGCGGCCTCTGAGCGAACTCAAACTCCCCACCTTTCAGTTAGCAGCCAGTGTGCTAATTGTCTGCGCCATCCAAGAACTCCAGTTTTCTGATATTTTCCCCCTTTACCGTCTTCTCCATTGTCTCATTTCTACTCAATTTTTTATTCCATTTCCAGCTCTCTCTACCTCAAGTGTGAAGTCCTGATCGCTGGCGCAGCCTCAGAATTTCCTGGAGGCTAGTCTGCTAGTCCCTTCAATCCCCACAGTGTATACCTGCTACACACGGATCACTGAGTGAGCAAAATGCCTCCCAGTTTCAGCTGCTAGCCTCACATTGGTTCGCTGAACTTTCTAATGATTTCCTATCGGTTATTTTGATTTTCTCTGATCCCAGGACCATTGCACACTCCATTGCTTCCTACTGCCTTCTCCTGCAACCAAGGTCAGTACAAATAGTATTTGGGAGTTCAGGAAGACACCTTGGCATCTCATTTAGATCCAAATGTTTTCCCTGCATTTTTCTACTTTCTTATCTAACTGTACTGGGGCTAGGATCCAAAAGCTTCAAAAGCTATGCCTGTACCTTCCCAGACTCTGGGCTAGACATTTTGTAAGCTGTTATTTCTATTGCTACATGCCGCCAAGTTGGCTCACACATCTGGCAACCCTGTGGATAACAGAATGATGTGTGGCGTGTCCCTGTCCATCTCTCTTCGTAGCAGACACGCTGGAGCCCACTACGCCAGTCCTCACGGAGGTCTTCCCCCTTGTCGCTGACCCTTTACTTTATCAAACATGGTGTCCTTCCCCAGGGACTGGTCCTTCCAAATCAGAGTAAGCAAGAGGACATCTCACCATCCTTATGTCTACGTATATTTCTAGCTATACCTCTTCCAGGACAGGTGTTTTTCCTCCTTCTGATTGTCCGTGATGTAGTCGACATTCTTCGCCAGCACCATAATTTACCCGTGTCCAGTCCTCTCTGTTCTTCCTTATTCAGGGTCCAGCTTTCACATACGTGTGAGGGGATTGAAAATGCCATGGCTTTTAGGTCAGGCACCCTTCCTCAACGTTCTTCTCAAAGTGGCAATGTTGTCCTTTAAGATTCTGAAGGTCTTTTCTCTCGGATTTGCCCAATGTCATATGCCATTGATCTCTTGAGCACCGGTTCCCTCAATCCACTCAGTCTTTACAGCTCTGAACCAACCTAGCTCGCCTCCTTCTTCAGTTCGCAAAATGCCCTGATTGGACTAGGGGGTTCTAGAACGGAGCCTGGCGGTCATTGCTAAGATGAAGCAAGAGTATCAATCTGTCTGGCAGGAACGGATCTCAGGAATTCCGTTCTCCTAACAGCAGTTGAGGCATAAGGTAGCACATGGACCCCAGAGCCAGGCTGCCTGCTGTGAATCCCGATCCCATTAGACACCAGCTGTGGAGCCTTGAGAGATTTACTAACACTGTGTCTCCGTGTCGTAATGAAATGGGATTCATCAGAGTACTTGCCCCAAGGGCGTTTGGGATGAATGAGTTAATGCTTAGGACACACCCTGGGCCTGACAAGCACTCCTTCACTGTTAGCTGTCATACCTGTTATTATTGCTATCAGTATTGTCATGATACTGATGACGATTGTCCTTTCCCCTGGGGAGTTTGATTCATCAGAACGATACAGCCAGAGGAGCACAGGCCTAGCTAGCAGTCAGAGCAATGGCAGAGCCATATACCAATGACCTTGGGCACATCCAAGCCCCCTGGCCCGTGCTCCTGGGTGCCACCGATGGTTAAACACTTGCCCACGAGACAACATAGTTGAAACCCACGCAGAGGTGCCTCAGCTGACAGGCCTGGAGATCTGCTTCTGAAAGGTCCCAGTTCGGAGACCCTGTCGTGCAGTTCCACGCTACACAGGTGGGGTCTCCTAGAGTCGGGTCCACCTGATGCCCAGCAACCGTTTGTAGGGCGACGTAGAGCAGAAAAGAGACAAGAGACTTCAAAAAGTGTGTGGGCAAATGGAATGGAAAGATAACAGGAGTTTTCCATGAACTTTTGGAAGCCCCCTCCCCGGCCCCTGCATTGCACGCTCTCCCTCCCCTAGGTCCTCCCTCCCACTGTCGCCTGGCCACAAGAAGGAACTGTCACCTGACCACAAGATGGAAAGTAAACACGAGTGCAGGCCAGGGAAGGGCTAGACCAACGCTGGGTGGTTACTGACAGGATGCGCAGGAGAAAGACTGGGAGACACACAGAGGCAGGTCTACCCTGTCTGTCCCAGGGTCGCTGTGAGTCAGACTCGACTCGAAGGCAGCGGCTCCGGCTTTCTAAGACACTGCTCGTGTGTTTTCTCATGTCATCTCCCAGGGAGGAGGCCCCCTCACGGAGCTCTGAAAGGAAAGGGACTCAGCCAGAGTCCGCACACTCGGGAGAGCAAGGGCTCCGGGGGCTCCTGTTCTTTCTCAGCCACACGATGGAGGGCCCCTGCTGGGCAGCCTCCCAGGCCTGCGGGCAGACACAGGGCATTCAGGGCATGGCGGTGCCAGCCTCCCCCGTGTTCCCACGGGAACACACACGCAGGGATGCCTTAGAATGGAGGCCACCTAAGAGGTGGGGACTTCAACATGTCCAGAAAAGCTCAGGCAGAGCTGAGTAGGTTCATGGTAGGAATGTCGGCCAGGGGCCTCCTGGGAAGCCTCGGCGGATTATTTGTCTGTTTCTCCTCTTAATATTCCTATGGACATGAGTGAAAGGAGTGCTTCTTCTGGCCTGAATGATCTGACCAGGAGGAAGGGCTGACTGAACGCAGGGCTGGAATCCCTGCTGTCCTCAGAGAAAAGATGCTATTTACAAAGTCTTGGAAATGCTCCCATTCATCCATCCATCCACCAACCCAGCCATTCAACCACTCATCCAGCCAGCCATCTGTCCATCCATCCATCCATCCATCCATCCATCCATCCATCCATCCATCCATCATCCACATCCTCTGTCCATCCATCCATTCAACCTCCATCACCCAAACATTCTCTCGTCCACACATCTGCACACCCATCCACCCAGGTTCCCTCACAGGTTCCCTGAACTCCACCCACAGGCTGATCGTCCTCAAGTGGCCAAGATTGCCGAGGTTCACCAGACACAAACCCTGTCTTCAAAAAGCCCCACCCAGCGGGGACAGCAAACACGTGACAACCCTAAATTTCATTAGCTGCTGTCAAGAATGATAAGACCAGTGGTTCACAACCTTCCTAATGCCAAGACCCTATAATACAGTTCCTCGTGTTGCGGTGACCCCCCGCAACCAGAACATTATTTTCCTTGCTACTTCATCACTGTCGTTTTGCTACCGTGATGAATTGGGCGACCCCTGTGAAAGTGTTATTTGACCCCCAAAGGGGTCGCGACCCACAGGTTGAGAACCAGACCAGTCAATCTTGTCTGACCCCCCCACATCACAGCAACCCATGACCACAGAAGGAAACCCTGCTCACTCCTGTGCCAGCCCTGTGGTCAGTTGGCATCAGGCCACTGTCAGTCACCGGGCTCTTAGAAATGACCAGGTCTTTTTAGAAATGACCAGGTCTTTCTTTCTGGGCCATCTGTCTGAAGCTCGGCTGCTTGCTCACACCTGCTCAGTATCAATAGCAACACAGAAGCTGCCATGACGCATTGGCCGGAGACGTCAACCCATGTCTCCCTGATGGAAAGGCAGGATGCTCCTGCTGGGTCGCCCCATCCCCGCCCATCAACACACCCACAAGGTGGGTGCTTTGCAGGAGTGGGCCGGGGGGCAGGGCTCACGGAAGCGCAGACCTTGGAGCAGTCTCCAGGGAGAACAGGAGCTGGCAGAAGGCCATTCAGTGACAGGCGGGCAACCCCTCTCACTCCCACAGGCAGTGGAGCTGGAGACCTGGGACACAGAAGGGGTCCGTGAAAAGGCTGGCAGAGGCCAGCTCAGGAGGGGCCTTCCCCTGCTAGTGGCACAGCCCCCTGTATGGGCTCCAGAGAGGCTGTAATCCACCCTCTGGCTTCAGCCCTGGAAGAGGAGGAGCCGGAAGTTGATTCTGACCAGAGGTCACCGGGAAGAGGCCTGGAGGACATGGTTAGGACATGTGTGTGTGCTCCGTGGAGGGTAACTGTCGCCTGGCCATAGGCACCAGCCACAGAGCGCCTCTCCCTGACCACAAGACAGTGCAGGGCCCCCGTTAAGTGCCTTTCCAAGAAGGCCTGTAGAACGCAGTCCTCGATCCACTGCCATGTCCTGCCCCGCCCGCTTCACATTTCTGCTTTGAAAAGGCCATCGGTGCTAGGAACACACTAGGCACACAAGAGCCAAGGTTAGTGTCAAGGCCCCCCATCTCCTCACCAGACACCGGCAGAACACCTATTGTGTGCTGGAGACCCCCGTAGCAAGCAAGACCTCACCTTCTTGTGGCCTGCAGGATGGGGGAGGGGGACAACAGCGAGCCACAGATCAGCAGGGCCTTGAAGGGAAGATGATAGGAGAATCAGAGTAAAATCACCCAGAGGGCCCAGGGAGCCTTCCTGGAGCCGAGGTCTTCCCAAATTGGGGCGCACAGGGGCCTGGGGCAGCCAAGAGCTGAAGGGCGGCCAAGTTCCATCAAGTTGGGCCTGGGAGGCGTTCTGAGGAAGTGTTCTGAGGCAGTCTGGATTGGATCTGAAGGGAGGGAGGTGCCACAGTGTGACATGTGTTTAGAAAGGATCCCTCGGGCTACAGAGCTGAGCGAGGGCCCTAGGGAATGATGGGGTGTGGGCGTGGGCACAGCATGCTGGGAGGCAGTGGCAGTGGGGAAGGCCCACGCTGGCAGGCTTGCAACAAAGGTATAAGCAGTGCTTGGTCAGCAAATGGGGGTCAGATGCCAGCCGTGTGACTGTGAGCAGACCACTTCTGGAGATGCCCTCCAAGCAAGCAGTGGGGGACAATGCAGGGTACCCAGACACCTCACTCCTCTGCTGGCCCGGCCTCCTCTGGCCTGGGGCCGAGCCCCTCCATGGAGACCACCGGCCTCCTCGGGGCCAGAACTGTGTCCAAGAGGCCGTGACGTAGCGGCAGCCTTTTCCCACCACAAACCGGAGCTTCTTTTTCAAGAGTCTGAGTTCCCCGCGGGACACAGCCATTCTGGCGTGGTCACATACTCCGTCCGGAAAGATTTACAGCCGTGAAGATCCCGGCGGGGGGTGGGGTGGAGGGCAAGGAGTGGGCAGTTCTACTCTGACCTATGAGGGTGGCAAGAGTGAGAATTGACTGTACAGTGGTCAGTGGGGGTGCTTCCAGACAGCACAGCAAGAAATTGGTAGGCACCAAGCAGGGGCCAGAAGAAACCCTGGGTTCGAGACCAATGACCTTGGACCAGCCCTTTCCTTTCTCTGGGCCTCCGTTCCCCCATCTGTTGGCGAGGGGGAGGGGCTGAGCGAGGCCACCACCTCGGTCCCCTGGGTCAACAAGTGGAGAGGCAGAGACTGGAAAGAAGGCCCAGAGACCCTATCGAAGGGACCCGTTCCGTGGGCCTCAGCCTGCTCTGACCCGAAATCCAGGGAGTGCCCAGGACAAGGACCACTGAGCATTGGGGTCACCTTATGAGACCCACGCGCTGGCCACGCCTTGTGCATGCCCAGTTGCACCAGCTGGGCCGGCTCGTCTCGGAGAGAGAAGCGCGCACGAACCCACACCCTCCCGCAACAGAAGCCAGGCAGTGAAGCACGCAGGCCACGTGGCCTGCTACACTTTATTCAGATCCAGGGAGAGTGTTGGGGGGCAAGGTGGGGGGGTGGGGAAAGCGACCAGGGGCCACGGCCCCAAGCAAGCGCTCAGAGCTCAGCGGAGACAAAGATGAACAGCTTGGCCACAAAGGAGCTGACGGTGCCGTGGCGGGACAGGTCCATCTTGATGGTCAGGAGCAAGTCCCGGGGCTCGGGGACCGGCTTGGTGAGGGCCACCACGCCACTGTGGTGGTTCACCTTCTGGGTGGTGAAAAAGCCCTCCTCGTTGCCGCTGGTGATGGCCAGCTGCACGCTGTCCCCGGGGACGGAGCTGGAGGGGCCCATGCGGAAGACCACGGCGGGCACTTGGATGTTGGTGGGGAAAGAGAGGTAGTAGTAGGTTATTCTCAGAGGCAGCTTGGGACACTCTTGAGGCTCAGGGCAAGGCAAGCGCTCACAGCGGCTGCAAGAAAGGGGGGCAGAGACAAGAGGTGCGTTAGGGCGCATTCAGCAAGCGAGAGGGCTACGAGGCAGGAGAAGCGGGGGTGGGGTGGGGGTGGGCTCGGGGGGCCTGCACAGGCCTCCAGCTGCCCCTTGAGGTCATCAGGTAGGTGGGAGGAACACCCCTCACTCACCTGGGGGAGGTGCTGTGGGACCTCAGCCTTGGACTCAGGGATGACCCGCTTCCAACACCCTCGGGGAGGCCGGGGGGCGGGGGACAAAGGTTGTGTCCCCCATCTCACCGGCCGAGCCCCCACCCAGGGACACACTTCTGGGCATTTGCTGCCCTCTGAGTGTCGTCCAGGACCCTGGCCTCTTGCCCGATGGTGGACAGGGTCATAGACAGTGCGTGAGTCTCGGTAAATAAGGCGAAAAGTGTCTCCACCCGAGCCAGCAGGCTGTCCCCCAGATGTGGAGGGCTTGGCTCCTCATCGTGCATTCTCCTGAACACCTGCTACAACCGAGCTAAGAGGGTGTGCCGAGCCCCATTCTCTCCGATGAGGAAGCGGAGGCCCAGAGAGGTGAGCGGCCTTACTGAGGGAGGGAGGGTTGTGTTTGGGTGGATCCCTGCCCCCAGCTCCCACAATGCCACGAAGCCTCGGGACCCAGGGCCAGCACCCCCTGTATGGCCACAGGGCCGAGAATGGTGACAGGGACCACTGCTATCTGCCTGACAGACGGAGCCTGTGATGGTAATTTCCCGTGACAAGACGGGGACAGATTCCCACCTTCTGTGACAGAGGTGGACATAGACTCCAACTTCCAACAGCGGAGTAAGCAAGGTACGATTATCCTTGGACAGCAATGATGAGCAAGTTTCACTTCCCGTGCCAAGACAGAGACAGGGTCCCACTTCCTGAGACCAGAAGGAAGCAGGCTAACTGCCTGTGACAGGATGGACACAGATTGTGACTTCATGTAAAAGGAGACGGATCCTCACACCCCGTGACAGGGGACAGCCAAGTCTGGGGAGACTTCATCTTCTCAGAGGAGACCAGCAGTGAGGACCCACAGGGAGGAAGGCCCTGGAGAGATGGACAGACACAGCGGCTGCCCCAATGGGCTCAGGCGTGGGAACGATTGTGAGGATGGCGCAGGACTGGTGGGGGTGGGGTCCATTCTGGTGGGCATGGGGTTGCTATGGGCACCTAACAACACGACCAGCGATCATGAGTTCTCATTTCCTGCGGCAGACAGGACAGCTTCCAACTTCCTGTGTCGGGATGAGGGCGGGACTATCTTCCTAGGACAAAGCGGAAGCAGATTCCCACGTCCTGTGACAGAACAGGAGGCAGCTCTAACTTCCCGGGACAGGACTTCCTGTGACGAGGCAGGGGCAGGTTCCAATTCCCCGTGACAAGATAGGAGACAGATTCTGACTCCCTGTCGCAGGACAGTGGGAGCTTCCAAATCCCTGTGACAGGCGGGGGACAGGTCCTGCCTGTGCCTCAGGAGTCCCTGGCCCGCCACTCTGAAGCTGGCCGTGGGAAGCAGAGGCCAGGGGGGAGCCTCCCAGAGCTGGCAGAGCCCACCCCCCAGCATTCACCATCTCCACCAGGTCTGCCGCCTGGAGCACCCACCCTCTGTGCCCGACCTCGCCACCCTGCCACGGGTCCCTTTCAGCGTGGGCCCCTTGCCTGTGCTGAGTCTCTCGGTCTTACTTTACACCTGGCCTTCATCAGAGTGGGGTCTTTGACATGGCAGTTCCAGGCTGTGTGTCAGAACTTAGAATAAAAATCTTATCCTTCGCCCAGTCACTCGCCATTCGGAGCGCTCGGACAAAAGGCCCTGGGAGGGAGCCTGTGCAGGTCAGAGCACTGGGAAGGGCCCAGGGGAGATGCCCTGAGAACTACCCTGGCCCCAGCGAAATAGGTGTGCCCCACGTGCAGAGAGGGCTCAGGGAGGGGGCTGTTCCCCCGCAGCGGAGTTTCTCCTGGGCTCCAGCACCAGCTGCCAAGTCTGGGGTCTCCTTCGACTCGGTCATTTCCCTCATCCTAGAACAAGGCAGTGGCCACCACTGGGTTCCAGAGTCAGCCTGCCCTAACTGAAAGCCTTTATAAGCACACACACACCCCAAACCCATCATACACACACACATTACATGTGTACACAAAGCTCACACACACTATACACAGCACCCATTTACACACACCAAACTAATACCCTCTATATACATACCACATATGCACACACAGATCACACATACACACTCTACACACCACACCCACTAGACACGCATACCACACACATCGCATACACACACTCCATACACCAGATACACATCACTACACATTTCACACACACTACACACACCACATATACACAGCGCACACACCGTGCACTGCACATACATGAACCACTGTATTTACTACACACATCATTTACTACACATACACACACCACACGACATACACACATACCACATACTTGAAGCGAACACACCACTCACACTCCAAAGTCAAAGTTAAACTCACGGCCATGGAGCAGACTGACCCACAGTGACCCCTACAGGACAGGGTGGAACTGCCCCTGTGAGTTTCTGTGACTGTGACTCTTTGTGGCAGTGACATCATCTCCTGTCAACTGGCGAAGGGGTGGAGTCTAGTCTGTCAATCAGCTCACAGCTTGAAGACCTCATTTGGGAGGGGCAGAGGGAGATAACTAGCCCACTGGAGGCCAGACACATGCTCACTCTCCACTACACGCTCCTGCGGACAAGCCACATGGAGCTTCACTGATAGCGCCAGAGCCCTGGAGCTGGAGGAGCCACGTGGAGACCCACGCCAGTGCTGAGATGCTTCCACCGTACCTGGATCCACAAGACTTCCCGCCCACTGGCCTGTGATCTTCCTGCATTTGGCATCATTGCATGTGTTGCGTGAGTCTGAAGAGAATTTTATAGACTGGTATCGGGCATGTGGGCTAATATAGGATTTCTGGACTTGATCTGGACTGGGATGTTTTCTCAATGTTCAATTACTCTTTTATATTCACTCATATTAAGCTCTTTCTCATACACACTTGAGTGTCCATGAATTTGCCTCTCTAGTTGACCAAGATTAACACATTCTTTATGGGAGCAGAAAGCCTCATCTTTCTCCCGAGGAGCGGCTGATGATTTTGAACTGCTGATATTACGGTTAACAGCCCAAAGCTTAATCCACTACGCCACTCATACTATACTTACATGTCACACACACCCACACACACTTTGTTCACACACATAAGCAAACATCACATACATGAGCCCTCATCATACTACACACACATACACTACACACACGCATCTCACACCCACCCACATCCCCATACATGCTAAATTCACACACCAAACCTCATCCCACAGACACACACTCAAGTGCACAGTACACGCCCCCAGTTCTCCACAGGGGGAGGGGGGAGGGCTGTGCTACTTCCCCCTGAGATCTGCACCCCATCCAAGGACGACTTTCGAGGCGCCCTATGAAAGCCTTAACCCGGCCGGCGGAGAACGTGAAAAGCACGGGGTGTGTGCACTGCTCAGCCCCGCTCCCAGGGCCGCCACATGCCAGAGCGGCACACCCTCCCCAGGAACCAGACCCTGGTCATTCCCGGGAGCTCCCCAAGCCTCCCTGAGGCTGACTCAGGGTCTTAGGGCCATCTGACTCCTAGCAGACCACTGGCCCACGATGCGCGACCCCTCTGCCTCTCGAGTTCCGGGATGCCCTCCTGTCGTGGGGGCCTGGGTGCCACCAAGTCAATGCTGACTCAGAGTGACCCACGTGACAAGGGAGAACTGCCCCCCCCCCCCGGGGATCTTCCAAGGTCATTATCTTTAAGAGCCCGGTGACACTTTGCATTCAGCATCGGGCTGCTCACCGCCGGGCCGCTGCTCCATCAGTAAAGCCATACAGGCTCACGGGGAGTTGTTGTGACTTTGGGGGTGGGGCTCGGGGATTCATCTTGGTGGAAGGAGATCTCCAGGCCTTTCTTCCTCAGAACGACTGGTGGGTCCGAGCCACCGGCCTTAACCATTGTGGCTCTTCAAGTCTCTCCTGCTCCATGCCCACTTTATTAGAACATTCCAGAATTGACAGCACTTCAGAGCTTAACTACTGCATGAGACCAGCTGCCTGACAGAGGGACACAGCACATACCCCTTGGTCCATCTCAGTCAGGATGGGACGGGTTGTCTCGTCGAATCTAGTTCACAGGCTGGGCACCAGCACCCCGTCACCCAGACGCCAGAGGGCATGCACCCTGGGCTCTGCATTCGGCGCCTGTTAGACTGAGCTGCACACTCAACAATAGCCGTGCCCTGATGGCTCAGCTCCACACCCTCAATCAGGACACCCAAGTCCCATGAACACACAGTCACGGGCAGAACCAGCGACAAACAACCACACCTTCCAGGCGTGTCCTCAACCAAACGCACCCGCCATCTTGGCCACACCGGCTGGCCATCTATATTTCTCTCTGCTGGGCATCTCTGAGTCCGCTGCTCTTGTCATTCTGGAAACCAGCCTCAGAGACTGGCCAAAGCAGAGGGGACGCCAAGCGCCCAACCCTGTCTGTCTGTCCACCCTCAGGCTAAAGTCATCCCCCTAGGGGAGGAAATGGTCAAGGTTCTGCCGATCGAGAGGATGCGTCTATCCCACGGTGGGCCTTGGTAGCGGAGGAGACCCCTCTGAGGGTGGGAGGGAGTCACGTGGTCAGGTCCTAGGGGGCTTGCTGCATTGGGGAGGCTGGGCCTGGCGCAGCTGACCCAGACAGGGAGGAGGAGGAGAACCTGCAGGCCCAGGAGAGACTCACACAGGGAAGCCTAGGATGGAGGAGATGGGGGTGCAGATGAGGAGGGAGGCAGAGGGGGCAGGAAAGAAACAGACAGAGACTCTAACTCCTTCCTGTCTGGGCTCCCTGAGCCAGTGTGTCCTGTGACCTCCTGGTGCCACCACAGAGCTGATGGGCGCTGTCCTCCCAAACACAGCTCTTTCTGGTTTTGAAACCTCGTTCCAAGATCGGGAAAGGACAGTCTCCTCGAAGACCCTCAGAGGACAAAGCAAAGGCGACATCAAACCAGGGCCATCGGCAGATCGCGACTCACGGCACCCCTTGGGGTGGCGAGTAGAACTGAGCTGGAACCCCCACCCTGTCGGCTCCCCCCATGGTCCTCAGAGAGGCCAAGGGGATGTCACATAAAAATGTCAAGCCCCTCTGGTTAGGGCTGGCTGGTCCCCCTCCCTGTCACTTGTCAGTGACTCCTAGCCTGGAGCAGTCCCCCTCAGCTGAGTCAACCCCTGGGGACCATCAGACTGAGGGGTCCAGGCCCAGGCCGGCTTCTTCTGCCCGGATGCTAAGCTTCAGACTGCTCCCTGCCTCATGACACGAGTCAAGAAATGAGAGCACTGCTACCAGAGGGACCCCGAAACCCCTGTATGTGAACATCATGTCCCCTCATCGTCCTCTCCTCGCCCCTGCACCTGTCTCTCCCAGTAGAGAGGCACCACCTCCATCCAGGCCCCCCGGGTGGTACACACGGTTTGCACTCGACTACCATAAAGGCCGGCGGTTCCAGCCCACCCGATGGTCCCACGGAAGAAAGGCCAGACAACCTGCCTTCTGGAGAGATGAGAGCCAAGGAAGGAACCACTGGATGGAAAAACAGTGTGTTCCCTATAGATCCTTCACCCAAATCACAATGAAAAAAAATTACAAGGAAACCCCTCTGCTCGCTGTGAGTTAGAACTCACAGCAAGATGGGGGTCACATAGTGTTTGGGGCCAGCAGCGGTTCCATGAAAAGACTGCTTGCTTCTATCACAAGGAAGAGACGAGCCAGTCAGGGTGCAGTGTAGCACCGATGAAACATACAAACTTCCTCTAGTTCTTTAATGCTTCCCCCCACCACTATCATGATCCCAATTCTACCTTACAAATCCAGCTAGACCAAATAAGAGTTGGAAACACAGGGAATCCAGGACAGATAAACCCCTCAGGACTGATAATGAGAGAAGTATTACCAGGTGGGGGGGACGGAGAAAGGGGAAACCAATCACAAGGATCTACCTATAACCCCATCCCAGGGGGATGGGCAACAGAAAAGTGTGTGAAGGGAGACAGTGGACAGTCTAAGACATGAAAAAATAATAATAATTTATAAATTATGAACAGTTTATTTGGAAGGGGGAAAAATGAGCTGATACCAAGGGTTCAAGTAGAAAGAAAATGTTTTGAGAATGATGGCAACATATGTACAAATGTGCTTGACACAATGGATGGATGATGGATTGTGATAAGAGCTGTAAGAGCCCCCAATAAAATGATTTCAAATAAAAGACTTCTTGCCTTCCACGGGAGAGACCTGGGATCCATTCCCGGCGAAGGCACGTGGTGCAGCCACCAGCTGTCTGAAAGTGGAGGCTCGTGCGTGGCTCGGGTACTGGACAGGTCTCCGTGGAGCTGACGCACTGAGACAGACTAGGAAGGAAAGGCCTGGCCACGGGTTCTGTAACGCTCACAGCCACTGGAATCCCACGTGGAGCAGTTCCATATGTACCACATGGGGTCATCACATGTCGGGACCGGCGGCAGGGCCGAGGCCTTTGTTATTCCTTTTCAGGAGACTCTGAAACCTCTAATCCTCAGGACTTTCCAAACCAGGTGTATCTGGTAGAATGGGACCCAGAGGGGCCAGGGCACCACCCAAGGCCTGGCCCCAGGGAACGAGGGAGCCATTAAAAAAAGCATCCCAGCATGGCCTCAGGGATCAGGTGCCAGTCATGACCCTTCACAGCCCAAGACTGGCTTGTTGGATCTGGGGTGAGCTTCGGGGACACACAGCAGAGAGGGGCCCCACAGGAACCTTCACTCACAGGGAGGTTGGAGGGCCGCTCCTCCCCCAGGTCAGGAACCAGGGCCCTTACTAAGAAAACACTGAGCAGTGACACAAACACGAGGGGACGCCAGCCGACTGACTGACTGACTGACTGACATACCCAAAGCCTCCCTTCCCAGAACACAACGGACCTTTCCAGAACACCAGGGCAAGCCCCAGTGTTTGCAGTCAGAACCTCACCCCGTCTCTGGCTCCAGCCCACTTCCCCAGTCTCTGCTCACCGCTGGCCACTGGGTGGCACCTGTGAGCAGGCGTTCATAGCCCAAACCACTGCTTTCTGGTCATCTGGCTCCCCGCGACCCTGTAGGTCAGGGTAGAACTGCCCTGTGGGTTTCCTGTGGGGCAGAACGCCTATCTTTCTCCCGATGAGCAGGTGGCAGTTTCCCACTGCTGACCTTGCAGTTAGTTAGCAGCTCAAGGGCTTCTCTGAACAAAGACACTGCCAGACGGCAAGGGGACACTCTGGAATGACTCTCATGACGGCTAGGACTCAGAGCCGTCCACCTGCTCTGGGAGGACACGGCTTGGACCAGGGACTGTGCCCAACTTCTACCTTGCCCTTATCAGAATCCCCGCTTTGCGTGGCTAAGAAGTCTGATGAAACTGCAGCATGGGGGCACGCAGCCACCTGACACTTACGGGCCACCTACCGGGCAGAAATGCAGCGCCCAGGTTTGTCCCCAACCCCCCTCCTCCCCTATCACTGTCCTGTGTCCACACACCCCCCCCCGCTCCCCTCCCCTTCCTGCCTGCTCCAGCCTCCTCACTGCTGGGACCTTTTCTTCCCCATTAATCCCCTGGGTCCACACCCCAGGCCAGTCCTTCCACCCTACCCACACCTCACTTCCAGCGCCCCCCAACTGAGCATTCTAGAACTAACTCCCCGGTAACTACCTGTTGCACTCCGAGCCAGGGGTGGGGGCATGCACACAGTAGGCATTTGGTGAGCTCATCCCAAACAAGCAAATGCTTTCTCAGCAGTGTGTATGTGTGTGTGTGTGTGTGTGTGTGTGTGTGTGTGTGTGTGTGAGAGAGAGAGAGAGAGAGAGAGAGAGAGAGAGAGAGAGAGAGAGAGAGAGAGAGAGAGAGAGAGAGAGAGAGAGAGAGAAGGCCCCCATGGCACCAGGAGGCAGGAGGCAGTGTGGGCAGAGCTGGTTCTGCTGCCTCGGACTTGGGAGGAGGTGGGTACAGACACAGCACCAGGGCCTCCGCCTCCTGCGTGGGTCTCCGGGCGCATCTAAGTTCCAAATCAGACACAGTAACCCATCCTCCAGAGACCCAGGGCCCCGAGCCACCAAAGGTCAGGGAGCGAACAAGCTAGCGCCTGTGACCAAAGGCCAGAAGGCCTCTCAGTGACTCCGCACCCCCATCACTGCCCACTGGGAACTGTGTGACCACGGGCTGCTTGGTATGCTGCCTGCAGCAGACCCGGGCACAGTCAGGCCAGGTAGGAAGCCGGGTGTGTGTGTGGGGGTGCTTTTTGACCAGACAGAGCTGTTGCCAGAGGAACATGCAGGCTCGTTGGGGAGGAGGGTGTAGCCAGCAGCCAACACCTCTAGAGTTCAACAGAAGACACAGGTTTCAGGGGAGACCAGAGACATCTGAGCACTGGAAGCCAGGCCGAGCCCGGGCAGTCACCCTCTGCTGAGCAGGGGCACCTCGGGGAGGGCCAGCCTGGCTCCCCGTCAGGCTTGGACAGACTTTAGCAGGTAACAGAGCCACTGAGAGTCTAATGAGAGACGACACACACTGGAGACCTTGGACACATGACACCTCGCTACATGCTCCCTCTGCATCACTGGGGGAACTTTCCGTGCTGGGTCAGTGGGGTCACAAGGCACGCTCCTGAAGCAGGTCAGCCCTGGAGCTGTGTTTAAAACCACGGCGGCCATCTGAGACTGGCTGGGGTCTTCTAGGGGCAGAGTGCCGTGGTAAGGGCCAGGCCTGCAGGCTCCCCTGAGGAAGGAGCTCGGGGCACCCCCATAGGGCACTATGAGGCTGGGGAGAGTAGGCATACAGAGACACAAGCCACACGGTAGGAGGTGAGAGAGCGAGGGAGTGGCCAGGCTGGGTCCCTCGAGAATACCACCCTGACAGGTCACGTGGGTCCGCAGCTCGTGGCTGTCCAACAGGGAGGGCGCCACCACTTCTGGCTCAGCTGGGGAGATGGCCCCCACTCTGGCCTCTCTCTGGTCTCACTGGGGAGGAAAGGGGGCTGCCCAGGGGTGAGCCCGCTGACCTCATTCAAAGGCACAACCTCGCCGGCCTGAGGGGTCTGAGACTAGAAGCACTGATCTTCCAATGCGGAGACCTCAGAGGGGGCTGGGGCCTGGGCCCCAGAAAGGCACCACAGAGCATCAGGCCCGAGACCGAGGGACTTACGTGTCTGCGGAGCGGCGGTAATTCGGGGGGCAGGTGAAGGAGAGGCAGCGGAAGCCGCCCTGGATGTTGAAGCAGGTCTCGTTGACCGAGCAGTTGTGGATGCCGGTCACGCACTCGTCAACATCTGCAAACAAGCAGAGGCCGGGGCTCAGGAAGCTTCCAGACACAGGCAGCCCGACCTCCCACCAAGCAGGACCTTCAGGAACTGCTCTGCCCTGGCCAGCCCTTTGGTTCAAGGGCATTCATGTTGATGGGATGTCACCTGGACGTACAGTCAGGAGAGGATAGACCGGCCCCTGGGGAAGGACGTCACGCTTGGTAAAGTAGAGGGGCAGCGAAGGAGAGGAAGGGCCTTGACGAGATGGACGGACACGGGGCCTGCAACAACGGGCTCCAACATAACTGTGAGGATGGAGTGTGCGGGACCAGGCCCTGTGGTGTTTGTTTGGATCCGTGCCCGGGGGCAGGGGGTGTCTCTGTGTCTGGGTGCAGGAACCCACCCGAAGGCCCCAACAACACGGACTTCGTATTCACATTCCTTGACTGACCCACGCCGTCCTCACAATTCCTGAGGCCAGTGGTCTACTGACACCTTCGGGAGACGCTAGGACACCTGCCTAAGGGCACCCATGTCATAAGTGGCACAGCCAGACAGGCTGGCGCCCGGTGCAGCCCCAAACGACCAGCCCCTCCTTCACTTCCTCACGCCGGCATCTGACCTGTCAGGGCTCGCCCCAAATTACAGGGGAGTGAATGGAGGCCCAAAGGGGCCTTCAGAAAGTTTGCGGAAAATGTGATGGAATGATAATGGCATTTCCCCAATGGCAGTGACACCATCTCCTGTCAACTTGAGAAGGGGTGGAGTCTAGCCTGTCCATCAGGTCGCAGCTTGATGACCTCATTTGGAGGCACAATGGCGATAAACAGCTCACTGGAGACCAGACCCACTCTGCCTTCTCTTTCTTGCATATGAGACACTCAGAAAGCTGGAGGAGTGTTGAGATGCTTCCACTGCCACTGGATCCACAAGACCACCTTTCTACCCACTGGCCTGTGATCTTCCTGCATTCCGCATCATTGCATGTTACATGAGTCTGAAGAGGAAATTACAGACTAGTATCAGACATATGGGCTAATATCGGACTCTGGACTTGATCTGGACTGGGCTGTTTCTTAATTACTCTTTGACATGGGAGGTCTCTGGATTTGTTTTTCTAGCCAACCCAGACTAACACACTCCACGAGCCTCTTGAAGTGCCTCCTCGCTATCAACCAGGAGAAAGATGGATCTTTCTGCTCCCATAAAGCTATGGCCTCGGAAACCAGAGGCAGTTCTACCCTGTCCTATGCACCGGGGTCGCCGTGAGCAGAATCAACGGCAGTGAGTCACTCAGTGTCTGTAGGAGGGGATGCCAGTTCAGGCCAGACCATCAAGGGCATGATAGGATAGGAGTCATCCCTCCTCTCACACACATCCGGGGGCAGCAGACGTGGGGTCCAGGGAATACCCAGGTAAGAGAAGCTACAAAGAACATGCCCTAAATCAAGGGGATATCTTCCTGCCGAGTCTGAGAGGACGCAGACCTGAGGCCAGGGGGAGGAGGCCTGATCAGGACCAGGAGAGGCGAACGCAGCAAACCGATCGAAGGTCTACACAAGCCCCTGCCTACCCTTGACCACAGCCCCCTCTCGAGGACCCACAGAAGCAGAACTCAGGATCCACGTAGGGGGTTCATGAGGGACAGACTGGGTGACTCCAACCCCTGTGACTGACTGTGTTTCAGGGACAGTGAATCAGGATGGTTCTGGAACCTTCCGTTTTTTTATGTCTCAGTGAAAAGGCACAGGAGGCCAAAGTGCCCCTCAGAAGCAGGCACCAAACACAGGTCAGACGTTCCAGGCCCCTCTCAGCTAGCCCTTGTGGGAGCAGGGTGGGGGGCGGCCAGGCCAGGCCCTCACAGCTGTTACTGTCCACAAACACAGGCTTTGAGCTTAATGTTCTCATACCCTATGGGGTGTTGAAACTATGTGGTGGGCCCTCAGGATAGCGGGCCCCCCCATCTGGGGCTTGACATTCCTCACTTAGCCCTGGGCCCACATTAAGAGCTGAATGGGGAGGCAGGAGGCCCAGGAAGACAGGGCCACATCCCAAGAGCTGTCTGCCCACCCTGGCTTCCAGGAGGCAGCAGAGGTCAGCTGGTGAAGAGGCAGGTATGTGAGAGCCAGATGGGGGCAGGACACAAAACCCCTATCTCCCAATGCCCCTTAGTCTGAGTGGCTCCCGGGGCAGTTTGTACCTAGCACCCCAGTGGAGCCCCGGCGGCCCTCAAACTCACCTTGGCAGTTGCGGCCATTGGAGGCCAGCCTGTAGCCGGACGAGGGGCAGCTGCACTGGAAGCTTCCGGGGATGTTGATGCAGCGGTAGGAGCAGATGTGGCCCCCAGTGGGCAGGGCACACTCGTCGATGTCTGGAACAGGAAGATCCACTTGTCATCCCACAGCTGGGCAACCAGCATGGGACCCGCCCCTAACCCCATGCCCCTAGTCCCTGCCAGCCAGTGATCAGGACCCAGGAGTTCACTTGGGACTGGAGCGAGGAGGTGGGTCCAGGCCCATTTAATGGAAGGAAAACGGGGGTAGAGAGAGAGGAGGGAGAGCCTGGGATCACACAGGTTTGTGATGCAAAGTGTTTTGTCTTTTTTTTTGGGGGGGAGCAGCTACACAGAGTGGGGAGAAGCCTCAGAGCTTCAGGAGGGGCACAACAGTAGTGGGCACCCTGCTGTGAATTTATCAACAGCCAATCACAAACGGCCAGTGAGTCCTGGGATTCTACCCTCTAACAAACATCTACCATAAGCAGATGCTAGAGGACCGGTTACCTGGGCAGGAGGGAAGGGGAGAGGGGAACCAGCGTTTGGAAAGCAGTGAGGGTTTGCTGAGGAGCCCCTGGTGGTGCACTGAGCTAAGCAGGGGGGACTGCTAACTGCAAAGTGGGCAGTTCAACGCCACCAGGTGCGCTGTGGGCGAAAGCTGAGGTTACCTGCTCCCTTAGAAATTCAGTCTCAGAACCCCCATACACGGTTGTTGAGAATCAGAATCCACTCAATGGCAGTGGCCTTATGTGCATCCAGCACGGGGAGTCTTGGTAGCAAGGTGGCTTAAGGGTGAGGCTGCTAAGCACAGAGTGGGCTGGTGAAGCCCCCCAGCCACTTGCAGAAGAAAGATGAGGCTGTCTGTTCCTGTAAAGACTACCAGTCTGGGAAACCACAGGCAGTTTACCTTGTCCTAGAGGGTCACTGTGGGATACAGGAAAGTTATTCCCCAGGTTGCCCCCCCACGTGATATGCCAAACCTAAGGTGCTGCTTGCTAACACATGGTCCATGGAATACGCTTGGAGGTCAGATACTTAAAGGGGTTATCAGCCATCTAGGGCACTCAGACCCTATTGTCTGTCCCACCCTAGGTGGGGCCCACTCCCTGCTGATAATGATATGGATTGAAGGAGAGCCCAAAGACAAGGTCCAGCCAACTCAGGGAGGATCAAGGTTAGGCTGCCACCTTGACTTTAGAGTCCGCCCATCTAGTCACATGTACACCCCAAGCCTGTCCCCCTCCTGTTGCATGTATGCCTATAGTACAACCCCTTCCTGTCAGGATGTAATTGGAGGGGGGGCGGGGCTTGCACGTCCAGGAAGTATACATAAGCTGTGATGGGAAATATAGTTGCTTTGTCTGTACAGACCTGGCTGCTGTGGCCGTCCCAGAGGTGAGAGAGTGCATGCTTTTTTTTGGTTTAATGTCTCTTTAATTTTATCCCTCAATTCCACAACCGCCCCTTGCACCCATTCCATTGTGGGGGTTGATGCCCCACAGGTCGCTCAGTCAGAATCCACTCAGTGGCAGTGGGCTTGATTTTGGTGATTGAACGGTTGACACCAAACACCCCTGGATGGA
The DNA here is from genome assembly GCF_050624435.1 of Tenrec ecaudatus. Taxonomy (NCBI): domain Eukaryota; kingdom Metazoa; phylum Chordata; class Mammalia; order Afrosoricida; family Tenrecidae; genus Tenrec; species Tenrec ecaudatus. The sequence goes on from NC_134535.1 coordinate 5,109,554, forward strand.
TGCATAACACAGTTCCTATACTCGGAGTCACTGGTTACATGTCCCTGCTCAACGTGTTCCCTCACGAAGCGATCACTGAAGATACGGGTACTACAGCAAGTGTGGTGAAGAAACCAGATGGTGCCCAACTATTAGAAAGAATAATGTCTGGGACCTTATAGGCTTGTCTCAAAACAAGCAGCCCTTTAAGTGAGGTATCAACTAAGTCCACATGGAAGAAGCACACCAGTCCATGTGATCTAAGGATGGCACATAACGAAAACCAAATCCAAAGGAGGGGATGGTTTCAGAGTTTAGCCTGAGAACATCTAGTTTGCAGAAGGCTATGGATGCCATTGGAAGCCCAAAATCCACTTGCAGGAAAGGGCTTAAGTGGAGAGCAAATGCTCTGATGAGGGCAAAGAATGCACAGATGTGCTTTATACAATTGATATATGTATGGATTGTGATAAGAGTTGTATGAGTCCCTAATAAAATGTTTAAAAAAAAAAAAGAATTTAGCCTCTGGTGAATCCCCTCTCAACATAGGCTTTGGTTGTGGATAGTCTTGCTATCTGACAGAGAACATTGTAAAAACACTATGGCAGATGTGGTCGGGTTAAAATTATATATCTTATCAGTTGATCTCCCTTTTGACCCATTTTTAAAGCTGTTCCAATTTTTTCATATTTTCTGCTTTTTTTCCCAATTGAGGTTTTTCTCTGTTTTGTCACGGTCGTTGGTGTTTGTTTATTCCTGTTTGTTTCCTGTGTATATGGAACCTGGGGCAGAGACATTAACTCATGGATGATCGACTAGCGACCGGGGAGGGGAGATGGGGGAAATGGAGAGCTAACCACTAGTACAAGAGGAAAGGTGTTCTGAAGTTGATTGTGCTGGTTGCACCAATTTCCTGAATACGATTGAACAATTAAGTTGTACGACACGGGAAGTATATACATGCTGATGAAACTATTCTTAACAACGTCGACTTGGCAAATGTCGAGTTACGCATCCTTGAGCACACACACAACAGTCTCAACTGTTACCGCGTGACACAAAGAGCGCACTGAGCACTTTAAAGCGCTGTCTCCACGGACCAGGCAGACAACAGCAACTGGAAAGGTTCAATGGGAACCTGGGGGGGCAGGACGTTTATGCCGACTGGGAAGGAACGGCTGGGAGAGGGAGGGGGAGGCTGGAGGCACAGCCTGAAGATTGTCCCTGTCATTAAGTTGTCCACTGAGAACTTTGTTCTGCTGTGTATATTTTCAACAGCAACAACCAAAATTCATTTTTATGAAGAAAAAAAAGTAATAACTCCCAATCATCCTAATAGTTGGCTATTTAAGCATGAAACAGCGTTTAACACATGATTCTAATCAATCCTCCAACAACCTGGTGGGTCTGGGTTAATTGCACATGTTCACTCAAAAAAAAAAAATCTCACTGCCACTGATCCCGACTCTTAAGGACCCTACAGGACAGGGCAGGACTTCCCCTGTGGGTTTATGAGACTGTCACTCTTGATAGGAGTAGAAAGTTTCGTCTTTGTTCTGAGAAGCGGCTGGTGGTTTCCAACTGTTGACCTTGCAGTTATCAGCCCAACAGGTAGCCACTATGCCACCAGGGCTTCCTTTAACTGCTCATGTGAGAGAGAAGGAACTGGTGGCTCAGGTCTGAGGACAAACTCAAACTCTGCTAGCTCCTCCTTTCCCACTCAGTGCAGCCCTACAGGACAAGGAAGAACTGCCCTTGTAGATTTCTGGGACTGGAAGTCTTTACAGGAGTAGACAGCCTCATCTTTCTCCCTTGGAGCAGTAAGTGGATTCCAACCACCAACCTTGGGGTTAGCAGCTCAGTGCGTAGCCAACTATGTCACCAGGGAGCCCTATGTCTGGAGAGAAGCTGCCAAAAAGCTAAACATGGGTGGTGCTTAGCAGCAGAGTTCTGAGTGGCTCTGAGGCCTGTAGCCCTTGGCCCCACGTCACCACCCACCCTTGATATCTGGGCTCAGGAGACCCTCAGAAGGGAAATTGAGTCATGCTCATTGTGGTAGTTACATAATCTGGTGTCAATTTGGGACTTGAGAGGACTTGAGAGGATTAAGAGTGAAGGGGTGGAGTCTAGTCTGTCAATCGGGTCATAGCCAGTGAGGCCTCTGTGTGGGCATGGCCAACTCCTGAGATTTCTGGGAACTCCTGGATTTCCTGCTTGGAGGCAGGAGAGACTCTCTCTTGGCTCATTTCCCAAGAAACATCCCTAAGGAGAAGACACATGGACCTACCCTGATGCAGCCCTGGGAACTGGAGGAGCCACATGGAGACCCCTGACAGGGCTGAGATGCTTCTATGGTTACTGACTCTGTACCAACTGGCCTGTGATCTTCCTGCATTCAGGATCATTCCATGTGTTTTGTGAGTCTGAAGAGGACTTTATAGATTGGTATCAGACACATGGGCTAATACTGGACTTATGGACTTGATCTGAATGGACTTGACCTGGACTGGGCTGGGATGTTTTCTCAATACTCAACTCCTCTTGTATAGAAACCTTTTTCTTATACACATATGAGTGTGTCTGAATTTGTTTCTCTAGTCCCTCAGTCTAAAACACCCATGCACCACTGGGGCTCCATATTTATTAGGGAAAAATTCAAGGGGTGAATTGCTTCCTTCCAAACCTCACTCAACAGTGGGTCAAGGGTATTCCAAGAAACCTTAGCTAGAAGTAACACTAAACACCAACCTGTCTGGAAGGGTGGGAAGCAGGGGGGCACTCAGGCCCAAGGAAGTCCTAGTGTGGGGGAGCAAGGCCCAAGGAGCGCCCTCCCACCCACAGGGGGCACCCTTACCTTCACAGGTAGCGCCGTCCACATCGCTGAGCTGGTAGCCCCGGCGGCAATAGCACTGGTAGGAGCCGTAGACATTGGCACACTCCTGACTGCAGGGGCTATTGAGGCACTCATTCACGTCTGGAAGAGATGGGGCAGCCCCAAGGTCAACCTCACAGCAGGGGCTCACATCCCAGCCTCCCAGCAGCCAAAACATGCCAAGGGGGCAAGGGCAGACCTGGTGATGATGGGATTGTGTCCCAGCAATGGAGGACACAAAGGCGGGTAAGAATCCTAACCCCTAACCCTAGGGCTGCTCTCATTTGGAAAAGGGGATTTCCTTCTGAAGCTGATGCAGCTGTATCAGGGTAACTCAAAGAAGCCAAACTCACTACAACCCTATAGGGCGGAGTAGAACTGCCTCTGTGGGTTTTGAGACTGTAACATGTTACGGGAGTAGAAAACCTGTCTTTCTTCCTTAGAGCCACTGGTGGTTTCAAACTGCTGACCTTGCAGTTGGAAGCCCAACTCATAACCACTGTGCCACCAGGGCTCCTGTATTAAAGTGGATGGTCCTAAACCTAATCATTTTGGAGACAGAGAGCGAGCAGATTAGAAGCAGGGACAGGCAAACACAGACACCCTGTGGAGACCACCCAGGAATGAAGAATGCAGGCCAGAGGAAAGCTAAGGTAAGGACCTTCCCCCAGTGTGGACAGAGGGTCTTCCCCAAGAGCCGGCCCTGAATTTGAATGCAGCACCTGCTGGACCGTGAGAGAAAAACGTTCCGTGGTATTTCTGTTAGTGCAGCAGCACTAAGAGACTGAGACCCCACCATTCTCCCACCCTGCCCTTCAAGCGAACACACACTTCACATGGAGAAGCAGGGTCCTGCCTGAGGCCACCCTGAGGTGGCTTGGCTCCATGCCCAGTAAGTGAAGTGCGGCATCTTCCCCCCTTCCCTCACCACCCATCTCCCTCCAAGTCCCCAGTTGGCCTCAGATCCCAGAGAGAGCTCTCCTTCTCTAAGAAGTCTGACCCTGCCCCGCTCAATCCTCCCACACACTTCCTCAGCGGAAGACAGGACCGAAGGAGGCCCTCTAAGTCCTGGCCAGGACATCAAGCCTCCTCCTCCTTCAACCCTGGGAATGAGGATCATCTCTTCCCATGCCTGGGGCAGGGGTCAGGCCCAATCTAGCCTCCACCCCACCGTATTTCTAACCACTGTGACTGGAGCCCATGGATTTCCCAAAGAACAAACAGATCTGTCTTAAAAGTAGTCAGGATGTTCCTTAGAAGCAAGGATGGCTGTAAGAGCCCCTAATAAAACAATTTTTAAAACCACTTTAATTAAAATTTTAAAAAAAGGAAGCAAGGATGGTGAGACTTTGTCTCCTGTACTCTGGACATGTTGTCAGGGGAGACCAGTCCCTGGAGGACATCACGCTTGGTAATGTCCAGGGGCAGCGAAAGAGCAAGGCCCTCGAGGAGAAGGATGGGCACAGTGGCTGCAACAATGGGCTCAGACACAGCAATTGTGAGGATGGCCAAGTGCCAGGCAGTGTTTCCCTCTGCTGTGCAGGGGGGCACTAGACTCGGACCAGGCTCATGGCACCTAACAACATCAGCTGCAGCCCCACCCATGCAGGTGCACATGACCCACCTGTGGCTGGTGTGTCCGAGACTGCACAAGGTCTGCACCCCCTGAAATATCTACCCTGTGGCTTTAAGAGGGAGCCCTGATGGTGGTGGAATGGGTATGTAACGGGCTGAGAACCACAAGGTAGCAGTTCAAAATCACCAGGTGCTCTGAGGCAGAAAGATGAGGCTTTCTACTCCCGCAATAATTTAGTTTCCGAAACCCACAAAGGCAGTTCTGCCCCTCTCCTATAAGGTCGCTACGAGTAGGGATCTACTAGGTGATGATACCACACTGACACACCTGGGGTAGGAATGGAGGCACCACAGGACCAGCCACCGCGGCAAGAAATGGGTACACCCACTCCACTTATCTAGGAGGTGGGGGGGGAGTTGCCCAGGGGATGGCAGCTCGGCACACTGGGTAGGGGTAAGTAAGGGGCCTCTGACATCCTCCTGGCCACCCTATGGGATGCCCTCACCTTAACTGGCTGGCAGCTACCTGAGGGTAGCCCTGCTATTCATACAACTGGCCCCGCCTCTGCCCTGGCCACGCCCCCACCTCAGCAGACCTAGGCCAGTCACTCCAACCTCGCCCACCCCTGGCCCCGCCCCCACCTCCCGGCCCCACCCCGCCCTCACCTTCACAGGAACGGCCATCTGCGGCCAGCCTGAAGCCGGCCGTGCAACTGCATTGATAGGAGCCGGGTGTATTCTCGCACTTGTGGCCACACAGGCGGCCAGGGTAGCGTCGGCACTCGTTGATGTCTGCAAGCACAAGAGGGGGCTCCAGACCCGGCCCAGAATGGCAGCCGTGTGGCTGCAACCCTCACCTCCCCTGCAAATGACTGATCCCAAACTTGGTAAGCCGTGGAGTGGCCAGAGCACACCACACTGGCCTGCCTGCCCGCCCCCCATCAGAGCACCTGGGCACGAATGCTAGCCTGTCCTTAAACTGGCGAGAAGAGGCTCAGCTGGGGCCAGCCCCTACCCCATCCAGGGATTCCTGGTCTGGGGGGATGGGCTCGGTCCAGAGGGGTGTCCCCCTTCCTGGTGGTTCTCACACCTGGTGGATATAGCCACACCTGGAAGGGAGGCGGTTCCTCCCAGGTAGCTGCCCGCATTTGGGGCTTTGAGGTGAGGCAAGGACAAGGAAGGGCCCAGCATTGAAGGTCACTCAGCTATGGTACCCTAAGCCAGACTCTTTGGTCCCCACCCAGCTAGGTCCCCAGGCTCCCGGAGGTCTACGAGGACACCCAGGCACAAAAGGGAGAACTACTGGACACCCACATCCTTAGATGTGTGCCCTCAGGTCCTAAGAAGGCCTGCAGGGCACCCACATACTCGGCAGGGGCACCCCAGTCCTCAGGGAAGCCTGCAGGATGCTCACTACCAGCCAGGTTCCCCAGACCCTAACAAGGCCTTTCAGGCACCCACGTCCTTAGCAGGGGCACCCTAGCCCTAAGAAGGCCTGCAGGCCAGCCACGTACCCACACATGTTCTGCTGATGCCTTCAAAATAGTAACCAGACTTGCATTCACAATGGAAAGACCCCGGGGTGTTCACACAGAGGTGTCCCGGCCCACAGGGCTCCAAGGGCGGCGCACACTCGTCCACATCTGCACAGGAGACAGACACGTTTACACCCGGGCAAGAGAGGGGCACCACTCCCTCCCTCCACTCCGCTTTCATGGGATGCCTACTGTGTGAGGGTCCCATGCCAGGAGATAGCACTGCCCGGAGGAAGCCCCTGCTCCTCCCCCTGGGAACCCAGCCCATGCTCCACAGCCCCTCAGTTCTGACTCTCATTTAGAGGACAGGTTCTGCCACTGTGGACCCCAAGATACATGGGAGCATATGGGGCAGGTTCCAGGCTGAGGGACACAGGGGAAAGGCGGGGCTTATGTGGGGAGTGGCTTCAAATCAAGGCCACGTGAATGAGTAGATCTGCCCACAGGGATTCCCAGGAAACCGGTCATATGGTGGGTGACTTGCCAGCCTGCTAAGTTCAAGGTCAGCAGTTGGAACCCACTGGCTACTCTGAGGTCCAAACATGAGGCTGTGTGCTCCGGTAAAGACGTACGACCTCACAAACCCTATGCAAGGTCACTGGGTCCGTGGGGACTTGACGGGGGTGGGGGTGTGGGGGGGTGCGTGTGTGTGTGTGTGTGTGTGTGTGTGTCTTTACATCGCCATGTTTTTTCCCCAGGGCTGGAGGTTGGGTTTAAACCACTGACCCTTTGGTTAACAGCTGAGCCCCCAAACCAAATCCACTGAGGTCGAGTGTATTGTAAGTCCTGGATCGCTCCCCACCCCACAAGAGACTAGGACTGCCCACTGGGACTGCCCACGGAGTTTCTTAGGCGAGGGGACATCTTTATGGGGTTGCTTGCCAGACCCCATGGAGCGGCTGGGTGGATTTGAACCACCAACCTTGCCATTGCACACTTCACCACAGTGTCAGCACAGGAATAAGGGCAAATCCGTGCAAAGTCTGGTGGGGAGGTTTGTGCATCAGGAGCCAACTCGGAAGGACTGGACTCTCGCCACCGCCTGGGCTGTGCTCTGCGGCCACTGGGCAGCTAGTATGGGGTGGAGAACGCAGGAGACCCCTATGGGCCTGCAGGGTGCCAGGCCTCCAGTTGGGGATTGGCCATGAACGGGATGGACCAGTGGGTATGCCCGGTTTGGGGGGCTCTCCTCTGGAGTCCCAGGAGCGGGGTGTGTGTGCCTGGAGCAGACAGACACCTGGATCCCAGAGTTTGAAAGTGTAGACCCACCGACACAGCGGGTGCCCTCCTCATTAAGGTGGTAGCCTCGACCACAGTTGGGCACGTTCTTCTGGCACGTGTACGAGCCCTCTGTGTTGATGCACGTCTGCCCGGCAGGGCAGGGGGCACTGATACTCAAGCACTCATTGATATCTGCAGTGGGAGAGACAGAACATCAAGGTCAGCTTCGCGGGGCCTCTGGAAGCCAGTAGGCAGGTCCTCTCCTCTCTGCACGCGGCCCGTACCCCCAGGCCACAAGGCAACTTCCGCCAGCTGGCCTCCTTATAGTGCACCTCTCGGCCCTCTGCCTGCTTTGAACGCTGAAACACCTCCACTCTCCCCAGCAACCAACCCAGGCTGGCCTGCCGGGCTTCTCGGCCCTTCCACAATGCTCATCAAGTCCCCCGCCCTGAGTCCCAGCCCTGTCACAAGCCCTGAGGACGCTCAGTTGTCTCCCTGGACCCAGCAAGTCCCATGCCACCCTGTAGTCTTGTGATGGATTGAATTATCTGCCGACAAGGTATGGTAGAGTCCTGGTCCCTGTCCCTCTGAGCGTGACCCTGTTTGGAAACTGGGTTTATGTAGCTGTTCTCAGTGAGCGAGAGGTCATACGGGCTTCCTAATCCTACAGAAGTGGTGACCTTAAACTCCCGTGAGCTGCTCCCATAAAGATTACACAGGCTGAGAAACCCTCTGGGGCAGTTCTACTCTGTCCTATAGTCATTGTGGGTCGGATTCGGCCCAGTGGCAGGCAACAACATCCCCATATGATGGCGTACCCTAAAGAGAAGTGAAGTCCTAAAGAGACGAGGTTCTGAAAAACACACCGTGAAGGAACCTTGAAATCCTGACTGAAACAAGCCCATCGCAAAAGGGCCAAATGACTAAGGTGCACGCGACCCAAGCCGCGGAATTTCCCGTGGCCTCCTAGGCAGGTGAAAGTTGGACACGGAATAAGGAAGGCCGAGGAAGACTCGATGCAGGAGAACGATGGTGCTGGAGAGGAATATGGAGAGCATCACGGACAAGCGCATCTGTCCTGGAAGAAGTACAACCCAACAGCTCCTTAGGGGCAAGGATGGCGATGCGTGTCTCACCGGCTTTGGACATGTCAGGACAGACCGGCCCCTGGGGAAGGACGTCAGGCTTGGTGAAGTGTGGGAGGGCCAGCGACAAGAAGGAAGGCACGACACAGTGGCAGCAACAAGGGGCTCAAACGCAACAGCAGTGGTGAGCCTGGCACAGGGGAGGCAAGTGTTTCGCTCCAGGGTGCACAGGGTTGCTATGGGGTGCACCGGACTGGATGGCACCCAAGGACGCCACCACCTGCCCGGGCTCTTTTAAAGAATTGTCTACATGGAACCAGCTGAGAGCAGCCACTGAAAAGTCAGACGGGTAGCCTGCGGGAGCAGGGCGCTGGCTTCCCGGTGGTGGAAGAGTTTGGCGCAGGACACGGAGAATGGATGCGTAACTTCCCACGTGCGGCCAACACCACCGCCGTAGCTCTCGCACTACTGGTGACGTGACGTGAGTGCTGCTTGGCGCCTTTCTCACGGGATGCCTCGAAACGTTTGAAGAAACGTTCAAATGAAAAGATGACAGAATTCCCCATGAAAAATCCATATGTGAAGAGGGAAAAAAAGTGATTTCAACACAAACTTCCGTTTTAGTAGGAGATCGGTCGAGGTTTATTTAGGAAAGGCCGAAAAAACTCACTTCCACTGGGTCAATTCTGACTCAGAATGACCCCATGGGACAGAGTGGGACTGCCCCTGTGGGTGTTTGAGATGGTCGCTCTCTAAGGGAGTAGAGAGTCTCCTCTTTCCCCCATGGATCAGCTAGTGGCTCCTGTCTGAAGAATCGATGCCTCTGACTATGGTGCTGGTTAAGATGGTTGAAATTACCAAAGGCTGCCAGCAGAACAAACCTATCTGTCTCGGAAGAAGTACAGCCAGAAGGCTCTTGAAAGGTGAGGACAGCGAGACGTCGTCTCACGTACTTTGGACATCTCATCTGGAGGGACCGCTTCCTGGAGAAGGACAGCGTGCTTGGTGGAAGGTCAGTGAAAAAGAGGAAGCCCCTCAACGAGAGAGATGGACAGTCCCAGTGGCCGCGACAATGGGTTCAAACGTAATACCCGTCAGGATGGCGCAGGATCCCCTGCACACGGGGTCACTATGACTCAGAGCCAAGTGGATGAATGGACAGCACCGGACAACTGGCCTTGACCTCTGAAGGCTGAGCCCTCTCGAATAAGAAAGAGATGAGCAGTAACGGGGACAGTGGTCTTTTAAGGGGCCTGCCTGTACCGCGGGTCAGAAAAGGCTCTCTGACGTCAGGGGCAGGTTCAGCCAAGCAAGGGCAAGGAAAGGCTGCCAAGTCTGGACCCAAATGCTGGCACTAGGTGGCTAGCCTGAGTGACGCCGGGACGGACAGCTCCTCCCTGGCCAGGCTCACCCACGGTTCCGCACATCGCTCGCTCCTTCCCCGCTGACCGCCCTTGTATTTTCCAAACCCTTTCTTTAAGCCTGAAGATGGGTGGCGGCAGGGGACTGGCTCCCCTTGACCCAGATGCTCTGCGGCTTGCAGAGTAAGGATGGTCCACCAGGGAACGATCGGCCTCACTTGACAGAGGAGAAGGAGGTTCAGAGAGGGAAAGGAAATGGCCTTAGGTCCTCCGGTTCGAAACCAGGCGTCTGCCGGCTCCAGAATACAAGATCTTTCAGCTCGACAACTCATGGCCACCCCATGGGTGTAGGAGGACTGGCTACGAACTCTTCAGTGCCTGCTTTCCAGCAAACAGATAGCCAGGCCTTTCTTCTGGGGTGTCTCTGGGCGAATTCAAACTGCCGACCACAGCGGCAAGTGTGCTAGCTGTGGGCACCACCCCGGGCACTTGTTGGTTGATATTGTGATTGGTGCTTGGAGTCGATTCCGACTCACAGCAAACCTATGTCACCTTGTAGAACTGCCCCACAGGGAATTCTGGGTGGTGATCGTAGAAGCGGATCACCAGGCCTTTCTCCCGCAGAGCGGCTAGGCGGGCTCAAACCACCACCCTTTCAGCTAGCAACCTTCCGAAGGCTTCACCCCCTGCACCACTGAGACTCTGTTCATCTGCAAAAGGTTAGCAAACGATGACCCTTGGGCCAGATCCTGGCCCCATGAGTTTATTTATACTTTCTGTCTTGGGGCAGCCACGTTGAGAAATTCGGCACCCGACATCCTGCAAGTGCCGCGATACCTCTCATCTGACCCTGCTCTGTGTCCTGTGCTCCCTCTGACCCGCTCAAGGCAGAGCCTGCTGGCTGGACCGGCTGGACCGCCAACCACCCTGCAGACAGAACCCTTGCGCCCGGCAGCGGGGCGCCTTACCAATACAGTTGCCTAGAGCATCTTGTATAAAACCATTCTTGCACTGTAGCTTGGGTCTGCAGCGGAAGGATCCCAGAGTATTCTGACAGATAAAATCGGGGAGGCAGTTATGAATACCACTCTCACATTCGTCAATATCTGGTACATCATAAAAAAAGGAAACGGTTAGCAAGCATCCTGCCAGAAGCATCGTACAACACTTTTAAAATCACACACATTTTTTCCCTAATGCTCATTTACCCAGAGTCCCGGACAATCCCCTAGACAGCTCGACACTACCCAGAGTTCAAGTTCACATTGCTAAAGACCTAACTGCTGCCTGTCTCCGAATCCCTCTGGGGGCTCTTTCTGGCAGAATAAGTAGCCCAGGTGCTTCCCTGGCAGATGTGGGTTTTGTCGCTGCCAGCTGAGGGCTATGCCAACTGAGGGCTATGTTTAGGGCATCAAAGAACTGGCTCAGTGGCATAAACCCGGCCCCTGAGCGCGCCTTTGTTGGGAAGTCTTCACGATATTCCAAATATGAACAGTGATGACTGTACTTCAGATTAAGACCAGGCTGCCTTCCCTTGAAGTTCATGATGTCAAACATTCGAATGATGGAGTCTCAGTTGGCTTGGCCAACTGGCTTCTCGAAGTTCAAAGCCCACAGGCATGGAATGAAATCAAGAGAGGAGGGGCGGGGGGCAGTGTTGGGGGAACCACCCCACAGGACAGGGAAGAACCGCCCCTGTGAGTTTCTGAGACTGTAACTGTTGATGGGAGCAGAAAGCTGGTCTTTCTCCCAAGGTGGTTTTACACTGCTGACCTTGCAGATCGCAGCCCAATGTAGACCCACGATGCCACCAGAGCTGCTGGGCTGAATGGATGCCACTCGAAAGCCCACAGCTGTCAGAAGGGCCTGGCTGCGCGGGCTTCTGCGCAACGTTTTCGCACAGGTTTGCAGAAAGGCAGAAAACCAGGCTCTAAAACGAGGTGGGACACCTCTGGCCCACAAGCCATAGGAGGCCAGAGAGAGCATAGTAACCAGCTCACATCACACACCTCACCAAAGAGAAGTGGTTTTGGCCAGCATGTTGGGGCTGAGTTCATGAAATGTTGGCCCAGAGAGAGTGGGCTAGTATCCAAGTTGATAATTTTGTGTGGCCTGCGAATGATGTTATAAACAGCCAAATGGCAGGGGGAAAAGGTTCCCCACCCCTGTTCTGCAGGATCCACATTACAGCCTTCACCCCCAGTCAACGCCTGGGTCCTGGCAGCGGCAGACAGAGAGGCCGGCAGCCAGAACGGCCCGGTCTTTGTGTGTTTTTAAGACAGGGGAAGCAAAGGTGCTTTGAACTTCAATCAGACGGAAGGCAGCTATGGTACAGACAAAGACCTGTGTTTGGGGTGGCTTTGTTTCTTCCTCTCTGGGAAGAAAGAGCACACGGGCTCCCCACATTCATCCTGCATATTTCTTTTGCATCACCGTGCACTGAGGCGCTTCCAGAAACTCCAATTAGCCACTTGGCATGAAGGACAGATTAGCCAGGGCAGGCCTGCTCTCAGCTTCCTGATCGTTTCTATGGGCCCTTTCCTGCTTTCTCACCCAGCACCCCCCACCCACCCAAACCTGGGTTCCTGACACCCACCCAAGCAGGTCTAGAGACAAGCTGCCAGCAAGCTGACCCGGGCTCATGCCAATCCCGCGTGTGTCAGGCTAGCGCTCTGCTCCTACAGAGCCCAACGGCTGACTTCCCAAGCGGATAGCCAGGCCTTTTTTCTGCTGTGCCTCTGGGTCTACAAGACCCTGTGGAGCGAGTTAACCATGTATACCACCCCACTCCCCAGAGGCTCCCGGGCAGAGGCTGCTGCTCACACCACCATAGTCTCATCTGCTGCCAATCCCAAGGATGGCATGGGAGCAGGTGACAACTGGTGCCACTGTTCATAGGGTCACCATGAGTCAGGGGACCAACCACCCGGCAGCAAACACCAATGAGCCACGACAGCCGCATGGGGCACAGCACCACCAGCACCCGCCACCAGTGAGCACCGCCCCCCACACCTACTCTTGTGGACTTGGGGGTGCTGCGCCCGCTGCTCACCTTTGCAGTCATTGTTGTCCGTGAGCTCATAGCCTGTCCCGCAGCTGCTGTCCCGCTGGCAGCGGAAAGAGCCCACGGTATTGATGCAGGTCTCGCCCAGCCGGCAGCTGTGCGTGCCCGTGATGCACTCATTTACGTCTGGGAGGGAGCAGAATGGTCAGCAGTTACCAACGGGACGTGGGATCCCTCCTCAGTTCCTGGGACTGGCTGGAACTCCGGGGGCGGATGGGGGGGACTGGCTCCCGCCCAGCTGGGGCCCTGTTGCAGGACATGCAAGCTGTGTCTGGAGAGGGTACTGGGCATTCGCCAGCTGAGCACCCGCCCATAGCCTGGGGTCACAAGACCCTCAACAAGCCCAGTGGGAAGGGGACACCCATTGGAGACGAGAGGCTAGGAGACTTGCCCAGGGCCAATCTGCTGACCCTAAACACAGGACATGTTCTGAGCCTAATTCCTGACCTCTTTTGGGACAGCCAGACCCTCCGTCCTGGGTGCTTCCCTACCTGGCAGGGAGCCTGCTCGAACCTCAGGGCAGCAGGGACTGACCTTCACATGAGACGCCGTCGGGCAGCAGCTGATAGCCCACAAAGCAAGAGCAGACCACCTCGTCCCCCGAGTCTCGACACTGCTGTTTGCAGGGCCCACCGCCTGCGGACAGAGCATGTGAATGGGGTTCAGGGGACATCCTCTCCAGCCCCCACCACCCCAAGCAGAGAAGGCAGGAAAGTGGGCTTCACCCACCGCCCTGCAGGAGGTCCTCCAGTGTGTAGGGTCAGTGCCAGCACTGGCTGATAGCATGGGACACACAGGATGGTCTGTGAGTTCTGAGGCCATGGGAGGTGGATAAGAAAGGACCGCTGACCAGCAGGGGACAGTATCCCATCCCCATGAGACCAGGTCCTGAGCAGGCCCTGCCTCTCCCCAAATCTCTCAAGCAGCGACTGTATTGCCTTGCCACTACCAGTGCCTTAGCTCCGACGCTCCCGGGCAAAACTCTCCTGGAGTCTCTCCCAGTCTCCCTGGTTTACACCCTCAGCCCACTCTCCCTATAAGGTATCTGGGATGTTCACGGGCAAGTCCATCATGATAAACCTCTACCATGTAGTTTCCCTGAGGGGACAGGGAGGGGGTTGTTACATTCCCAAATGCTGCCCGGGCCATTAAGCCCACCTCCTACCTCCACTGACCACTAGTCCCCTGTGCTTCACCCCCTTTCCCTGTACTTCCTGGTTAATCTTCAACTGTTGTAACAGCTCCCTCAGGAAGCCCCTCCATGAGGGTCCCCAGAGAGGAACATGAGGCTTCTCCAAGGGGAATCTGCCGCCCTCCCAAAAGCTAAGTTGAGATCCTTACCCCTGGACCGGTGAGTGTGATCTTGTTAGAGCAAACTAGGGTCTGTTTTTGAACATATAATCAGTTAACCCTTTTACTGACTAATGGGACATATAGTGCCCACCTGCAGTTTCAGTCTCTGAAGTTTAAGGGGATGCCTATCTCCCACTTCCCATGCATACTGCCAACTGGTGGGCATTTATATTAACTGTGAATCTAAAGAAAAGGGTCTCTCTTGACCCATTTAAAATTTGTTCTAGTTTTTAATAGCACCTGCTATCTTAATTGATTGAAGTTTTTGGTTTTACTTTGCTATTATTGTTAGCTTTGTTTTGTATGTTTTCTGGAGATGGGAACTAGATAAATAGTTTCTTGGGGGTAATGGCAGGGGAGGATAGGGGGAATGGGGAGCTAATAACAATGAGTAAAAGAAATAAGAAAATGTTCTAAAATTGACCGTGGTGATGATTATACAACTCTTCTTAATATAACTGAACTACCAAGTTATATGATATTTGGATGATTTTGTATCAATAAATTTGTTTTTTTAAAAGAAAGCAAGCATGAAAGAAACAGGTCTCATTCCACCATCCCCTGAATCAGAGACTCCATACTATCCCCTACACACACATACACACACACACGCCCCACTTACTGCACCAAAATCCCATTACCTAAAAAAATTTTTTTTCAAGTACATTCTTCCGTTACTAAAAATGCATGGTTTCATTATCAACCAAACATTGGAAGCAGAAGGTAACCTGTTCTTGAACCAGTAAAGGTAAAGAGGGAGCCCTGGGCAGGGGCAGACTCTCCCTCGGAACCCCAGATCTAATCAACCTGCCAACACCCTGGTGTGAACATCTGGCCTCCAAGACATTGAGACAGTGCCTCTCCTTTCCTGAAAGCCCTCCTCCTGGCCTCCTGTCAGGGCAGCACTGTCTGGGGCTCTCTGCTACCCATCCCCTCCCAGAACTGAGTGCAGGATCCCTGCTTATCCTAAGGACCCTCTGCCCACCAGTGGGCGAGTCTCGGAATGGACGTGGCAAAGACGTGCCTGTCTCAACAGGCTGGGCTTTGGAGGAACAAAAGCGGAGCTTCACAGGAAAACCAGGGATTCCAGGACCTGTGACTTTACACTGGACCAGGATCTCTGTGGCCACGGGAACCTTACTTAACACCCTCCCTGTGTCAGGTGCTCCAGGGCTCAGGGTCACAAAGCCCAGTGACTGGTCCCTCTACCCTGGGAGAAGCTAGTGGAACATGATAGCCAGTGCTGGGACTCCTCAGGCCAGGGTGGCACCCACCTCTTCCCCATAAGCCCAGGCTCACCAGCCCTTCCCACCAGGCCCCAGCTCCCAGGATGCTACGGGAAGAAGGCAGGAGCCCAGAGTGACCAAAGGATAGCCATGACCCTCAGCCAAAGGGCACTTCCCAGAGCGGACCAGAGCCAAGCCACCAAGGTGTCTGCTGTTAGACCAGTGTGGACTTCCACTCAGGGTTAATGAGCCCCTGCCCACTTCTCACCTCTGCAGCGGTCATTTAAGTATGGGTCTTCTTGCTCCTCTTCGCCCTCAGGAATTTTAGCTAAGGGGTAGGGAGACAGAGGCAAATGTTTAGCCAAACACAACGCCTTCATCTTTTCTTAGAAGAAATGCCCAAGATCTCCTCTCCCTCTTCTGGATAGAATGTCACCAATGGTTGGGCACCTGACCTCTAACCATAGGTTTGCCCCAGGGAACCTCAGAAGAAAGGGCTGGGCGGTCTACTTCTGAACAACCAGCCACTGAAAACTCCCTGGAGCATGGCTCTACTCTCACACGCTCAGAGTCGGCGCCGTAGCTACGGGTGTCTTGTTTTGATTCGATTTGGTTTTATTGGGAGGACCAAGCCCATTTCTTAATAGGTGAGGAATTCAACTTCTCTCTTTAAAAATGGAATGACGCTCCTGAAAAAACACACTCGCTGCCGTCCGTCCAGTCACTTCCGGCTCACAGCGGCCCCACAGGGCAGAGAGAACTGTCCCCGTGGGTGTCAGAGGCTGTGGGTCCCCACAGCAGCAGAGAGCTGCGTTCTCTCTTGATCGGTGAAACCGCTGGCCTTGTGGTGGACAGCCCTGCGTGCAACCACTGTGCCACAAAGCTCCTCCAGAATGTATCTCAGGGGCTCCCAGAGTATGTTGAGGAGCCCTGGTGGCATCGTGGGTTCTGCTATCCTCAAGGTCAGCGGTTCAACCTCACCAGCTGCCCCGCAGGAGAAAGATGAAGCTGGCTGTTCCCATAGAGACGGACAGTCTCAGAAACCCTTCGCAGCAGCTCTCCTCTGCCCTGCAGGTCACAATGATTCCAAATGGACTCGATGGCGGTGGGTTTTTGAAAACAGGCTGCTGTTGAGTTTACCCTCCATCTGACTACGACCCCGAGGGACACAGGGGCGCTGCCCTGAAGGTTTCCTAGCCACCTTTCCAGGGGCACACCACCAGGGGTCGTCTGTCCTGTGGAGGCACTGGGTGGCTTTGAATCGTCAACCTTTGGATTAATAGCTGGGGTCTTCCTTGCTCACCTCCGGGACTTCTGATTAAAACACAACACACTTCTGACTCCTGGTGACCCCAAAGGGCCTGGTCTATGATGCATCCTTGTCCCCCCTCAAACCCATTCGCTGGACACACTGGGTGGGTGGGGATGGGTCCCTAGACCATTCACAGACAGATGATGGAACTAGTGAATTGTACGAGAGGTGGATTCTGTGTTAAAAGTGGTGCCCTGCAGGCGCAGTGGTTCCACATTGGGTACTGACCCAGCAAGTTTGAAAGCACCGGCCACCCCATGGGAGAAGGACAGGGCTTTCCACAATGAGACCGCTACAGTCTAGGAAACTCAAAAGGCGCAGTTCTACCCTGTCCTATGTGGTTGCTGTGAGTCGGCATCGAGTTTGGTTTTGGGGGCCACTAAAACTAACCAATAGAAGAAGAGGAGGGGGAGCAGGAGAAAAAGAAGGAAGGAGGAGGTGGAAGAAGAAGAGAAGGTTTAATCTCAGGAGGAGATGCCAGAGCCAAGACCATTGAAGGAAGCCATCTCTGCCAGGCTAGGAAGCGAGAATAATGGGGTGCTTCATTCCCTCAGGGCACTCAGTCAGACAGACACCAAGCTCCCCCAGTCCCTGCCAGGCACAGGCCAGGGGCCCTGAGGCGCACAGGAACAACATTCCTACCCCTCAGTGGGCTCCCGGGAGGGAGAACTCGCAAGGAACCAGTTATCACTTGTGCCATGAGGTCATCGAGGTGTGTGCCTGGGAAAGACCACTAGACCTGACCCCGAGCTGCCCCACCGGAGCGCCTCTACCTGTAGAACGGGAGCGGCGGGGCCCACAGATGTCTGAGCACGCCTTCTCAAACGGACAGAGGCCCAGGTCATTCCCTCCCATCTTAGACCCACACGTGCACGCACTAAACCAACTGCGTTCTGACGCACAAAGCCCCTCGTGTACCAGGCAGAACGGGGGCTCCAGAGGGGGTTCCCAATGGCTGGTTTTTCAGAAGGTTACCAGGACCTTCTTCCGAGGTGTCTCTGGGTGGATTCAAAGCTCCAGGCATTTAGTGATCAGGTGGGCAAGGAACTGTTTGCACCCCTCCCCCAACCAGGGAGCCAACGCTGTTCAAAACCGAACTCACAGCCATCATTCGATTTCTGACTGGTAGCTGCTCTGAGCCACCACAGGCCAGTGCTAGATGACAGACAGCCATTGTGAGGAAGCCTTTAGAAACTTCTAGAAGCACTGGAAGTTTCCAAAGGCTTCCTCTCAACCATGTGCTTTCTTTGGAAGCAAGCTGCGGCCATCCCAGCAGCCCTGCCAATCACACAAGATAAATGTGTGAGTGGGGGAGGCGGGGAGGAAGGTCTAAGAGTCCTCCAAGGTGGGGATGGGGTGGGGGTTGAAGACAGTCTGGGCAGGAAGTAAAGTAGATAAAAGGCGAAGCAGAGATAAGCTGTCGGGAGCCACAGAAATCCCAGAGATAGTTCATGAAACAGGCCACAACTCAACAATAATGCCCCCCAGAGCCACAGGGGAGACCCCACCGGGGCAAAGAGTGGGGGCTTGCTCACTGGGAAAATGCCATTTCTGCCCTGCTCCAGGACCTGCCTCCTGGATCCAATCCAACAATTCCAGTCCGTCGGTGCCCAGTTAAGAGACGGGACCTCACTCCCACCCCTCCCCGCCAAGGAGGGGAGGCAGAGGGACCATACCTGGCTCTTGGACGTCCTCAACATCCCCGGGCACCAAGTCTGAGCTCTCCTGGCTCTTTACACAGCATGCCCGGAAGACCAGTCCACACTGGTAGCCAGCCATGAGGCTGTACTCGCAGCTCTGGCCCTGAGCCTGGGCCGCCCTCCCCAGCAGACAGCAGTGGCAACATCTCTGCAAACAAGAGTGGAGAAGCTGGAGGTTTGGCTGAACTTACTGCCCCCAACAGGTCCGAGCAAGTACTGCACTCACTCCTGCCCTTCGCATAGCCCTATCCAGTAGCCGGAGGGCTCTGCCACTTAACCTCCAAGAAGTGGGGCTTCACAGGGGGCCCAGGAGCTCCCCAAAGAATCTGTGCCTTAGGTGTGGTCTGGGACTCCCACAGAAGGAACGTGGGTCACTGGTCTGAGCCATAGGAAGGGCATGGAGCACTCAGGGGCACGTGAGCCTCGGGGCACGTTAGCAGCAGGGACACAGTGATTAGCTACGCCCTGTGAGTCTTCCCACCCAAGCTCCTGGAACCACAGCCCCCCTGACGCCCCACAGCCCTACTTCAGTCCTTCCTAAGAGGCGCCCCTGAAAAGGACTTGGAACTCTCCAGAAAGCCTGCAGTGGGAAAATGTGGTTCTGGCTGGAGTTTCTGTGCAGGTTGATGGGGTTCACTCTCCAATGCCGGGAAAAGAGGGGGTACACTTGCCAACCGGTCCACCTTTTGAGGAGCCGAGAAACACACTGGCCTCCCTGTTTCCCCCAGGAAGCAAACTGACCCTCCATCCCCAACTGACCCTCGCTGTCCAAGCTAGCTTTTCTCCCTTAGAAGATGGCAGGAGGGACGGTCCAACTGCCACCCTGCAGGGGCAACCTTCAGAACTGAGTCCAAGGTGGCAGGGCCCTGACTGGCCTGGCCAGGCCTTGGAGGGCCAGGAAACCTTTCCCGGCTGGCTGGGTGGGAAAGGCTCTCAGGGCTGCTGCGAAAAGGCCACTTTGGAGTGTGGTCCACCTAGAACTTCAGTTTCTTTTTCTTGAGCAGGTGTGGTCATGTGATAGCCCAGGCCTGGGGAGGTGGCACTCTGAGCTCCCCCACATGAGCCCTGGGGGCCGGGAAGCTGTAGGGCTTCCAGGGGAGGCCTGGAGGGGGACCTCAGCAGAAGCTCAGAGGACCTGCTCTGTGTCCCTGCCTGAGGCCTGGAGACAGGAGCTCCTCGCTGCTCACTCACCCGTTTCCCCGGGGCTAGGGGAACACTGGGCCTCCTGAGTACATGGGAAGGGTTGTCCAACCCTACTGGCTGGGCATCTCCTTGCAAACACTCATAGAAAAAGGCAGGAAGCACTGGCTGAGCTGCAGGGACAGGGCCTGCTGGCAGGGAGGGGACACAGGGCCTGGGGGACCTCGGCCCATCGGCTTGAAGGGGCTAGGGCTTGCCAGTTGGGCAGGGGCAGGGCCAGTGGGACCAGGGGCAGGGGCAGGGCCAGTTGGACAGGAACAGGACCTGCCAGTTCGGGGAAGGGCAGGCCCACACTGGTCCTCACTTTCACAAACATGGTCTCAGGGCTGGTGCCCGACAGCGAGTCACAGCTGTCCTGCTCGTTGGCCTGGTTGATGCCGGTGGCACAGTGCAGCTCCTCCAGCTGGCTGTGGCAGCACTGCTCCTGGACCATCCTGGGGACAGAAGGACACTGCTCAGGGCTCGGTCACTCGGGGCCTCCCCTTCCCACGCCCACCCAGACGCCAAGTGCTCTGTTGGAGAGAAGCAATGCGGGCGGCGGTTCCGAGTGCGAGTCGGAGAGGTGCTGCGCGGCCTGGCGCAGGGGTCACCCACAAACTGCTCCCGAGTACCCCGCTGGAGAACAAGAGAAGCTGGAACCTGTGCCGGCCAGACCCCGGCCCTGCTCCACCAAGTGCATCGGGTGTGTGTGGGAGGTAGGGTGGGGGGGGAAGTGCCACATTCGGAGAGAAGAGGGGATGCGGCTCAAGGCACCAGGGGGAAAGTCCTCGGACCCCCCAAGGGGTCACATGCACGGGGCTGTGGAGGCTGCACCACGGCTGGCTAGAAGGAGCAGAGTGGACGGGCCCAGGGAGGTGTACGTGAGCCACAGGTGACTCCAGACCAACCTCAATATAGCCAAAGCCAGCACAGACCAGAGGGGCTGCCCCGGTCTGCACCTGTCCAGGCCTTGCTCAGCTTCCCGGGGCTGCCCGAGGGGCCCGCCTCTCAGATGGCCTCTGGCTCCAGACCTGCCAGAGTCTGTAAGGCCTCCCAGAGGGACCCTGGTGGCATTATGGGTCAGGCGCTGTGCTGCTAACCCAAAGGTCGGTGGTTTGAACCCACCCACCAGCTGCTCTGAGGGAGAAAAAGAAAACTCAGAGTTGCAGCCTCAGAAACCCCTTGGGGCAGTTCGGCTCTGTCTACAGGTGCCAAACCGGCTCGATGGCAGTGGCTTTGTCTGTCTTGAACTTTGTATGGAGAATCCAGGAAGGTTGACAGAGAGGCTCCTCAGCCTCCCCTCCAGCAATCATGCACATTTTGTTTCTTTCACTGAGGACCCTCCCTCCCTCCACCTTCATCGCCCATCCCCATTTCTCCCTGTTTTGGGGTTCCCTTCCTCCTCCCTTCCTAAGCCTTCTGATCACTGCAACCCCAAGGATCTCCCAGGATTGACCAGCAGGCTTGGTTTTTCATTTCAAAGCCCTCCCTCCACGTTTTCTTTGCAAAGCACTTCCCCTGCTCCAAAGACGGCCCCCTTTGTGTAGGAGGGAACTGCTTGCTGGGGGGCGGCAGGAGGGCGAGCAGCCCATGGAGGGGGCAACCCAGTCCCCCACCCCCTTCAGTCACCATGCGTGGGTCATACCTGCATTCTTTGGACTCTGAGGTGTAGGGCAGAGAGCAATCCTTCTGCTGGGTGGCCATGAGGTGTCCATCAGCACAGCAGTTCTCCAAAGACATGTCAGCGCCCGCTGGGAGGGAGAGAAGGGGGTGGTGATGGGGACATCGGTGCTTACTGAGAGGAGAGCAGGAGGTAGGTCATGGGGATCTACTTACCTATTGTCTATCTACCAACTAACTACCTACCACATATCCACCTGTCTACCTATTATCTAGCTGTCTGTTCACCCCCCCACACTTAGTGAGGTTGTGGTGGTGGGTAGGGGCCAGTGGAGTCAGTTCTGACTCACAGAGCCCCTCTGCACAAGAGAACGAAACCCTGCCGGCCCTCCAACATTCTCACAAGCTCTGCTGGGTTTGAGCCATTGTGGTAGTCTAGATTGTTGCCATCTATCTTGTGGGCCTTCCTGCTTGCCTCGGTCCCTCCCTACCAAGCATGAGGTCCTTCTCCAGGGACTGCGCTCTGGACCGAGGACGACTTGGTAAAATAGATCTGCCAAAAAGAAGCGCCTCCACGGGATGGACTGACACAGTGGCTGCAACAATGGGCTCAAGCCTCACAATGGTGAGGCTGGTGCAGGACTGGACAGCGTGGTCCATAGGGGTGCTATGAGTCCGAACCAACTCAACGGTGCCTACCAACAACATCTATCCATCCGTCCGTCCATCCATCCATCTATCTATCATCCCTGAGGGGTACAATCAGCTGCTCACCATAAGACTGAGGGTTTGAATCCACTCAGAGGAACTTAGGAAGAAAGGCCTGGCAATCGACTCGTGACAAATGACCACCACTGAAGACCATGGGGAGCCCAGTTCTACTCTGGCACATGGGTTGGAACCAGCTGGTTCTGTCGGCAGCTGGTTCTGTCCATACACCTACCTATGCATCCATCCACCCATTCATTCGGCTCCAAGTTATTTTCAAACACAGGACCTGCTCTGTCACAGATCACCATGCCTTTGCGCCTCACCCTATCCTATAGGCGACAATGATCCAAGGCTGACACCCCCTCCCCCAGTCAACCACATTCCCCCCTCCCTGCACTCCCTTCACCCCATAATGTGCGAGAGGCACTCCCCCCACCCCCACCGCCCCCACCTGCAGGGTCCTGGCCGGCATGTGGTGGCTCCTGATGTCTAGCAGAAAGAAGATAGGCTTTGGCTCAAATCCCAACATTACCCCCTCCAGCTCTGGGTCTCTGAACCCCAGCTTCTCCTCTGTAAAACGGGTCTCACAGTTCCCACGCCGGCCTGGCTGAGAATTAGATGACGGTTCTGAAGCTCTGAGCACACCATTCTGCCCTCAGTCAACAGGGGCTGGGCCTGGTGTTATATGAATGAAGAGGATCTGCTCCCCTTAACCCTGAGAAGTGGGGGTGCCACGGTCATATTTCAGCATACAGAGATCACCACCCCCATCCCAAGTCAGAGCCAACGCTTCTGAGATGCCTGCCACCAGTCCTGAAGGCTGGGACCTTTTGCCCTGAGCTGTGGGAACATCTGGGATCCATCCTTAGCTGGGGAGCCTCCAGCACTTTGATCCTAGTTCCCAGCGGGCCAATAAAATATGAAGTTCTTTGCTTAGACTGAAACTTGGAAAGCCTCTGGAATGTGGCTCTGGCTCCAGCTGCAAACAAGGGCCGCCTGGGCCTCTATCCTGCTGGGATCAGCACAGAGCCAGGGACAGTCAAACAAATCCCATCAGAAGGACCAGGAGGAGCCCACCAGGGACAGTGACCAGGCTGGAGGGAATCCAGGACTTGGTCAGACATCATCACCTCACTGTAGTGGACCACTTCCCTGTGCTGGACCGCTGAACTCTGGCCGCATGGTGGGCAACATGCCCATTTCACAGATGAGGAAGCAAGAGGCTCAGAGAATCATGACAATCTAGTGCTCAAGGTCATACTTCCAATTAACCAAGCTCGGGTCCAACTCAAATCCCTCTGATATCAAAATGCCTGCTCACCCTCTCTCCCACTGCACTGCCTCCTAGACAGGGCAGATCATCCAGGATCAACCCCAGGGACAAAACTTGGCTTCAGATATGATCGGGGCTCACACAGGCCCAACTCTCAATAGAGAGTTGGTGGACAATAAATGCAAATTAAATCTGCTGCCCTGTGTTTCAACCTGGGAGGCACAGGTAGGTGGTAGGAACATCCAAGTCCAAGGTCCCAAGAATCTGTGGGGCTTGGGAGTCCTTCAGGGCAGAGGTGGGTTTTCATAGAAATCCAGAAGCAAATTGTGGCAGGAACAGCCAGTATCAATTCAGTGTCCCCTGTGTGTCAGAGAAGATAGCAAATGCGGTTTGCAATGACTGATTTTTTTACGAAGTACATCACCAAATTTGGTTCGGGATGAACTCCGACCACCCAGGGACTCTAAAAGGGACTGTGTTCCCCCAAACCAGGTTGTCTTCGTGAAGGAGTCCGTTGTCATCTCTGCCCCATCCCAGGGTCTTCTTACTCACTTGCCACCGAGTGGATTGCGACTTATCTCGATCCTATAAGGCAGGGTAGAACTGACTGTGGGTTTACGAGGCTGTAACTCTGTATGTGAATACAAAGTCTTGTCTTTCTCCCTCAGAGCGGCTGGTGGTTTCGAACTGCTGACCTTGCAGTGAGCAACCCCACATGTAAACAAGGACTGTCAGACCAGACACTGTCTGATATCAGCAACCTCCTGCACCAGGCTTCCACCCGCACTGCTTCACAGGCTCCGCACTGCACGGAGCTCACTGACAACCGGCCAGATTCGACCCAGAAGCATTTGACCCTGTTGTGAGCCATGAGGTTTGCATTGGCTAGTTTTCAGAAGGAGCCTTTCCTCCTAGTCTATCCTCGCCTAGGAGCGTCAGTGCAACCTGTTCACCATGGGTAACCCCGCTGGTGTCTGAAATACTGGCGGTATCACTGTGAATACCACAGCTGCATGTGCAAGCTACCGCAGTAGGACAGACAGACAGTTGGGTAGTGGCCCACCCCTACACCTACCACAAACACTGGTGCCTCCAAAATATGTCCCAGACCCTCTTATCCCTCCATACCCTCTCAGGAGGCCTCACCTGTGCTACTGTACCCGGAGGCCTGATCTTCCCAGAGCTACACACACCACACACACACACACACACACACACACACACCACTGTCGCCTACACTCTGTGGGCAATGCTACCAGCAAGAACAGTGAATGTAAACTCCCTACGAGCTGGGCGTGTCTCATATTTCAGATGCGTGAGCCCAGGTAACTGGCTGACCAAGGAAGCTAGGCCATGAAGTGGGAGCCAGACATGGAAGCTCGTCTCTCAATGCTGCCTGACCCTCAGCTGCACTAAGTAAGGCCTCTGGGATGGCGGAGAAGGAGCCAGGCCAAAAGGACAGGTCTGGGAAACTAGGTCCTGAACGGGTGACTGGAAAGTGGCCAAATGTGCTACTTCAATAACATGTACGTTTAATGTGGTATTTTAAATACATGCAGATAAAGACATGCTTAATTTTGTAAAAATGAAACTTCTGATAGCCCCTGCTATAAAGCAAATGTTTTATTTTTGCCTTTGCTGCACTGTGTCCAGTCTTCCTTAAGAGTTTTTCCATTGTTTTATTTATTTGTTTATGCAAGCTTGTGGCTTGCTCAGTCACTTAACTTTTATCTTACCCCAAACTTACAAAACAAAAGAGAACCAGACAGCACAGCCATTTTAGTAACTAGGGAATGACTCTTCCCTGAATACCAAGCGCTCCTTACAGAGAAGGGCTGGGTCTTAACTTCATTGCTTTGGGTTTTTTAAATCATTGTATTGGGGGCTCCTACAACTTTTCACAATCCATACATCCATCCATTGTGTCAAGCGCATTTGTACATTTGTTGCCATCATCATTCTCAAACCATTTGTTTTCTGCTTGAGCCCTTGGTATCAGCTCCTCATTCCCCCCAAGAATTTCTTTTTGTTTCTAATCATTTTACTGGGGGCTCATACAACTCTTATCACAATCAATTGTGTCAAGCACATTTGTACATTCATTGCCCTCATCATTCTCAAAACATTTGCTCTCCACTTAAGCCCTTGGCATCAGCTCCTCCTTTTCCCCCTCCCTCATGAACCCTTGATAATTTATAAAGTATTATTTTGTCTTACTACGCCCAACTCAGAATATGAACTGTGTCACTCCGACAGCTAGTAGAAGCAGCGTCATATCCTCCCTCATTTCGCCTCTCCTGGGCTACACGCCAATTCTTCCTTGTCAGGAATGACGAGCTCCGAGTGGGGCGTGTTTATTCATAAATAAGTCAAAGACTGTTCCCGCAGGCCAGGGCCCCACAGGGAGAGGGGCCGAGTCAGACCTGAGATTTAGTGGCCTGCTCTCCGGGGAGTGGTCCTGTTTACAGGGTTCTGCAGACTTGGTGTCTGGAGCAGGATTATCTCCAGTTTAGAGTCAGATTCGGTGTCAGATCAGTGGTCAGATGAGCCTGGAATGCACTGGCCCAGCCCCCTGGTCAAGGCTGAGGTTTTCCTGGGGGCTCCAACTTAAACACAGGTTATGAGTCATCAAGCCAAACTCACGGCCACCTAGTCAACGCCAGCTCACAGCTGCTCTAGTGGGCAGTAGAGGACTGTCACTCAACTCTATGGAAGTAGAAAGCCCCCGTCGTCCCCACACAGAGCAGCTGGTAGTTTCCAACCTCTGACCTTGCAGATCGCAGCCCAGCACAGAACCACTGCGCCCTAGGGTGCCTGCGTTATACGTCTGAGAGGGTCATACTGATCCATGTTTTTATGACGCTCCCTTGGGTCTGAGGCTGCTCTGTGGAGCCCTCAAGAGTTCGGAGGAACCCGTTTCTAACACCATATGCCCTGAACTTGAACCCCTGGACCTGCTTCACACAGCAGGAACTTAGCAATGTTAGAAGAACAGATAGAGAGACAGTGATCAGGGGACAGGGTGGGATTTGTCCAGTTCCCCCCTCTCTGACACAGGGCGTCTGGCCAGGCCAGAGGCGATGATCATGAAGAGAACCGAAGGGGACACACTCTCCCACCCCAAACCCCCACCATAACCCCACTGGTACTAGGAGCTTCATGGTAGCCAATAACCAACCAGGTCTGCCAGCCATGGACTGACTGGCAATGCCTTCAGAAGGGCATAAAATACAATACATCCACACACCCTCTTGCATTGTGGATCCAAAGAGGGATTCAGAGCATGTAGCGACCATGGTGAGCAGGACAACTGTAGGGCAGACCCACAGGGACACCCACAAGCGCCTGTTGGCTGGGCTGTGGGCAACTGTCCAAATGGGACCGGAGCCCATGTTTTCTGTCCTCTCCCAGATGGCTTCTCTTTTCGGAGAAGAAAACTCCAGTCGGCTGAAGCTGTAGCCCCTGGTTCCTGACACCTGACTGTGTGAATGAGACTCGCAAAGTAAATCCCCTCATGTAAACAAAGAACAAACTCTCCTGAAAAACCTCATTCATCTTTAGTCCCCTGAATGGCCATGTGCATCTTGACTGTGTACCCACACCTCACCTCCCACCTCTGGCTGCAGCCTGATCTTCCTGGACACTTGGATAGTGGGCCTCAGGGCCCTGTGTCCACCTGCCTGCTCCTCACCTGGTACCTACCAGGGCACTCAGCTCTCAAGACAGTAAGCCTAATGTCCCATCCACGTAGTCCACCTGCTGCTTCCTGTTGTCGAGTGCTGCCCATTGGACTGTAACTCCCAGCGACCCTCGGCACAACGGAAAGAAACACTGGCCAGCCCTGAGCCCATTACTGCGATGGCTGTGTTGACCCCTCTATCGAGGGTCTTCCTTTTCCCTGGCTTTTTTCCTGGCATTTGATGCTTTCAGCCATGATCCACCTCCCATCAGCAATGATAGTCCACAGCCTCTTCTAAACCAGGCTTGAATTTCTGGCTGTTCCTCCTCAAGGAACTCCCGCCGCTGCTGCCTTTGAGGTATCTGCGACAACACTTGACTTGTAACACTAACGATATTGCTGGATCGTTTCCACCTTGGGTTGGGTCTCCTTTCTTTGAAATGGCCACACATGCAGATCTCTTCCAGCTAGCTGGCTGACAGCTGTCTTCCAAATTTCTTGGTATAGATTAGTGGGTGCCTCCAACATTGCATCCATGCATTTCAGATGATAGTCTGTCAAATGTGGGGGCCAGGTTATTTTGCTGCCTTCAGGGCAGCTTGGATTTCTTCCATCAATACCACCATTGGCGTTGATAGTATCAAAAATCAAGGCACCAGGAATTGACAGAATACTTCCTAAAATGGTTGGATGTCAACCAATTTTTTCCCAGAGAGTGACTCTCTGCATTCTTATCTTCTTTTGATGCTTTCTGCATTCAGTGGTTTGTTCACTGACTCCTTCAACATTGCAACTCGAGGTGTGAATCTTTTTTCCCTTCAGTTCGTTTGGCTTGAGCTATGCTGTGCACATTCTTCCCTTTTGGTTTTCTAGCTGCAGGTCTTTGTGCATTTCATTGATATTTCACATTTGTCTTCTCGAGCCCTTTCTGAACCTTTTTTTTGTTCAGTTCTTTTCCTTCATCAGTTCTTCCAGTCCTCCTAAGCATTCCAGAAGTCTCTTCTGACAGCCACCCACTGCTCATGCCAAAATGATGGGGTCAGCCTTCACGATCCCCTGCTTCCTCCGCTCCCCCACATCCCCTCCCGCAGGAAGTCCCATCTACCCACAGAAGGCCCAAATCTGTCTACCTCTCACCATCCCTGCTAACACTCTGATTCCAGACTTCTGATCTCCAGGAGGGAGACATTATACTTCTCTTGTTGTAAGCCCCTCTCAGTCCCCGATCGGGGCACTTGTCACTGCAGACCCAAGTAAGTCAGCCCCAGAGGGCAGGTGCCTCTCTGCCCTGTGTCCCTGTCGGTCATCATCCACATGATGTTCATCAGACACATGAACAATCATGCTGACGCTTGATGGGCCCGTAGAGCTGGATCAGGCTCAAGGGAGATGCTCGCTGGGGAAAGGTTAGCCGAACAGAACTCAGACATAGCAGATAAATGATGCCACTCACCAGCTGAGTAGCCCTGGGCAAGTCACACCTCTTCCTGGGCCTCAGTTTGCCCAGCTAACAAAAGCCCATCGACTAGCTGCTTCCTCAGCCTAATCAACCTCGAACAGCACAGGGCACATCTCTGGTTCTGTGGCAGGAGGGGGAGAAGGTTCTGGCTTGCTGCCCCCATCCCCCCAGAACTGGGCAGAAACCTCATTCTCTGAACCCCACCCCCAGATCCACAGTCAGCAGGACCCTCAGCACAACCCACTGATTACAGGGGTGCTCCACAGACACCACCTAAAAGCACCCTCAGACCCTCCTCCTGTGCAGAGAAGCCAGACAGGGAATGGTGACTCCCCCCAGACACCAGCCTTGGGCTCCAGGGGGTGGAGGGGCTCTGCACCCTGGCCCAGGTGCAGAGAAAAGAACCTGATTGGGAAGGCCAGCAACACCCCATCCCCAGCAGAGCACAGGCTCCTCCCACTGAGCTAACACCTCAAGGGGCCAGAGTGTGCTCCACCATGCCCCCCCCCCCCCCCCCCCCCCCCCCCCGTCCCTCTGACAATGCTTCCTTCTACCCAGCCCTCTTAGGGGACTGTGGAAAGAACTTCCTGGCCAGTTTTGGTTTTCTTCTTTGTAAAAACAGTTTTATTGGCATATAATTCACACAGCATCCAATTCAACGGCTTAAACATATTAGAAGGAATTGTTCTACCATCACCTCATTCACTCTTAGGACATTCATTCTCTTCTCGTCATCATTAGCTCCCCATTTCCCCCCAACTCCCCTGCCACAACTCTAAGTGACTAATCCAGTTACTGCCTCTATAGCTTTTCCTCTCCTGGATTTCACACACGCACACATACACACACACACACACACACACGC
Organism: Tenrec ecaudatus; assembly: GCF_050624435.1. NCBI lineage: Eukaryota > Metazoa > Chordata > Mammalia > Afrosoricida > Tenrecidae > Tenrec > Tenrec ecaudatus. The sequence goes on from NC_134535.1 coordinate 5,138,623, forward strand.
GCACACACACACACACACAAATAAAATACAACAAAAACAATAACAGAATAAAACAGAGAGAAAACCTCAATTAAAAAGATAGCAGGAAATCTTAAGAACTAAAACAAATTCAAAATGGGCCCAAAGGGAGAACAAATGACAAGCCGTTCCTTTGTAACGTAAATGCATCTGCGCCCTTCCACCTTCCAAGGCCCTCTGTCTGCTAACAAGCTATTCCCATCCCTGGTCACTGATCAGAGGGCGCTCTGTGGAGGCGTCATTCAAGTAGAGACCCTACAAATAAAGGTTGTTCCTTCAGGGTCATCCCTTATAGCCTTCAGGCAAGACCACCAAGTGGTCAGGCACATGGGTTCGTGTCCTGGGCCTCTGCTGAGTGGTGCCAACAGTTAAGCGCTCAGCTCCTCACCCAAAGGTTGGTGGTTCAAATAATCCACCACATGGTACCTCAGAAAAAGAGCCGGGGGATCCTCTTCCAACAGGCCACCAAAACGCGAAAGTCAAACCCACTGCCCTCAAGTCAATTTGACACAGAGCAGACCTGCGGGCTGCGGAGAAGTGCTTCTGTGGGTTTCCAAGGTGATAACACTTGACAGGGGCTGGGGGTTCTAACTGCTGGCCTTGCGGTTAGCAACCCAATGCTTAACCAGGACACCGCCAGGCTTCTCCCACAGCCTCTGAAATCCTTAAGAAGCGCAGTTCTGCTTTGATAATGCACAGTTGGGCATGCCGGGGGAGTAGTACAGGAGAAAATTGTCACATCGGTTTTGAGATGGCTTCAACATAACAACCGTGGGGATGGCTCTGGGCTGGGCAGGAAATACTTCCTTCTGTTGTCCCTGGGATGGTGTCTACCAACAACAACGCATTCCGAGTGTTGTCTCAGCAAGCCACTACACAGCTTTCTCTTTCTTGTTGTCCTCTGGGGCACCCCGAGAGCACCCCGTGTGACAGAGCAGAATTGCCACTTCTGAGAGAACAGATGTCAGGTCTTCTCTCTTGCAGGGCCATGGGGTGCCTTTGAACCAAGGACCCTTGGGTTAGCAGCCCAGTGCTTAACTGTTGGGCCACTAGGGCTCCCCGGTACCTGACTCTGCATGTCAGTGAAGTGGACTATTAAGGGGGGTGTGGATTGGATGAAATTAGCTACTCCACATATCACAGTTCTCTCCATCCCCAAAGGGAGAACCAAACCCACCACCATGGAGTCCGGGCCGGCTCCGAGGGCTTCCCAGGCTGTCTTGGAAGAAGTGCGCCAGGGGGCTCCTTAGAAGTGAGGATGGCCAGGCTTCGTCTCACATATCTGGGGGATGTGATCAGAAGAGACCAGTCCTTGGAAATGGACGTCATGCTTGGTAAAGTAGAAGGGCAGCAAAAAGAGAGGCAGGCCCTCGATGAGATGGATGGACGCAGGGACTGCACCAAGGGGCTCAAGCATGGGCACAGTTGTGAGGCCGGCGCAGGCTTTTGCTCTACATCGGGGTTGCTATGAGTCGGAACCAACTCCATGGCACCTAATAACAACAAAGGTTCTAAATCTTTATGGGAAGAAGACAGCTGAATCCCACCCCCTCCCAAGGTAGCTGGTGACTTGACAACCTTGGAGAGAGAGAGAGAGAGAGAGAGAGAGAGAGATGAGAGGAGCCGGGCAGGCTCTCTAGAGTCCCTCCTAGTGCTTGGGGGTGAGCTGGAAGTCTCCTAATCCAGCTCCCCCTGGCTTCCTCCAGGGAGTAACACTAGAATGACAGGTCCACAGCCTCCTGGGGCCCAGTTCCAAGAGATGACCAGTCCACAGGGGTCCTGGATCCAGGAAGGACAGTGTCATGGGCCCATCCCCTTCCCTCCTGCCACAGCCACATTTGAGGTCATTACAAGGAAATGGGGCCCGCCAGGGACCTGCAAAAGCGTTCAGTGGTCTGGAGTTATTTTGTGTTTTCTTGTTGGTAATTCCATGTTTTGCAAAAGGAAAAACGTTTATCGTATTCAATGCAAGGCTGATGGCTGTCCCATCAGAACTGTTTCCATAAACTTGACTTGCAAAGTGACCCTGCTCACTACACCCTCCCACCCCCCCTCACCATGCCCACCAATCACAGCATTCCCCACAGAGTCGTCAACCCTGCAGTTCCTGAAGCCCTCAGTCTCTCTTGCCCCTCCCACTATCCTTCCAATTTCAATTCCTCCCTTCAAGTTCCATCCTGACCACCTCCTTCTTTAGGAACCTCCCCTGAACCTCTGTGCTGATCCCAGATCTCTGCTCACTTTCCTGGGTCTGGGGGAAGGGCCGTGTCTCTCTCCTCCTCCTGTGTCCCCACAGCAGTACTGGGCCCAGAGCTGTCCGTGAGCAGTGAACGGCCTGCGACACTCGGCAGGGCTTTGACCCACAAGGGCTTGGCACTAACCAGATGCTGCTCCCCAGGCGTCCCAGGCCTCCCCTGAGCTCCTGGCTGGAGAAACTCAGTACTGGAACTTTTCAGAACTTTCAGACTGGGGTGAGGTGGACGGTGGAAAGTCTAGCAAATCACTGGAGTAACAGCTAGGAAGAACCACATAACCACCCCTGCCGCGCAGCACGCACGGGTTTGTTCACTGGGTTGGACTCACAAGAAGCCAGGCACCTGGGTTTCCATTTCCAGATGTTCCAGGTACCCTGCTAGGACATGGAGCTGTGGGACCCGAGGAGCTCAAAGTCAGGGCCAGTGCTGTGCCAGGTGGGACTAGCCACAGGCGCAGTGGCACCGTGGCAGAGACTCCCTGTTGTCCCCCAGCTCCTTGTGTATGGGGGCAGGGGGGGGGCTCCACCCCCACCTCCTGGGAGACTTTCTGGCGCTGGGCCGCGCCGACCACATGTTCTCCAGCCCAGTTCTCTCTGCCTTTGTACTCTATCCCAACACGATTGTCTTTAATCAGTCCAAATGCTGCCTGGCTGAGAGAGGAGCCAGCCAGCTGAGCAGGAAGCCAAGGGAGGCTGAGAGAGGAAATAAATGTTAGTTCTCCAACCCCCTCCTCACCACCACCCCACCCCCACCCCAGGACAGCCCTCCTGCCTCCCTCCCACCCAGCCCAGATCTGCGCCTCCTCTGCATGTCAATGGCCTGGGGGTTCCTGCAGAACAGGTCCAGTTCCAGGGGCAATTAAAGCAGGCCTTTCTCTGGGGATTCCCCCACACCCCAAGGCTCTCAGGAGATGGGACCACCCACCCCTTCAAAGGGCTTCCAGCTGCTAAAAGGACCCAAGGGTCCTCTAAGCCCTCCCCCAAAACCACTGTTGTCATCTGCGGTGGGGTCCTCTTCATACTCCACCCCACCCCCCATGTGTGCTGGGAGCTGCTCCCTGGGGTGTGGGGGGGGGGGCGGGGAGATCAGAAAAAGATCGCCAGGCCTTTCTTTTGAGGTCCCTCTGGGAGGGAGGGATTCAACCCTCCAGTCCTCTGCCAAGGGTTTGACCCAGCGGTGCCACACCAGACTGAAAGTGTGGGAAGTCACAGAACAAAACAGCTGCGTGGATGGTTTCCGCCACCCCCTTTGGACCAGGAGAGAGAAGCCACTGGGAGAAGCAGCCAGGAAGCCCCCCAGGGGAACGCTTTCTGACAGGGGTGGGGCAGCACAGCGAGGGGGTAGCTGGGGGACCTTCTCTGCGCATCTCACTTCCTCTCTGGGCTCTTGGGGCGCCTTTTCTGTCCAGCAGGGTCCATGGGCTCCCCTGAATGCCCAGGAGGCCCCAATGCCCTCCCCCCACCCACCTGCCTGGCACTTGACCCAAGCCCCAGCTCCTGAACAAGCCTCCCTCCAGCACTGGGCCCTTCGACCACCCACTCCGTCTCATCCCTGGAGATGAGACTGCCCGCCCAGCGAGCCAGGAAGTCAGGCAAGGATCAAACCCGGGGAGTTCCCCCGCCCTCCCTTCTTTTTCTCTACCTCCCCCTTCTCCTCCCCAAATGCCCTGCCCCCTCCCACCAGCACTCCTGGGGACAAGTGACCTTCTGACCAAGGAGGGTGGTCACTGGAGGGTTGTTTACTCTAAAGTAAACAGAGATAAAGGCTGCCCAGGATTCCTCCCAGAGAAACAAGAGCTCGGGAAAGCAGGGCCTGACTCCTGACCCTGATAAGCCAGGGTCAGCAGAGAGCCCAGGGGCCAGGGTTCTGATCCCCTCAGGACAGGCTCTGGTGGTCGGCACCCAGGGCTCAGTCTCCAAGCTGGGAAGTGGCCATCCCTGCCTTCAGTCTGGGCTTTGTACTAGTGGAACCCCTGCCCGCTGAGGATGGGTTTGTGGGCTTAGAATTGGTCTGCCCCAATTCCAGCAGAGTACTGGGCCTGGCACACAGCTACCTTCAGTCTCTCTGCGTCCCAGCAGGGCAAACGGATGTGGGGGGTAGGAAGGGGTGCCCAGACAGGATTCCCCCACTACTCAGCTATCACCCCAAGACCCCAGGCTGATCTTCCTGTACCGTCCCTGACTGTGTGGGCGCCCTGGCAAATTACCATAACCCACTCCCGCGTCTGTTTTCTCATCAGCAAAGTGGGTCCAACAGCACCTACAGGGTGAGGGTGGGGGCAGTTCGGAAACGGCAGTTGGGAAGCTATGCCGATGGGAACAGCAAGGCACCTGGGTGGGCAACCGTGCGCTCCCCTGAATGCGGGGCGCTGGCACCCAGGGGTGCTCGGGCGGCCCGCGTGGAGGCGAGAGTGTCTGTGGTGGGGTATTTATGGGGGTATCCTCAGAACGAGTCTGCAGTCGCGGGCCGCGGGCTGGAGGCGTCTGGGCCTCGCCAGGCCTCGCCAGGCGCAGCGCGGGGCGCGCATAGACTCCGGGTAGCCGGACGCTCCAGAACTTCCAAAGAGCGCACAGACCGCCGGGGCGGGGGGACACTAAAGTCAGGCGCCCCCTCCCCAGGAGACCCCAGGACCCCTACCTCGGGCCACCAGCAGCGAGAAGACACTGAGTAGCAGCAGCAGCAGTGGCAGCGGGACCCGGCAGGGCGACAGCGCGGCGCGCTCCATGGGGGCGGTGGGACGGAGGGAGCAGACAAAGGCGCGGGTGCGGGGCTGTGGTCCCCAAAGCCTCGATCTGGCAGGCGCTAAGGATAGCGGGCTCCAGGATCCTCCGTAGCCTACGCCGTGCCGGCGCCGCGCGGTTCAATTATCCCGCCGGGAGGAGGGCGCGGCAGAGGCGGGGCGTCTGGGCGCCCTCCCACCGGACACCCCCACCCCCTTAAGAGCTCTAGGGCCTCCTTCTCTGCAGGCACCTGGGCTGGGCCCACAACTGGGTCTGGGAGCGAAAATCCCCAAACTACTCTACGAGATAGCAGGGAAAAAAGGGGTACGATTGAGCAGAGGCCGGGGGGTGGGGGTGTCCAATGATGTACTATCCCCCCACCCCCAGTGGTAGTGAAACCGGATCCCCTGGGGTGGGGAGGGGCAGGCTGGGTATCAATGGTTAACTTGGCCTGACCCCTGACTCCGCCAGAAGAGCCCGGGGTGAAGTAGGAAGGGCCCCAGGCCCTGAGAGATGCAATGGAATGGGAAAATGAACTGGGCTGGCCACGCTGACCCCAGGAGTGTCTTGGGCTGTGGGACCGGGTCCTGCCCTCAGAAGACTGCCCAGGCAGGCCCACTCCACCCCGCATGCAGACCCAAGTAGAAGGGGATAGGGCCACATAGTGAGCTGCATCCAGATGACAAACAGTTCCCCTGGTGTCACATCCATGGCCACAACCAGCCTGTGGTCACTGAGCAATAATGTGTCTGCTAGAACCAGAACAATAAAGAACAAAAGCAACTCCCTCCGGAGGCCGGCGGAGGCAGCCAGCAGTCCACTCCCAGGCTTTTGCTTAACACAAGAGCCCACAGAGACCAGGGCCAGAATGTCCAAGCAGCAAGGGTCACCTTAGCTACAGGTTATAAAGTGTCCAGCCCTGTCCACAGGACACTAAGGGATAATGCAGCTATACTTGGGAGCACTACACAGCTATAACCCAGCAGAGAGCCTTGCTCAGGTGGGAGACAGCCCTGACAGCCTCATGATGGAATCATGGGTGATGGAACCATGGGTGATGAACCCTGGATGATGAACCATGAATAATAGAACCATGGATGATGAACCATGGGTGATGAACCATGAGTGATGAACCATGGGTGATGGACCATGGATGATGAACCATAGATGATGAACCATGGATGATGAACCATAGATGATGAACCATGGGTGATGGAACCATAGATGATGAACCATGGATGATGAACCATAGATGATGAACCATGGATGATGAACCATGGATGATGAACCATAGATGATGAACCATGGATGATGAACCATAGATGATGAACCATGGATGATGAACCATGAATGATCTAACCATGAATGATGGAACCATGAATGATGAACCATGGGTGATGGAACCATAGATGATGAACCATGGATGATGAACCATGGGTGATGAACCATAGATGATGAACCATGGGTGATGGACCATGGATGATGAACCATGGGTGATGGACCATAGATGATGAACCATGGATGATGAACCATAGATGATGAACCATGGATGATGAACCATGGATGATGAACCATGAATGATCTAACCATGAATGATGGAACCATGAATGATGAACCATGGGTGATGGAACCATAGATGATGAACCATGGATGATGAACCATGGGTGATGAACCATAGATGATGAACCATGGGTGATGGACCATGGATGATGAACCATGGGTGATGGACCATAGATGATGAACCATGGATGATGAACCATGGGTGATGAACCATAGATGATGAACCATGGATGATGGACCATGGGTGATGGACCATAGATGATGAACCATGGGTGATGGACCATGGATGATGAACCATGGGTGATGGACCATAGATGATGAACTATGGATGATGAACCATGGATGATGAACCATGGATGTTGGAACCATGGGTGATGAACCATGGGTGATGAACCATGGATGATTTAACCATAAATGATGAACTATGGATGATGGAACCATGCATGACAGCTCCAAGGATGAGGGCCCCAGTCACCCTGGAGCAGAGGCAGCCAAACCCCACAGAGCACACACTGCCTCCCATCAAACTCAAGTCCAGTCCCTGTGAGACAGCATTTCGAAGGCATCATCTTCCAAGGAACCCTGGTAGCACAGTGGTTACATTGAGGGAGAAAGATGAGGCAGTTTGCTACTGAAAAGATACAAACTCTGAAACCCTATGGGGATGCTATGGGGTTGGAGCCCTGGGAATAATGGTTTGGTTTTAGAGTAATCTGATCAGGAGACTGCCACATTTCTCTCTTGGAGCGGCTGGTGGGTTCGAACCACTGACCTTTCAGTTAGCAGCCATGTGCTTAATCACTGTGCCACCAGGGCATTCTCTCTCTCTCTCTCTCTCTCTCTCTCTCTCTCTCTCTCTCTCTCTGTCCATCGAGTAGACTCTGACTCATAGTGACCCTCCAAGACAGGGTAGAACTGCCCCCCCCCCGTGGGTTTCTGAGACTATAATTCTTCATGGGCACAAAAAGGCTTGTATTTCTCCTTCTGGGTCGCTGATGGTTTTGAACTTCTGACCTTGTGGTTAGCAGCCCAAGGCATAAAGCCAGAGAAGAGGTTAGAAGCCAGAAGGGTGGTGATAAGATGGTTTTCCAGGGGAGTCTCAGGCTCTTTGTTTCTTTAGCCTAAGTGTTTCTTACCAATTACAGTATTTGTTACTCATTTAGGGTACTGGTTACACAGTTATGGCACGAGTTACACGGTTAGAGCACTGGTTCAAGCCAAACAAAGCTAAAACCACAACTATCAAGCTGATTCCAACTCATAGCCACCCTGTAGGGCCCAGTTGAACTGCTCCTGTGGGTTTCCAAGGCAGTCAAAGCTTTATGGGAGCAGACAGCCTCCTCTTTTCCCTTGGAGGGGCTGGGGGGTTTGAACCACCAACCTTGTTGTTAGCAGCCCAACACCTCACCCACAGTGCCGCCAGAGTTCCTGTAGGTGGGGTTCAGTGAAAATTCATCAAGCTGTTGACCCATCAATGGCACAGGTGTTCTCTTCTCTGAATGAACATTAAATGGAAAACAAAACGATGATTGTGAAGGACGGCGCAGGACTGGGCAGTGCTGGGGGTTCTGTTGTCTGTCACTCAGAACCCACCCAATGGCACCCAGCAACTAACAACATGCCCCTACCCTCCCAGCCTCTCCCCTGTGTCTGAAGAAGAGAGGATGGAACTCTGTGGCCAGTTAACCCAGCCCCACCTCCTCTCCCAAAGCAAGAAAGCCAGCTACCAGGTGCAGGAAAGCAAGCAAGGAGGAGAGCCAGGCACAGGGGCTCTGTGTTAGATCCCCCAGCCTCCAGACCCGGCTCTGCCCTGGCTGGCTGTGTGGCCTTGAGCAGTTATTTAACCTTGGCATTTTACTCTCATCTGGCAAATGGGTCCATGACAGGACTTCACATGGATGAGAGAACTCAATGAGATGAAGCCACAGCAGAGCGGCCAGACTGAGTCTGTGACCTCCCAGAGCTCCAGACTAGGCACCTTGATGGCAGTGACTGTGGAGGTCGGGCAGCCGTGACCAGGCCAGGTGGGCATCTCTGTCTTCCACTGGCTCTCTCTGGATGCTAGCTTTGGGCAAGTCCCTTACTGGGTCTCAGTTATCCCACCTACAAATAGAGGGATGTAGACCAGGCTGTTCCCACAGATACTTCAAACCCCAAATCACAGCCTGGATTTCTGCCCCACTCCCCATTCTCCATTTCTGGCTAAAAAATAAAAGTCGCCCCCCCACCTCAATCCCTATTGACACTACCCTTGGTGGGCCCGAGTGTGCTGGAAGAGACCTGTGCCCCGCAGTTAGTTCCAGGGAATAGACAGGAACCCTGAGTGGACTCAAACTTCTGACCCTCGCAGCTGTGTGCGTTGACCCTGTGCAACACCATGGACTCCCAGTTCTGGGTCGGCCCCAGCTTTCCAAGGCCCACTGGAGGGCTCAAGGCCTGGGACCCCTTCGAGTCCGTCAGTCAGGGGCCTGAATATCCCACCAGTTCTTACTGGCTGTGTCAGGGCCACAAGGCCCCGGCTGTACTGTCTATGGACGAATTCTCGGGGTGGTAACTGCAGCAAGCAACCTCGAGGTGTGAAGTAACATCTTAAGAGAAGAGAAGTCTCAGGTTCAATGCCGGGCCCCTGTAAGGCAGTCTACTGTCTGTATGCACAACAATGAGGCCCCTTGCACAACCTGGGCGGTAGGCGCAGGAGTGGGTGCAGGATCATCTGGATTTGGGTCTTCTATAACCCAGGGGACAGCCACAGGTCAACTTGTCACTGAGCTGTTATCTGCTGTCAAGTAAGCTCCTGGTTTGTGGTGACCCCAAGACCTTTGCAACCCCTAAAAATTTCCTTTGATGATTTTGGGGAGTCTGGTAGCTAAGTGATTATGCACTGGGCTGCTAATGGCAAGGTCAGCAGTTAGAAACCACCAGCCACTCTGAGGGGAAAGATGAAGCTTTCTACTTCCATAAAGAGTTATAGTTATATAGCCACGGGGGCAGTTCAACCCTGTCCTATAGGGTCAATAGATGCCAATGCGTTTTGGGTCCTATAGCAGCATCAGCCAAACCCACAGCCGTCACGTCAGTTCCAACTCAAAGCGACATGATGTACAACAGATCGAAGCACTGCCCGTTATAAGGCACCATCCTCACCATTGTCCTTACGTCTGAGGCCATTGGGGCAGCCATTGTGTCCATCCACTGACCAAGGGTCTTCCTCTTTCCAGCTGCCCCTCTACTTTATCAAGCACGGTGTCCTTCTCCAGGGACTGGTTTCTCCTAACAACACGTCCAAAGTCTGTGAGACGAAGTTTCCCCATCCTTGCTCCAAGGAGCTCGCTGACTGTACTTCTTCCAGGACAGAGCTGATGGTTCTTCCCCAGCACCGTCATTCAAATGCATCCATTCTTCTCCGGTCTTCCTTATTCCCTGTCCAACTTTCACAGGCATTTGAGGCGATGGAGAAAACCATGGCGCACTTGAGGCCTCAGAGTGACATCTTTGCTTCTCTGCACGTTAAAGAGGTCTTGTGCAGCAGATTCACCTAACGCAATGCATCGTTTGATCTCCACTGCTCCTTCCATGAGTCTTGATTGTGGATCCAAGCAGATGAAATCTTCGACAACTCCAATCTTTTCCCTGGACAGAGTAGAACCGCCCCGCAGGGTTTCCGAGGCTGGAAATTTCACGGAAGCAGATCACCACATCCTTTTCCCTTGGAGTAGATGGTGGATTCGAACCACTGACCTTTTGGTTCACAGAGGAGCACTTAACCTCTGCACCACCAGGGCTCTTTGTATGACAGCTAGCATCCTCATTTGGCAGATGAGGAAACAGAGGCTCAAGAGGCCAAGGCCTCTCTCCAAATTTTCACAGCCAGTTATTGCCCACCCAGCCCCTGCCCCCACCCCTTTTCCCCCTCCCCCCCCCAAACCCAAACTCACTGCCATCAATGTGGATTCACAGCGACCCTATAGGACAGGATGGGACTGCCCCTGTGAGTTTCCAAGACTGTCATGCTTTACAGGATAAAAAGCCCCGTCTTTCTGCCTCAGAGTGGCTGGTGATCTCAAATGGTTTGGCCTTGAAGTCAACAACCTGACACGTAACTACTGCGCCACCAAGACTCTGCAAGCGTGTCCCCAGGCCCAACATATAACCACTAAGCCGCTAAGGCCCGGGGACTCTTAAACCGGTGATCATAACCTTGGGGTAACCTTGCACTCGTCTTGGGAGAGCAACGTTGCATCTCGGGTTTTGTTTCTCACGAGCCTGCTGTGTAATCATTCCCCTGTCCCCGTCTTTTTATGAGCTCTTGGAAGACGTGCAGGCTTGTACAAACATTTACTGAACGCCTCTGTCGGCGCTGGACACGTAAGCCATGTAACATTTTTGTGGTTCTAAAGCACCCTGCACTGAAGCGTGCTGCTTCCTCTCCGCTAGCCTTACAATTTCTCTGAGAGCTGCTTTCAAGGGTGAGGCGCTTCATCCGTGGGGCGCGGGGCTCCAAAAGCCTGCCCAGGAATGGACGAGGTCACATTCCAGGAGAGAGAAGCCAGAACCTGCCGCGTTCACTCTCTCCCCAGCAGCACAGAATGTGATTTAAAAAAATATATCTGGGCTCATTCCAGAGGTACCATCATGAAGATGGCAGGACCTGGGACTGTTTGCTTTTGTGACACTGGAGACTGTCCTGAGTCAGAGCCAGCTTGGTGGCAGCTAACAACAATGAGCATTGCACCATCAGGCTGGTGCTGACTCAACAACCCCATGCACGGCAGAACAAAACACTGCCCGGTTCTGTGCCCGCCAGCCTCAGCATCGTGCCTGAGCCCATGCTTGCAGCCACCGCGGCGTCAGCCCAGCTCTCTGAGAACCTTCCTCTTTTTCCCCGCCCCTCCACTTTTCCAAACATGAAGTCCTTCTCCAGGAACTGGTCTTGCCTGACAATATGTCCAAAGTATATACGATGAACTTTCACTCCCCTTGCCTCTAAGGAGCATTCTGGCTGTACTTCTTCTCAGACAGATCTGTTTGCTCTTTTGGCAGTCCATGGAACTTCAAGATTCTTCTCCAATCGCAAATTCACCCAATGTAATGAGTCCTTTGAGCTCTTGACTGCTGCTTCCATGAGCATTGATTGTGGGTGCCCGTAAGACAACATCCGTGACAGCTTTAATCTTTCCTCCGTTTATCACGATGTCACCTAGTGGTCCCCTTGTGAGGCCCTTTACACTGAGTCATAGTCCACACTGGAGGCTGCAGTCTTTGATCTTCATTGGCAAGTGCCTCCAGTCCTCACTCTCAGCAAGCAAGGTGTGTCAGCTGCATACCACAGCCTGTTAATGAGCCTTCCTCCAATCCTGAGACCACCTGTGGTCATAGGCAAGAAGAAATGGACATTGTGTTGTCCCAATGACTAGATGTGTCTTGGATCATGTCTGAGGTTGGGCGTATTTTGCGTGCTCCTTAAGACCATTTGCCATCATCAGTTTCATCTGGAGGTGGCCTCGTGTGTCCGAGAGGAACTGCACTCTATGGAGTTGGCAGTGGCTGGTTGTTGTTCTTCTGTTTTGTTCCCCCCCCCTCCCCCAGAGTTAGGTTGCCAGGACTTTCTTCTGAGACACCTCAAATTGAAATCTCCACCTCTCAGCAGCCAAAGGCACCGCCCAGGGGTTCCATGTGCTGCCAGTCATCTGGGTCTCTCCGTGTTTTGACTCCTCTTGCCCCTTTTTGGTTTCTTGTCCTACATTAGGTGTCAGAGTCTAGCGAAGGCCCAGTGCTCAACTATCACCCATCAGTAACATCGTAACATTGGCTTAGATTCAGCCACTCGGCACAGCATTACTGGGGAGGGCAGGGAGCACGCCAGGCAGACGGTGTTTGTGAGCCACAGCCGGGGGAAACCAGAGAACACCCTGAGTGTGAGTTTGTGTGTATGTGTCTAAATCCACACTGCGATTGCAATGAAATCATAATCCTCATGGCTGTTACACTCATAATTGTAACTATGTGTCCATGAGGCTGTATCATGAGGCTAAAGATGGACAGGGAAATGGAAGTAACTGTTGTGCTTTAGTCAAGTTAAGGAGTCAAACTTTTGCTGTCTTTCATTTTTTAAGTTGATCTTTTTTTCTTTTTTTTCTTCCCTTTCACTCTTTCTTTGAGACAATTGGGGCCAGAAACACCTCTCGCTCTCTCTCTCTTACACACACACACCCCTCTATTTCTCACTGTCCCTGAGTCCATGCCGACTCACCGTGTCCCAACTGGAGAGGCTAGAACGGCCCCTGTGAGTTTCTAAGACTGTAGCTCTTTACAGGAGTAGAAAGCCCGTCTTTCTTTCTCAGAGTGAGGAGTGGTTCCCAACAGCTGACCTTGAGCCTCGCAGCCCAATTCGCAACCACTATGCCACCAAGGCTCCTCACGAGAGGCCTGGAATGATGTAATTACTACTCCTAAACTTGACTCTTGAGGTTCTTGGCACCCAAACTGAAAATCACATTTTGATCTCTTAGTTTATAAGGAGTCCTGGCAGTTCCGTGGGTTCAGCCCTCGGCTGCTAACCACAAAATCTACTGTTCAAACCCACCAGCCTGCTCCCCCAGAGAAAGATGAGGCACTCTGGTCCCATAAAGATTTAGTCTGGGCAATCCCAGGGAGCAGCTCGACTCTGCCTTAGAGGGTCACCATGCATCAGAATCGACCAGTGATGGCTTATGTAACCCGTCTTCTGATAGAAAGAGGTTCCACACCGCACTCAGGGGGAAGGGACTGCTGACTCTTTGTTGTAGGCCTTTCTCTGGTGAGAGTCAAGGAACCACAGCAGCAAGCAGGGGGATTGTGTCTTCTTGGCAGATACGGGTCCCTGTGGGGAGTTAGGGGCCAGGGGAGGCTTCACACCCCAGCGGGGCCAGATGACACACACCCAGCGGAATCTGCTCTGGCCGGGAAGTCATTTATTATGTCCCGCTGTGACAGCCCAGCCTTTCCCCATCTCCGGAGAATGGAACAACTGGGCTTCTCTGCGAGGTCATTGCTGGCACATGTGGACGGACTTTCCCCAAGTCAGGGAAGAAAGAGAAGACGCAGTGTGGGCGCTGCACATCTGCAGAAGAGGCAGGTGGTGCCTGCTCCTGCTGCAGCCCCTGCTGTGTCTCTGGCTGCTTTGTGGCTTCTGAGTCTGGGGGCATGTCCAGCCACCTGGAGACCCCCCAGCTCTGATAGCAGCCCTCAACCCCTGCATGGTACCTGCGATGCTTGCCCCTTGTCTTGCCCCAGGCTCAGTCGAGACGCCACCTCCAGGTCTCCGAGGTAACCCAAGTCCCCATCCAGCCCCACTGGTGGCCTCCTCTAAGACACCACTCCCTCTTCCTTTATCTCTCAAGGGGTGTGGGAACTACTGCATCCTGGTCCCTGGAGGAGGTCCTTGTGCTCAGCAAATCCTGGTTCTGGGCACATATGGAGGAGACGGTGTGCTGGCAGCCTATAGCCAGCATGCAGTCCCTGAGTGGGGCCAATGGTTCGTCTCAGCTACGAACCTAGAGGCAGGCAGTGTAAACACACCCAGAGGCATTGCTGAAGAAAGGCCTGGCACTGCGCTCCTGTCGGGATGGTTGCTGTGGGTCGGGGAGCCCATTCCCACTCACGATGACCCTTTTGGACCGAGTCGAATTAATATTCCTGTAGGGTTCCTCTTGTCTGTCAGTTCGTCGGTAACATAAATGGAGACAAGATTGAAGTTGGTCACAGGGAATCCAGGACAGATGACTCCTTAAGGACCAGTGGTGAGAGGGCCGATTCCTGGAGGGTGGAGAGAATGTGGGGTAGAAAAGGGGAACTGAATACAAGAATCTATGTATAGCCTCCTCCTTGGGGGAGAGACAGCAAAGAAGGCGGGGGAGACGTCGGACAGGGTAATATATGACAAAATAATAATAATTTATGAATGATGAAGGGTTCATGAGGTAGGGGCAGTGGGGAGGAAGGTGGAAAATGAGCAACAGATATTAGGGCTCAAGTAGAAGGCAAATGTTTTGAGAATGATGATGGCAACAAATGTACATATGTGCTTGACACAGTGGATGTATGTATGGATTGTGATAAGAATTGTATGAGCCCCAATAAAATGATTAAATTTTTAAAAATTAAAGAGATCAACCGATGCATTGCATTGGGGGTGAAAAAGATTGAAGTTGGCAAGGATTTTGGTTTGCTTGGATCCACAATCGATGCTCACAGAAGCAGCAGTGAAGAGATGGAACGATGCATTGCATTGGCTAAATCTGCTGCACAAGGTGATGTCACTTTGAGGACCAAGGTGTGCCTGACCCAAGCCATGTATTTTTTCTTCTTTTTAAAATTTGTATTAAATCCTTTTACTGGGGGCTCTTACATCTCTTATCACAATCCATGCATTCCTCCATTGTGTCAAGCACATTTGTACATATGCTGCCATCATCATTTTCAATCTATAACCTCATACCGTTCAGCGTCCTCTGTCGCCCTTCACCCACTTTTCTGTTGTTCATCCCTGTGGGAGGGGGTTATACATCGATCCTTGTGATTGATTCCCTTTCTCCCCCAACCCCCCACCTTCCCCTAATTCTCCTGAGGGGGTTATCTATCCTCAATCGCCTTGTATGCCTGTGAAAGTCGGACTTTGAATAAGAAAGACCAAAAAAAGAATCCATGGGTTGAATTACGGTGCTCGTAAAGAATATCAAAAGTACTGCAGGCTGCCAAGAACAAAGAGCTCTGTCCTGGAAGAAGGACAGCCAGCTTGCTCCTTGGGAACCAGGAGGGCAGGTGAGACCTGGTCTCGTGTGCTGTGAGCAAATCCCCACGAGGCTCAGTCCCTGGAGAAGGACATCATGATCTGGAAAGCTGAGGGGTGGTGGGAAAGAGGAGAGCCCTTCTCCAGCTGGACGGACAGTGGCTGCAACCAGGAGCTCCAACATCCAAGCAACTGTAAGACCGGTGGGTGCTGTCCCGGGCAGGGTGACCTTCTGCTGCACCAGGGGGAGCATCTAACAACACCCCTGCCTGGAGAAAACTGGCTCACTGCTCCTTTGCTTCCCGGTCATTAGTTGAAAACACATGTTGACTGTGACCAGGCTGAAGAGGAACATTGTCCATCACCCGACCCTCCAAACACAACCAGAATTGGGGCACCCAAGAGGCCTCCCAAACACTTGTGGGGTAGAACAATGGAACTGGAATGTTTTTCCCCACCACCTTTCTGAAGCCCCCTGGTCTTTATAGGAGGAGCCCTGATGGCCTAGCAGGTCAGACGATGGGCTGCTAACTGCAATGTTAGCAGTTCGAAACCACCAGTAGCTCTGTAGGAGAAAGATGAGTCTTTCCAGTCTCTTAGAGTTACAGTCTCAGAAACCCCGCAGGGGCAGTTCTACCCTGCCCTATAGGGCTGCCACAAGTCCAAATCCACTTGATGGCAGTGAGTTTAGTTTTGAGTTTGGTATTTATATGCCCAGTTTACATAGCGAATCTCAGGGTTCATCATACTCAAGGTCAGCTGACTCCATCCACTGACAGTGTACCTTCTGCCTCTGGTAGGCTGGGCACTTAACGGCGAACGTCCTCTGAATCGCTCCTTTCTCACATTCCCTCACTCTTACTGCTGCAAAGGCTGTTTATTAGTTTGCAAGCCTTTCCATATTTGGGGAGACGTCCTCAGGGCGGATTCCCAGAAGTCGGATGAAGGGGGTAGAGGGCACGTACTGTTCTAATGAGCATCATTTCCTGAGCAGGGCCCCACCACCTGCCGTGAGCTGGAAGGACATATGGTTCTCATTACCTCGGCCTGGCGGTTCCTGGTTCCTCGTGAGTCGCAGCTGCAGGTCTGCAGAGCAAGGGGCCTGCAACCGAAGCAACATAGCTACAAGAAATTGCTGGCAGCTCTGTCTGGTTGGGCTGGGGCAGTTTGGCAAATGCTCGGCAGCCGCTGTTTGTGTGCATGCAGACCTCAGACCTTTCCTTACCTGCCGCCCGGCAGATGGTCCCCCAGACGATGTCTTGGTGGTCTGTCTTTGGCATTTCGAGTACCAGCAGCCTCAGGTTTCAGCAGAGCGGCCAAAGACCAGAAGAAGGAGTTTTGATTTTGCAATCGAATCGCTATGCAGTCTCACCCGCAGAATGGGTGAGGCAAACAGATGAATGACTTCATGAGCCCTGAGTTGAAAGAAAGGCCTGGCTACTGACAGCTGATTGCAGACTAGGAAGATAGCCCGGCAACCACATGGCAACTCGAAGCTCATGGAGGAGTACTTCCACCTCTCTCTGCCTCTACCTGGCCCCATTCTCTGGATGAGAACACTGGAAGGAAATAAAAAAAAAAGCTGATACCAAGGGCTCAAGAAGAAAGAAAATGTTTTGAGAATGATGATGGCAGCATATGTACAAATGTGCTTGACACAATGGATGGATGGATGGTTTGTGATAAGAGTTGTATGAGCCCCCAATAAAATGATTAAAAAGAAAGAACCCCCAATAAAATGATTTAAAACAAAGAAAGAAAACCAAATGGGTGAAGGGACATGCCTGCGATTACATGGTCATTAAGTCTTCAAAGAGCAGGCCAGTCTAGTTCCTCCTGCTCCAGGGCCCCATCTTTCCCCATGACTTCCAAGCTGCTCATCACGGGATTGATGGGCTTGCTCATTCATCCATGCATCCAGCAAACAGGGAGGCCCAGCCCCTGTCAGACTCTGTGCCAGCTCCCCCAGGGGCAAGTCCAAGATCAGAACCACAGGAACCCGGAGAAAGAGGGCTTCAGGGAGCAGGAGGGAGGGAAGTTGCCAGATGGGCAGACAGAGGGAGGAAACCACGGTGTGAGGGAGAGGAGTGAGTGGGTCCCACGGAAGTCAGACCCCAGTCTCCTGGGACCCAAACAAGCATGCAGCCCAAGTCCTGACCAGGACCCACCTTGGACGCACAGAGGACAAGGGACACGAGGAGGGCCATGTCCACCTGTCTGTGCCTGGTGGAGGCTCCTGGTGGCTCCTGCCTGGCTTTTCCCTCGCAGGCCTGACTGTGGACTGGCTGGGTGACCCGAGACAAGTCACTCTCCCATTCTTAGCATCAGCTGCTGCTCTGTGAGATCAGACAAAGAAAGTGCCAGGCCATGGATGCTGGGCTCACGGGGATGAAGTGGGGATCACCGAATAAGGTGTGGAAAGAATTAAACCCTGTGCTTGGTAAGTGAGACCTGTGGGTTAAGTGGCTTGTATTTTATGCTCATAACACACACCTCATCCACTTAATCACACTGCCCTTTATGTAGCAGGGAGTGGGGCGGGGGCGTGTGTGTGTGTGTGTGTGTGATATATATGTGTGCAGTCCTCGTTTGTGTGGTCATGTTATATGCAAAATGCGGTTGTTTAGGAGAAGGAGGAAGAGGAGGACCGAGGAGGGGAGGGCTCGGTCTGGAAGCCTCTGGGGCAGTCCTGAGCTGTGTAGGTTGGGAAGGGAGGGAGGCCCTGGAGGCAAGAAGGAAGTGCAGGCTGGGGCGAGGCCTGGTCCTGGTCAGGGATCCCTGTATCACTTCTGGATCAACACCCTGAAGCTGTGGGGCGTGGGGCTCCCTGCAAGGGGGGAGGTGTCCGCACATGTGACCTTGTCTGGTTCTCCCTGAGTTGGGAATTGGTGTCACTTTACAAGAGGGGTGGTCTGGGGCCCAGCACTTCCTCGGGTTTCCACAGTGACTCTGTTCAATCAGGGCCCCAAGGTGGCCCCCACTCAGTGCTAGATATTTTTTTCAGCCAGCCACTCCAGGCCTCCCTTCAGCCTCTCAGCTCATGCCCTGCCCCATCCCACCTCGTGGTCAGCTGTGGGCCTGGGCATCATGGGCTTTGCAACAGGACCCTGGGCCATCCTGGAAGGCTGTGGTGTGTGTGGCTGTGCCCTTGGCATTGCCTGGGGAGGTGGGGGTGGAGGGGTGGGCTGATACAGAGTTGAGCTGACCAGCCCCACACCCTCCTCTCCCATCTGGGACAGCTGGGCAAGAGCAAAGGAATCGTGTCATGTCTCTGAGTGTCCCCACTGTCTGCAGGGTCAAGACCAGGACCTCGGACTCTGGGCTAGGCCCTCAGAACAAGCCACTCTGTCTACTGCGTTGATCTCTACTGCTTCCCTCTACAGACCCAAAGATCCCTGGAGGCGTAACGAGCTGTGTGTATTGAGCTGCCAGCTGCAAGGTCAATAGTTTGAGCCCACCAGCTGCACCACGGGAGAAAGATGAGGCTGTCTGCTTCTGGGCAGATTTAAGAAGTCTCAGATCTACTCTGTCCTACTCTGGCCTATAGGGTCACTGTGAGTCAGAATCGACTTGACAGCCAGAGGAGCCCGAGCAGGGGTCAGAGTAGCAGACTCCCCCACCCACGGAGCAAGTCAAGCTGAGCGCTGTCATTCCGGAGGCTGGCCTGTGGAGTGGGGGGCCTCTAGGGACTTCATTGGGGAAGTTGGACTCGATGACCCACTGAAGTGGAGCCCAGTGCCTGGAGGCTGAGGCCGATCGGAGTATGGTGTCTCTGGGCACTTCGTTCAGGGAGTTGGGTTTGCTGACGCCTTTGGGCATTTATTAGCAGACCTGACAGAACTTTGTAACATGCCCTGAGAGGAATTACTGAAGCTCAAATGAAGGCTGAACATGATAGTTTGACAAGAGGAAAGTAAAAGGAAATAGAGGAAAGAACTAGGAGGCAAAGGGCATTTATAGAGGTCTAAATACAGATATGTACATATGTAAATATATTTATATATGACAATGGGGAAATAGATCTATGTACATATATTTATCGGATTAGTATTAAGGTAGCAGATGGGCATTGGACCTCTATTCAAATACTCCCTCAATGCGAGAATACTTTGTTCTATTAACCTGATATTCCATGATGCTCACCTTCCCAACACTATTGCTAAGACAAAGCGGGTGCATAAGTAAATGTGGTGAAGAAAGCTGATGGTGCCTAGCTATCAAAAGATCAAAAGATATAGCATCTGGGGTCTTTAAGGCTTGAAGGCAAACAAGTGGTTGAGAAGCAACAAAGCCCACATGGAAGAAGCACACCAGCCTGTGTGACCACGAGTTTTCGATGGGATCAGGTATCAGGCATCAAAGACCCAGAACAAATCATATCAATGTGAATGAGAGGGAGTGCAGAGTGGAGACCCAAAAGCCCATCTGTAGACAATTGGACATCCCCTTATAGAAGGGTCACAAGGAAGAGACGAGCCAGTCAGGGTGCAGTATAGTACCAATGAAACATACAAATTTCCTCTGGTTCATTAATGCTTCCTCCCTCACCCCACCCCTGCCACTATCATGATCCCAATTCCACCTTACAAATCTGGCTAGCAGAGCATGCTGGAAACAGGGAATATAGGACAGATAAATCCTTCAGGACCAATATTAAGAGTAGCCATAATAGGAGGGGAAGGGGAAGGTGTGGGGAGAATGGGGGAACTGATCACAATGATCTACATATAACCCCCTTCCAATGGGGATGGATAACAGAAAAGTGGGTGAAGGGAGACTCAGTCAGTGCAAGACATGAAAACATAATAATAATTTATAAATTATCAAGGTTTTATAATGGAGGGAGGGTGGAAGAGGAAGGGGGACATGTCTTTGGGAGCAATACTATTATATCAGAAACAAATTATTTTTCTTTTCTACTTTTTCCTTATGATTTTATCTCCTTCATCAATTACTCTCCAAAATTGAGATATAGTGTATGTTGCTTGTGATATGGCTTTATTTTTTTCATTGTTGTAAGTTAGGTGGGGGTGTATATTTCAGACCATCAACTTTATACTCAATAATCCAAACCATTGATCAACCCACCCACAAGTTTATCCCTCGCCATGCCTTCATTCCTCCTTTTTGACCACCATGCTCCTCTCCACTCAAGTTAACACCCATCTGCCCTCTCGTCCGTTACTTTATATTCCTCCTTTGCCCACCTCCACCCTGCAAATGAAAATATCTGCTCCTTTTGGTGTGAAAGTCCTTAACTTGCCTTTTAAAAATACACATTTGCATATTATTTAAAAGCAGTATATGTAAACAAAAACCTGTATATACAAGCATAGAATGTAAGCATTATAAATTTGCCTGGCTTACTTTTATATGTAACTACATATAAAATATTGAAATCTCTTGGCTATTGGAGGAATTATAGGTAGGACTACTATTCATGCCTTGAAGAACAATTATGCTCTGTCCAAGATGCAGTGATCAGGGGCAAGGCTGCTAGAAACATCTGCATTAGTGCCGTGTGAACATCAGCCTCATTCTTTATAACAAATACTTAGGTATAGAATTCATAGGACATTCATTCAAAACAAAAGAATGTAAGTTTTCTTTTAAAAAACTGACAGTCCGCTTTCCAGAGTGTCTGTACCATCATTTCCTCAGTTTTACTTTTTGGTTGGTTTAATACTTTAATACCCTTGTATAAAGGGTTTAGTTGCATGTCATTGATTTTAAATTACATCTCTGTGATAGCTAATGATAATAACTAAGCTAATGTTAATGTCATTTTCCGTGCGCATCTTTTCTGGGAAATGCGTCTGTTAAAATATTTTGTTCATTTTTACCTGGTTTGCAGAAGGTTGTGGACAACAGCGGAAGCCCAAGATCCATTTGCAGGGTCTAAACCTGGATTAAGCCCCCGGTGAGTCCCCTCTGATCACAGTTGAGGGATGTGAATGGCCTTGTTACCAGACAAAGAACATTGTAAAATCGATTGTGGAAGACGTAGTGCAGTAAAATGCAATACCTTATCATTTGATCTCCATTTTGACTCATTTAAAAAATGTTTCATTAAAAAAGCAGGGGAAGGGGAAATCTATACGAATTAAGCTCATGGTGCATCCCTTCTGACGGTGGGCCGAGGATGGGGTAAGCTGGCTATCATGCAGGATGCATTGGCACGTGGGTTCCTGCAGACGACGTTGGGTTAAAATTTATCACACAATCCTTTGATCTCCCTTACAGCCCACTTAAATTTTTTCCCTAGTTTTTAATATTTTCTGCTTTCTTTTTAGTTGAGCTTTTGATCTGTTTAACTTCGTTACTGTTGTTAGGTTGTTTTTTTCTCTTTTTACTGTCTTCCTGTATATGAAATCTGGGCTAGGTTAATCTGTAGAACGGTCGCTGGGCTGATGCTTTCTTGGGGGTCTGCAGGGGAGGTTGGGGGACACGGGAAGCAAATAATGACGAGCACAAGCATGGAGGGAATGTTCTTAAACTGATGGTGGCAACGATTACACAGCCCTTCTCGATGTGACCGGACCATTGACCTGTATGATATGTGAATTATACACGGATAAAACTTTAAACAATAACATGAACTATTTTGTTAAAAAAAAAAAGAAGGAAAGGCAACATTGTGTCCAGCTGCTAACCCAGAGGTGCTTTGGAAGCAAGGCCTGGTGCTCCACTTCAGAAAAACCAGTCCTTGGAGACCCTGTGGAGCCATTCTGCTCGGCACAAGCGAGGCCACCACGGGTCAGAACCCATTCCACAGCACCCCACCACAGCCGGGCGGCGGAGGAAACTTCCCTGGGGGGGCTGTCCGCAGTGAATGTGCTTGGCCTGCCCCTGCTCCTCTCCTATCCCCACCCCCCAGTAATTTTGTGGGCAGGAGTCCTGGTGGCTTGAAGGTGAAGTGCTAGACGGCTAACCAGAAAGGTCAGGGGTGTGACCCAACCAGCAACGCGGAGGGACAAAGACCTGGCCCGTCTGCTTCCCGAGGGCAGCCCCACCTGTCCAGTGGAGTCAAGATGAGTTAAAAATCAACTGGGCAGGACACAGCAGTATCAGCAGCAGACATTGGTCCGGTTCTGGTGCTGTGCAGGGAGCCGGGAGCTAGGATGAGCTTGTCTAAAACAGTGCTCCCCAAAGCGGGTGACACCACCCAGGGGGCTGCCAAAAGCAGGTGTTTATACTTTATCCTGAACTGTGGTCTACAATACAAATGTTTTTCATCACCGGGGCCCACTGAGTCTTTGTTGTTGTTGTTTGTCTTCTGAAAAGGGGTTTTTTATTGTCGATGACATCAAATCGGTTGTGATCTATAGCGACCTCATGCACAACAGGACAAAACACTGCCCGGTCCTGCTCCGTCCTCACAATTGTTCCCGGGTTTGGGCCCATGGCTGCAGCCACTGTGTCCATCCATCCTGTTGAGGGCCTTCCTCTCTTCTCCTGCCCCTCCACTTTACCAAGCATGCTGTCCTGCTCCGGACACTGGCCTCTCCTGACATGTCCAAAGTGGGTGGTAGACCAATCAGGATTGGGAACCTATGGTCTAAAAGATGGAGTGGTGCTTAGGATGCGAGAACCAACCTGAGCCTTGCCTTGCCTGAGCCTTGCCTTGACTCAAAGGCTCTGCCAGTCTCCATCCCTCCTGAAGAAGACATTTGCCAGACTAGGAAGCTCCTTCGACAGGAGGTGTGAGATATGGGCTTGACCCTCAGAGGTCAAAGCTCATCCTCTGGAGGTGTAGAATCCAATCATTTTTTATCTTGCTACATGGCTCAAAAGCAGATTGGTTGGATGGAATGTCAACCTAAAGGGCCAGGTAATGTTGAGAGTCCTCTCTTGTTTACCCAACTGTTAGTGATTAAAACCTAGATTTCACTGCCTAGTTTGTCAACAAAGACATCCTGAGGCCGGCCTATGATGTAACAAATCTTATTGTTGTTTGCTTGCCCCTTGCGGCCTGCCCTTCCCATGGTTACCCTGGAACCCGAGTTAATGTAAAACATCTATATGTGACTCTCCCAAGTGTAAATTCCAAAGCCAAAGGGATCATCTATTGTCCATGTATTGTGATTTCGAACACCACCCAGACAGGCTGTTTTGCGCTGCTGTGGTCTCCTTGAAGGTATGGTGTCCCTTCTCAATGAAAGCTTCTCTTTTTCCCTCGGATGTGGAGCGGGTAAACTGGCTGCAGTGCCTCCGGGTACGATACCTGCATTTCCGATGGCCCTGGCCCAGCCAAGCTGACACAGCTGTACAATCACAGTAGAGTCCCAGAGCACAGGTAAGGATGACCTGGGGGAGGGAAAAGACTGTCTCAGCCCGGAGCCCCCTACGAGTCCTCTCTACACTGACCTTCACAGGCCAACCTCACCCTACCGCCCCCCATGACTGTCGGGCAGGCCCAACAGTGGGCTTGGGTCCTCCAAGACCACATGAGTCCTCTTCTGCAGGATTCCCCAGAGCTTGTCCTGGGAAGCCATCATCTGCTGACAAATTCTCACAAAGAGAGGAGTGGGGCGAGCGCAGGGTCCAGCAGCTTCATTGTGTCCACGCTCTCTTCTTCTTCCCCTCCCAGAAACCTCCCTCTCTAGGCCAAACAACTTCTAAGAATTCAAGCCAATGTCTCTCCTATGTCCGGAGCCATGAGGCCCGGCCATTACTTGGAATTTATTAGCCTGAGCTCTGGATATTCTTCCACCCCAGCCTACGTGACAGAGCACTGCAGCTGTGTTTGACATACTTAGCTTGCCAGACAGAGATAAGGAAGTCTATCTGTCTGCACGATTCTGTTCTGCGGTCACTATTCCCGGAATGAACTCTGCTTGCAACCTTGGGTAAACACGTGTGTAATGATTATATATAAGCACCTGCAGCTTGCTTCCCCCACTATTGTTCTCAGGGAAACATCTGCAGCTTGCGTCCCCCATTGCTGGCCTATATAAGCTGTAACTTTCCACTCAATAAACGAGACTTGATCAGGATACTGTCTTGTCTCCATTTCTCGTGCCTCTTGTCCCCCCAATTGCCACTCCCTCCTCCAGGGTCCGCGTTGAAGTTCCCGCGGGTCGGACACTCCTACAATGTTAACCCTTCATTTGGAATTTGAATGGTCATAAGGCTAGGCCTGGAAACCAGCTCACCCCATTTACCCAACGGGAGCTCACTGTGCAACCCAACAAAGGACAGGATCTACAGAACCCTGGGGGTATAGTGGTTATGCAACGGGCTGCTAACCGCGAGGTCAGCAGTTTGAAACCATCAGCTGCCGTGGGAGAAAGATGAGGCTCCCGGACATCCCCACAAAGAGTTAGGAGTCCCGGAAACCCACACGGGAAGTTCTACCCTGCCCTGCCGGGTCTCCGTGGGTTGGAATCGACTAGACAGCAGTTTAGTGTGTGTGTTTATTTGTTTTTTTGGATAAAGTGAGCAATGACACTACACATTACTTAGGATAATCAGCTCTTTGAGGACAAAAGGCACGCATTTAACTGAGGGAAAGGCTCAGATGGCAGGGAGGCAAGGAAAGGAGTGGGGACCGGAAACAGTGTCCGGAAGTGGAACCTGTGATGTCATGACAATCCATGGCTAGAATCCGACTGTGGGTGAGTTGCTGGAAGGAGAACCGAGCTGCTCTGTCGCCCCTCACCACCGGTTTACAGCACAACGTTTTTGTTTTGTTTTTTAAAAAAGAGAAAAGCAAGATAGCCCTTTGTTCCAGAGGCATGGGCTCATACTTCTAGTGCCCCATACATTAATGCTCCTCTTAGGAGCAAACGTCTTCAAATAATTCATTTAGCTAATATCTACCAGGCACTTCATACTGCCAGGCACTGCGCTGGGGTTGAAAATTGAGGACTGAATGAGTCCCAGGCCTGGCCTGGAGGGAAGGTATTTAATGAGAAACAGTTGGGAACCAACTACTGGGTCAATTGCTTTAGGGCCAACGTGCTACGATGCCATTTCTCCACCACGCCTGCAGTGGGGTGAGCTTTCTGAGCAGCTTCTTTAATTACCTGTGCTGGCTCCGGCACACGTTCCCTATTGGCAGAAAGGAAGCTAAAGCAGAGACCCTCCAAAATTCAGGGGGTGCAGGAGGGGGAGGGGGCTGGAGGTGTACAATCCCCTCACTTTATGCTTCAACTCAAATGCCAGTTTCCCAGGCTTCAATGAAGGCAAGTTCGAGTCCCACGGAAACTCTGCCCCTTCCTCCCTTTGCTCCCAGAAAAAAAAAAAGCCCAATTAAAACAGGAAATCCTTATATATTTAATCATCACCATGATCTAAACAAAGGTGAATCTCTAAATCAAATCTGAAACACTCCCCGGAAAGGCCTGTCATTAAAAAAAATTTTTTTATGGCTGGTTTCACTCTTGCTTCATTTTGTTGTTGTGACTTTGTGTGTGAAAATCACTTCTCATAAGACGTCCCCACACTCACAGTCCAGAAAGAGGTGCATCTAGCTGCCCAGAGACTCAAGGTCTCCAGACCTTCACTTGGAGTTCAGGGGGAATTCAAGATGCGAGGTTAGAGGTGCTCATGGATAGGAAACAGATTGGAAAGAGCTGAGGTCTGCTTGGGAGAGACGGAGCTCTCAACACTGGAGAACAGATCCAAAGAGACGCTGTGTAAAAACACTGAGGTCACCACCAAAAGTTAATGGAAGAGGCTGCCCCGCCAGCGTCACCCTTGGAAAGACAGCCGTAGAAAAACACTCAGACGCCCTTGGATACCACCCAGCATCACACTCATTGACTGAGTATGTTTTGGGTTGGTGTGTGTGTGTGTGTGTGTGTGTGCGTGCGTGTGTTTTGTTTTGTTGGGGCGGGGAGCCCAGGAAAAGACCCGTGTTGCACATGAGTGATTTCCCTCAGTCGGGGAACTTACCCCGTCAAGTGACAAGCCTTCATTCATTCCCGTGACTCGTTGGGACGGACAGATTTCCAAAGTGCAGGCAGAGTACGTGCCCTTGCCTTTGGAAGCAGCGTCAGTACACTCGTTTTCTCTCAGATGGTTGCAGACCATTAAGTTCGCATTATGAAGTCATGGGTTTCCTACAGGAGGTTGGTGTCTGGGTCGTGGCGCCACGCAGCACAGGGCCAACTCCAGACAGACATGCAGGAGAGGGCTGCCGAGAGGGACGCCCTTTCATGAGTGAAACCAAGAAAAGAGAGACACTGACAGATGGACGGGAGGAGGGCTCTGTAGTTCAAGGGGACTGAATACAATGCTCCCTACAACTTGCCTAAACCGTCAAAACAAGCCAGAGTGGAAAATCTAACTCAAGCCAAGTTCAGGCCTGCCAGTCAGGAAATGGGGCCCCAAGCACTGCAGCTGCCAGAAAGATGCCCAAGTGGGCATGGCAGGCAAGACTATCACCAAGCAGTCACCACCTGCCTGCACCTTCAGACCAGGAGCCCCGGAGGTATAGTGGGTTACAGATTGGGCTGCTAACCACAAGGTCACTGATTTGAACCCACCAGTCGCTCCTCAGGAGCAAAACTAGGCTTTCTCTCCTAGAAAGATTTACAGCCTCGGAAACCCAACGAGGCGGTTTTACTCTACAGTGTCACTATGAATCAGGATCAATTTAATGGCAGGTTTTTGTAGGGTTTTTTTGATGTGTTAGAATTGACTCGATGGTAGTAGTTTTTGTTTTTTTTGGGGGATTTTTGTATCTTAGAAGAAATACAGCTAGAATGCCCCTTAAAACGGAGAATAGCAAGATGGTCTCATACTTCTGACATGGTATCAAGAGAGGCCAACTGGAGAAGGACATCATGTTTAGTAGAGTAGAGGGTCAGTGAAATAAGAAAGGGCCTCAGTGAGACGGATGGACACAGTGGCTGCAACAATGGCCTCCAACATGCCGAGGATTGTGAGCTGACACAGGACTGGGCAGTGGTTGGTTCTGTTGTGCACGGGGTCTGTATGTGTTGGAAATGACAGCGCCTGATGATTGTGCCATTTGGAAATGGTAGGTTTATAAAGTGTCCCATCTTAGCGCCTGTCTTCCAGATATGGAATTAGGGT
The DNA here is from genome assembly GCF_050624435.1 of Tenrec ecaudatus. Taxonomy (NCBI): domain Eukaryota; kingdom Metazoa; phylum Chordata; class Mammalia; order Afrosoricida; family Tenrecidae; genus Tenrec; species Tenrec ecaudatus. Next base: position 5,165,988 of record NC_134535.1, read on the forward strand.
TGTTTACAGGATTTCAAACTGAAGGTTTATAGACAAGATCCAAAATGTTTGATGGAAGTTTGAATTTGAGTGATTTCTCTCTGGCTACAGAACCCACCACTCCCTATTGCCAAGACTCAACGGTGTCACACATTTATGCTATTTGTCTAGCTTTGACACGATTGGAATTTGAAAATGTGGTTTAGGAACACAAATTAATTCATTCCACGTGTGCTAAGGATGACTGTGGCGGGACTAGGACGGTGGGTTAGATTCAAAGATTAATAAGTGAATTGTACCAACCACTTAAGGGAAACCCTACCAATCTTACATAAACTATTTCAAAAACATAGGAAGAGGGACAACTTCTGATCCCGTTTTACAAGGCCAGCATGACCCGCTTACCAAGATCAGACACAAACACCACACAAAAAAGACACCATTGCCCAATATCACTCATAAATACATCCAGGAAACTCCTTAAGAAAGTATCATCTAATCAATCCAGCATTTGAAAAATAGGAAGATGCAGCATGACCCAGTGGGGGTTTCCCCAGGAATGCAAGGCTGGTTAACAGTAGAAAATCATCAGTCACTATAATTCATCACATTGACAAACTTCCTAAGATCAAGTCAGTATCTACAGAAAAAGCATTTGACAAAATGAAACATGTATTCATGAGTTTTCAAAAAGTCTCAGTATACTAGGAATGGACAGGAACATCATCAATGTGATCAACGTCATCAGCATTACACCCACAGTGAAGATGCTCTGTGGATGCTGTCTTCGGTCCCTCTAGGTTGGGGCTGAGTAAGCTATCCCTTCTCTGTCCCCATGAGGTTGGTTTGAAAGTCCCTGCCCTTCCTTCTTACTCGCGGAAACACACCTTCTTGTGGTCATTGCCAGCAATCACCTCCTCCGTACATCAGGCAAGTCCCATTCTTAGAGCTTGGTACCTGTTTTAGACTGGGTTCTGTAGAGAGGCGAAACCAAGTGAAACTTATATACATATACAGAGAGAGAAATTGGTATTTTAAAAAAATGGTCTGCATAGCTTGAGAAGTGGGGAAATCCACTTCCTGGCAGGTTCCAAGTCTGTGAATCAGATGTTAGGCTGGAAGATTCTCCTGACTCAAGGAACTGATGAACGTGATGTGGGGTCCTGGTTTACAACTGCCAGCACCAGCACCATGACAGGCTGTATAGAACCAAAGTCTGGGGCAGGCTTAAGCTCTAATTTCAGATTCCTGGACACTGAGGTAATTCTGTCAAAGAAGGCATCACCTGTCCCAGACTGACCAGTAGGGAGCAGCGACCACCACCCCCCAATTGACCAGTCAAGAGAATACGCGCGGAACTACTCGCCAACCACCACTGGACAACGCTGATGCCAGAAGTTTTCTCCAATAAGTTTAAAGAACAGCAACACTGGATGCCCCCGGTCCCTAACCCCATAAAAGCCCAGGGAACAAAGAACTCGGGGCTGATCCCCTTTGGACACTGGGTCCCTGCTGCGCTGGGCAGTGGAGGGAGGAAAGCCCTAGCTCGAGCTAGAAAAATAAACTCCTTTTGCCGTGTTTGCGTCTCAACTGGTCGTAATTCTTCCGTGCGCCCAAGCTGAGCTCGCGTTCCCTTCCCCAGTCCAACAGTGCCCTTCCCTTTGGAGACAGTACAAGTACTCTCCTTTTCTCTCAGATGGCTCCAGATCTTTAAGTTCACATCAAGAAGTCACGAGTTTCCTCCAGAAGTCCGCTACAGAGAACGGATGAACCCAAGATCGGTAGGGAGGCAACAGGCTGATGGCTGCAGAGGCAAATGAATCCAAGATTACCAAATCAAATGGCTGGCTATCGACGATTCCCAGTATTGGCAAACAAAATGACAGGCCATTGGCACAAGCCCAAAGATGCAGAGCCCAGATGCCCCGCAAAAAATGCAAGCAGTTCTTATGCAGGTCTGCTTACAGAGGAAGCAGGCCACACCCTGCAGGAAGCTTCCTTTCAATTGCTTGCTGCAGGGCTGGGATCTCAGTAAGGGTGCTTCATTCCACCCTAATTGCCTGACTAGCTGCTCCTTGCAGATCCCATTAGGGAGGCAATTACAATGTGCTAGATCCCATCGTGGTGGATTACTAAATCTTAACTGCCACAAAAAATCCTGACCCAGTCACGTTGATGGCAAACCTACCTACCACAATCCCTTACGCAAAAGTGTTCTACAACCATTTTGCTAGGTAGAAAGCATTCCAGTGGTTCAGACACACAGAAACAACCAGCCCACTCCCATCGACCGACTGCTCACTCATGTTCTTGTGAGTCAAGTCAGTTCCAGCCCCCAGCGATCCCACAGACAACAGAGGAACCCTGCCAGGTCCTGGGGCATCCTTTCAATTGTTCCCATGCACGAGCACCAATCCAGCTCCTCCAACTTTACCGAACATGATGTCCTTCTCCTAGTGACCCTTCAGATGGTGTCAGCTTCCTCCAGCCAAGCAGCTGTTGGGTTTGAACAGCTGGCCTGGAGGTTAACAGTTACAGCCTAGAAAACCTACGAGACCCCTACTCTCTCACTTAGAGTCCGTACGGGTCAGCACTAACTCGTCGGTACTCAAGAACAATGGTGACCTATCCCGTGGTGTGGCTATATCACCACCTATTTAGTCATTTCCCAGCTGAAGGGTAGTGGAACCATTTCGAGCTAGGGGCGATTACAAAATCTTAAAAGTTGCCATATCTGTTAGTGCACACGGTTCTGCATGAACACAAGTCTTTATTTCTCTGGTGATATTACCTGGGTGAATAATTGTTGATTTTTGTAGTAGCTGCATATGTTTGTTTGCTTGTTTTTAAAAGAAACAACTAAACTGTTAAACTGTGTAAAATGTTTGTTCCAGGTCCATTTTTTTTACAAAGGCAACCCTTCCTCCATCAAATTGCTTTGGCATCTTCATCAAAAATCAATTGTGCCCCTTTTGTATGGGTCTATTTCTGGGTCCTCCAATCTATTCCATTGATCTAGGTGTGCATCTCTCTGCCAATAACCAAGTCTTGATTACTGTAACCATGTAAGCCTCGGCATCCAGCAGACTAACTCCTCCACTTTATCCTTTATCAAAGTTATTTTTGTTACCCCATGCCTTTCTATACCTATTTTAGAGGAATTAGGTTTAGAGCCCTACCTTGAACATAACTTGTTGGAGCTTTAATAGGGATTTCTTTAAATCTGTATGTACATTTGGAGGGAATCAACATCTCTGATATGCTGAAGGTACCAAACCATGAATGAAATAGGTCTCTGCATTTACTTAGACTGTCTTTCATCAGATGTGTGTTATTTGGGCATGCAGGTTCTATATAGATTGTATACCTAAGTATTCTATTTTTGAGTGACTTTAAATGCTATCTTATTTAAAATTTTAACAACCACAAATTCACTGCTAGTGTATAAGAATAGAAATCATTTTGTATGTTTATCCTGTCTTCTGATAAAGCTGAGCTCAAGCAGTTTGGTGATTTTTTGGGTAGATTCCTTTGACCATTTTCTGCATGGTCAGGTCGTCCATCTGCTGACAGAAAGAGTTCTATTTCTTCCTTTTCAACCTGGGCAGCTTTTCTTTTTCTTGATTTATTTCCCTGGGTAGAATGCCCAGCTGTATTAAAATGATGAGAATGAAATTCTTGCCTGGTTCATGATCTCTCAGTGGGAAGCATTCCGTCTCCTATCATTAAATATAATGATAGATTTTAACATTGTTGTAAATACTCTTTATTAACTGGAATCCCTGGGAAGTTAGAATGGTTAATGTGCTCAGTTGCTAACTGAGGAAGGTTGGAAATTGGAGCCCTCGTTGAGGCACTGTGGACTCTGAGACCAGGAGAACTAGATGCTGCCCAGCTACGGCTAGCAACTGCTCAGAAAAGGGTCACATTGGAAGGTCCTGGATAGAGTGGGAGAACCCATGGAACAGAACTCAAAATCACAAAGGAGACCAGACTTAATGGTCAGATAGAGGTTGGTGGAACCCAAGAGTATGGCCTAAGCTACCTCTCTGTTGGAATAATCAACCTTCACCCAGGGAGAAAGTTGAAAGAGCTGAATAGAAACAGGAAAGAAGTAGAAGGAGCTAGGGTACATTGAGAGGGTTGCAATGGATGAGTTGAATCAGAATGTCTATGAATTATTGAATGCAAAAGTCTGCACTGTTCTGTAAACCTTCCCTTAATTCACAGTAAAAAGGTTTTTAAAAATCAAAAGCCAAACAACCCCGTGGAGTGAAATTGTACTCTGACACACAGGAAGTTTTCATGTGTCAGATTTGACTCAATGGGAACTGGTTTCCTGGTCTTGGCCCCCTGGGGTAGTTTTGTCTGTTTATATTCTCCTTGGCATATGAGGGGGTACCCCCCAAAATGGATTTTTCCTCTCATAGCTAGGTATTTAATTTTTTTTTTTTTTTACAAAACAACCTTATCACCTTCAAAGTAGTCTCCAGGACACCTAATGCATTTGTCAAAAGCGATTCCGTTCTTGGAAACATTTTCCAAACTCATCTGCTTGGATGGCTGACAGCACCTCCCTCTTTTTTTTCTTTTCTTCACCTCTTCTATGTCCTCAAATCGCTGTCCTTTCAGGTCCCTCTTCACTCATGGAAACAAAAAGAAGTCACACGGAGTGAGCTCCGGTGAGTCAGGTGTGTGGGGCAAGAGAGGTATGCTTTTTTTTGACCAAAAAATGTCACACACAAAATGAGATGGCTGCGTGAGCAGGTGCATTGTTGTGGTGGCAAAACCAGTCCCCTGTCTGCCACAGATCAGGCCTTTTTTGTCACACACTGTTCTACTATCTTTTCAGAATCTCTAAATAAAAAGCTTGATTAACAGTCTGACCTGGTGGAATGAACTCCAAATACACTATAAGCCAGCATTTTTGGCCGTTCGGAAAGTTGACGGAAGTCCAAAATGAGGTTTGCCACCAATCGACATTTGACCTGTTTTGAAATGAGAAAACCACTGGTACACTTGCGCTTTTCCCGTAGCAGTGTCCTTGTAAGCTGTGTCTAACGTCACAACAGGTGTTGCGGCACTTTTCCAGAGCAGGAAACAAAATTTCACAGCTGCACGCTGTTCTCTTAAATCGGCCATCATAAAACACGAGGTCCTTGTAAAATGGCTTTCATGAAAAAATTCACTGTGACCAGAGAGAACCTTCCCCGGCAACGCCACTGGGTGCACTAACTCAGAGAGAGCTGTTTGATGCTCCCCTAGTGGGGAAATGCGCACTACGAAAGCTAGGCTCTACCCAACCCAATTCTGTTTGTTTTTGTTTAGGTTTGGTTTGGGGTCTTTTTTTTTTTGGGGGGGGGGTATACCCTCTTGTATTTTTAATGAATGACTGTTGAACTTTGTCAAATGTTTTCTTTTCTGTATCAATTGATATAATCATAATGTTTCCTTCCTTTAGCCTGTTAATGTGCGTTAATGTTTTCCAAATGATGATTCCAGTTTTGCATCCGTGGAATCAATCTCGCTTGGCTATAGTGTATGGCTGTTTATACATATTGCTGAAGATAGTTTAAGGTGATATTTGTGAGGGAGAATGGTCTATAGGTGTTGGGTGGAGTGTTCTGTAAATATTGGTTGAATGAGTTATATATTCTAAATGATCTTCTGTCTACTTGTTCTATCAGTTGATGAGAGAAAAATGTTGACGTTGCTTAGTTCTCCTTCAAATTCTATCAGTTTTACTTCACATTGTTTACTGCTCTGTTCTTTGGTACATACATATTTAGAATTGCAATGTCTTCTTGGTAGATTGACCTGTTTATCATTATATAATGTCCCTCTCGATCTCTAGTAATTCTCTTTGCTCTCGTTTAATTTATCTCATATCAATATGTCCACTCCTGATTTCCTTTGATTCATACCTGATGATATAGTTTTATCCACATCCTTTTTCTTTCAACCTGCATGGATTTTTTATTTTGAAGAAACTTTCTTAGAGATAGCACAGAGGTGGAAACTGTTTTTTATTCTGCCAATTTATTCTGCCGATCTCTGTCTCTCCGTTGGTATACTTAGATCACTCACATGTAATGTAATCATGAATATGTTGGGCCGGTCTGGTCTTTCATTTTTGCATTCGGCTTATTTTCTCTGCTTATCATTTCCTTATTTTCTTTTTCCCGACTTCCTGAAGATTACGGGAACCTTCTTTTGAATTCCATTTTATTTGTCTATTCTTTTGTTGTTGTTGTTTAGCGTGCCTCTGTGGATAGCTATTGGAGTTCTATATGTACGTGATTGACCAGTGTCTACGGGTGTTGTCATTTCATCATTGAGAGTGAAGGGTGGAACCCGTAAGCATTCTTCACGTCCCTTCCTTCTCTCGTACGGTGCGTTTGTCTTAAGTCTTTCCTCTGTATTTTGAACCACATGAGGAAGTGTTATGACTTTTGCGTCAAGTGTCAAACATAATTTAGAAAACTCGAGAGATGGAAAACCTATTGAATGTACCCATCCTTTGGCTTTACCGTGCTCTGTACTCCTTTATGATGTCCTGGGGCTCCTTATGTCATCACTCCTCATACCGAGAGAATAGTTCGGGTACTTTCTTGTTAGAGAATCTCCATTACGCATTCTCTGAGGGTAAGTCGGACGGTGATAAATTCTTTTGTTTTCTTTCACTCAGAGAATGTCTTAATTTCCCTCTCACTCCGGAAAAAAAAATATTTTCATTGGATTGGAGCTCCTGGGTGGACAACTCTTTTCTTTCAACACTTGAGAAACGGTTGTGGCATTTTCTCCTGGCCCCATGGTTTCAGATGAGAAATGCACTGTCATTCTGATTGTCTTGTTAAGTGTTGTTTCTCTCTGGACTGCTTTCAATGTCCCCCCTTTGTCTTTGTTTTCGGAATTTGAGCTCTGGTGTTGTCTTGCTGTGAGTTACTTTATATTCATCTTGTTTGACTGTGCTCTGTTTCCTGAAACGATCTGCTAATACCTTGCCAAATCTTAGGAGTTTCCAGTCATTATCTCAGCTCCACCCTCTCTCCCCTCTGCCAGGACTGATATCACAAATGTCTATTGTTATTATATATTTTTTAGTCGAACCAGAGCTTCCTGAGATGCTGGTATTTTTTCTCCCTCTCTTTTCTCTTCGTAGTTTATGTTGAGTGATCTCTATTGTCTGACTTCTACTTCAATTATTCTTTCCTCTGTTCCCTTCATTATTGCGAGGAGCTCATCCAATGGGCGTTCTGTTTCAGCTAGTACACATTTTTCATTTCTAAAAGCTCACCGTGGTCCTTTTTCCTATCTTCCCTTGCTTTGCCGAGACTTGCCGTTTCCTCCCGTTTGTCTCGTGTGTTTGCCATTGCTTGTGGAAGCATTTTTGTTGTGTCCGCTTTAACATCTGTCAGATGGCTCTGACATCTGTGTTGTCTCAGTGTTGGAACCTGTTCATTATAATTTTTCACTCACTTTTGAGATTTTTCCCGGTTCTTGGTATGAAAAATAATTTCCCATAGAAACCTAGACATTTTCATATGAGCTCATGAGACTCCAGAGCTTATTTAAAAACCTTCTTTTTAGTTAGCCTTTCTGCTACCACTCTGGTGGAGAGAGGGACGTGGGCCTCGCGTCTGCCAGGTGTAGGGAGAAATGCGTGTTCCCCACCTGGGCCCTGTTGATGCCAGGGACGGATATTCTGTCACTCGTGCCGGTGGCAGTGGGAGTTCTGGTTCCTTACCGGCTCTACACAAACCTGCCTCGTGACTGCTCCCCAGTGGAGCCACAGGGCCAGGAGGGTGCAGCCTGTCTCCAGTGGGGATGGCCTCTGCACTCGGCCTCCTCGGATCCCACGCCAGGGCAGAGGTGAGGGTGCCCCTAGAGCCTCATAAGGATGGGCTCTCCCATTTGGCGGCATAGATGGAGATGCAGCCACGGCTTTCTTCTGTGCGATGTGGTTCAAGTAAGCAAAGCATTTTCTTCTCGATAGGCTGCCCTTTTTGTGGTGCTTCAACTAGAAACAGCAGTGTTTGTTGGGATTTTGTTTTGTTTTGAGTCTCTTTCGGCACGCCTGAGCTGCTTGCTTCTTCAGTTCTAAGTCGGGGCCGTATGAGGCCATAAGAACGCCGAGAGCTCGCCGACGTGTTGTTCGCCATTCTCGAGTTCTCTAGTGGGCCCGCCTTCTTCTCGCCATCTCTCAGATTCTCTTGTATTTGCTTTTATATACAATGGCCAGAGTTTGGACTGGGCTTTGAATGAGCTCTCAGGAAAAGAACACCTACCTCACGTCTCTAGAAGTGGACGTCTCTCTACTAGTTTTGCACCTTCTCTGGTGGCATGGTGGTGATGCATTGGGCTTGTGTCAGTCTGGGTGGGCTAGAGAAACAGATTCATAGACACTCTTGTGTATAAGGAAGGGCTTTCTATACAAGAGCCATTGAATATTGAGAAAACATCCCAGCCCAGATCCAGTTCATAAGTCCAATATTAGCCCATATGTCTGATACCAATCTATAAAGTCCTCTTCAGACTCATGAAACACATGTAATGACACCAAATGCAGGAAGATCACAGGCCAGTGGGTGGTAGGTCTTATAGATCCAGTGGTGGTGTAAGCATCGCAGCTCTGGCAGGGGTCTCTGTGTGGCTTCTCCAGCTCTAGGCTCTGGCTGCCATCAGCCTGTCTCCATGTGGCTTGTAAACAAGAATGTCTCGCAGGGACTGAGCATGATCCCACCTCCAATGAGCTATTCATCTCCTTAGGGCCTCCAAATGAGGTCATCAAGCTGCGATCTATTTGACAGACTAAACTCCAACCCTTCACTCTTAAGTCTCAACTTGACAACAGATTATGTAACTACCACCAGGGCTGCTAACCACAAGGTCAGCAGTTTGAAACCACTAGCCACTCCATGGGAGAAAGAGGAGGATTTCTTCTCCCGTCAACAGTGTCTTGGAAGCCCACAGGGGCAGTTCTACCCTGCCTTAGAGAGTTGTTAGGGAGTTGAAATCAACTCAATGGCAGGGAGTCTTGTTTCTGAGGTTTTGATCAATGTTAAAAAGAAATGGAAGTTTCTCACCAATCTGCTCCCAGGATCCGAGTGCACTAAAGAGATGTATCACGAGGAAGGAGAATGACCCATCCTTTCAAGCAAGGGATGAGAACTCCCCAGGGAGGGCTGTAGAGCAGTAGCTGGGGGGCCAGAAAAGAAAGCGGGGTGGTGTCATCTGCACCAGGAGCACCCAAGACAGGACCAGGAGCACCCAAGACAGGACCAGGAGCACCCAAGACAGGACCAGGAGCACCCAAGAGAACTGGGGTGGGTGGGTAGTTCAAAAGGGACATGGGAAGTGGTGTCCTGGACTGAATTGTGTATCCTTAAAATAACCCGTGTCGGAATCCCGTTTGGGAATGGAGCTTTCTCTGTTGTGCTAATGAGGCCCTCCCGCAGTGTAGGGTACGTGCTAAGCCTAGTCAAGCCTGAGACAGAAAGAACAGACCCGTCTGACAGTGTAAGACATGAAAAAATAATAATAATTGATAAATTATCAAACGTTTAGGAAGGAGGGAGGGCTGGGGAGGGAGGGGGAAAATGAGGAGCTGATACCAAGGGCTCTGGTAGAAAGAAACCGTTTTGAGAATGATGATGGCAACAAACACACAAATGCGCTTGGCACAATGGATGGATGGATGGATTGTGATAAAAGTTGTACGAGCCCCCAATACAATGATTCAAAAGAAAGAAAGAACAGATTCGTACAGAGGGAGGCAATAGATGTCCCATGAAGACCTCCAAAGAGCTGAAGAGCCCCAGAACTGCAGGAGCCGAGTGAGATGAGGGGCTGGCCCAGGGCTGTCATAGAGACCCTGGCCCCGAGAGAGCGCCCTGAATTTGGATTTCCAGCCTCATGAATCGTGAGCAAGCACAGATTTCTTCTTTGAGAGCAGCCATGTCAGGGACTAAGACAAGTGGTGTCTCTGGGGTTGAGGAAGGCAGGCTCCAGCCAGGCATCGTGACTGCTGACCCTGTGGGGGTCCTCAAAAACCTGCTTTGATGGTGAGGCACTTGGAAACCCAGTATTCATATCACTAGAGACTGCTGGAGCCGGCAGGGCCCACGGCCCCATCTGAGTGACCCTTTGAAACATTCTTTTCTTCTACAAGTTATCGCTGCCCCGACAGGACAAGCTGCGGACGCCATCATGCCTGGGCTAAACAGGTAAGAGAACCCCAAGAAATGACCTTGGAACCCTTACACCACAGGGCTTTGTTGAGGAAGCAGACCAATCAGGGCAAGGTCCCTGCCTACCCGGCCCCCACTCAGTCAGCTCTTCCACGGGTTGGGGGTGGGGTGTCAACACATCCGAGTGCATTGAACAAGCACCTTCATGGCCGCAGGACCTCCACTGTCAGGGGGGGACGCTTGTTTGACTGGAAGAAGTGATGCCACAGTGGCCCAGCTGGAGAGAGGCAGGCCAGGTGGATCCCAGGAAGGCTATCTGCTGGTCCAGAGACTGAATGGTAGTGAGACCTGGGGCAAAGGCCCAGCCGGACAGCCGGGCTCAAGGTTGGAGTTGGCCACAGCACCGGGAAAGCATGGCCCAGCTGGACCAATCACTGTAAAGGGCAGGCTGCGTGCCTTGGGTTTCTTTGGGAAGTGGCCCTTCTGCGTGCTTCAACGCCTGTGGGGGCTTCATCTGGGCTCAGAATCACTGACTTCCTTGACAGTTTCTTAGCAGGGAACGTGAGGGGGAGGGGGAGCCTCCTGCCCTCAGAAGACATTTATGCATCTTGGGCACCCAGAAATCAGGAGCCCAGGCTCATCAACGCTGGGGCTCAGACCTGCTCGGAGGAAACCAGAAGTGATTCTCTGCCTCCCCCAAGAACCAAGTCCTGGGGTGGGCCCTTGGGACATGTGTCAAAGAAAGCAACACAAAGCCCTGGATGCAGCTACAGGCGGGGGTGGGTGTGTGTGTGTGTGTGTGTCCCTTTTCTGACTCCACCCTCCTCTGGCACTTCCCTTGCTCCCTTTGGGGTCTTTAGTTCTCAGCCTCTTCCAGTCTCCCTCCATCTGGCCCCTGTGCCCACGCCTCCCCCCCCCCCCACCCGGGAGCTGGCTCACTGCCTTTTTAGGTGTTTCGGTGTAACCCTTCTTAATGCTTACACTGGTAGATGGCACTTGATGTTCATTTTTCTCCAAACCAAATAAACACAGAAGGAAGAGAAGAAGCGGAAAGGAACAGCAGGAGCGCTCTCTCCCAAAGCGCACCTTTTCATTGTTTGCTGCAATAGGACAAAGCGCTGTCCTGTCCTGCCCTGGGCCATTTTCCGGATCCTTAGGATGTTGTAGCCCGTGGTTACGGCTGTTGAGTCAACCCACCTCACTTCCGTTGTCTTCTCTTTGCTTTCATTCTTCTGCCTTCCCTTTCACCCTGGTGGCCTAGTGGTTCCTCGTTGAGCTGCACCATCTACAAGGTCCACAGTTCGAAACCACCAGGAGCTCCTTGGGAGAAAGATGGGGTTTTCTACTCCCGTAAAGAGTGACAGTCTCTGAAACCCACAGAGGCAGTTCTACCCTGTCCTAGAGTGTCACAGTGAGTCAGAATGGACTTGATGGCAGGGAGAGTTTTGGGTCTCCCTCACCAAAAGAGCCCTGGTGAAACGGCGAGACATTCTGATGGAGAAAGGCAAGGCTTTCGACCCCCCTCATTTAGAGTCACAGTCTCAGGGGCCCTCAGGGGCTGTTCTCCCCTGTCCTGTAGGGTCACGATGAGCTGGCATCGACCAGAAGGCAGTGAGTGAAGCCCTACACCAAGTGAGTACATGCCCTCTCATTAGCGATTTACCTCGACTCCCCCTTGCTTCCTCGGCCATGGTCCCTCCTAGGCCTCCTGTCTTTCAGCTGCCTGAACTAGAAAGAAATTCAAGATTCTTTCTGCTTCTTCCTTTTCTCCGATGGCCCAGAGCCACCCATGGCCACATCCCGGCAAAACCTAACCGCCAGCCATGGAGTCAGTCCTGCCTCACAGGGGCCCTGTCAGATGGAATCGGAATGTCCCACACGGTTTCCAAGCCCGTCAGTCTTTACGGGAGCCACTGAACGATGGGTTATTTGGATCTTGGTTCTTAGCCTTTCTACCCTCCCTCCATCTGCCCCTGAGCCAGCACCTCCTCTTGGTGGGTTGGGACCACAGATCTACTATGGCTCGGGCTCCTTGGTCCAGGAGAACAACCCCAAACTCACCGCCATAGAGTCGATTCCAACTCACAGAGACCCTAGAGGACCGCATAGAACTACCCTTGTGGGTCCCCAAGACTAATTCTTAATGGGAGTAGAAAGCCTTGTCTTTCTTCCAAAGGAGAGACCGGTGGTTTTGAATCGCTGATCTTATAGTTGGAAGGAAGCCTTATTCATAATCCACTGGGCCGCCTTCTGAATCACTATCTAGTCCATGTGCATCGGTCCCCCCACACCCCAGTACACAGGGCTGTCCTGCTCAGTCTTCTTAGTGAGTAGAGCCGCTTTTGGCTACAGACCAGTCATTGTGGCCACTGGGGGCCTGCACATAAGGGGGTCCCAGATACAATTACAGAACTGGGACCACGTCCTGATGTGGCCCAGTGTCGTGGCATTGAGAGGTTGCACAAGGGACTGGATGTCAGATCCAGGTGACCTGACTTGCTCCAAGCTCTTTTTGAAAACACCCAACCGCTGCCCATTTCCAGATGCTTGTGTCTAGGGGGTTAGGAGGTCCCTCCGTGGGACTTGTGTCACCTTGGAAAGACTCCACCCTGAACTAAGAGGGTGCTGTCACCATCAGCCTGAATACAGCCTGAAGCACCAGGGAGATGGGGGACAAGAACCCCAGCCAGATGCTTCCTGGCTTTGCCCAGCGTGTGGCCTCTGGGTCTAGTGGAATGAAAGTGTGTCCATGTGATTCGTGTGCCCGGCCTTCTTCCCGGGGCCCACCCCAGGGCTACTCACACGTGCGGAGGCCACGAGCAAACAAGTTTCAGGAAAGAGCTGGCAACCACTGGACCCAGAAGGATGCTGCTGTTGTGAGGTGCCATCGAGTTGTTTGTGACCCACAGCGACCCCGTGCACAACAGAACGAAACACTGCCCGGTCCTGCACCGTCCTCACAAGTGTTCCGTGCCTGAGCTCATAACGGCAGCCACTGTGTCCGTCCATCTGGTCGAGGGCCTTCCTCTTTTCCACTGCCCCTCCATTTTACTGAGCATGATGTCCTTCTCCAGGGACTGGTCTCTCCTGACAATATGTACAAAATATGTTAAGAAGAAGTCTTGCCATCCTTGCCTCTAGGAACACTCTGTCTTCTTCCAGAACAGATCGGTCTGTCCTTTCAGCGCCCATGGTACTTTAAATATTCTTCCCAGCACCACCATTCAAATGCACCGATTGCTCTTCAGTCTTCCTTGTTCAGTGTCCACCTTTCACATGCATAGGAGGTGGTGGAGAGCACCACAGCTTGGGTCAGGCACACCTCAGTCTTCAAAGTAACCTCCTCGCTCTTCAATACTCTGAAGAGATCCTGGGCAGAAGAAGATGCTGTTTTAGTTTAAGCAAATGCGTGAGGTTGTGGTTGGAATCACCCATGAAAGGTCTATGTGAGTAAGGGAGAAACTGGGGGCCAGGGTTGTGTCATGAGGCTGTTGGGTGGGGAGGGGAATGGAATTTGGGGACCCTTCCTAAACAGTCACTCACCCTTCCTAAGCAGTTACCATGGCCAGTTACCTATGCTGGGTGTGTGGACACAGCCCCTCACAGAAGACCAGCCCCTGTCCTATCAGGGCCCATGACAAGAGGGGCCAGGAGTTGGATGGTCAACCACCAGGAGTCCTTGTGTGTCCCAGGGACAGCAGGTCCCAGAGGAAGAACAGAGAGAGCTGTTTCTCAAAGGAGCCCAGAATGGAGAAGGTCTTTCAACCTTAAACCAGGAATGTCCCCCATAGGTCTTCTTTAACCCAAACAGTACTCAAGACGCCACTTGGTGGATGCTGACTCATAGTGACCCTGCAGGACTGGGTAGAATTGCTTCTGTGGGTTTCTGAGACTGTCACTCTTTACGGGAGTTGAACGTCTGCTCTTTATCCCAAGCAGCAGCTGGTGGCTTCAAACTGCTGGCCCTGTGGTTAGCAACCCAATGCAATTCAGCCCACTTCCCTACCAGAGCCCCTTCAAACCAAACAGTGACTTAATTGGCGAAGAATTTCTGCTTTGTGCCTTGTGCTTGCTTAAAGAACTATCTTTGCAAATGCACGATAGCACCCCAACAGTTCCTTAGGAACCTTAGAGGGCAGGGAGTTTATGTGAACGGGGGGGGGGGGGGCACTCAGAGAAGGAAGGTGGGTGTGGTTGTCACCTGGAAAAATGTCACCAATGCCACTGAATTGTCCACATGGAGATTGTCAAGTTGGTTTGTGTTCTGCTGCTCTGCATAGTCTCAACAGTAACAAAGTTAATTTTCTTAAAGGAGCCCAGAGCTGCTGCTGCTGCTCAAACATGCATCGAAAGATGAAGAAGAGATCGTGTTGGTCAGGATACCAGAGAAGGCAGGACGATCCACGAACAGATGGCTTGTGCAAAGACATGGGGGGGGGGGGGGCGGGGAGGAGGACACTGGGCTGGCCCTGATCTTGGGGAACATTGAGCACCATGTCCACAGGCTCTGATGTTACACGGAGGGGTGCCTAGCAGGAGTTAAAGCCAGAGTGCTCTGGTCCAATCTGTGTTCTGGAAAGAACTTGGAGCCCTGGTGGCACAGTAGGTAACAATTTGGGCTGCTAACTCCAAGGGCTACGGTTCAAAACCACCAACCGCTCCTCGGGAGAAACATAGGGCTTTCTACTCCCCTAGAGATTTATAATCTCGGAATCCCACAGGGGTGGTTCTATCCTGACCTATAGGGTGGCTGTGAGTCGGAATGACTCAATGGCAGTGAGGATTGTGTTTTTGCCCCCATGGTACTAGTCCTCTCAGATGTCTAGCAGTTCGAGACTACTAGCTCCTCTGTGGGAGAACAATGAAGCTTTCTACTCTCATATACAGTTGCAGGCTTGGGAACCCACAGGGGCAGCTCTACCCTCTGCTACAGGGTCTCTGTGAGTCAGAATCCACACAGGGGCAGCGAGTATGGTCTCCGTTTTTAAGTGGGGATCGTAATTGGGCCTGGGTAAGACATTGGGCCGTTAACCTCCAAGATCAAGCATCCAAACCCCTCAGCTGTCTGTGTTAGTCTGGCTAGACTAGAGAAACAAATTCATAAACATGCACATGTGTGTAAGAAAGAGGTTTATATACAAGAGCAGTTGAACATGGTGAAAACATCCTGGCCCAGTCCAGTCCAAGTCTGTAAGTCTGATATTAGCCCATATGTCCGATACCAGTCTATAAAGTCCTCTTCAGACTCACGAAACACATGCAATGAAGCCAAATGCAGGACGATCACAAGCCAGTGGGTGGAAAGTCTTTGGGCCCAGTGTCGCTGTAAGCATCTCAGTGCTGGCAGGGGTCTCTCTGTGGCTTCTCCGGCTTCCGAGGTCTGGTTGTGTCCATGTGGCTTGTCTTCTGCAGTGTCTCCCACGGAGTAGCAGAGAAAGAGGGGTGTCTTCTACCTCCAAGGAGGAAGTACCAGATTTCCCAGAATTCTCAGGAGCAGTTATGCCCACACAGAAGTCTCATTGGCTATCCCCAGATTGACAGCCTAGACTCCACCCCTACACTCTGAATCCTTCAATTGACACCAGATTAGGTGACTGCCACATGTCCCACAGGGGAAAGGCGAGGCTGGCTGCCCTCGTAAAGATTTACAGTCTCGGAAACCCCATGTCAGGTGTTGCAATTGACTCGGTGGCAGTGGGTTTGGAGACCTAGTAGGGAGCCCTGGGGAAGCACTTGGCTATGAACCCCAAGGACAGCTGCTCCAACCCACCAGTGGGTTTCTCCACAGGAGAAAAGACCAGGCAATCCTCTTCCGTGAAGACAACAGCCTGGAGAAGGGCCTGTGGGCAGTGCCACTCTGTCACGGCGAGTTGCCCTGAGCTGGACTCCACTGGACAGCACACAACGACACTGCATTGCCGTGCAGATGAAATGAGCCGTTGCCGCCAAAGATGCTTCGCATCGTGCCTGGTATACAGTAGGTGCTCAGTTAGCATGGCCTTGCTGTGGTGACCACTCTTCAGGCCCAGCATCAGAATGGCAGGTGTAGGACAACGTGGTCTGGGTCCTCAGAATGAGTTGCCTCCTTGTTGGGGGAAGCCAAAGCCATGGGCAGAGTGTGGAGTTGTTTATGGCACACAGATGCCAGGCCAGGAGGCGAATGCAAGTCTGGGCCCTGGCCAAGCCATGTGCTGGGCCACGGAGTACACTCACACTGAGAGTGGGCACCTTGTTCCTACTTTCCCTGCCCTACCCTGGTGGGTGTTGGAAGGACTTTTTGTTTGCACTCAAAGGAGAGCAATGGAAGGGACTTCGCTGTCATCTCCATCTGGGGACAAAGGACTGGAAGCCAACCACAGACTGTTCAGGGCCGTGGTGATGGGAAGTGAGTCAGGAGGGGATGTCACTGTCCTCGAGACCCCCGGCCAAGCACCTTTCAGTGAAACCCACTTCCAGAGATTCCACATTCAAGTACAATAACATAACTTGGAAACAGATGCCCCACTCTAACCCATGTGTCACACACAGGGGTCCAACCAAGTGGGATCCAGAGGTCAGTGCCCCTGCCCTCCAGTGGCTATAGCATCATGAGTCAGTAGCTTGCTCCCTCTAAGACCTGGTGCCTTCCTTGCCAAGTTGGCCACATGGGGATAGTTCTTCCAAAGATTCCAGGAGTCTGAGGTGAGCAAATGGGTATATGGCAACTAGAGCCATGCCTGGCCCAGGACCAAGGCCTCATAAATAGCAGCAGTGAGCTCTCAGGGGTGTAAAGGGGGGAGCGGGGGAAGGGCATCTACACATACTTTCCACTGACACGCAAACTACTAGCATGTTGACATTGAGTCAGAGGCATCTTTTCATTAGCGAGCAGTGGGCGGGCGTCGAATCAGGGATGTGAGGTTTTAATGGCTTCCCCAGGTGGAAGGAAAAAATATTCAATGACAAAAACAAATGGTGGGGGGGAGGGAAGTTTTGATAGAGCGAGCCCTGTGACAAGACCCACCTAAATAAAGCCATGTGTATTTTTATAGATGGGAGAAAGGGCTGGTTTTCCCAAATTTTTCATCTAGCCCTTTCTGGAATCAAGGTGGCCAGAGACCCCTGGATGTGACCCAGCTGGAGGAACATCGGCCGCATAAACCTGAGTGTGGGACTCACTCGGCCTGGGGTGGAAGGATACGTTTTCATAGTCTCACAACCCTTCCCACAAAATCCAACATGGTGGCCTGGCTCCAAGCCCTTGCTCGCTCTCTCACCTCGGCCGCGCATGTCCAGGCTCCCTTTTTAACGGGAAAAGATGAGCCTGGCTCCGAAAAGGGCCCTGGGAGGCAGAATTTGGTCCAAGTGTTCTGCAAGCACATGGGAGGCCCCCAGCCCCCAAGCCCCTAATTGGAACCAGGCTACTGGAGCCGCCCGCAGGGAGTCAGCCATATGGTCTCTGACAACTGCCTTCTCCACGAGATTCTCAAGTTCAGATTTCGACATCGACCCTAACAAACACCATGCCGAACCAATTACACCGTGCTCTGCGGAGAAGTCAGCGACTCCAGTTGGGTAGCAGGAAGGAGGCCCTTCAGAAAGGCCTCAGTGTGCTGGGGTTGGGGAGGGGGCACCCCACCGTCAGCTCTGTGATCTGTACCCAAACCTGTGCCCGCTTTCCCAAGGGAAACTGGCACACTGATTGATCACGAGTACCCTGAAACACTGGAACATTCTGGGGGTGTGCCACAACTGTGGTTGCCCACAGGCAGAGCCAGACTGTAAAGAGGGCAGCCATCGGGTGGGCTGTTTGGACTGGGTGGCTGGGCTCATTTAGATGACATGAACAGAGAGGTGGGACCTACTCTGCCCAGGTATCAAGTTGCAGCAGCCTGTAGTCCATTTACAGCTGGCCTTTAGCAGAACTGCGAAGTGGGGCTTGGAGAGGTTGCGGCAGGCTCGCCCTGGAGTGGCTGGGAGCTATTGGGGGACGCAGGCTATGAGGCAGCTGACTAAGTCATGCATCCATGTGTTTACTCTTTCAGCCAACATCTGTTACGTTCCGACTTTGTTCTGGGTTCTGGGCAAGACATTCCCCTTAGGCTCTGTGCTCAAGTTGCTAAGAGCCTCAGAGGTGGCAGCCAACTCAAGTCTCTGCTCTGCCAGGAAAGCAGAGAGAGAGAGATAATGCACAATATGTAATGTGTTATGTGCTAGCTGTCTGTCGGTTTGTCATCCTGTGATGGGTGGCATGTAGCGATGCTGCTGGAAGCTTTGCCACTGGCGTTTCAAATACCAGCAGGGCCACCCATGGTGGACCAGCTTCAGCAGAGCTTCTTAGCTGATAAAGACTACGAAGAAAGGCCGGGCGATCTACTTCCAACAATTGCCAATGAATCACAAGAATATCGCCCCCTGTCGTGCTGGGCTAGAAGGTCCCAATATTGGAAGGCCACGATGGACTAAGTGTGCCGGCATCCTGGAGGTGGCTGGGACCAGAGGGAGCAGACTCAGTGACCACTGACCACAGACGAGCCCTCTGAAAGGGGAGCAAGCAGCACAGCAGAACACTTCACAAGGCGCTTTCCGGAGTCACACCGCTCCGCAGGCTCAAATCCTGGTTCCACCGCTGTTACCATGGGGAAGTGACTGAGCAGAGCCTCGATTTCACATCTGCAAATGGGAATAAGCTTAGTGTGTTAAGCTGGGTGGTCTAGAGAAACAAACCAGTGACGTTCATCTATGTTAGAGAAAGAACTTTATATCAAGAAGTAACTTTCCATCTAGAAGGTGCCCCCAGCTCAGTCCAGCTCAAGTTCATAGGTCCATAGGGCCCTCTTCAGACTCATGGAGCTGCAGGTCGATGATGCAGAAAGGTGACGAGGGAAGCCGGGGGATCACAGGCTGGGCGGGGCAGAGTCGTGTGGGTCCAAGGCTGGTGGAAACATGGCAGGGGTCCAGACAGCTCTCAAGGTCATGCATCTGACATAGGGCTGCCCCTGCAGGCAGATTCAGAGCCCCAGCAAGGAGGTAGGTGGAGTGGCAGAGAGAGAAATCATCTCTGTTCAATCTTCTACAAAAGGCCACATCCCCAAGGAGACGTTATCAAGCTTCGCTTGTTTGAACTCCACCCCTAGCCAGGGGTGTCGGGTTGACACGAAAGCCCCCTGCCACAAATAGTGCATATAGATCACCCGTGGTCGTCAGCCTTGAGTGGGAATAATTCAAACGCCATGCTCAAGATGTAGGAAGGACATGGAGCTAGTTGACTTTGGCTGCTGTTGAGATGGTTCCAACCCATCGTGAACCCATAGATGACAGAAACGAAAGGCTGCCCGGCCTTGCACCATTCCTGCCATTGTCACGCTGGAGCCCATGGCCGCAGCCATAGTGTCACTCCATCTCCTGGAGGGTCTTCCTCTTCTTGGTTGATACTCTACTTTCCTAAATGTGATGCCCCTTTCCAGGAAGGAATGTGTGGTTGCTGGCTGGTAGGTTCCCACCCATAGCGACCCCGAGCTGGGGAGACAGAATGAAACACAACTTGGTTCCTGAGGATGGGTTCACCCCAGATACCAGCAAGTGGAAGGAGACCTGGTGGCGCAGCGGTGATGCACTCAACTACCCACTGATCCGTGGGTAGTGGAAACCAGCCACTGGCCCTGCCGTTGAAACCCCTGGGGATTTGCTTCTAGGGAAATTGGCGCCTAGGAGACGATATGGGCAAGCTCTGCTCTACGCTGTCCTAAGGCATCACTGTGAGTTAACATCTACTCAATAGCACCTAGCAACAACAACAACTTCCAAGTCAGCCCAGACTGCCTGGGACTCCTGTGGGCTTTGTCCTTTTGGGAGAACCTCCAAGAGCCACCTGGGGGACCTGGGGATGATTATTTCCTAGTCCCCTTCTAAGAACAAAGCCAGTCGCAGTCCACGCACACACATCTGCTATTACTCAAAGCCCTGGAGGCCTCTGCAGGCAGCCTCCAGCACCATGGAGATGCTGGCTCAAGCCCAGGCTGCCAGTTTCAGGTGAGGGAGGTGGGACCCAGGCAGGCTCTGTCCTCATTCTAATTTCCAAGAGCAATGCCTAAGCACCCAAGAGTAGGCCTCTGAAGTTTTGAAAAAGGGGTGTGGGAGAGATCGTGGCTAGCCTTCTGTGTCTACCGCCTCACTCAGCCCATCTGTTAAGGCTTGGCCAACTCGCTGGACTCACAGTATCCATCCAACCTTTTGATCTGGCTTCCAAGAGCTTTCTAGAACTGATCCTGGTCCCACTTTTTGTAAACCTCACTTACACCCATTCTTAATGGCCCATCCTTTGAGCCGTGCTCAGACAAGAAGTGTTCATCAGGGGGGCCCAGACTCCAAAGACCTCGGGACCATCGGGGCTTGGTGAGCAGGAGGAGGGGCAAGGTCCGTATCCAAGTGTTCTGGTCTCAAGGCCGTTCCTGGAAGGTCTCCCTTTGACTGACTTCCAGAAATGAGTTCATTATTGTTGCCATTTGTATGTTTCTTCCAAAGACGACATCCAAGTGGAAGAAAGTGTTGGATCCAGCTTCCATCCAGTTCAGTTCTTAAAGAGGGTCATGACCAAATGGGATTTACATTTTCCCCAAGATCGCTTTGGCCAGAAAAGGACTTGGAGGGAGGCAGGCTGTTGGGGGCTGACAAAAGAAGGTTCCTGTGATGATTCAGGCTCCAGAGGAAGGTCCCAAACCTGGGCAAGGGCTGCCAGGATAGGGAAGTGGCAGCCACAAGGGACCTTTGCTGTGACTGATGGGATTCTTCAGCCTCGACATTGAATCTCTGTCTTCCTGATGCCTGGGTGCAGGAGAAAGCAGATGGCCCCATGAAATCAAGAGTTGTTTCAGAGAGAGACGGGTCAGTCCTGGGTACGTGGCTGACATGGGTGCCAGGGAAGAGAGCCGAAATGATCACCAGGTTCCTAGCTCAGGCCCAGGTGGTGCCTTTCATCCATGTGGCTAGGACAGGTAGGAGATCAGGTATGGGGAAGGTGGTAGGATGTGTTTGGATGTGTTGCGTTTGAAATGCCCATAGGATGTCCAGGGGAAGATTTTTTCTAGCAGATAAAGGAAGAGCTCAGGGGAGAGGTCCCCACTTTTGGTCTTTTTGGTGGCCTCGTGAGCTTGAGACAGCTGGACAATGAAAAGAAGACAGAGGAGGATGGATGCATCTGGACTATGATGTTTGTGAAGAACATTGAGGATATGATGACTTACAGTCTGGGAAGGCCTACAGCACAATCCTACAGTGTCCTATAGAGTCACTATGTGTTGGCATCTCAATGGCAGTGAGTGGATAAATAGTCTTCAAATAAGTCAGGATGGCCTTAGAAGAGAGGATGGTGAGACTTCGTGTGTTAGACAGGGTTCTCTAGAGAGATAAAGCCAGATTGTTGAGATATATATATATATATATATATATATATATATATATATATATATATATTTATAAAGATAGATAACACAAGAAATGAACTGTTACATTATATACAGATAGCTAGATATATAATACAAGAAATGAACAGTTAAATCATAAAGCAGTACAAATGGCTCAGTGCAACTCACTCTTGTGAGAGAGTTGTGAGATACTGGCAGTCCTTCAAGTCTTGAGGGCCGCCAAGTAGTCCTCTGTAGAGAAAGCCAGGCTATCCTGGCACAGGCAGCAAACAGTGGCAGTAAACAGCAAGGCAGGTCACCAACCATCAGTCCCCAGCTCCAGAGATGTACATTCCAATCGCGTGGGCTTAAAGGGACCTCAACTTATACCGGCACGGTCCACAGGTTAGGTGTCCCATAGGGAGTGTAGCAAAGCAGCTGCTCACGATGACCAAAGAGTGAGAGAGACAAGAAAGGCAAGGCTCACCGAGCCATTTATCTCTCTGCCCTTCAATTAATCCCACATGTGTTTATCAGCCAGGCTGCCACAATAAACGGACTATCTCACTTCAGCTCACTCACATTGAACACATGATCCAGAAAGATCGATCGCTGGAAGGGGACATCAGGTTTGGTAACACGAAGAGTCAATGAAGACTAGAGAAGTCCTCAATGCAATGGACTGACATGGTGGCTGCCACCCTGGGCTCAAGCCCAGCAACAATGCTGACCATGGTGCAGGACCAGGCAGTGCTTTGTTCTCTAGTGCATGAGGTAACCGTGTATCACAGCCAACTCCATGGCAGCCCCACCGAGGGACCTTTGCTGTGACTGGTGGCATCGGTCCTTCGGGCCCGGCCTCAGATCCCAGTCTTCTTGAAGCCTGGGTGCAGAGGAAGCAGGAAATCCAATCATTGCAACATGTTGTGGTGGTTTGTAGGGAAGCCATCTCCTGTGTTTATTCCTCAGCACGGCCTTCCAAGAGAGCATCTAAAATCCCAACATTCTGATCTGAAGCGTAATTTCCAGTCATTTCCACCGAAAACATTTGGTTCTTATTATCAAAAGATCCTCACCCAGATGCGGCATCAGAATCTTGGCTTCGGTGGACAAAGAAAACAATATAATCTCAAGTCTTGCAGCAACCCGCTGGCATTTAGGATTCCAAGAAATGGCTGTTGGATCGCTCGGCTCCAGGTTCCATTTTCCAGTGTGGTCGGGGAGGAAGCCAGCCAGCCACTTGGTAAAGCGCAGACGGTTCATCTGAACTTTCAACCCGGAAGGCCCGAGGGGACTTCCTTGATGAACTCCTCAGGAACGAAGACTTGGTTCTCCTTCCCGGTTCCTTCCACCTCCGACCAAGTTCACGCCCAAGTTCACGATGGTGTCCAGGAAGGGTTTGTTGACTGAATAAGGAGACAGCTGAGTGCCACAAAGAGGCGCATACTAGGCTTCTTTCTTCCTTCAACTTGTCCTTCCTTGGATTCCGAGGGTTTATTTCAGGGATTCTCCCCAAAAGGTTTCCCTGCTAATAAATACAGCAGGAGTGGGCAGCCTATTCCTTTTTCTTGGAACAAGTACAGCCAGAATGTTCCTCAGAGGCAAGGATGAAGAGACTTCATCTCACGTGCTTCAGGCATGTTGTTGGGGAGACCAGTCCCTGGAACAGGACATGCTTGGTAAAGCAGAGGGGCAGCAGAAAAGAGGAAGTCCTCCGACAAGATAGACCGACACAGTGGCTGCAACCAGGGGTTCAAACACAAGACTCCTTGTGCGGATGGCGCTGGACCAGGCAGTGTTTGGTTCTGTTGCACACAAGATCCCGATGGGTCGGAACTGCCTGATGGCACCCAACAACATTTCAGGGAGCAGCGGCTTGGCTAAGCCAGAAATATACTTAAAGGTTCAGATGGAACTAATGCTTTCAACTTGAGAAGTGTTCAATTCTATATCCGTGATTTGAGGTCTTCTCAAATCACATAGCTGGGCTAGAGCATCTGCCATGTGCATGAGCCCTGGGGGGCGAGGGGGGTGTCCCCGGAGCACATTTTTACATACCAGGACTTAACCATTATTAAGCTCTTCTGTTGCACGGGGTAAATAGGCTGCACAAGACATCTTCAAAGTGTTGAAAAGCAAGGAGGTTATTTCGAGAACTAAGGTGTGCCTGACCCAAGCCTTGGTGTTTTCCATCACCTCGCATGCATGAGAATGGTGGGCCGTGAATGAGGAAGACCGCAGAAGAATCCACGTGTTTGAATGCTGGTGCCGGCAGAGGCTAGTGAAAGTACCGTGGTCTGCCACATGGACACACAGATCTGGTGTTCCTGAGGGGCAAAACCAGCAAGACTTCACCTCACCAACGTTGGACAGGCTGTCAGGAGAGACCAGTCCCTGGAAGAGGACGTCGGGCTTGGTACAGCAGAGGGGCAGCGAGAAAGAGGAAGCCCTTCAGTGAGATGACGGACACAGTGGCGGCCACCAAGGCTCAAACGTGAGGGCAATGGGGCGATGGCTCCGGACAGGGCGGCCGGGGTTCCGTTCTGTTGAGCATTGGGGCGCTGTGGGTAGAACCGACTCGGTGTTCCCTGACAACAGCATGTGCAAAACACCCCCATGAAGGATTTAAGTCCCAGGACAAGACTGGCAGGATGATCCCCATTCAGGGGCAGAGTATGCAGGAAGTCCCTTGCTGACTGGGTCCTCTGTCCCCGCCAGGGATTGTACAGGGGAGCAAGAGACTGGTTCTGTCCGCAAGTGCGGTGGGGTTGGGAGAGAGACAGGTGAAGAACTAGTTGGGTCATCTGATGCTCTCTGCATTTTATAGATGAAGAACCCTGGCCTTGGGAAGTGTAGCTCTGTCTATAGCACACGTCAGCTGGAGATGCATGTCCCACGCAGAGTTGCTGTGTCATGGCAGAAGCGGAAGGTCTACAGGCCAAGGAACGCCAAGGATGGCCAGCCATGCCCAGAAGCTGGAAGAGAAGCGTGCCGCGGCCTTACCTTCAGAGGCTCCGAGGGAAAGGCCCCCGCTGGCACGTGGCGTTTGGACTCCAGTCTCCGGAGCTGTGAGATCATCCAGTTCCAGTCTTAGAAGCGCCCAGCTTGTGATGCTTTGCGACAGCAGCCTTGGGGACCAGCACACCCCCTTGGTAAACTTGTGGGACAGCCCAGTGTTTTAACCCCCATTTTACAGGGAGGGAAACTGAGCCTCACAGAGGTTAAGCTGCTTATCTGACGTCACACCAACCGATGGAGCCTCAACCCAGATCCAACTCGGCCTGCTGTTTTGTTCCCCCGACCCCCACCCCAAGCATGTCCGAGTCCCATGTCTCCCTCTGCCACCTCCAGCTGCCATCTTGGCACAACAATTAGGTGGGCTCAGCCCCACAACAGGGCTCCATCTGTCCCCATGGGGCAGCCAGGCTCAGACCCTGGAGCCTCCTGGCCTCCCTGCAGTCATGTGTGCACCAGACATGGCTCCTGAGCACGTGGAGAGGAAGCCGCAGAGACCGACCAGTGTGTAGCTCACTCCTCATGAATGAACCCGGCTCTGAAAGCCCAGTGTGTTCCTCGGCTCCGCCACACACACACGATCATCTCATACACATGTATACACATGACCACATGAAAGGAACGGAGCGAGTCACTGATTTCTTCCCTTCTTCTGAGACCATCGCATTTGAGTCAGTTCAGGGTCAGCCAGTGCCTGCCCCACCCACCAGGTCCCCACCCAGCCCATCACAGAGCATGGCTGGCCAGCTTGCAGTCCCCCAGTGGGGACTGGCTGTCCTGAAAACAGCCTCAAACTGACAGCAGTGGGAGCTCCCTTGAAACACAATCAGAGGTATGAAATACTTCCATCACGTTGTGTAACCAAAGTCACCATCTACTTCCAAGACTTTCCACCACCTGACACAAAAACGCAGCACCCGTTGAGCAATAACTCCCCTGCCCCCTTTCCCCAGGGCCTGATAACCACTCATCTGCCTTAGTCTCTGCATTTGCCTTCACTCACTCCTTACTTAACCACACGGTAGGTTGCAAAGATGCATCATCATATGACTGCCAAATCACACCATTGCTTGGATTCCACATGATATCATTACAAAACTGCCAATCCGCCGAGAATCAAGTCGACACCTCGCCTTAGCCATTGTAGGCAATGTCACTCTCCCCTAGCACCTTGGCATTTGTAACTGGTGCACATCTGTTGTTAATGAACAAAATAATTGGGGAGTGGTTTTCTTGTTTTTTACTACTTTTCTTGTTTTTTATATGTCAGGTAACATGGTTGATCACTGAGGGGTAGGTGTAGTCTTGATATGGATCGATGGGACATAAGTCTGACTTATTCCACTCAGCACAATGTATTTGCAGATCATCTCTGTTATATCATGTGTCAGGACCACATTCTTCTTTATGGGGGAGTAATATTCCACTGGGATCTCTGGGTGACACCAAGGGTTAATTTCTTGACCACCGGCAGAAAGGTTGGCGGTTTGTCCCTGCTCAAAGGAAGCATGGAAGACAGGCCTGGCATTCTGCTTCCAAAAGATCACAGCCTTCAAAATCCTACAGAGCCACGAGCCTGTGTGACGCAAGGATGAGAAATCCTAAAATCCAAATCCAAAGGAGGGAACTGTATCAGAGTTTAACTTCTGAACAGCCATTGTGCAGAAGGCTGTGGAGGACAGTGGAAGCCCCAAGTCCATTTGCAGGTTAAGACTCTGTTGTATTGCCTCTGACTATAGTCCTGGGATATAAATGAAATAGCCTTGCTTCCGGACAGAGAGCATTGTAAAGTCAATATGGCAGCGACAGTTGGTTAAAGTATAACACCTTATCATTTTATCTCCCTTCTGACCCAGTTTAAAGTTTTTTCCCAGCTTTTCATAGATTCTGCTTTCTTTTGGTCAGCGGTTTTCCTGTTTTGTTTTGTCGCTGTTTATTTTGTTTCTGGTTTGGGTTTTGCATGACTTACCGTGTATGAAGTTCAGGATAGTAAATCTAATTATCTAAGGGTGTGGCAGGGAGGTTGGGGGGAAATTGGGGACTAACAACAATGATAAGAGAATAAAGAAAATGTTTTGAAATTGATTGTGGTTAGGATTGAATGATTAAATTATAAGATAGGTGAATTTTTTGCCAATAAAATGATTAAAAAAAAAACACCCTGTGGAGCAGTGTTGTCATCGTTGGAGTCTGGTGATGTAATGGGTGACTCAGGGCTCTTGAGTCAAGAGGCTACTAACAGCAAGGTCAGCAGTTCAAAACCACCAGCTGCCCCTCCTGAGAAAGATGAGATTCCCTACTGCTCCCCGGAAGAGTTACAGTCTTAGAACCCCCCAGGAGCAGTCATATTTGGCCGACCTAAGGGGTCTCTGTGAGTCAGAACCTGCTTGGTGGCAGCGAGGCTGTGTGTTATGCAGTGGTGTTCTACTGCACACACGGGGTTGACGTAAGTTCGAATCCGCTCAGCAACAGCCAACAGCAACAATGATGTAATTACTACACGATGTGCCACATTTTGATGACCTATTATTGATTGATGGGCACCCTTGGAGCCACCCTTAAATCCCATCCAACACTTCACATCGAGTCTATAACAAAGCCTGTTGACTTGATCTTCAAAATACATCCCAAGGCCAATTCCTTCTCGCCAACCTCACTGCTCCGTCCTGGTGGATCCTGCCCATCCTCCCTGCCTGGCCTCCCTTGCTCTTGGTGACACACCAGTCCCAGCATAGCACATGGGAGTCCTTCAGACAGATGCATCAGCCACACTCTGCTCACAAAGGTCTCTGCAGCCTGGGCTCCAGCTGCTCTGTGCACCTGCTGTTCCTTCTGCCTGGGAAGGTTTCCCTACCCCCACCCCTCACGCTTTCAGTTTATTATTCCAACGTCTCTTACTTAGAGACAGAGGAAAAATTGGGAGATGGAACTTAAAATTCTTAAAGAACTCACCAGATCCATCAAAACTGTAGGACTCTTGAGCCCATCCCCCTGAGATACGGAGAAAGTGGCACAGAGTCCGCGTTGGGCCTCATCTGGCTCCACACAGGAAAAGGAGACCCCCAACTCCATCGTTGTCCTGTGAGACAGAGGTCAGACATGCCTCCACCCTTCAACTTCTGTCCCCAGTTCTGACCCCCATCATTCACCCCATGGCACTGTTTGCCTACTGAGCTTGAAACCCACTGCCATCCCCACAGGACTCCCCGACAATACGCATGATTGTGGGAGTTAAGAGGCTATATCAAGTCAGGGTCAGAAAACATTAAGGATACAGTTCTTTTGTCTGCATTATCTCGTTCCAGCCATGCCCATAGGCATTCTTCTCTCTCTCATCTTTTGTCTCTCAGCCACCTGTGAACATGCCTCTCCAGCGGAGGAGATAAGAGCCTGCCACAGGAAGGCCCAGTCTCTGACTCCTCTCTTGTTCGGTGCGCTCTTGTAGGTAGGAGGGCAGGGGGTGCACATGCTCCTCTCAGGCCCCTCTCTCTCAGGGAGCTCTTTTGGGTTTTCCTGCTCTTGGCCCCTGAGATTTCCTGTGAATACATTTTTTCCTTTTTCCTCATAAACTTCCCTTTTTCCTCATAAAAATCACTTGCACTCCAAAGTTCTGCTACATGAATTCTTTCAGCATTGCGAAGCAAGAACTGATGAGGTGTGCTAGTCTGGGCTAACTAGAGAAACAAATCCAGAAACATATATATATGAAAGAGCTTTATATCAAAGAGTGATTGCATATTAAGAAAACGCCCCAACCCAGCCCAGTCTATAAGTCTGATACTAGTCCATAAATCATTCTTTAGACTCATGCAGCCACATGAAATGATGCAAAATATAGGAAGATCTCAGGCCGGTGGGTATAAAGTCTTGTGGATCCAGTGACGGTGGACACACCTCCATGTGGCTCATCAACAGGAAGGTGAAGCAGAGAGAGAGCGCTTGGCCCATCTCCAGGGAGACAGAGAGGAAGGTCCTAGAATCCTCATGAGAAGGCCACACCCACGAGGAGGCATCATCAGGCAGTGACCTGATTGACAGGCTAGATTCCACCCCTTCATTCTCATTTATCAAGTTAACATGAAATGATGTAACCATCACACCAGGCAAGCATCACAAGGCTCGTTAGTGCTGATAAATGCCCAAGGGCACGCTCCTCTGCAAGCTGGCCTCCTCGCAGGAGGACTCGGCTTCACTGAGTCTGTGGACCAGAAAGGCCATGTTCAAGTCTCATGGTCTCAGCAACCACCAGAACGCCTTCCTCCTGTTCTTTCCTGCTGCCACTTTCCCCCCAGGAGTTCCAGCCAGGCATTCTGCTGGCTGTGGGATGGCTCATTATACCCGGAGGAAGGACAAAACAAACCAATTCCCTTCTTAAAGTCTTCTACATCCGGGCCTGTGGTGGAATAACAAGGACTAGGGACAGAAGTGCCACCCCAAGCCATCTCACGTCACTGAAGATTCTCAACCTTGGGGCAAGTCTATCCCCGAGGTCACTGGGAAACTGCAAGCTTGCCTCTGGCCTAAGACGCTGAGTTTCATGCCTTCTGTGGGCCAGGAAGCCAGCTGCTCGGTCTCATGGTTGGTCGCCAAGGCCTCCGCAAGTCCTTCTTCCTGGCCTCTCAGCCACCACCAGGTCCCTTGGCCTCTGCCCTGTTTCAAAGCTCCTTTAGCGCGATTGCCTTGAACAGTGGTTCTCAACCTATGTGTTGTGACCCTTTTGGGGGTCGAACAACCCTTTCAGAGGGGTCGCCTGATTCATAACAGTAGCAAAATGACAGTGATGAAGTAGCAACAAGAATAATTTTATGGTTGGGGTGGGGTGGGTCACCACATGAGGAACTGTATGAAAGGGTTGCAGCATTAGGAAGGTTGAGAACCACTGACCTAGAACAATAGCTGGTGCTAGAAACATCTAAGCAAAACTGAAGGAATGAATGAGGGACTTCATTTCTTCATTCGTGGTCAACGAAATCCTCCCTACTCCACCGCTCCAAACTCTTCCGCACCTTCTACGGACTCTGGTGTCAAGAAATCAGGCGGCACATTGAGTTGGACAAACAGACCTCTTGTGGCGCAGGCGAGGACTGTGGGAAGTGCGGTGGGTCCGAAGAACAGACAAATCTGCATGGGAAGAAAGCAGCACAGCCAGAAGGCTCCTTAAAATCTAGATGGCCAGACTTTCTCTCGTGGACTTTGGACATGTCAGGAAAAAAGAGGTCATGCTTGGTTAAAAGAGCAAGTCAGCCAAACAATGCGGGAGACCGCCCAAAAGACGGAATCACCCAGCGGCTGCAACCCCGGGCTCAAACACGATTGTGAGGGTGGGGCAGGACTGAGCGGTGTACCCCACCACCACAGCATCCTTGACAAGGGAGGGGCGGTTCGTGTTGGAGCCATATTAGGTCACTGGAGCAAGAGTTAGACGCCACAGCCCGCCCCACGTCTTGTTGATTAGAGACCAGATCCTTCCCAAGGGACCAGCTGAGATAAAGAGTTTCAGTTACATGGGAAGAAACCGTGGGAGATGCACTCCTCACCCCCAGGGTGTTGAAGTATTTGGGGCCTAGCAGCTGAAACAACCTTGTGTGTGAGTGCCCCCATCGCCCTGAGTGAACTTTTCCCCGCCCGCACATGTACACGCTGCGGCTGGGATCCGGCCATTCAGCGTCTTCCCGGGTCTCTTCCTCTTGGCCTTGGGTCCTGTCTGCTTGGCTGCTGTAGGTCTCTGCTTCAGACCACTGGTGCTTCTGCTCTGTTGAGGCCCTAAGCATTGATTTCATGTTTACTAGGTAAACCATCCCTGGCCTGGAGGTATGATGGTGCTTGGCAAATAGCAAGGAGGCCACCGTGATTGGAGCAGAGTTGGCACAGGGGGTGGGCAGCCAGCAAGGAGGTCAGAGACAAACGCAGCATGTGAGGACACATGGGCCTCGTAGGCCACCGTAGGAGTTTGACATTCCACTGGGGGAGTTGGGAGCCTGGGGAGACTTTGAGCAGAAGGACCTATAACCTGACATTTTTGTGGGTTCC
This sequence comes from Tenrec ecaudatus, assembly GCF_050624435.1. Classification (NCBI taxonomy): domain Eukaryota; kingdom Metazoa; phylum Chordata; class Mammalia; order Afrosoricida; family Tenrecidae; genus Tenrec; species Tenrec ecaudatus. The sequence continues at coordinate 5,196,583 of NC_134535.1, forward strand.
TGGAGGCTGTCGTTGGGAGGAAGACGAGGCTGTCTAGTCACATACAGAGTTACAGTCTCAGAAACTCACAGAGGGAGCGCTCCCCTGCCCAACGGGCTGTCGTTGGCTTGACTGGATGGTGGTGAGTCTGGGTGGGGTTTGGTGGCTCTCGTGTGGAGAACAGCAGCCGGTGGGTTGTCTTAGATCGCTGGTGTGCTGCAATAAGAATTTACACCAGCAGGTGACTTTAGCAAACACAAAACTGCTCTGTCCCAGTTTGGGAGGCTAGAAGTTCTGACTTCAGGCTTTGGCTTCAGGGGAAGGCGCTCTCCCTCTCAGTCAGCTCTGGACAAAGGTCCTGGTTCTTCTGCCCCTGGGAAAGCCTCCTGGGGCTTCCAGTGTTTCTTTCCACATCGCTGCTCGCTCACTTCCTTGCAGAGAGCAACTTAAAACACCCCCCGGGAAAGAGTGGCACCTCAGCAACCCTGTCCCGGAGGGTCGCTGAGAGTCAGAATGGACTCCATATGGCGGGGAGTTGGGTTTGGGGCTCTGTCCCACGTGGGGGCACCACCAGACTGGATTGACTGGAAGGTCGCAAACAGCAACAGGCTTGACAGACGCGATCACCGGCCTTTCCTCCATGGGCCTGCTGGGTGGGTTTGGACTGCCAACCTGCAGATTCCTTGGTTCATGGGCAGAATTTGTGGGTGTTTGCTAACAGGCCGTTTATTTTGCTGCGGTGGAGGAACTATGGGGCTGCGCTGTGTGATGGACCCCAGCAGAGGGCGCCCCTAAGACATGGGTGTCCAAATTTCCAGCAAAGCCTTCCTTTAGAAATCTTTTTTTTAAATCATTTTATTGGTGGTTTGTACATCCATCCATTGTGTCATTCACATTTGTACATTTGTTGCCATCATCATTCTCAAAACATCTGCTTTCTACTTGAGTCCTTGGTGTCAGATTTGTTCATAGAACTGCAGATGTATTGCCTGATCACAAGATCAGTCAAAGAAATCCCCCAGCCTCTGTGGCAGCTAGGTGTGGTCACATGACTACAGCTGGCCCATAGGATGTGAGCAGCAAAGGTGAATGGCACTATTTCCACTGTTGTCCTTAAAGCGAAGCGTATGTCACTCCTTCTCCCTTCCTCGTTCTCCTCTCTGCTGACTAGAATGTCACATGACCATGGGACAGGATCCTGAACCACAAGGCAAAACCAGGGATGGGAACGGCAGAGCAACAAGTTGGAGGAGCCTGGGCCTCGGCGGCAGTGCTCAGCAGAGCCACCGTATCCGCGTGGGCTTCTCTGAGAGCTGTTGTTAGGTGTCACCGCATCGGCTCTCACAGCGACCCTGTGCACAACAGAACAAACACCGAGTGTGCGTTCCTGCTGCATCCTCACAATGGTTCCTCTGCCTGAGCCCATGGGGCAGCCATGGTGTCAGTTCATCTCATGAGGACCCTCTTCTTTCTCGCTGTCCTTCTCCAGGACAGGTGTCTCCTGACAATATGCCCCAAGTATGTAAGACAAAGTCTGGCCCTCCTTGCCTCTAAGGAGCGCTCTGGCTGTACTTCTTCCAAGACACATTTGTTTGTCCTTTTAGCCGTCCGTGGTCCTTTCAATATTTTTCTCCAGAGACACAATACTGAGAGCTGGATGTAAACATCTCCACTTCGGGGGAACTGATTACAAGGATCCACATGTGACCTCTTCCCTGGGAGAGGGACAGCAGAGAAGGGGGGAAGGGAGACTCCGGATAGGGCAAGATATGACAAAACAACGATGTATAAATTACCAAGGGCATATGAGGGAGGGGGGAAGGGGGAGGGAGGAGGGGAAAAAAAAGAGGACCTGATGCGAGGGGCTTAAGTGGAGAGCAAATGCCTTGAGAATGATTGGGGCAGGGAATGTATGGATGTGCTTTATACAGTTGATGTATGTATATGTGTGGATTGTGGTAAGAGTTGTATGAGTCCCTAATAAAATATAAAAGAAGAAAAGAGAAAAAAATGATTAGGGCAAAGACTGTACAGATGTGCTTTATACAATTGATGTATGTATATATATGAACTGTGAAAAGAATTGTATGAGCCCCAATAAATTGTTAAAATTAAAAAACAAACAAAAAAAAAAACATCTCCACTTTGTTGTTTTAGGTGGGATTTATCCAGAAAATCAGACCCCTATTTCACAGTTTGTGTCAGGGGAACCAGCCCCTAACACATCATCACGGGTCCAGCAGGCACAATTGTACGGCTATAATCTATAAAGATTATAGTAGAGTCATAGAGAACAAGAGCAATGGGAGAGAAAGTAAAATAAAGGAGTCAGACACATTTCATGGTAGCATGCCCACCTCAATCCCGCTTGGTGGTCCACGTGGAAATGTGGAAGGTGGGAAGGGCAGGAGAGCGAGGGGAGAGGGAGCGGGGAAGGAGGACCAGAGGAGAGGGGACAGGGCCAGGGAGAGGGAAGGGGCTGGAGAAGAGAGTGATTTATTTCTAGCCAAGGCTTCTACATCTTTGGGGCACACAAGTCCCCTGATTATAGGTAAAGACATATCACAAGAAGGGGTTGCACTATAGGTAATACAGTAATGGGAGGGGTGATGTAGGGGTATACATGCAATAGAAAGGGGAGGGATTGGGGGTACACATGTGACAAGATGGGCGGATCCTAGATTCAGGCAGCCTAACTTTGGATGTCACTGAGCAGGTTTGACCTGTTCTTAGCTCTCCAGGGAAACAATCACGATCCCATCAATAGGGTTTGGGCCCCACCTACAGTGGACCAGACAGTAGTCTGACTGCGCTGGATGGCTGACTGCCTTCAGGGAGATGACTTGACAATCATTTACCACAGTTGCAAGCAGTGTCCTAGTTCTGACATATATTTGGGGGAGACAAGCTGAGGAACAGCCCTTTTATATCCCACATGTTTGCACAGATGGTGGTGTGACATTGGTTACCGTCCCCACAGTGTGTCCACCCTGCCTGCCCCCCTCCCATCCCACCAGTGTCCCTGCCCCAATGGCTTCTCATCTTGGTTTTGAGGTAAGCATGGGCCTTTGGGAGTCCTGCTGTTGACCTTTCTCGGAGCACATTCCTCATGGGTGACATTATTTGATCACCGAGAAGTGTGGGAGTGACTGCAATTCCATGTTGAAAGGGTATGTTATGACAACAGTATACAGGCTTCCAACTTAATTGGCCTACTGCTCCCTTTTTAGGAAAAAAAAATTACCCAGCATCTCCCTGGCAATTAAAAACGTTTGTACTATAGCCCATAATCCTAGATAAAGTGGAGGTATCTGCTTTTGCAGCTCCCCCTTCCCCTGCCCCGGCTCATTCCAACGTCTCCCAGGAGGCGGTGTCTCCCACTTTGGGAAACACTGCTCCAGTAGCCGTCAGGCCAGTACAGCTGGTCACTTTTAAGGAGTTTGAGTTTTGTTCTACATTTTTCTATCCTGGACCTTCTATTGTGTGTTTGACCTGAATGGTTGTTAGTGGTAGCCAGGTACCACCTGGTTCTTCTGGTCCCAGGCAAGAAGAGGCTGTGCTTCGCTTGGGCTATTAGTCCTGTGGACTAGTTCCTTCTCTGAGTTTTTGGAGTCTATCATTCACTTTTGCTTCACATGGAAAGGGACCAACAGGTAGCTGTATCTTAGATGAATGCACCCAAGCTAAGTTACACCACCCAGAGGCGATTCACCAAATAGGATGTAGAGCATTATCTGTATGGGATGGGTCATGCTAGTTGGCTGAGTTGTCCCCCCAAATTATGACCCTAAGCCCTTTATCCTAGTTAACTGAGTCTGTGGGGTGTTTGGATATGCTGGGAGATCTCTGAAACTGCCCTGCTATGTGTTTTATCATCTATATGAACATACTAGGGGGTACCCCCAAAACCCGAATTGTACTGGGCAGAGTGGAGCTTTCATATTATCCACTTTTCCTGCTAGGTGAGCATCAGCAACTTGCTCTGAGTCAGTGCACCCAGTGGTGTCACCTGGGAAGGTTCTCTAGTCAGAGTGAATTTTTTCATAAAATCAACTTCACTTGAACTTTGAGTTGTTTTTTTTTGTTTTTTTTTTGATGGTGGTCAATTTAAGAGAACAGCGTACAGCTGTGAAATTTTGTTTCCTTCTCAGGAAAAATGGCACAGAAACCATTGTAATGTTGAACACAGCTTACCAGAACAAAGCCTTGGGAAAAAGTCAAGTGTACAAGTGGCTTTCTCATCAAAACAGGTGAAATGTCGATTGATGACAAACCTCGTTGTGGATGTCTGTCAACTCCCTGAATGGACAAAAATGTCAACTTGTAGTGCATTTGGAGTTTGTTCCACCAGGTCAGACTGTTAATCAAGCTTTCTATTTAGAGGTTCTGAAAAGATAGTGTAAGAGTGTGCTACAAAAAAGGCCTGATTCATCAAAGAACAAAAAATCCTATCATTGACTGCACACCTCCATGATAGGATCGCTGAAGACAAATGGGTGCATAAGCAAATGTGGTGAAGAAAGCTGATGGTGCCCGGCTATCAAAAGAGATAGTGCAAGGGGCTTAAGTGGAGAGCAAATGCCTTGAGAATGATTGGGGCAGAGAATGTATGAATGTGCTTTATACAATTGATGTATGTATATGTATGGATTGTGGTAAGAGTTGTATGAGTCCCTAATAAAATGTAAAAGAAGAAAAGAGAAAAAAAATGATTAGGGCAAAGACTGTACAGATGTGCTTTATACAATTGATGTATGTATATGTATGAACTGTGAAAATAATTGTATCAGCCCCAATAAATTGTTTAAATAAATAAATAAATAAATAAATAAATAAATAAATAAATAAATAAATAAAAAAGAGATAGTGTCTGGGGTCTTAAAGGCTTGAAGGTGAACAAGCGGCCATCTAGCTCAGAAGCAAAAAAGCCCACATGGAAGAAGCACACCGGCCAGTGCGATCACGAGGTGCCAAGAGACCAGGTATAAGGCATCATGCAAAAAAAAAACAAACAACGATATAAGTGTGTGTATGTATGTGTATATATGTGTATATGTATATATATACCATATTAAATGAAGGGGGAAGTGCAGAGTGGAGACCCAAGGCCCAAGTGTCGGCCAATGGAGATCCCCTCATAGAGGGGTTTAGGAGAGGAGATGGGTTAATTAGGGTGCGAGGTAGTACCGATGAAGAACACAGCTTTCCCCCAGATCCTGGATGCTTCCTCCCCCCAACTACCATGATCCGAATTCTACCTTGCAGGACTGGATAGGACAGAGGCTGTACACTGGTACATATGAGGGCTGGAGGTACAGGGAATCCAGGGTGGATGATACCTTCAGGACCAAGGATGTGAGGGATGATGCTGGGAGAGTGGAGGGTGAGTGGGTTGGAAAGGGGGAACTGATTACAAGGATCCACATGTGACCTCTTCCCTGGGAGAGGGACAGCAGAGAAGGGGGGAAGGGAGACTCCGGATAGGGCAAGATATGACAAAATAACGATGTATAAATTACCAAGGGCACATGAGGGAGGGGGGAAAGGGGAGGGAGGGGGAAAAAAAAAGAGGACCTGATGCGAGGGGCTTAAGTGGAGAGCAAATGCCTTGAGAATGATTGGGGCAGGGAATGTATGGATGTGCTTTATACAATTGATGTATGTATATGTATGGATGGTGATAAGAGTTGTATGAGTCCCTAATAAAATGTAAAAAAAGAAAAGAGGAGAAAAAAATGATTAGGGCAAAGACTGTACAGATGTGCTTTATACAATTGATGTATGTATATGTATGAACTGTGATAAGAATTGTATGAGCCCCAATAAATTGTTAAAATAAATAAATACAGTGCCCTTAAAAAAAAAAAGGCCTGATTTGTGGCAGACGGGGACTGATTTTGCCACTATGACAATGCAACTGCTCATGCAGCCATCTCAGTGTGCCAGTTTTTGGCAAAAAACAGCATGCGTCTCTTGTCCCACACACCTTACTCACCTGACCTCGCTATGTGCAACTTCTCTGTGTTTCCATGCATGAAGAAGGCCATGAAAGGACAGCAATTTGATGGCATAGAAGAGGTGAAGTAAAAAACGAGGGCGGTGCTGTCAGCCATCCAGACAGATGAGTTTGAAAAATGTTCCCAAGAATGGAATCACAGATTTGACAAATGTATTAAGTGTAGTGGAGAGTATATTGAAGCGGATAAGGTTGTTTTGAAGGAAAAAAAGATTCAATAAATAGTTTTGAAGGGGGAAGATTCTGCTTCTTGGGGTTAGCCCCTCACATATGTAGCACCCTCAAACATGTGTAAGCATGTACCCACAAATAAGCCTATACATGCCTGGGCCTGTGCTCACAAGAAGCAAACTTCTCCTGTGCTGAAGCCACTTTGGTCTCCTTGTCAGCGGCACCCAGTAAATTGTTTGAGAACTAGGCTCCCTGGGATCAAATCCCTGCTCCATCACTTCCTAGTGTGTGACCTTGGGCAAGTCACCTAGCACATCTGTCATTCAGGTTTTTCCTCTGAAATATGTAGCAACTCACCACTGAATCCATACATCTCTGGGCAACTGGCTTTTGACAAGGGTGCTGCTGCTGCTGTTTGTTGTTGTTGCTAAGTGCCACCAAGTCAATTCCAGTTCATAGAGACCCCACGCACAACAGAAGGACACCCTGCCTGGTCCTATGACATCTTCACAATGATTAGTATGCTTGAGCCCACTGTGCAGCTACTGTGTCAGTTCATCTCTCTGAAGGTCTTCCTCCTGTTTTCACTGACCCTCTAGTTCCCCAAACATGATGTCCCTCTCCAGAGATTGAACTTTCCTGATAACCAGTCCAAAGAATGTGAAAAGAAGTCTCGCCATACTCGCTTCTCAGGCGCATTCTGCCTGTCGCAGACATATGTGTTTGTTCTTGTGGCAGTCCCTGGTCCTTCCGATGTTCTTCATCAGCACCATGATTCAAACACATGTTCTTCTGTGCTCTTCCTGACTCATTGCCCAACTTTCACATGCACGTGAGACCATTAAAAATACCCCGGTGTGACACATTGTATGCCAACTTGGCTGGACCAGAATTCTATGAAGTGAGCTAACTTAATACGGTCAAGTCCATGATGGAATCGTCTGTGAAGCAGTCAAGCATTGTGACAATAGGGTGGGGTACCACCTCCTTAGTCTGGTCACAGCTCTGATCCAGTTGAAGAGAGGCTTCCTTTGTGGTGTGGCCTACTCTTACTACAAATTGACAGTGTGGGGGAGTTAGCTCACTTCTGCTGCTGGTCTGGACTCTGAAACTGGTTCATCAACCTCCTGTCACATTGCTTGCCAATCCCAGGAGCCATCAGCAGATTCATTCGGCTTTGCATTCACCGGCCTGTGGTCTTCCTGTTTCCACTTTCGTCTGTCTGCAGCCTGACCCATGGACTTGGAACAGACTGGACTTACTTAACTACTCCTACAGCTGTGTGAACCATTTTTTGATATAAATCTCGATATGCATACACATGTAAGCATTGCTGGTTTTGTTCCTTGGGTAGTTATGTAATTTTGTGTCAAGTTGAAGATATAAAACTATAGGGGTGGAGTTTAGCCTGTTAAACTGGTCACAGCTTGATGGTGCCTCCTTGTGGGCATGACCTTCTCATAAGGAGGGTCCTGGGAACCTCCCCTCTCTCTCTGCCTTCACTTTCCTGTTGATGAGCTGCATTGAGACCTATGCCAACTCTGGAATGCTTCCACCACCATTGGATCCACCAGACTTTTCACCCACCAGCCTGTGATCTTCCTTCATTCTGTATCATTGCATGTGGCTACGCGAGTCTGAAGAGGGACCTATGGACTAGGTTCTGACTTATGGACTTGAGTTGGACTAGGATGGGATGTTTTCCTGATATACAGTTACTTCTGGATATAAATCTCTTTTTTACACATATTTTAGTGTCACTGGATTTGTTTCTCTAGGCAACCCAACCTAATACAACCCTCTAGAGAACACAGCCTAACACAGATGACTTGGGTCAGGGGCACCTTAGTCTTCCAAGTGACATCTTTGGTCTTCAATACTTTAGAGGGGTCTTCTGCAACAGATGTGCCCAATGCAATAGGTCACCTGATTTCTTGACTGCTGCTTTCATGAACACCGGCTATAGACACAAACAAGATGAACTCCTTGACAACTTTAGTATTTTCTCCAATTCTCATGATGTTGGTCCAGCATGAGACCAACGTCTAAGATCTAAAGATTCTGGCTTTCTCTACACTGAGCTGCAATGCACACTCAGGCTGCAGCCCTTGATCTTCATCAGCAAAACAGATGTCTATTTTCATCAGCAAGGGCTTCAAATCCTCCTCGCTTTCAGCAAGCAAGGTGTGTCACCTGCATATCTCGTTCAGAAGTCTTCCTCCAACCTTGATGCTGTGCTCTCCCTCACATAGGCCAGCTTCTCTAATTATTTGCTCAGCATACAAATTGCATAAGAATGGTGAAGGGCTACAATCATGACACACACACTTCTTGATTTTAGACCATGTAGTAAGTATTCCCTTGTTCTCTGTGCACAACTTCTTCTTGATCCCAGTACAACGTCTGCCTGAACACAGCGAAGTGCTCTGGCGTCCCCACTCTTCTCAAGGCTCCAGTTTGCTCTGACCCGCACAGTCAAATGCCTCCACGTGGTCAATGAAGCACCACTAAACAGCTTTCTGAGCCTCTGCTTTCAGACTAGATTCATCTGACATCAGCAGCCACATCCCTTGTACCACATCTCTTCTGAGTCCAGCTTGAATTTCTGGCAGCTCTTTGTGGATGTACTACCGTAACCAATGTTGAATGATCTTCAGCAAAACTTCACTTGCATGTGATATAAATTAGATGGTTTGGTCATTGCTGCATTCTGTTGGGCCACCTTTTTTGGGAATTGGTACAAATATGGACCGATCTCTTCCAGTCAGTTGGCTGGCAGCTATTTTCCAAGTTTCCCAGCATAGGCGAGTGAGTACTTCCAGTGATCCATCAGCTTGCTGAAACATGTACATTGGCGTCCCAACGATTCCAGGGACCTCATAGTAATTCCATTCCAGGGGAAAGAAGAGTCTCCTCAATAAATGGTGCTAGGGAAAATAGGATTTCCACAGGCAGAAAAATGAACTTGGATCCATGCTGATGCCACACACAGAAAACAGTTGAAGATGATTTGAGGCCCTAAATGTGAAACCCCAAACCACAAAATTCTTAAGACAGAGGAGTGGGGAAGGTGTGCAGCCTAATTTTAACACTGCATTCACAAGACAACAAAAGCATGAGCAGGATGAAATAGAATCATGGGACATGTGAAGGTCATGAGTTGGCGCAGAGTAGCTCTGGGCATGCATGGTTGGTGCTGGGATGGGTTCCTCCTCATCTTCCTCTGTGGCCGGTTTGGGTCATGTGGATCACCCGGTGCAGCATTTCATCAAGGTGGAGACGCAGAAGTGTGGACAAGCCTTGGCCAAAGATACACCGTTGGGCTGAGGCCTGTTTTGTGAACTGTGTTGAGCACTTCATCGATACAAGCCAGCTGGAGTCAACCGGAACTGACCCAGACATCTAAACCAGTTTTCTCAGAAAGCCTTTCTGGCTGGTCTCAGCTTTACCTCTCTGGAGGAGGAATGTAGCTCAAGAAACGAAGAGCTGTTTATGAAGACAAGGCGATGGGGGATTACTGGTTTCCACCTTGTTTCACTTTGGGGATATTTGGTCACCTGAGAATGAACAAAGACTGGGTGTGTATGTGTAGTTTGATGACCTTACATGTATTTGGTTGTGGGATGTTTTGTTTTGTAAGCTAAATAAGGGTAAAACTCTACTAGGATGTATATGATGGTATGTGGGTTTGAGCTTTTTCTCAAAAGTCCCACTTACTGTTTCCTGTAATTTGAGAGGGAACTGCTTTCGACAGTCTGACAGAGGGCCCACGTAGGTTAAAAAAAAAATCTGCCATTTGTTGTATGGGTTCATTTCAGATTTCTGGGAAACTGAGACTCATGTGTGTCAAAAAGGACAGCCATGGGGGTGGGGGTGAGTTTGGCCTATAGCTGTACGCCTCCTTATCTAGTGTTTGTCAATACTGGAGACAACCATGTGGAGCATTCAGACTGTGTACATCAGCTGTCCTGGTATCGCCTATCGAAGACCTGGGGGTCTCTGGAGGCACTACAGGTAGCCTGTGAGTCAAGAGGCCTTTGGTTATAAAGGAAACGAGTCAATGAATACAATTCTCACTTCTAGACAAGGAAGAATTCCACTTTCCCTGTATTTCAGGGCACAAAAATTTTCAAAGATGTGCCTTATTAGTTCTAAAGATGTAGGCCAGTCAGAAACGAACAGTTTCAGAGAGGGTTATGTCTAACGTTAATCAACATAGATTCTGTGGCAGTTATATAATCTCGTGTGAAGAGCTGGAGGTCTAGCCTGTCAATCAGATTGCAGCTTGATGACCTCATTTGGAGGCACGATGGAGATAAAGGGCTCACTGGAAGACCAGACACACACACTCTCTGCCATACATTCCTGTTGACAAGCTACATAGAGCTCTGCTGATGGAGCCCAAGCCCCGGAGCTGGAGGAGCTACGTGGAGACCCCTGGCAGCACTGAGATGCTTCCACCGTCACTGGATCCACAAGACTTTCCACCACTGTTCTTGATCTTCCTGCATTCAGCATCATTTCCTGAGTTGCCTGAGTCTGAAGAGGAATTTATTAATTGGTATTGGACATATGGGTTAATCTTAGACTTAGGGACTTGACCTGGACTGGGCTGTTTTCTCAATATACAATTGCTCTTGTATGTAAAGCTCTTTCTTAGACATAGATGAGTGTCTCTGATTTTGTTTCTCTAATTAACACAGATTCCATTTGTTGCATTCTTTTGATTCCTCAAATAAAAGTTAAACGATTGGGGGGGGGGAACAGAAAAATAGAATCATGGAATCTTGTCAAAATGAAATGTGTCCGCACATCAAAGGGCTTTATCAACAAAGAGAGGGAACCGTTTACAGATAGAGAGACATTTTTTCCAGAGCCACACGTCTGGTTAGGGTCTTATCCCCCAAAGCTCCCAGCCCTCCCTGGCTGCTGTGAGAAGTCAATCAACTACTCTCACGTAGATTTTAGAATGAGGTCCTGTTACTTCCCTCTGTCGGTGGACTTAGAGCTACCCTGGGGGAGGACCAGGGCAGAGCACCACCTGGGGAGTACGAGGCTGTCTATCTGGACGGCAGCAGAAAGCCTCATTCTCCTTCAGAGTGGCTGGTGGGTTCCAACCGGTGACTTTTCCATTTGCAGTGAAATGCTCTACTGCGCCACCAGGATGCTTCGGACTCAGAGAGACTTTATGTAGGGTTTGCTCCAGTTGTAAATCTTTACAGAAACCTACCACCTCCTCTTTCTCCTGCAAAGTGGCGGGTGGGTTTGAACTGAAAATCATGAAGCTGGCGATCTCATGCTTACCAGACAGCGCCACGAGAGCTAGCTTTTGCAACAGCTGAACCTGGGGGTCTAAGACATAAGAGGCGGGCTCAGCTCGAATGCCACCTTCTCTCCATAGCCCACCTGAGCCGGCCCTGCCTGCTGGTCTATATCCACAGCCCAGAGTGGGGTGGGAGCGCTGGAGATGCGCTCTGAGAGGGAGGGGCTGAACAGAAGGGAGGGCACTGTTCGCAGAAACTTGGCGAAAAGGTTTCATAAATGCCCCACCGCCCATCATGGAAGGACAGAGTCGAAGCATCCTTCTGGACCCAGTTGTTCTAAATTTATTATTATTAAACAATAATAATAACAACCGAGTCTTCACACATACTCTTCAAAGGTGGGTGGGGAGTGTGCCTTCTCCACTACCGGCTCCTGGTGTTGAATTGTGAGAAATAGTCCCCGGTGGGGTAATTGGTAAAGACTTCCTTCATCTCCTTTTTCCTGGTAGTAAAACAGAAAGAGTGGAGGAAAGTCAAGGCCCCACCGAACAGTCTTTGCGGCAAAATGGAGCCAGCAAACGTTGTCTTATACCAGAGTTGCTGTGCGCTGCCCTCGAGTGGCGTCCACTGGCTCCAGCAGCCCCGAGGTACAGCGTTTGGCAGGCTGTCATCTTTACGGGCACCCATAGGCAGGGCTCTCCCCTGGTGGGTGGGCTCCAGCCCGCAAACTTTCGTTGCAGGCCAACACGTGCCCTTTATGCCACCGGAGTCCCCCGGAGACGGAAGATGTCTCCACCGCTACCAGTTCCGGTCTCGGGAACCCACGCGGGGCGGGGCGGGGGTCGCTATGAGTCAGCGTGGACTCCATGGCATCCACTTCATCACCGCTGGTCTCCAAATGGTCCCTTCCCTTCCAGCTCCCTTAAAACCAGTCACTGCCACCTGGCCCATTCTGACTCACAGCGGCCCTCGGGGCTGTGAGTCCTCTCGGGAGCAGAAGAGAATCAATCATCTATATCTCCGACAGAGTGAGTGATCAGTGGCCTTGAACCGCCCATCTTGTGAGGAGCTGCTTAGCGCTTACTACACAGCGCCACCAGGGCTCTGACGTCCTCCTTGGGTCACTCCTAAATGTGCAATTGAGGCCCCCACAGACCAACCGTGACCCAACTGTGTGGCCAGTGGACACCTGCTGGGAGAAAGGGCCCGCGGGTCCCTTCTGAGGACAAGCCTCGAGCTTGAGAAGTAGAGATCTCGTGGTCACCGGGCCAGTACCCACTCACAGTGACCCCAAGTACGCACGTCATGTCCTTCAGTTACAAGGGCACCTACTAGATCATGCGCATTTGATGTTCCGGCTGGGATCCAGACTTGGGGAGGAAGGAAACCCCAGGCTCGTCTTGGCAGCCCCTGCCTGGCACTGCAGGCTGGCACCGCCCTTCCTCCCGGGAAGCCCTCCAACGGCCGGCCGCACTCACTGCAGCTGCTGCTCGCAGGCCAAGCCGTGGTTGCTGCTGTCCAGCGCCCTCCGGAGCTCGCGGAGCTGCCGCCGCTGTTGCCTCTCCTGCAGCAGGGTGGCCCGAGCCTTCTGCACGCGCTGCCGGTCCCAGTCCATGTTCCGCTGCCGCTCCTCTTCCTGGAGCCTCTGCAGAGAACGGTGCTCACTCACCACCTCCTTTTCCAGTTCAGGCCTCCCACTTTACAGAATGGGAAACTGAGGCCGCAGAAGGTAGGGGCCTAAGGTCATATGAGAAGCCACACTGTCCCTACCCTGTGCCCCTCAGGGGCCCATCTCCAACACCCCTGGTGCTCCTGGCTCTGCATGGTTAGCGCATCCCACCTCTGTGGGTACCCATGGCACCCACAGCACAAGCGCAGTGGGCTGCCGCAGCACCTGACAACCCTGGGGCACAACTTCGGGACAGGCCCACTCCTGCACTGCCATGAAAGCCACTACACCCTAATGTATTGTTGGGTGGTGCCCAGGGTAGGAGTCGCCTCTAGGCATTGGATCCATTTTATCATCCTTGTTGAATGTGAATGCCTTCATTAGCACATCTTCTGGGCTGCTGTGAGGTAGTGGGTTCAAACCCAGCAGCAGCTCCTCAGAGAAAGAAGAGGCTGTCTACTAGGTAAAGCATCTCATAAGTGCTGGGGGAAGTTCTACTCTGTCCTGTCGGGTGGCTATCAGAACTGCCTTAATGGCAGTGGGTCTGGTTTCTTGAGGAAGCAGGGCCAGGGCGGCAGGTAACCCCCTTGTCCACAACCCAGGGACTCAGAGAGTGTCTATTGACCCCGCCAGCCTGCATCAGCAAGAAGTGGGACAGCGTGGCAGAGGTCCTGTCGCTGAGGGGTGGGAAGGCAGGCTGGGGACTGGCTCTGCTGTAGAGTGCAGACCGCCAGTTTCCACATCTGGAAGCTGAGGCCAGGCCTGGGTCATCGCAGTGCTCTGGACCTGGGACTGGATCCCTGAGGGGCCTGGTCTCCTCTGGGTGAACTTCAAATTCCTTCAAGCCTCTGCTCAAAGCCCCGCCCTTGCCGGCTTTGCTGTGCCTGGGACCGCCCACTGCACCTTGCATAGGGGTTGGTCTGCTCTCCCACCTCTGTGCACAAGCCCCGCCCAGGACAACCCCAGCCCCAGCCCTGAGCCCCAGGCAGTGGGCACCAGCTTCTCCTGGACTTGCTGCTTCTGGGCCAGGCGGATCTGTGCCAACTGCTCCTGGGTCATGCCCTTCCAGCGGTCAGGGACCACGCGGTGGGGCCCGAAGGAGCTGGCCGCCTGCTGCGGGTTCTCTGAGAGCAGATCCCCGCGGAGCAGGTTGGTGATCTCAGCCAGGTTGTCCTCTTGTTCTTGTTGTTTCTCGTGCTTTCTCCTGGCTGCTGACTCCAGAGCCTAAGTGAAAGGAGACACCAGGGGAGACTCCAAAGGACCCCAAGGACAAACCTCCCAGGTAGCCCTGGAGGAAGAAGGGGTTGGGGTGGGGTGGAGTGAGTACAAGACGATGTAAGTTAGTGGTCTTTATCTGCACAGATATCCAAAGCAAGGAGCTGAGCCTTCCTGAGTGGGCTCCTGGACCCCAGGCTTGGTCCCAGGCCTTGCCACTGTGGTCCCGTCAACCCCTGGACATCCCTGCACACAGAATGCTTCTCAAGTGATGTGCTAGCAATGTCACTGATGCATGTGATCACAGATAAGCCCTCCCAGCCAAGTCCTTGCTCAGGCAGGGGATGCCCCAGAAGAATGTGCAGGCAGAGAAGGTTGATGGCTTGGTTTGGGGATCTAGAGCTCCGGAGTGGGGGCTGGGTCTTGTTTGCACCTGTAATGGCACCCTGCACTGTTTCTAGACCAGGGGGGCGGGGGGTGGCACAGTCAGAGACCACAGAAGGGTCAAGGGCATGTGTGCCCTGCCACCAGACACAAAGCAGTACCTGGCTCCTGTTGAACTCCTTCACCATCGAGCACAACGCCTTCCTGGTGTCGCCCTCCAACATCTGCAGGTGCTGAGCTGTGTTGTCCAACTGCAGGCGAGTGTGCGTGTGCCGGGCCTCTGAAAGGGGGGCAGGGCCCAGTGCTGGGTGGAGCAAAGGCTGGCGGGGAAGGGGGGGTGCGAGTCAAAGTGGGAGCAGGGAGGCCAGCAAGTTGGGTGGCTCATTCATTTATGCAGCCTTGCAATGGCAGAGTGGGTGAAGAACAGGTAGGATTGCAGGTGAGTTGTCGATGGCCTTAGGGTGGGTTTTGGGAGAAGGGGTGCAGATGACTTGGGTCTGGGAGCTGGGTGACCAGAAGGTTGACATGTCTGTGAGTCATCTGAGAAGAGTCATGGTCCAGGGGCAGTGGGTCCATGGTCTGGGTTCCTGCCACAGATGCTCACCATTGAGAGAGGATGGCGTGCAGCCAGGAGACGAGGGCCAATTACCAAGCGGGGTGAGGGGGGCTGTCAAGGGGAGCTAGTTGCTAGCAGAGCTGTCCAGGGAACCCTGGTGTCGACAGCATCATCAGGTTCAGGACATGAGCCAAGATCAAGTAAGGAGCCTGAGAGATGGGGGCAGGCCCAAGAGGTATCCTGGAAGCCACATGAATGAAGTATGTCAAGGAGGAGGAAGTAGATAAGATGAGGCTGAGAACCCACCTTGGGTGGGACAACAGGGAGGTAGGTAACTGATGACCTTGAGCAGATCTGGTGCAGAGAGGCTGGGGAGGGCACCACTCTGGTGGGAGTGGGCTCTGAGGGGATAAGAGGGTATGCTTGGGGAGTGAGTATAAGCAAAGAGGCCGCTGCAGGCACTGAAGCCCCAGCCCTTGGAGGCCAGGCTGAGAGGAGGAAATAGGCTGCATGGGAGAGTCCCCTGAGGGTCCAAGTGCATCCCTCCTGACCCAGCTCCCAGCATCTCTTCCTCACGTTCCTCTTGATGGTATCCTTGCCTGTCCATGAACTCCCTGAGGGCAGGAGTTCAGCCCTGCTCACTGATGGGCTTCCTCGCCATCCAGAAACTTCTTCCATAGTGCCTAGGCCACTACGATGGACCTGGTCGTTTCCCATTTGGTTTCCCCAGCGGACTTCGAACACTTCCAGGGCAGAGACTGACTTATTCAGTGTCACCTTGATGTTCTAGCACCCAGTGAGAGCCCCAGCACAACATGCACCCTCAGAGTTTCCAGTGGAGGGGGGTGTCAGTGGGTGGGCTACAGGAAGGAAACAGGGGCTGGGGTGCAGGCTGCGGGCATCTTCCCTTTCTCCACATGGTCAGGACTTCAAAACCTTGGTGGCTTCTGGATGGAATATTCGCCTTCCAGGTGGGAGAGCCCAGTGTGACTTCTAGCCATCACCCCACCTGCCAGGGGAGCATCCAAACTAAGGTGGCTAGGAAGAAAGGCCTGGCAGTCTAGCACTGAAAACCACCCGTGAAAACCCTATGGGTTACAATGCTCTCTGTTCACATGAATTAGGGGCCAACTCTACCCCAGCTAACAACAAACAGCAACAAACGACCCAGGGTTTCATTTCTTGACTGCAAAGGCTGGGTGTTCAGCTGTGTGGATCTTAACACTGAGCAGAATGGGAATCCCAGAACACTTCGTTGTGCTCATACAGAACCTGCACACGGACCACGAGGCAGTCGAATGAGCAGAACAAGGGGGTACTGTGAGGTTTAAAATGAGGAATCTGGGCTGTATCGTTTTATCATTATTTGATCGGTATGCTCAGGGAACAATCTGAGAAGCTGGACTGTATGAAGAACATAGGAGACCTGTTGGCGTGGTGGTTAGGCATTGGGCTGTGCGCAGTCTGAAAGGTCAGCAGTTCAAAACCACCAGCCGATGAAGCACATGGCATCAGGGTTGGGAAAGGGCTTATTAACAGTCTGGGGTATGCAGCAGACACAGCCTTGTTTGCTGAAAGCAAAGAGGACTGGAAGCGCTTGCCGATGATCTTCTAAGGCGGCAGCTGTCAATGATTTACACCTCATTACAAAGGAAAGGAAATCTTCACAGCAGGACCAATAAGCAATTGAACTAGCAAGGATTTCCTTTCACTTGGATCCATAAATGTGCCTGGGAAGCAGCAGCTGAGGAATCAAGCAAGGCATCGCACTGGGAAAGCTGCTGCAAACACGTTCCAAAGCAAAGATGCCACTTTGAAGATGAAGCTGCACCTGACCCCGACTGGGAGCAGAGTGTTTTCGGATGAGCTCTGAGATAGGAATGCAGAGATACTAAAATCTCTGAACTCAGAGAACCTGGAGCAGAACGCTGTCCCGGGCTTCTGAGTCAGAGTGTATTAACTGGACCGTATGCGCCTCATTTCCTCTCCAAGTAAGACAGGACCACTATATTCCACGGTTTAGGCAAAGCCGGTGGGGAGGAGCAGATAGCTCAACCCTAAGGCACTGTATGGTCTGACCTTCCACAAAGATACACTTTCCTGTTCCCTAGGAAATGGTTGAAATGTAGATATTCCATTACACTTCCTAGTTTGGGCTTGACCTTCCTCTCCAGACTACAGATCAATTGGATGAAATATTATTGCTTCTTTGTTTGCCTTCAAAGAAATTGTCAGCAAACTGTGAGAACTTGTCACAGAATGCAGGATACTATATATAAACAAGACTGTATATGACAAGAACTGTATATAAGCCTGCCTCAAATAAAGTGCTGGGCCCTGGAGTCCCTTCTCCTGGTGCCCCCTACACCCCAACTTTGTCTTATCTTTTATCTATCTTTCTCAATCGCAACCATGCCCCTCTTGACCCTTGTTTGATTTGTGAGAGAGGGGTTCTCACACCCTACCAAACTACATATTTCCAGGCTCCTCTGATGCCTGTGAAAGCTGGCCAATGAATAAGGGAAGAGCAGAGAGGAATTGGTGCCTTTGACTTGTGGTGTTAGCAAAGAATATCAAATATACTACAGAAGCTCAGAAGAACGAACCGACCTGCCTTGGAAGAAGTACAGCCAGGGCGAGACTTCAACTCATGTGCTTTGCACATGGTGTCAGGAGAGACCAGTCCCTGGAGAAGGACATCCTGCCTGATAAAGCATAGGGTCAGCAAAAGAGAGGAGGACCCCTGTGGAGGTAGCTGGACACAGCAATGCGACAATGGGCTCAAACATGGCCACGGTTATGGCGGTGGTACAAGGCTGGGCAGTGTTTCGTTCTGCTGTACCCCGGGAGCTATGAGTCCGAATTGACATGAGTGCACCTAACAAAAACAACAACGACAACCAGACTTGCGACCAGTCTTGTTTGCCTCGTTACCTGCAGAACTGTGGTCAGCACGCGTGTTCTTCCACTCTCTCTGTTGTTGCAAGGACCACTCTCGGTTTTGTTCTTCTTGGAATTTCTTCCGTGCGTGATAGTTGAGATCCTCACCCAGGAACTTCTGCATCCCTGATATTGAATTGCGCACATCATTGTCCGACAGCCGGGCTGGGAGATCCTTCTTCAGGGCCAGGGGGTCAGACAGGTCAAATTCACGGCGTGATTCTGGCAGCTGAGAACTCTGCTGGAAGTTGTTGATAGCCCTACAGAGATTCTTTCTATCCCTCCTCTCCCGGTTTTCCAGGATACACGAGATTTTATCATTTTGCCTCATTTCAGCAGCTAGAAGAAATGAAGTACAGCAAAAGCTCAGAAGAGAAAATTAATTTAAGTCCACTTCCAAGTGTTGGGTTTTCTTAATGACTGTAAAAGTAGGAACCCAAAGATCCACTGCTATGGAGTTGATTCTGACTCCTGGAGATCCTGGATAGGGTTCCCAAGGCTGTAAATTTTGTGGGAGCAGCCAGCTGCATCTTTCTCCCACAGATCAGCTGGAGGCGGGGTGGGTGGTGTTGAACTGCTAGCCTTGTGGTCAGTAGTTCATGGTGTCCTGGACAGTGTCACCAGGGCTCCTGGTAATGCAAAACCCACTGCCACTGAGTTGGCCCCAACTCAGGGCGACCCCATAGAGCAAATTAGAACTTTAAGGGAGTAGAAAGTCTCCTTTTTCTCCTGCAGAGCAGCTGGTGGTTTTGAACTGCTGACTTTGTGCTTAGCAGTCCAAAGCTTGCCTGACAGTGCCACCAGGCTCCTTCTACAAAGGATCAAAAATGCAAACAAACACTGCCATCAAGTCGATTCTAACTCATAGTTACTCTATAGGACAGGGTAGAACTGCTTCTGTGAGTTTCTGAGACTGTCCATCTTTACAGGATCAGAAAGCCTGGTCTTTCTCCAGAGGGGTGGTTGGTGGTTTTATGCTGCTGGCCTTGCAGTCAGCAGCCTAACATGTAACCACCATGCCAGGAAGGGACCGGCAAGCCACTCAAAAGAAAACTGAACGATCAATAAACTGAAAACGATCTATCAGCCTGACATGAGTCAGAATTGACTCGGCAGCAGCAGGTCTAGATTATATGTGAATCATTTCAAAATATGCTGAATGGGAAAAACAACAACACATGTTGCCAAAGGATCCATTCAATAGGTTGGCATTCATGGCAATATTGTCAAGGGAAGAAATGAACTTCTAGAAGTTATTATGACAACATATGCCAAAAACCCAAACCAAACCCACTGCCATTGAGTTGATTTCAACTCATAGTCACCCCACAGGGCAGATTAGAATGGCTCCTTGCGGTTTCAGAGGCTGTGGTAGTTACATAATCTGGGAGTTACATAAACTTGAGACTATTAAGAGTGAAGGGGTGGAGTAGCCTGCCAATCAGATTGCAGCTTGATGACCTCATTTGGAGGCACGAAGGAGATAAAGAGCTCACTAGAGGTCAGGCACACACTCGCTCCATGCAAGATATTCCTGTTGACAAGCTACATGGAGCTACGCTGATGGATCCAGAGCCCTGGAGCTGGAGGAGGAGCCACATGGAGACCCACGCCAGTGCTTAGATGCTTCCACTGCCACTGGATCCACCCACTGGCCTGTGATCTTCCTGCATTCGGTGTCATTGCATGGCTACATGAGTCTAAATACGTAATTCTGGACTAGTATCAATATAGGGGGTAATATTGTACTATGGACTTGATTTGGACTGGACTGAGATTTTTTTTAATGTACAATTACTCTTTGATATAAAGTTCTCTCTGAGTCCTTGTGAATTTGCTTCTCTAGTCAACCCAGTCTAACACAGAGGCTATAAATCTTTATGGGAATGGAAAACTTCCTCTCTCCTATGGAGCAGATGGTGGGTTCAAACTGCTGACCTTGCAGTTAGCAGCCCAACACACAACCCACGATGCCACCTGGGCTCCTTTGGATGTGTATGAGTACATCCGATGTACAACAAACATGGTTGGCAATGATGCACACCTCTTTAGGATGAAGAGGAAATCTCCTTTGCTGAAGATTTTTTTTTAAATGGCGGGGGTGGGGGGGTGCCAGACACAGAGTAAGCTATTGCGAAGTATGATAATTTGTTTTAAATTCTTGAATAAAAAAAGGATAAACTGAAAGCTAAGCCCCCATCTAATTCGTAATTAAAAACTTTTTTTAATTCGCTGCCATTGAGTCAATTGTAACTCAATAGCAACCCTAAAGGACAGAGTAGAACTGTCACGGTGGATTTCCAAAACTGTAACTCTTCACAGGAATAAAAAGCCTTTTTCTCCCAGGGATCTGGATGGTGGTTTCAAACTGCTAACCTTCTATTTAGCAGCCCAATGTGTAACCACTACACTCCCAGGGCTCCATGGTGTAGCTATAGACGCTGTCTCTATGGAGACAGACATGTATATCAGTTGTCACTGAATTAATTCCAAATCATGTGTCAGAACAGAGGTGTGCTCCACAGGTTTCTAATGTCTGGTTTTTCGAAGTTCACTGCCATGCCTTTCTTCCTAGGCACTTCTGTGGAGACCAAAAGTGCCAGCCTGCCTGATGGTTAGTAGCTGAGCATATTAACTGTTTGCACCATCAAGAGATATATCGATATGTGTGTATATAAAGTAAAATGTTTAATTTTCTTTGCCTTATTTTTTTTTAAAGCCTGTAAATAGTTCAAGGTCTGTTTGTTGACCTCTAGGAGTGTTTTCCAGTCGAGTCTGATGGGGTGCCACACTCTGGCCCCAAACTCCATTTTTGTTCTGCTTCCCTTGCTGCTCTGTTGCTGCCCTTAGTGTTTTGCCTCGGTGTGCTGGGGTCAGATCGGGTGCAATTCCCATACTGTGTCTCCAGTGTTGTCCCCTGTAGGGCAATGGGTCAGTGATATCGTCCTCAAGGCTCGGTGGGCCAGCATGTGCTCCAGTCTCTCTTCCTCCCCCTTCATTTGCTTCTATGTGTTCTGATCAGATATGTCCCTCTCCCTGAGCTGTAGCTTCAGTGCTGTCCTCTGAAGAAAATTCTTCTGGGGGGAGGGGCACCTGTCCACGTAGTTGGGATTGGGGCTGGCCCCTCATTGGGATTGGGGCTGGCTCCTCATTAATTCTTTAAATAACACCTCTACAGTTAATTTGGGGAAATGTTATAATGTAGCCTATTGAACTACATGTATGTGTCTATCGTGTCGATTTAAAAAAATAATTTATTGGGGGCTTGTACAACTCTTACCATTATCTATCCATCCATCCATCGTGTCAAGCACATGTGTACATTTGTTGCCATCGTCATTCTCAAAACATTTTCGTTCTCTTTGAGCCCTTAATACCAGCTCCTCATTTTTTCCCTTCCCTCCCCGGAACCCTCTTTTACAAACCATTGATAATTTATAAATTATTATTATTTTGTCATGTCTTATACTGTCCAACATCTCCCTTCACGCACTTCTCTGCTGTCTGTGCCCCAGGAAGGAGGTTACATGTAGATCATTGTGATCGGTTCCCCCTTTCTCCCCCAACATCTCCTTACCCTTCTGGTATCTCTACTCTCATTATTGGTCCAGAGGGGTTTATCTGTCATGGATTCCCTGTGTTTCCAGCTCTGATCTGTACCAGTGTACATTCTCTGGTCTAGCCAGATTTGTAAGGTAGAATTGGGATCATGATAGTGGGGGGTAGGAAGCACTAAAGAACTAGAGGAAAGTTGCATGTTTCATCATTGCTATACAGCACCCTGACTGGCTCATCTCCTCCCCGCAACCCTTCTGTAAGGAGATGTCCAGTTGCCTACAGATGGGCTCTGGGTCCCCACTCCACACTCCCCCTCATTCACAATGATATGATTTTTTGCTTTTTAATGCCTGATACCTGATCCCATTGATACCTCATGATCACACATATCACGTCGATTTTTATAGGTTTGATTTTTTTGTTACTAAAAATAAAGAAGGTAAAACACTTGAAATACTGGAAATTATACACCTGATAAAACACCTCACTCACAGTTCCATCACCCGCACAAGGACTGTGGCTCACAGTTGGGAAGGAACCCTGGTGGCACAATGGCTAAGCGCTCGATCGCTCACCTAAACACTGGAGGCTTGAACCCCTCCCTGCAGCCTTTCTGGAGAGAAAGCCCTGGCAATCTGCGCCCGTGGACGTTGACAGCTTGGAACCCCTGGGTGGGCAGTTCCCCTTTGTCCTCTCGGGTACCATGAGTTGGGGTGGACTGGCTGGCCCCCAACAGCAACTATGTTGGCATAATTACTTCCATTCATTTTCTGTGTACTTTTTAAACCAATGGACAACCTACTGTAGGTACCATTGAATATCCCTGTTATCCCAGTTCAAAAATCATTTAAGTGTTAAAATTTAAAAATTGAAATCAGATGGAGGCACTTATGGTGGATTCAACCCTCTGACCACTGGGTTAGCAGCCAAGAGCACTCACTGTTTGCACTCTCTTCCCCTGTGCCAACCCCCAGGCTCCATCTAAGAGTAAGAACACTTAGGTGAATCACACCAATTGCTCAGTCCGTTCATGTGTGAGTTCAGGGACGTGGAGGTGTCATCTGGTATAAACTGTAGACATTGCATTGAATAGAGTTTTCTTCCCAGGAAGGTCTTGGCAGAGACTCTGTGTGTGTGTGTGTGTGTGCGCGCGCACGCGTGCACGCACGTTCTAAAGTTTTCACTTAAAAGCAAAACAAATTATTCATCTACACTTACCATGTATTTCCTCCCATCCATGGGAAACCTCGCATAGCTCGTTTTCTTTTTAGAGGGGAAGAATCTGCTCTTTGGCTTATTTGGACACAGAATTCCAAAAGGAGACTCAAGTCACTGCCATCAAGTCAATTCCGACTCAGAGCAACCCTATAGGACACAGTAGAACTGCCTCTGTGGGTTCTAAGACTAACCAGGGGTGTAGAAAGCCTCATCTTTCTCTCAAGGACCTGCTGGTGGCTCTGAACTGTTGACCTTGCACTATGCCACCAGGACAAAGGAGAAGGAGCATAAGAAGGACAATGCTTACATTCCCAATAACGTTGTACATTTCCGGAGAATGGTGACAGGAGTTGAAAGTTACCCTGCCCGAAGCTCCTAGAGTCTATACTCGGAAACTACTCACCGAAGGTTTCATGTCGGGCTTTTTCTGTTGCTTCTTTTATCTTCTGGTCATGAAGCTGGACATCCCAGGCCTCTAGGTCTCCCTGGAAATAGAAAACAGGAGGAGCAGAGTTAGAACCACATACTTTTAGTCAGTGTACAACAGTCCTTCTAACCTGGCAGTCTTGGCCTCCTGTAAATGACCTGTGTGAGAGGACACACATGCCTGGATACCCCTGCTGGGTGGTTCCTCAGTCCAAATTCTCTCCAGAGCTATCTTCCTGCATTCTCCTGGTTAACAAATTATGATCCTCAACACATCACCTCCTCCAGGAAGCCCTCCCAGATTTCCCCTCCCTGCCCCAGGACTGCTCCCTGAACTCCCCTCCTCCACAGCTCCCAGTCCATGACATTTTAATGTGTCCGTTTTTATGTAGGCTACTTCCATGGAGCCATGAGCTTCTTCAAGATCCTCAAAACAAAAACCACCTGCCATCCAGTCAATTACACTTCAGGGAGACCCCTGTATGTGGGGTATAGAGTTTGGGGTGGATGCTTTTGGGGAATCGACTTCCAGGCCTTTCTTCTGAGGCACCTTTGGGTAGACTCTAACCCTTCCGGTAGCAGCTGGGCACGTGGAGTGTTTGCACCATCAGGGACTCCTCTGCAGCTCAGGTTTGTCGCGAAAAAGGCACTGCCTATCTTCCCTAAGTGCATGGCGTGGGAGGCGATCCTGGTGATGTGGAAAAATCTGACTCCTAATCTAAGTAAGCCATCAACTAAGTCCACATGGAAGAAGCACACCAGCCTGTGTGATCCAAAGACAACAAAAATCCAAATATGATACAGGGAAACATATTAGAGCTTAAATTATGAACACCCAATTGTAGAAGGCTATGGAGGGCAGTGGGAGCCCCAAACCCATCTAGTCTCTTGTCAGATTAAGCCTCGGGCAGATCCCCTCGCCACAGCTTTACAGAGATGATTGTATAATGGTATAACATGATACTAGGTCAGTTGACCTCCCTCTTGACCTGGCCTGAATTTGCCCTAGGCTATTTCTTGCTTGTTCCAAGACAGAAATTTCTTCTCTGGCTTAAAAAAATTTAATAGTGGTCTTTTCCTTCTTATTCTATATTTTTATATTATTATTTTATTCTTGCTGTTTTTTATTGTTCTCTTGGGTCCCCCAGTTTGTGAAGCACAGAAAGCATGGATGCATAAAGACCATAAATGATGCAATGGTTTATTGGGGCCATGAGGGGGTGAGGAGGGGGAGCATGAGAACTGATTGTGATGATGTATATACAACTCTTCTAAAAAGTTTCTAAATGAATGGAGTGTATGACATCAAGAAAACTACCAAAAAAGAAAAAAAGAAACCAAACTTGACCAATGGTTTCCACGAGTGGAGGAGGAAGAGTTTTGCTTAAGGGGCACTGAGTTTATGTTAATGGTGGTGGAATAATTTGGAAAAGGCTATCAATAGTGGTTGTACAACGCTGAGTATATATAATTAATGACACTGAATTATACATGTAGAGTTGTTGAATTGGAGAATGCTTTGGTGTGCATACTTTAGCCACAATTAAAAGAGCAAGTGCTAAATAAAAAGAATATATAAAATGCTAAAGAATAAGAAGACGAAAAAGAAAAAAAAAGGCGAAAGAAAATCTGGTTCCTGGGAAGAACCACATTCCGAATGACCCCAGACTTCGCATCAGCCACAGGCAAGCCCCTCCCCTCCCCTCCCCAATCTGAGACTCAATTTGCCAGGTGCGGGGTGAGCAGGTTTGCTCTGCCCAAAGCTCTCCCATCCTGTGCAGATCCAGTGCAGGGAACGTCACACCCTGCACACACATCACGCACACACACACACACACCCCGCTTGCAGTTCCGCCTGGGTCCGACACTGAAAGGTTTCACTCGAAGTTCACCCTCACCCCGATGAGCCTGCTCCTGGCATTGAAGAGCCGCTTCTGCCGGCACAGCTCCGCGTGCCTCCTCTTGGCCAGGCCCACGTCCTGCGCCAGGTCCTTGGGCAGCGCGACGTCCATGGCTCTAAGGCGCCGCGACGCGCTGCGGGGATCGGGGGCGGTGCGGGAGGAGAGGAACGAACCCCCCAAGTGGGACCCGCTGCAGCCCGCACAGGGCCGAGCCGGCTCCCTGGGAAGGTGGACGGCTGGGTGCCGAGCGGCACCCCAACCCGGCAGCGCAGCTCTGCGGACCGAACCAAGGCCGGGGCACAGAGCGTCCCCAACTCCCGTTGCTAAGGAACGAGGCCGCGCTCGGCCGCCGCTCGCCCTCTTCTCGCGAGACATCGCGAGACCGCGCCGGCCGCTTCCCGCGCTTTCGCGGGCCACGCGCTTTTGTGAAGACGCGGCGGAGGCGCAGCCATGGGCCACCTGGAGGTGCTGCTCGTGGAGAACTTCAAGTCGTGGCGGGGCCGCCAGGTCATCGGCCCCTTCAGGAAGTTCACCTGTATTATCGGCCCCAACGGCTCTGGTAACTGGGCGCCTAGGCGGGGACCCCAAACTCCCCCACCGCGGCCCAGCCGCGCAGTGCTGCCGTCTGCCGAGCGGACGTGAGGGCGCCATGCCGCCTGAACTCGGGCGGTCGCTGCCGATGTCCCACCCCAGACCCGCACCCCATCTCCCCGCAACCCCCTCAAATGTCTCCCCCACTCCCACCCCACCCCCTGAAAACCCTATTTTACCGACCACAGCCTGGCTTCCCCAGACCACGCCTCACAGACTGCATCCCCACCCCCAAAGCCTGTTCCCCCAGACCCCGCAGCCCTGCAGACCACCCCTGAAACCCCGTCCTCCACAGACCCTGGACTCCGTCCTCCACAGACTCCCCCTCACAGACTGCCCCCCAAACCCTATTATCCACAAACCCTGGACTCCAACCTCCACAGACCCGCCCCTCCCCCACCACAAACCCTGTTCCCTCAGACCCGGCCGCCCTCCAGACTGTCCCCCCAAACCCCATTATCCACAGACCCTCAACTCCGTCCTCCACAGACCCCCCCTCACAGACTGCCCCCCAAATCCTATTATCCACAGACCCTCAACTCCGTCCCCCACAGGCCTGCCCCTCCCCCACCACAAACCCTGTTTGCATGGACCGGCCGCCCTCCAGACCGTCCCCCCAAACCCCATTATCCACAGACCCTCAACTCCGTCCTCCACAGACCCCCCTCACAGACTGCCCCCCAAATCCTATTATCCACAGACCCTGGACTCCGTCCTCCACAGGTCCCCCCCTCACAGACTGACCCCCAAATCCTATTATCCACAGACCCTCAACTCCGTCCTCCACAGACCCCCCCTCACAGACTGCCCCCCAAATCCTATTATCCACAGACCCTCAACTCCGTCCTCCACAGACCGACCCCCAAATCCTATTATCCACAGACCCTCAACTCCGTCATCCACAGACCCCCCTCACAGACTGACCCCCAAACCCTATTATCCACAGACCCTGGACTCCGTCCTCCACAGACCCTCCCCCTCCCCCACCGCAAACCCTGTTCCCTCAGACCTGGCCGCCCTCCAGACCGCCCCCAAACCCCATTAGCCACAGACCCTCAACTCCGTCCTCCACAGAACCCCCGTCACAGACTTTGCCCCCCAAACCCTATTATCCACAGACCATCAACTCTTTCCTCCACAGGCCCCACCCCCACCGCAAACTCTGTTCCCTCAGACCCAGCCACCCTTCAGACCGTCCCCCAAAGTCCTTTATCTATAGACCTCCCCTCAAACTGCGTGTCACCCCTCAAACCCCATTATCCACAGACCCCCACCTCAGACAGCACCCCCAAACCGTATTATCCACAGACCCTCCACTCCATCCTCCACAGACTCCCCCCTCACAGAGAGCGCCCCCAAAGCCCCATTATCCACAGATCTTGGACTCTGTCCTCCACAGACCATGCCCCCCCCCAATCATTCCCCAGGTCACAGATAAGTCTTCCCAGACCCTACCTCACAGACAGCAGTCCCTCAGACAGCAACCCCAGCCTCCCAGACCTTGACCTCACAAGTTTCAGATCCCTCACCTACACAGGACCTGACCCAAGGCTCCCACAGACCCTGTACCCCTCAGCTCCTGGCCAGCACCCACCCAGGGCCCAGCTCTGCCTGGCCCCCCACCCTCTGCCTGGGAGTCTGTCCCAACTCAGTCCTTGTCCTCGGTGCCAGTCCTGTGACCTTCAGCGAGGATAAAGCAGGAGCGCAGTTTCCTTGCAGTAGGTTCCCTTGAGGGCAGATTCCCTCAAGCCCTCCCCCCCAGAGCTGCAGAATCGCCAAGGTCTAGTGCACTCACCCTGAGCATTGCCATTTCTGTGTGGCCCATGGCTCCTCAGGGAGAAATCGAGCTAAGGAGGGCCAAGGTACTTTGCCAAAGTTGACTGACCAGGCTCTCCACTGCACAGTGATGGAAGATCAGGGCGCCCATACCTTAGCCAACTTTGAGGAAATCACTGGGCCTCTTACCCATTGATCTTTATCTTTCAACCAGTGATGGTGTGACCGGTGATGACATGAATGAAGGTGCCTCAGTTTGGTTTTAGAACTCCCACCAGAAAGTCTCTACCCACAACACAAGTTGTCAGCCTCACCATTCCAGATCCTGTTAACATAAATCTGGAACCTGGTTTTATTAACTGGTGCTGGTATTAAACCATCCCATTATGATCTAGAATATACCTTAAAGTTATTGTAAAAAATGGCCTTTACAGAGTCTTCTTGCTGCCCCTCCCCTGGTCTACATCACCCCATAGAAGCTCCTTCCCTCTCATGAGAATTAATGGCAAAGATCATCTAGAGATTTGAGTTACAATCACATTAAACCAGCCATAGTTTATTTAGCATTGCCTTCCATGCCATCTCCCCAAAGCAAACATTTGGTTGACTTATTCCATGAATTTTATTTAGATGGCATTCATTTTTTGCTGTAAAATAAGAATCAACCTGCTTTTGAGTGGATTTCAACTTATAGCAACCCTATATAGGATTTTCTGAAACTAAATCATTATGGCAACAGACAGCCTCATCTTTCTCCCAAGAAATGGCTAAGGGGCTTAATCTGCTGGCTTTGTGGTTTGCAGTCTAACATTTACATACAGTGCCACCAAGATTCCTTCCTTTTTGCTGTATACAGGCCAAGTTCAATATGTTCATATTTATTTGAATGCTTGTTAGTTAATCATTTTTTTAATCTTGCAAAATTTTTGCCACACTTAGATAATTTTGAAACCATTACTTGGTCATTTATTTTCACCTGACAAAATTTGGCATGTTCTCAACTGTTGGTTTTTAGTATAAAGTTTTTTTGTGTGGTGGAGTAACATTTTCAGTTTTAAACTTAAGCTTTGTGGTTTCCATTAGTTTTTATTTGGTAAATAATTACCTAACCAAACTGTTGGCCATCCAGTCAATTCTAGCTCACAGTCACCCTAGAGGTCAAGATAGAACTGCTCCATAGCCGTAGCTGTAGTCTTTATGTAAGCCGACTGCCACGTATTTCCCCTGTGGAGCAGTTGTGGGCTGGAACCATTGGCTTTTCCATTGGCAGCTAAACACTAAACCAGTTTGCCACCAGGGTACCCATTAGCAATTAATTGCCACTGTGTGTTGAGTTTTAAGAGCAGAGGCTATGCAGAGTAAAGCCGCCCTTTCCAAAGTATGGAAAATAAAAAAAAAAACACAAAATATAACAGAAGGTCAAATACTGTTTATGAAACTTTAAACAAAGAAAGTACATTCTTTGTAGTACATTTTTTTTTTATAGTTTGTCATCTGAGTTGAGTTCCCAAGATCACTTCTAGGACATTGATTGGCTAAGAGGACTCAGCATATAGTTATATTCATAGCTATGATTTCTTGTCGTGTAAGGAACCGGCCAAATGGGGTGAAATCTGAGGAAACTCGATACAAGATTTCAAGAGTCACTTCAGAGTCACACAACAAACTCAATGCCATTGAACTGATGCCGACACATAGTGACCCTCTATGAAAAGGTTGAATGGCCTGTTTCCAAGGCATTCCACTCCATGGGAGTAGAAAGTCTAGTCTTTCCCTGGGAGCAGCTGGTGGCTTCAAAACGCTGACCTTGCAAGTTAGCAGCCCAATGCTTAGCCACTATGCCACCAGGGCTCTTGGTCACACAGATGTGCTTAATCCCTCTAGCATTGAGTGGTGACAAGTATGTCTGAGAGAAGCTCATTCGAGTCTCGTGTCATGTTTTTATTTGTGTAGGCACCTTCTGCCTTGCACATAGAGAAATTCCAGACTCCCAGCAAGCAAAGCAATAAGTGTACATCATTGTTTATACAAAGCCGTTTAGGCACAGCATTCCTCTTATCAAGGAATGAGGGGAAGACTGTTGAAATCCAAACTCACAGATACTAGCCAGCCTGATAAGCGAGCTTTTCAAAGGATACCAGCAGTCTTAAGAATGTTAGCCTTTCAAATGTCAATTTTTAATATTCTGGAGAGCTTAGTTAAGCCTTTGGAGAAATCTTGAATTAGGAAAAAAAATTATGTGTGAAAATTTAGTGCTACGCAATACTTTTATGTCATAGTTTTTTATATTTTTAAGGTACGCATAATGGAAATTCAGCAGAGTTAGGGTAAGGATTATGCTTTGAGATAATACCTAGTAAGGAAATCTGGGATTTAGCTACTGGATCCTTTACATTTAGATCACTTAACTCTCTGCCATTAGAGCCCTGGTGGCATAGTGGTTGTTGCCTTAGGCTGCCAAGTGAAGGTCAGCAGTTCAAAACAACTAGCCGCTCTGAGGGAGAAAGACAAGACTTTGTATATACATACAGAGTTACAGCCTCATAAACCCACAGTCAGTTCTGCCCTGCCTTATAGGATCAAGATAAGTTGGAATCCACTCGGTGGCAAGTGAGTAAGAAGGCCCCGGGATAGGGCAGAGATGACAACGGACCCGTTCATGAAGACAACCTGGTTTGGGGGAACACAGTCCCTTTTGGAGTCCCTGGGTGGTTGGAGTTCATCCCGAACCAAATTTGGTGATGTATTTCCTAAAAAAATCAGTCATTGCAAACCGCATTTGCTATCTTCTCTGACACACAGGGGACACTGAATTGATACTGGCTGTTCCTGCCACAATTTGCTTCTGGATTTCTATGAAAACCCACCTCTGCCCTGAAGGACTCCCAAGCCTCACAGATCCTTGGGACCTTGGACTTGGATGTTCCTACCACCTACCTGTGCCTCCCAGGTTGAAACACAGGGCAGCAGATTTAATTTGCATTTATTGTCCACCAACTCTCTACTGAGAGTTGGACCTGTGTGAGCCCCGCTCATATCTGAAGCCAAGTTTTGTCCCTGGGGTTGATCCTGGATGATCCGCCCTTTCTGGGAGTCAGTGCAGTGGGAGAGAGGGTGAGCAGGCACTTTGATATCAGAGGGATTTGAGTTGGACCCGAGCTTGGTTAATTGGAAGTATGACCTTGAGCACTAGATTGTCATGATTCTCTGAGCCTCTTGCTTCCTCATCTGTAAAATGGGCATGTTGCCAATCAAGGGGATGGATGTGGGGAAATGAATGAGACCTTCCTCACAGGGCCCACTACTTGGCTGAAGTCCAGCAAAGGGAGGTGGTTTATTATGATGAGGTAATGACAGATGGTCACATCCTGGATTCTCTCCAGCCTGGTCACCCTCCCTGGTGGACTCCTCCTGGTCCTTCTGATGGGATTTGCTAGGCTGACGGCACCTCGCTGGCCCTTTGCTGATATCAGCAGGATGGGGCCCCAGGTGGCCCTCCTCTCACCAGTTCCATTGCTGCCCTTTAGTGTCACTATGAGTCGGAGTCAACACAGTGGCAGTGAGTTTGGTCGCTCTTTTGTTCTTGGTGCTCTGCCACAGTGATCTACATAGCATTTTATGTCACATGCATTATGAATATGTTCAATTCGGACTATTTAGATAGGCTAATTGACTATTTCACTTGTTGGGAGCCTGGTTTCTTGGACTGAGTAAGGACTTTTATGATTAAGAACTAGTATCCATGTTTGCCCTATCTCTTCTTCCCCAGGAAAATCTAATGTAATGGATGCACTGAGTTTCGTAATGGGAGAAAAAACAGCGAATTTAAGAGTTAAAAATATTCAAGAACTTATCCATGGAGCACATATTGGAAAACCTGTTTCTTCTTCTGCAAGTGTAACAATTGAGTACATCGAAGAGAGTGGAGAAAAGAAAATATTCACAAGAATTATTCGAGGTATTTGTAGATTTTTGTCAGTCGTTTGATTTTTCTTTGAAGGCTACAGTTTGATCTCACTATAGCAAATCTTAGCGTAAATAATCTGTTTGACAAGGATTATCCACTAGGACTCTTCCTTAAGCAGACATATTTGTAAAATTATCTTTTATTTTAAAAGTTCTGTGGACATATAATTCACATATCATAGTAAATATTTCTATTTATAAATAGCATTTTATACTTGTATATTTCACTAAAATGAAGGACACCTACCAGGAAGGCAAAGACAAAAATTACTTCAAAGGTAGTCAATTCTGACTTAATAGCAACTTTATAGGACATAGAATTGCTTCTTAGAATTCCAAGACTTCAAGACTTTGTGGCAGTTCACACAGCTTCATCTTTCTCTCACAGTACCACTGATGGGCTGGAACCACCGGCTTTGTGGTTAACAGCCCAACACTTCATCTACTGTACCACCCAGAACAAAGAGGTTATAAAAGTCTTTGTAAGGCTATGTATGTTAAGTTTATATATTTTTCTTAGTGATGTGTTTATGCACCTTTTTCACTTAGTGTAGGTAGTTTTTCTACCATCAAGAAGCAGCTTGAATGAAATTTTAAATTTATATTTTGTGAATTTATTCATGAAACCCCTGTCCTTCCCATTTCCCATATAAAGTTAGGGAAGTAGATCTATGTACCTATATTTATATGTTAAGTATTAAGGCAGCAGATGGACATTGTACTCCCTCAGTGCTTCATCACATTTACTTATGCACCCATTTTGTCTTCAGCAATAATGTCGGGAAGTTGAGCATCACAGAATGCCGGGTTATTGGAACACAGTTAAAAGTTGATGGTGCCCAGCTATCAAAAGATAATAGTGTTTGGGGTCTTAAAGGCATGAAGATAAACAAGCGACCATCTAATTGGGAAGCAACAAAGTCCACACAGAAGAAGCAGGTCAGCCTGTGTGATCATCAGGCATCAAAGACCAAGAACAAATTATATCGATGTGAATGAGGGGGAGTGTAGAGTGGAGACCCAAAGCCCATCTAGAGAATTCCACATCCCTTTACAGAAGGGTCACAAGGAAGAGACCAGTCAGGGTGCAGTATAGCACTGGTGAAACATACAACTTTCCTCTAGTTTTTTAATTGATTCCTTCCCCCAACTATCATGACCCCAATTCTACTTTACAAATCTAGCTAGACCAGAGCATGAGCTGAAAACACAGGGAATCCAGAACAGATAAACCCCTCAGGACCAGTAATGAGAGTAACGATACTAGTACAGTAAAGGGAAGGTGGGGGGAGAAAGGGGGAATTGATCACAATGATCTACATATAACCCCCTGCCAGGGGGACAAACAACAGAAAAGTGAGTGAAGGGGGACAGCGGTTGGTCTAAGACATGAATATAATAGTAATTTATAAATTATCAAGGGTTCATGAGGGGAAGAGGAGGAAAAGCTGATACCAAGGGTTCAAGTAGAAAGAAAATGTTTTGAAAATGATGATGGCAACATATGTGAAAATATGCTTGACACATGGATGTATTTGTGGATTGTGATACGAGCTATAGAGACCCCCCAATAAGATATTTTTTGATAAAGTATATTATAAAATAAAGTTCAACATACTCCTAAAATAAATAAGTAAATGAATCTTGTCCTTCCTTAATAAAAAAATTGATAACTATTTTTCTGTCTACGTCAGAAGTTTACAGAACTTCTATAGATAGGCTTAGTGTGTGTCTGTGTGTGTGTGTGTTTCTGTTTTCATTCTTGGCCCTTTAGAACACTTGTATAAATATTACCTTATAAATCCAATCAGAAAACTTTAGAAATGAATATTATTGTATACTTGTTACTATGTAATTTAAATGTTTCACCACTTTATCACCAAGATATCTCATTGCCTAGCTCTCTTCCTTCAGATCTTTACTCAGAAGTCTTCATCTCGGTAGGGATTCCCTAGCCATCCTATTTAAAATCGTACCCCTGCTCCTCAACCCAGAAGCTTTCATCGCCCCTTCACAGCTCACATAACTATTTATGTCACTACATGTCTTGGTTTATCTGTCTTCCCCCCCGTAGGATATTCCCTCCATGAGATCAGAGACTTCTTATTTTGTTGGTAGCCACAGACTAGTCCCTGCTTGTAGTAGGCACTCAAAACACTTTATTTGAAGCCTGCTTAAATCCATTTAAGAGCCCTGTTGGTGTAGTGATTACATGTTGGACTTCGATCTGCATGGCCAGCAGTTTGCAGCCCTGCGGAAGAAGGACTGGACTTCCATTCCCCATCTGATTCAGAACACTAGCATAGTTACAGTTGTGAAGTAGCAACAAAAATGTTATGGTTGGGTGGTCACCACATGAGGAACTGTATTAAAGGACCACGGCATTAGGAATTTTGAGAAACACTGCCTTAAACAGTTAGTCTCAGAAACCCACAGTGGGCTGCTATGAATCAACATTGACTCAGGGGCCCTGAGTTTGGGTTTTAAATGCATTTATTAGAATATATAGTGTATAACTTAAATTTCATTAAAAAGGGATTTTGTTAAACTCTGATTGTTCAGATATGTCTAAAACTTAGATGTCCTGTAACAGTCTTGATTCTTTCACTTTAGGGGGAGGCTCAGAATTTCACTTTGATAACAATCCTGTGAGTCGTGCCTTTTACTTAGCAGAGTTGGAGAAGATAGGCATAATAGTCAAAGCAAGAAACTGCCTAGTCTTTCAGGTAAATAGTTGGAGTTGTTTATCTTAGTTATAGTTTGGAAAAAGAACTGCACCCGTGTATTTGTAATGTTGGTGTACTTTACTATTTTAAAAGGGAACCGTAGAGTCAATTTCACTGAAAAAACCCAAAGAGAGAACCCAGTTTTTTGAAGAAATCAGCACTTCAGGAGAGCTGTTGGGAGAATACGAGGAAAAGAAAAAAAAGTTACAGAAAGCTGAAGAGGATGCACAGTTTAATTTTAATAAGAAAAAAAATGTAGCTGCCGAGCGCAAACATGCAAAATTAGAGAAAGAAGAGGTAAGGTCACAAAGAAGTAAATATTTGGTTGTCAGATTCAAACACGACTTTCTGTTAAAATTGTCAGTATTGATTCAGGGTCACCTTCCTATAGTAACTATTTATATCAGAAAGGCCCCATAATCATTAAAAGTGTTTTTCTTTATTTTCCACATTCACTTTGCTTTTATCCCTGGGGGCAGGACAACTGAACTGAAAAATGTCTAAATAAATATGAGTTTAACTTTTTAGAATTTGACTACAACATTTTACTTTAAAAAATCAGTAAGGAAATCTAAAATGTGTTGTTTATGGGGTTTATCTCAGCATTTGTCATATTTGAAATTAGAATTAAATTATAAAAGTATGTTTTTTGTGATCCATATAAAAATTACAATATTAAACTTACTACATGTTAATATAAATAACATCTTTCTCTGATAAGTAATTCTATATTCTAGGTGCCCTGATGGCACTGCGGGTTAGACATTGGTCTGCTAAACATGGTTCAAACCCACCAGCCTCTCCATAGGAGAAAGAAGAGACTGTCAACTCCCATAAAGATTTATAGTCCTGAAAACCTACATAGTGTTCGTATGAGTAGAAATTGACTAGATGGCAGTGGAGATTGTTTTCATGTATAAGATCTAAAAATACTAAAAGAGCGATTGTTTTATAGTTTTGTAGTCTCTTTAATGTCTGGTTGAATACAAGACAGATGAATTCTTAGATCTGCTTCTGTATTCCATCTGTTGTAATTTGTGGTCAAAATCAATGAAAATCTCACCTTATATAGATAACCTAGCTAAAAATTGAAAGACTGTCTCAATAGCTTTTCCAGATAACTGGTATTCCATTAAAGTTTGACAGATGATGGTTTGTTAAAGATTAATTTCAGCATCTAAATTCAAGAATCTAAAACTACCTCGGGGCACTTTTTATACTGTTTCCTATAGTTGATCTGAGCCAAAAGGCTAATACTGTTTCCTTAAACTGTCTTGGCATACTTTGTATTTTGAATGTGTCTTATACATATTACATGATTTTGTAATATCATGCATTGATTATTTGGTCGGTATTGGTTCACTTGAGTCATGGAGCTTTTCCAAATCGGTGCACACATCTTTATATCAAGTCAAAAGTCCACGTCTCAATATTATATTCTCATCTGAAATGTTTTTATTATTGAGACAAATACACCTTTTTCAAGATTCGGATTTTCACTTAAAAGCTCAAATTTGGTTACAGCATCCCTTCAATCATTTTTTTAAAATAACCAAGTCTGAAAAGCATCATTTGCACTTGTTCTTTTAAGTGGAAAAGGTGTTCCATTAAGCAAAGTAAGTGGTGAGTTCCATTCAGCTCAATGCAGTCATTGCAAATGCTTTTCTTCAAGACAACTGTCCGCTGACAGGCATTTGCAGCAGTGCTTCATGCACTCTTCACGCAGCAGTAAAAAGATATGGACGCAAAGGTCAGGGTTTAGTACTAGTGAGGATGCCCTGCTTTCAAATGCATTCTTAGTGAAACAGACTATTTTGAACAACTGCAGGTGTGTGGCAGCAATGGATACAGTGACTCCCTACTGCAGTTGGGTGTCACTGTCTTGATTTGTCCTCAGACCTACAAGTTGGGACTTTGGCTTCAGAGTCATCAGTGCACCTGTCAGCACTCTGAAGAGGCAGGGTCTTTGGCTCTTGCTTTTTTCTTTGTGTAGGTCACTCCTTATTTTTGTGTACATGATACTCTATCAAGTTTTGATTAAAAAACTCCCAGGTAGGCATTTGTAGTTCAGTCTCTAGTCTAAACTAGCACCCTCCCTCACACTATCAAACCAAACAACCAAACCCATGGTTACCAAGTTGATTCCAATTCATAGTGACCCTATGTAGGGTTTCTAAGTGCATACATCTTTATAGGAGCAGGTAAACTCATCTTTCTCTCATGGAACACTTGGTGGTTTTGAACCATAAGCCTTGGGGTTTGTAGCCTAATGCATAATGCGGCCAAGGCTCTATTTCACATCATCCTTTTTGGCTTTCTTTTGTAGCACATCTCATTTCACTGTCATCCAGTCAATTCTACTCATAGTGACCCTGTAGGGCAGGGCAGAACTGCCCCTGTGGTTTCCCAAGATTAATTCTTTATAGAAGTAGAAAGCCTCATCTTTATCCCACGAAGCAGCTGTTAGTTTCAAACTGTTCACCTTGTGGTTAGCAGGCCATTGTCTAACCCATGTTACCACTAGGGCTCCTTGCATCATATATTGCTTACAAAATGGTCATCTTTATTATCTGTTGCTTGTTTAGTGTCTGATTTCTCCCTCCCGTCCCAGAATATAAGCTGTAATGGAGTAGAGGCCCTGATTGTCCTGCTTTCCAGTAGTCTTAGCACATAGACCCAAACCAAAACACGCTCACTGTCATCAAGTCAATTTTAGCTCAACCTTCTAGGACAAAATGTTACTGTTCCTGTGGGCTTCTGAGACTGTAAATCTTTACAGAAGTAGAAAGCCTCTTTCTCCTCAGAACTGCTGGTGGTTTCTAACTGCTGACCTTGCTGTTAGCTGCGCAGTAAATACATAACTATGACACCACCAGGGCTTCAGCACATAGGAAAGAGTTTGGCATGTAGGAGGTGCTCAATAAAATATTCAAATGAGTAAATGAAAGGTGGGTGTGTACCTCATTAGTGACGTTGATCTCTGTTTCTTTTTATTGTCTCCATGCACTAGTGGTGGCAGTAGGAGTCAGGCTATGGGGTTCATAACATGCAGAGATAGCAGTGCAAGTACAGTTAGAGCAGACCTTGCTGTGGAGTCTTTACAATCTCCTGGCTCTAGCTGCTTACTATTACTCACAGCATGTTATCAATTATAAGTGCTTCTCCATCCCAAGGCAGCACATTGTTTTATTAACAGTTGAAATAGAAAGGAGCTAGAAAATCCTTCCTTTCCATATATAATTGAGAATTTTAGTAGTCGTGATATATCCTGTAGCAGGAATTTTACCGGACTTGTTGAAGGGTTGCTAGGAACCGTCCACATCAGATGATGATCTTTCTTCCGTTTACAAGTGAGGAAGTGGGTGCTGGAAATGTTCATGGACTTGCCAACCTCACAGGTCAAATCAAAAGCAGGACTGGGACCAAGGATAGTAGGTGTCACTGCATGATTCTTGCCACTGCGCTTGCCATGGTCATTTAGCAGTGTTCCCACAGTGTGTCTTTGAAGTGTATCCAGAGCCCTCTTCATAGTGTGTTTGGGAACAATACTGTTTCTCAGTAGCATACATGAAAATTAATTTGTTGGTGAAGTAGTTAAGTTTATGAAAGAGTGGCTCAAATGGACTCCCTGCTAACTACTGTTGAACTGTACTGATTTATAGGCAGAACGTTACCAGAATCTCCTTGAAGAACTAAAAATAAACAAGATACAACTGAAGCTTTTCCAGCTCTATCATAATGAGAAAAACATTCATGTTCTGAACATTGAGCTAGAGCATGCAAGTAGGGAGTTGAATGCCACAAAAGAATCTCTCGTACATCAGGAGGGCATAGTTAAAGTCAAGAAGAAGGAACACGGAGTGTTAACTAGACAAGTACAACAAACGGAGAAAGAATTAAAGTGAGTTTTCAAATATAGGTATTAAACAGTTGGATTGTATGTATCTTATCTGATAGATTAAGAATATAACGTCTAAGTGATTCTGAGAGTTTGTTCTTTAAAGTTAGCTATTTAGAATACTTTAATATACAGAATAATGGCAGAGATGGTCATGGTAATTCCTATATATCTACACTCAGTGTATCTGTTAGTATCCCCTGTTAATTATGGACCAAACTCCCTACTTTATTCTGATTTTCTTCACTTTCAATTTCCTGTTTTGGTGCAAGGTTCCACATTACATTTTGCTGTCACATCCCCGTAGGCATCTCTTAGCTGTGACAGTGTCCTAGGCCTTCCTTGGTTTTGATGACCTGGACACCTTTGAAGTCTGCTCAGATATGTGATGTTTTCTTATGATTGAACTGGGATTGTTAGTTTGAGGCAGAAAGAAAGACCACTGAGGTCAAATGCCATTCTTATCACAGTATATCAAGGGTTTGAACATACCACATAAGTGATATATCCTAATATTTTTGACTGGGTACTATTGATATTGACCTTGATCGCCTAGCTGAGGGGTATCTTTCAGGTTCCTCTAATAAAAAGTTACTCCTCTCCCCCCCCCCCCATTTCTACACTGTCCTCGTTGGAAAGAAGTCCTATGCTTCGGCAGACTTTCCGTGAGGGCAGTTGTGCTCCACCTTGAGGGAAAGTTTCTGTCTCACTAATTTGGGATCTGCACAAATAGATCTCTTTTTCCCACTTACTGGTATTTATTCAATTAGTTAAGTCAGGACTGATTGATATTTACTTTATGTTTTCAGTTGTCATTCAACCCTACTTTGTTTTCTTGCTCAAATTATTCCAACTGGTCATTGAGGTGGCTCCTGCATTCTTTGCCAGACCCTTTGCCACATATGAATACTTACATTCCTTGCACTAAGTGGTCATAAGTTAAGGAACATTCTTTGTGCAATAAAGTTCTGTAAATTTAAACAAATCATAGAATCATGTACCCACCAGAACACTTGTATGCTCTATAAAAATGTTTTTGTTATATGTTACTCTTAAGTCCCCCCTCGTCATTGCTGGCCACCACTGATCATGCTTAGTGTCTCTGAAAGTTGATTTTTTGAAAACTTAAGTTTAACATAATCAATTTAATCTAAAGAATTTCCCTTTATATATTATAAAATTTAATTTTGCTTAGTATTTTTTTTACCCTTTGTTCTTTTTAGAGCTCTTGAAGCACTTTTAAATCAGAAGAGGCCTCAATACATTAAAGCAAAAGAAAACACTTCTCACCACCTCAAGAAGTTAGACAAGGCTAAGAAGTCAATAAAGGACCAGGAGAAGCAGTGTTCCAAGCAGCAAAATGACATAAAAGCCCTGGAAACAGAGCTGGTGGACTTAGATGGTACATGGAAACGTTTTGAAAAGCAGGTTGAGGAAGAAATCTTACACAGAGGGAGAGATATTGAGCTGGAAGCAAGTCAGGTGAAAAGTCAACGTTTAAAAAACCTTATTTTTATCTCGTTTTGGTTTCTCCTTTTAGAGCAAGTTAAAAGGATGGCCTCTCAGATACCTTAAGAGATTGTCCTTGGGGTATTCAGTTGTAAGGACTGAGACCTGTACACAAAACCTCATTGTAATCTTTAGGCTGAGTTGCCTTTCCTTATAACCAATCACTTGCCATTGA
Organism: Tenrec ecaudatus; assembly: GCF_050624435.1. Taxonomy (NCBI): domain Eukaryota; kingdom Metazoa; phylum Chordata; class Mammalia; order Afrosoricida; family Tenrecidae; genus Tenrec; species Tenrec ecaudatus. The sequence continues at coordinate 5,236,521 of NC_134535.1, forward strand.
GTTGGGTCTGGCTCGTGGCACTTCCGCATGTATCAGAATAGGACTTGGGTTTTCATCTGCTGATTTCGAGATTTCAGTTAGCAGCCAAGTGCATTAAACATTGGTGCCTTCCAGGGTCTCCATAGAAGGCGTTACAACTTTTCGGAATTAATCGAAGTTCTAGAAAATATTTCAGCAAGGTTGCATGATAATGTGTTGTTGCAAAGGGTAATTAATTGAATGCTATGCTTCTTGTACTTTTAAGGTACCTGTATACTCAGGTATAAGCTGACCTGAATATCAGCCGAGGCAGCTAATTTTACCACAAAAATTGCATTAAAATGAGCTGAAAAAACTCAGCTTATACATGAGTCCATAGGGTAATTGTGTTTCATCTATTCAATTTATTAAAATGTTAAAGACTAATATATGTGGCTTTTAAGAGCTGTATGTGATCATTAACAGGATGGAGGTTAATTACTTGAGGTTATATAAGATGCTAAGTGATATATTAATTCCCACTTTACTTTATAATATATTGACTCAATAGTACATATCCAAATATATGTAGTTCAGAGTTTTCACACATTCTCTAAATCAAATTTTTACCATTTATCTCAATATTTTGTGTAATCTTTTGTCACAATCTATATGCCAGAGAAAATTATGTTTCTATAAATAGGAAGGAAAAAAAGTTTTCATAGAACTCCTCTTGCTATCAGACTATCAAGGAGTTTCAGTCCCCTCTTTCAAGAACTTCTGGCAGAGTCTACCTTTTATTTATTTATATATTTTTCTGTTTCCTTTTTTTTTTTAGTCATTTTATTGGGGGCCCTTACAAATCTTATGACAGTGTATCATTCAGCTGTACTAAGCACACACATGTATGTTGCTATCATCATTTCCAAAACATTTGAGACCTTCTTTTAGAGTTTTAAAAAGTACTGTGTTGATCAATTTAAATGGTTTTAAGCAAGACATATGCTTTATGTTCCCATGATGGTGCCTGGAGAAGATGGTCAGTTGAGATCTAATGCTAATGTGTATAAAACAGAATTGTATAAGAGTCATGACCTGGCAAAGTATAGCATACAAAGGATCTCCTTTCATGCTTCCCTAATTGTCTGACTGCTGTTTCTGCAGCTGGAACATTCTAAGGAACTAAAGGAAAGCGTCAGAAAGAATGTGGCCATAATGGCCCAGCAGCTGGAGAAACTGCAGTGGGAACAGAGAGCCGATGAAGAACGACTGGCATTTGAAAAGAGGAGGCACACAGAAATTCAGGTACCTTGATTCGTGCCACTGTGACTTAGAAGCGTTACACTGAATTTGGTTCCTTTTTTGTACTAGCTTTTCAATACAGAGATGGATTGCTTTAAGTCAAAAATAAGCAAGTAGTCGAGAGTGGCTGGGTTACCTCTTGTGGGTTACCTCATGATTGTTGAGGTAGCTCTTCTGTGGTCTTAGGGAAGATTAGACAGCCTTCAGCTGTACTCCATACGTGTTCTTGTACAACCATGTAGTAGTAGGCAATGTTGCCTGTTACTAGGAAGACGCCAAGATCAGGTGTGACACTCATTTGAGTCCAGTGGGGTTAGGGGCAGGTAGGTAAAGTGAGAAAAGCAAGGAGGTACCATGATAAAGATGAGCACAGAATCATTTGGAAACATGAAGGTCAGCCCAAGAGGTGCCATATAGTCTATGTGGGCAGTGGCCATTGAAACAGCCTGTGATGGTCATGTTAGGTCATCCGGGTTTCTGCTTAGAGTATGTGGCTCCCGATGTATTTTCAGTTAATAACTAAATTATCTAGCTCCTCCGACTTCAATTTCCTCATCCATATGGAGGTGCTGGGCAGGTTAAACCAGGTGAACGTGTGAACCAAGCTTTAGTCTTTCCCTTCATGATTCCTCTTGTACAGACTCTCATCTGGCCTAGCCAATGATCCTTGTCACATAGTCAGCAAGAATGTAATTCAGCTAATATGAGGGAGTTACATTGGCTTCCGTGGGCCATCCTAAAAACATGACTACCGCTTCTTTTGGCAATAGGGAAATGGACCAAATTACATATGCATCTTATTTACAAGTGAATATTTGAAATGTACAGGAAAAAAGCGTCTTACCTTGCTGGGCACTTTACATTTACTAGAGACTTCAGCCCTCAGTGGCACTGTGAGAGTGGGTCTTCATGCTGGTGTGCTGAGAAGAAACAGGTTATTGCTGCTGTTGTTCCCAGGACATGTCAGCTCCTGTTTCAGAGAACCTGTTTCTTCCTGTGTTTATTGTACTTGCCATGCATCCAACACCGCTGTAAGTCTAATTCATTTAATCCTCATAATAATATCTCAAGGCTAGTCTTATCTGTTTTCTCTTGTGTACATATGAAAGGGTATCACCCTCTAAAATGGGAAAAAGCTCCCTGGGTGGAGCTTTTGTAGTACACATTTTCCCCCACTAGGCGAACATTGAGCAACTTGCTCTGAGTGTACCCAGTGGTGTCTCCTGGGAAGGTTCTCTGTGGTCATAAAAGCACTTTCACTTGAACCTCGTTTTTTGTGATGGCTGATTTAATGCACCTGCTCACGCAGCCATCTCAGTGCGGCAGTTTTTTGTCAAAAACCAGCACGCGTCTCTTGCCCCACACACCTTACGCAGCTGATCTCGCTCCATGTGACTTCTTTTTGTTTCCACGAATGAAGAGGGGCATGAAAGGATAGCGATTTGACAATGTAGAAGACGTGAAGAAAAAAAACGAGGGAGGTGCTCTCAGCCATCCAAACAGATGAGTTCGAAAAATGTTTCCAAGAATGGAATCACAGATTTGACAAATGTATTAAGTATAATGGAGAGTATATTGAAGGTCATAAGGATTTTTAATAAAAAAATTTAAATATATAACTTTGAAAAAAGTCCATTTTGGGGGGTGCCCGCTCTTACATTCATTGCCTTGGTGAGCTGATCCAATCTCATAGCTTTAAACACCATCTGATGATGACTTCCGGTTCTTTAGTCTAAACCTGGACCTTGTACATCCAGGTGCATCCTCAACATCTTCATGTGAAATGCTGACCAGACATATCACATGAAACAAATGTCCACTGAAGTTCTTGTCTGCATACTCAAACGTGTTCCATGTGTTTTTTCCCACCTACTAAATATTTTACTAGTTGCTTGGGCCAAAAACGTTGCTGTCCATCCTGTGACTGTTTAGGAAATTTTTGCTCCACCTTCAAAATCAACCACAAATCTGATCATTTTTCTCCACTCGGCTTCTCCCACTTTGGACCAAACCTCATCTTTGTTGTTGGATTTTTGTTTGTTTCTTGATCTGTCTGGTCGCCTGATAGCCTTTTATAATTTCTCAGATCATGGACCTCCACTTCCCACAGTCCTCTGATGGCTCCCATTGTGCAGCAGATCCTAGTCGAAGTCCTTAGATGTCTTATCTCCGTGTGCTCACCCTCCCTAAACCACCCTCATCTCTACAATTTGGACATCCTCTTTTTTTCTCTTCTCCTTCTTGCTCTGTTCTAACCAGATGGGCCCCTGAATTATATCTGATATATTTCTGCCTTAGAGTGTGTGGTGCATTCTAAAATTAATGTTCACATAGAACCTCAGAATTGACTCTATTTGTAAATAACATCTTTGCAGATGTAAGTACTTAAGGATCAATCTTGACATAGAATCATCCTGGATTTAGAGTAGTCCGCAGATCTGTGGCTATGAGGAGAGGACACACAGACACAGAGAAGAGGGTGATTCAAAGACAGAGATAGAATAGAGTTGTGTGTCTACTAGCCAAGGAACACCAGGAGTTTCCAGCGACCACCAGTAGCTGCAAGAGAGTTTACCACAATCCTCCCCAGAGCCTCCAGAGGCCCCAACACTGCCAGACAACCTCTCTATGGTACTAAGCTATCCAGTTCTGGTAGTGTGTTATAAGAGCCTAGAAAATAAATCCAGAGCCTTTGCACTGGTTGGTTATCCCTCTGTTTTCCCTAGATTGTCTCATTTTAAACTCTCTCCCTTCTGACTTTTTCGCTAATGTATTGCCTTCTTGGCGAGCCTTCCCCTGACTATCTCCTTTAAATTTGCAGTCTCCATTGTCCATATCGCCCTGATCCTTTGCTCTGGCTCTATTGCTCATAGCAATTGCCTTCTAGCATACTACAGTCAGACTTTGAAACCTTTGGAGAAAGATTTTCAAATGTTTTCTATGAAAGGAAGTGATAGAAAAGTAGCGAGACTGTGTGTTCCCTGTCAAAGGCAGAAATTTTCAAGATTCAGAACTACAAGGTAGGCCTGTGGAGTTCTGGTTCTCACTGAACTTCATCAACTAAAGTGTTATATTTATTACCTACATTTCCCATCTGGAACGTAAGATCCACAAGAGGAGATGTGTGTCTGTATGCTCATCGATCATCCCAAGAATCTAAAATACTTTGTTATGCCAAGTAACACATTGAATAGTCAATCGATGAATGAGTGGGTGGATTTCACTAATGAGGGATTCAGGACACACATGGTTGAGTTGACTTAACTAAGATCACTCAGCTCAGCTAGTAATCAAAGAAATTCCGGGAGTTGATCTCTCAAGCCTTAGCATACAGATTCTAAGACTAGTTCTCCAAAAATTATCTTCATAACCATTGCGTCATTTTAGTTTCTCTGTGGGTTGGCACAGGAAATACAAACCATCTGTAGGGTGTAGTATATGATCATCATGAGCAGAAGAGAGCATTTTATCTAAAGAGAAAAACAAGACAACATTGCCGGAACTACTTTAAAACACTTGTCCAGTGGGTGTCTTATAAAATAATTCTCTGATTTCTTCAGATGCACACTGAAGATTTTTGCTTGCTAATTTCTATTTTGGGAAGCCTACTCATGTTTAACATGTTAAATTCAGTAGTCACCTGCACCAAAAATCCTTCCCTGACCCCTCTTTTTCTCCCCACCTCTTTTGTGATAATTCATTTGTTACTCATGGTTTTGATCTATAAATGTCTGGGGCTTGAGTCTGTTTATACAAAAATCAATACTAGTTACAGCTGTACTGTAAGCTTCTTATAGGAGGACTCATACTTGTGTCCACTGAAGTTCTTTGCACTTAGGTGTTGATAAATGTTGGTTGAATAGTTGTTGTCTGTTGAATAGAAGAAGAAATAAATGCCCAAGTGGAGAAGGCCTATACTAAGCTCCGTGTGCCACAAACAAGAGGGGTTACCGCTTTCAACAGCTGCAGAGACCTCCGGTGCTGAGCAGTGGTTGGTTTTCCCAGACAGTGCATGACTAGCTGGCACCCCCAATCCAGGATGCTTGGGATCAATGTGGTCTGGGTCTTACCCAGGCCCTGACACCACACTCTTGGAATCATAAGCCACAGGGCCAGTTCCTGTTCTTGTTGGGCCACATGTTTGACATATCCTGCGGTAAAGCATAGAAATCACCAGGCACAATACAAGCCCTGAGACTTGCCTGGGTCTAGCCACAATAGCAGGACTTTTGTGTATCCCATTGACTAACCTTATTTTTTCCTCTCTGGACTAAATTCTTAATTTACATAATAAAACTTCAATATGAGAGCTCTTAATTTCAATTGTGTGTGTCCTCATTTCTATCATTGGCACTTGACGAGGTAGATGTGATGAATGGGATGTTCGTAAGATATATCTGTCCTTTTCCACTTGAAAAGATATTCTCTCCTGGCAGCATATACATACAGTGTTGTCCACATGTGTCCCCTCCCAGTTGTAAAGGAATAAGACAGACCAACCTTGCTGTGCAGATCACTGGATGGAGACTACCATAGCACTTGGATTCTTAATAAAGTGACCAGAGCTAGACTTATTTGCAGTCTTCTGCCCACAAGCCTTTTCATTTCCACAACCCTGTAGATCCTGCACTGTTGTCCATTTTAACCACTCTCTGCTATGATATATGATAGCTTCCTTGTCTGTCTCCCACCCATCCAGTTATTCACGAAGGCCAAGACTGACTATTCTTCCTATTAATGATTGTAACTCTAGCTCCTAGCACGTGTTAGGCAGCGAATAAGTAATTCCTTGGACCACTTTTCTAAGGAGCAGATTAAAGCTATGAGGGCCCTTGCTGGACATGAGTCCCCTGGTAACTGGTGGAGCCAAGATTATGCACCCTGATCTGTGTAGCTTCAAAGCTTGATAACACACTGCCTTTGCAAAATAAAAATGTATGCTTAAAAGTATTCTTGCATCACATTGTTTGAGATACTTCAAATATGTAACAACTTGTTAATATTAAGTTCTAAGCCAATAGTGAAACATAAACCCACTTCATTGGTTTGGAATTGCTCTTACTGATGGAAAGTTTTATTTCATGTTTCAGGGAAATATAAACCAAATAAAAGAACAAATAGAGGATCATAAAAAAAGAATAGAGAAGCTGGAGGAGTATACAAAGACGTGCCTGTAGGTATAGCAAGAAAAGCCCCCGCGGCTGCCTTTTGTGTCAGAGTCTGGTGTGTCACTGTCTGTCACGTGGATGTTCCCACGCTGTCACGATGTTCTCCGTCCCAGTATTTTTCATTGCATAGTGTATAGTAAAATATCCGACTTAACCATAGAGCAAATAAGTTTTTAAATCTGTGAACTATAAGCGCTTAGCACTGGTAAAACTTACAGCTCTCGTTTAGTGTTGCTACTCTATAATTAAAGTAACGAATGCATCATGAAAGGCGCAAATATTCTGCCATGAAGAATCTCTTTGTAAATGGCATTTTCTTAGTAAACTCATAATGATCTCATTGGTTACAGCTATCTTTAGGCCCCAGGAATCCAAAGGGGCTTCAAAAAGTTTGTAGGAAAAATCTGCCATCTTTTCATTGTTTCTTCATGAACTTGTTGAAGCCCCATTATGTAACTTTTGAATCAACAAAAACAAATCTCTCTGACTGTAATCGGTGAGGTTGATTTTATTTTATTTTCTTACCTTTAAAAAAGTTGGCAGTGTGCTGCCCCATTCCGCTAAAGAGCCGATCTGAGTTCACTGAATCTTGTCATTTCTTCAAAGTGGTTTCTTTACTGTATGGTTTTGTTGTTGCTGTTGATGTAGTGATTGCTTAAAGGAGAAAAAACAGCAAGAGGAAACCCTAGAGGATGAAATTGGAAAAGCAAAATCAAGAATGTCTGAAGTCAATGAAGAATTGAATCTTATTAAAAGTGAATTGCAGAATGCTGGGATTGACAACCATGAGGGGAAACGCCAGCAGAAGAGAGCAGAGGTTCTGGAACACCTCAGAAGTCTGTACCCGGAGTCTGTGGTAATTAGAAATGAGTAACATCAAAAAATAAGATTTCCTATTGGTAAAAGCAATATTTCACTGGGGATGAAAATGTTACCCTTTTTAGGAAGCTGTATTATTTCAGCAGTCTAATATTTGTGTTTGAAATTTCATGTATATTTCAAAGGTAGAAAAGTGTAAATATATTTTATATATGTTATATATATGTATATAACTTCCTTTTGTGTCTACAGATAAGTATTTGTTGGGGCAAAGCAGTGACTTGAACATGGTTCCCAGAAATTCCCAAGTATGGCCAGTACCCTGAAAGGATACATCGTCTACCCCAAACATAATTTCAAACCTTGTGTTCTTGGTTTGTTTAGTATATATGTGTTGATGTTTTCCAGCAGATTTTATTGATATTTTTAAATGAAGGTTTATTCTGTAAACCTGATAGTGCATCCAGTCCTGCTCATGAATTTCCAAACTAATGGTAAGTCAGTGTCACAGAACTCTTGCCCATGGTGTCAGGGGCCTAGCTAGCGTCTTCCTGTGTCATGACTAGGACCAGTGGACCCTGCACATCTCTCATTTTCTGCATCTGACACTGTTGACCACTTGCTGTAGCCTGAAGAGTGCAATTGCCTTCAAGCCTCCATGAGACTCCAATCTCTCGGCTCCCTCCTGTCTCTCTAGTCCATTTACGGGACCCTTTTTAACTTTCTGACTCTTACAGGCAGGCTTAGCTTCTAGGTGGAGGTGGAGGAGAAAAGCTGGGCCACACACCCTCTTTTCCTTCGAACTTAACCTTATTTCCCTTGTGCTGTGAGTGGCTTTCGCAAATGAATTTGCTTTCTCAGTATGAAAGCCCTACTTCAGGGTGCCCTTTCTAGAGGAAGGATTTCTCTTAGCTCTGGAGGAAGGTTCTTGTTCTGAGCTTTTGTTCCTGGGGTGATCTTCATCTATCTGTTCTAGTTCTCTTGCTTGTTTAAACCCTCATACCTCAAAAAAGGTAAAATACACCCTACACTAATCATGTTTTGTTAGCATAACAAAGGCAGTCAATGCTATTCTAACCACATGGTATCCAATCAAATGGTAATCTAACCACAACAAAGAGGTGAGGATTGGCAACACATATTTTAGGGTAATACAGTTCCATCTGTTACACTAACAAAATGACATAAAATAGTAGAAAGTGGGTTCAGCAATCAAACTGGGAAAGGGGCATGACTTGCTGGGAGTTTCAAAGAATGGTGCAAGTTTCTAAAAAAAAAAAACAGATTGAAGAAAAGCATTACCTATTCTTACCTCGGCTGTGCAGAAGACAACCTGATAAATGGATGATTTCTTGAAAATCTTTGCTAGGATTAGTCCACCTACCAAGAAGCAAGCGCCTGTTCCCCTCTCACTAGTGGGAGTTCAGTGTAAGAGCAAGTACACTGGGAGCAACCCTCTGATTTTCTCAGATGAAAGAGAAGGCCCCCTCCAGAGACAAGATCTGTCCTCGCAGAGAAGCCTGGGTGTAAAATATGAATTAACAACTGAGAAGAAAGAGCAGGACTTAGCTTTCGCTGAGCTCTCACTTGCCCTTGCTTCTGTGCCCTTAGACCACAGAAGCAGAACACCAAGTTCTTAGTCCATCAGCTGTTGCTTACTAGAGTTTGAGGGCAAGGACGAGTTCTTGTCACAAAATCACATGCCAGAGCAGAGCTGCCTACAGTAAACATGGCTGAGATGTAGGCCGTCAGCTTGGTAACTTTGTATAGGTTTGATAATCAACACAAAGTATTTCAAGTCAAAGAGCTCCACCTAGAAGAAGGTTGCAGAGTAACATCTTCCACGAGTGTTTTGTTCTAATGACAAGAGCTCGAATTAATAAAATCAGATGTCAGAGATAAGATAAAACACAAGAGCAGGGGAGAGTGTAGGGGTAAGAGCATAGCTCCAGAACAAACCTTTTAGTGAACTAAAATTAGAAACGGCAAGAATGGCTAGCACAGCTGGCAGTGAGTTTCCAACCCAGAGGACAGAGGAGCGAATCAAGCTGGAGAAGACAGCAAGGAAAATAATGCCATCGGGACAAGATGGTAAATATGAATGACTACGACGATTGCACCTAATATGCACTTGACAAAAAGGGTTCAAGGCAGTTCCAACCCAGAGTGGCTGCACAAACTGCTGGGTCCTTCACCATCTTCACACGTGCTATCTGAGCCCACCGTGTAATCCGTATTCTCCACCAACACCATCATTCAAATGTATCATTTCTTCAGTCTCACTCATTGTCCAGCTTGCACATACCTAAGACATGATCGAAAATATAGCTTGGGTCAGACACACCTTAGTCCTCAAAGTGACATCTCTGCTCTTAATTTTTTTTAATAATTTTATTGGGCACTCATATATCATGACATTCCCTAGTTCAGACACATCAAGCAGTATTGTACAATTGCTACCACAGTCAGTGCTCTTCCCTTTAAAGATGTTTGCCTAATGAATTACATAATTAGAATTCCTAACTGCTATTCCACTGCATGGATCGTGGATCAGTAAAATCCTGGACCACTTCAATCTTTATGTCATGATGTTTTGGGGTCCACTTGGGAGGATGTTGTTTTCTTTACATTGAGTTGTAATGTATACTGCAGGTGGTAGTCTTTGGTCTTCACCAGTGAGTGCTTCCAGGCCTCTTCACTTTCAGTAAGCTGTGCCGTGTGCCTAACATGGGTTTTTAATGAGCCTTCCGCCAGTCCTGATGCTCAGGTTTTCATATAGTCCAGCTTCTCAGATTTTGCTCAGTGATCAGATTGAAGAAGTACAGTGAAAGGATACATTCACGATGCACATCTTTCCTCATTTTAAGTCTGGCAGTATTGCCTCATTCGATCGACTGCTTAATGGTTACTTACAGGTTCCACATGAATACAACGAAGTGTTCTGGAATTCCCATTCTTCCCATGTTACCCATAGTTTATTATGATCTACACAGTTGGACGCCTTACATGGTCAATAAAACACAGGTAAACGGCTAATAAGTAGAAAGAGGGATCCAAAGATATAAAATCGAATCTTCAGATATTCTGGGAATAATACAGGATGATTAGCATTCAGTCATGTTCTAGTAAAGCTTTTGAACTCTAATTCTTGATCCCTTCTGAGATAACATTTCTTCATAGGAAGTTTCCCCTGACTTTTCCTTATATGTTCCCAGAGTGTACTATTTTTTTTCTCCCTGTGATTGTTGTCCCTCCACACTGAACATGCCGGAGACAATTGATGACTGTGTGTGCCTTACAGAAAGCTCTGTGGGGTTGGCGGGTATCTGCTTTGTTCAGTGATCTTACTCAGTACCCAGCTTGCTCTCTTCACAGTGCCTGCCTCAGATGAATGAACATTATTGAATTGCTGTAGATGTATAAAATATGTTAATACCTCGGTAAGACTGATCCCTTCCCTTTTTTTAAAGTAAGGAGTCATATTACTGTGACAACATAAATAGTTACTGATAATGAAACTTTATTTGAATACAGAACCTCTTAAGTTTGGTGCTTAAATTTGATAAAACTCTTTTGGGCTCGCTTCTGTTTGCATTAGCAGACAAAGGTACAATGAAATGTACTGTTCCTCATGAATGTATTCTCTCTCCTCTCCTTTTGGAAACCTGCTAAGTTTGGAAGGCTGCTGGACCTGTGCCATCCTATTCATAAGAAATACCAGCTGGCTGTTACGAAGCTCTTTGGCCGGTACATGGTTGCCATCATTGTAGCCTCAGAAAAGGTGGCCAGAGATTGCATACGATTTCTGAAAGAGCAGCGATCTGAACCTGAGACATTCCTCGCTCTTGATTACCTTGATGTAAGAAAATTGTCAAATAGCACTATTTTGTGGTGAAAAGATCTTGTCTGTTGAAGTATGTCTTGATTGAAACTATGATAACCTAAACCCAAATGAACTGATTAGTGTCCAGGCAATGCTGACTGCTAGCCACCTTGTAGGACAGGTGGGTTTTCCAGACTGTAATCTTGAGGGGAAGCAGGCTAAAAGCCAGGTTAGTGGCTGCCACCACCAAAGCTTGGATGCCAGCCCACCACCCAGATGCTGATGTGAATGTCTTTCTCTGTGTCCATGGCTTGGTGGGCAAAGAACATAGGTGGCTGCTACATTTTCTTGGTGTCCTGCCACTTAGTCATTTTCTAGCTTTGTCCTAATTCTGCCATCGGGGTGGTGAGACTGTGGTAAGCAGTGCACCCCTGTGCCTACCAGACAGCATATGATTCACTTCCTTCCCTAGTAAAGAGCAGGGTCAGCTGCTTCATTTGCTGAAACACCTGCCCCTGATGCCTGCCCGCTCCAAAGTGGCCCAGCGTGTCAGCTCCAGGTGAAGCAAACTAGATTCGAGCCTTGAGTAGTATGTGTTGGGAGATCTTAGGCTAGCAAGTGTCTGATGACCCATGATTAACCTTTGTTGAAAGAGCAAATGGTCAGGTTTGTTGATGTTTCGGAGGAAAGAATATAGTGAGTGGATTCATTCATTTGCTGGATCTCTACTACATCATCTTTTTCCCACCGTTTAGATCAAGCCCATCAATGAACGACTAAGAGAGATCAAAGGCTGTAAAATGGTGATGGACGTTATAAAGACCCAGCTCCCTCAGCTGAAGAAAGTGATTCAGTTTGTGTGTGGCAACGGTCTTGTCTGTGAAACAGTGGAAGAGGCCCGGCACATCGCTTTTGGGGGACCTGAGAGAAGAAAAGTAAGGGCTGGGGTTTGAGCCAGATTGTGAGAAAGTTGAAACAATGTTTTTACAGCCCAAGTATATATCACACACAAAGCTGTTTTCATATTTTCTCTTTACAAAGAAAAACACCTAATCAAAGAGTCTATGGCTTTTGTTAGATCCTGTTGAATTTTTTTTAAACTGATTTCGGTATCATTTTTCAATGTCACAAGCTAACATTAGAAATGTCAGTAATGAGCATCCTCTGATAGACCTGGGCAATTGACCGTTGTTCTTCTGGTTTGCACTAGGATGCGAAAGAATAAAATGTCCCTGCGCTTTCTGCCTGTCTTTGTGGTGGGTCCAGATTGAATGAGGGATTACATAGCTAGTCCGGAAGGTGGGTGTGCGCCCACACATGGCTCCCACTAGTACTGATGCAGTCTTCCTTTCTCCACAGAAAAGAAAAAAAGAAATTTCAGTAATATCTCTCCTACAGCGACAGGTTTTTTTGCTCAGTAGGGGATAAACGTCCTCATGGAGCCTCTGTCTCCTGTGCTTAACATGTGGGTTCCTGAAGACCAGGAAAGATCTTAAGGGATTACCTTTCATTGTGGGCTGATTCTTCTATTGCCCAATAGAGTCAAGCTGTTCTTTACACAGTCATGGCCCTAAAACATTTGGAGTTAAGAAAAGGGCCCTTTTAAAATGAAGCTATTTAATACTTAGATTCAAGGGAACCAATTTGGTTTTACAAATAAACCGATTCACTTTCCTTCCTACTTGAGCACTGTTATCATTCCTCAAAGTATCTAACACGCCTCCCACTACATTTGGGTTGATAGACCAGCAGCACCTCCCAATGATGCTTTCTAAAGCTCGTCTTCTAAGCTCATCTAAAACCAGGGAAACCATAGCCCTACTTCATAGAGTTTGGGGATAGAATGAAATGATAATGTGGAAAATGTGCTTAGAATGCCCAGCAAATGGCTCTCAAAATGTGGTGGTTATCTTTAAAATGTACTTTTCAGTGAGCACATTTGATTTACAATGTTCATGTTTGTAAAGTGCTCATGAGGGGGTGATTCCCAGTGTTAACTTTATTTATTTATTTATTTTTAAAATCATATAATTGGGGGATCATACAGCCCTTATCACCTTACATACATCCATTATGTCAAGCATATTTGTACATTTTTGCCATCATTTTCAAAACATTTTCTTTCTACTTGAGCCCTTGGTATCAGCTCATTTTCTCCCTTCTCCCACCCTCCCTTCCTCATGAATCCTTGATAATTTATAAATTATTTTTTCATGTCTAGCACCTACCACTGTCTCCTTTCACTCATTTTTCTCTTGTCCGTCCCCATAGGAGGGGGTTATATGTAGATCATTGTGATCGGTTCTTCCTTTTTCCTCCCACCTTCCCTTTACTCTCCTGTTATTGCTACTCTCATTATTGGTCCTGAGGGGCTTATCTGTCCTGGATTACCTTTATTTTGAGCTCTGATATGTATCAGTGTACATGCTATGGTGTAGCCGGATTTGTAAGGTAGAATTGTGGTCATGATTGGGGCGGGGGGAGTAAATAACTAGAGGAAAGTTGTATGTTTCATTGGTGCTTTACTGCACCGATTGGCTTGTCCCTCCCTTGTGACTCCCTTCTGAAAGGGGATGTCTAGTTGCCTACAAATGGGCTTTAGGTCTCCACTCCACACTCCCCGTCATTCATAGTGATAGGATTTTTTTGTTCTGGGTCTTGTATGCCTGATACCTGATCCCATGGATACTTCATGATCACATAGGCTGGTGTGCTTCTTCCATGTGGACTTTGTTGCTTCCCAGCTAGATGGCTGCTTGTTTATCTTCAAGCCGTTAAGACCCCAGACACTATATCTTTTGCTAGCCGAGCACCATCAGCTTTCTGCACATTTGCTATGGACCCATTTTGTCTTCGGCGATCCTGTCAGGAAGATGAGCATCACAGAATGCCAGGTTATTAGAACACAGTGTTCTTGCATTGAAGGAGTACTTGTGTAGAGGCTAATGTCTGTGTGCTGCCTTAATACTTAATGTTTTCCCTATCGTTATATATAAATATATTTACATATGTACATGCCTGTATTTAGACCTTATAAAGGTCCTTTGCCTCCTAGTTCTTTGCTCTATTTCCTTTTACTTTCCTCTTGTCCCACTATCATGCTCAGCCTTCATTTGGGTTTCAGTAATTCCTCTCGACTACATTGCCCTTGATCAAGTACCACCAGGCATCCTATGCCCTCCTCACCATCAGTTTTAGATAACTTGTTCCCTTATTCTCTGGGTTTATTGACACCCCTCTTTCCCCTGCCTTCCCCTCTCCAGTGCCCCCTCCTCCCCACCCCCCGGAACCATTGGTCCTGTTGTTTTCTCCTCTGGATTGTTTATCCCACCTATCTTATCTAGATAGACATGCAGAGACAATAATAAGCACAAAAACAAGACAGAGCAAAACAACAAAAGAAAAAAAACAAAATAATGACAAAAAAGAAAAGCCTATAAATTGTTCGTTTGTTCACCTTTGTGAGTGTTTTCCAGTTGAGTGTGATGGGGTGCCATGCTCTGGCCCCACAGTCTATTTTTGGTGTTCCCTGGAGACTTCATTGCTCTGCTCCCCTTGCTGCTCTGTTGTATGTCCCAGTGTTAACTTTATTTACTTGTCTAATGGCATTCACTTTTCTTATGCATAGTACTTACTTCAGTAATCGTCTTCGTGTGATTACTGTCTCTAGTGGTTATTTTGACCGATTTCTATACACGGAGTTTAATAAGTAAGCCAATGTATCTTTCCTATGCTGTTACTCACACTAAATCTGGCTTTGTGCATGTGTGAACTACATTGAGTAAAATGAGCTTTTGAAGATTATGTAGTCTATATGAAGAAGTCATTCTTAAGGTAGGACTGCGTTTCGTCTTTCCTTTACCCAGCAAGTATGTATGGTTCCTATCTTGTTGACAAATAACATGCCGCAGGCTGTCTTGTACTTATTAGTATTTCAAGCTAAACCCACTTTGTCTTATTTGTGTATCAGGCAATTATCAAGGATTCTTCTCTTCTCGCTGCTTTTGCTCTACTTGCAGCATTTTCTCTGTGCTCTACTGTGGGTGGAACCTTTGGAGTTAAGTCACATTCTCAAAGGAAAACTCTCCTGTCTTGCACTTCATGCTTTTTTGGCTTCTCATAAATATGTCAGGTTTTAGAATTTTCTTTTCAAATTGCACATTATAATTTTCTTTGAAAATTACACATTGAAACTTACATCACAAAATGATACTTTGGTTAGTTTGCAAACCAGATTTGCAGTAATTCTGCTAGTGGTCAACAAGATTTTTGTAACTCATTTAAAAAGATTTTAAATGCTTAATATTCACCAAAATTAATATACCAAAAATTTTAAATGACATTCTCTTTAAAGACATGTAATGATCTCATTCGTTTCACTTCACCAGGGAGCGAATGCCTTGCTGCCTCCTTTCACAGACCTACAGGGGGTTAGTCTAGAGGTGTGTCTAGAAAGGTCTGTGTGTGCCCCACCCTTCCAGTGTGGTAGAGGGAAGAACAGACTGAGAAGAATGTCCTCATGGTAATGTGTGAAAAGACAATTTCCCCCCAAACTTGCCCACGTAGGGAGACTAGAAGTTCAGGGTACTGGATGACATCTAGAATGAACTATAGAGGCATCTAAACCTCACAGCTTATTACAGTATAAGTTCCAGGTGGAGTACAGGTGTAATAAATGACCAGGAGAAACCACAAGACTTTCTCTCTTGATCTCAGTGATGGGATGGCCTTCCTAATATGTCAGAAATCCAGAAGCCATAAAGGAAGGATTCCCACATAAACAAAAAAAAAAAAAAACTCTTGACAAAACCTCTATAAGTAAAACCAAAAGACAAGTGACCAAGTGGGGGGAATATTTGAAACGTGTGTGTAAGAACCGGTTTTCATACAGATCAATAAGGAAAGAACTAGAATCTGGTAGGAAATTTGGCAAAGGTTATATAAACTGACTTATCTTCAGGAATGGAAATACTTTGCAGCTATCTTTGGAACATGAAAACCAAACCTCACCTGTAATACGGGAAATGCAAATTAGAACCAGAAGTACTATCTTCACTGTCAGGTGGGCAGTTTGGTGACTCATGGGCATAGAGGCTCTCCAGTTCATTTGTGTAAGGTCTAAGTTTGTTTTGGCTCTTTCTACTTCTGTGAACGTTTGCATGCAGATAAACTCATGTGTATGGAACGGGGTGTATCCATGGTTTACCCTTGTCATAGAAAAAATGGGAAATAGCCCAGATATCTACAGGTACATTAACATGTTAGAAAAATTACACTGCCTGAACAGAGTGAAATGATACATTGCAAACATAAAATTGGATGAAGATCTTTATGTACAAACATGAAACCATCTCTAAGATAACTTCTATTTTTTAAAACAATATATAAGCTAGTGTAAAGTCCATTAGCATTTGTGTAAAACGTGGTAGAAGAGGTAGACATACATATTTGCTTGTATGTGCAGAAGTATTTCTGGGAGATTACCCATGAAATGACAGCATTGATTCCCTCTGGGAGGTAACTGGATCCTTGAGGATGGGATGCCAGGAAGCTTTACTCCCTTCCTTTGTACTTTTTGAATTTTGAACATGTGATTATATTGCCCATTTAAAATATAAATGAAAATAATCTAAAATATATTATTTTTTCTAAAAGTTAAATATAACTTTAAAATGTCTGTAATTTATAGGACCCAACAATATGGGAAAACATAACATATCAGCTTAAAGCACTGAAGCTGTACGTCTTGAAGTTCTTTTAGGATAGGGGTAATTATCCCAAAGGACACATTTTTCATGTCGAGGAATTCATACTTTTTGGTAGGCCCATGCCCTCTGGAATTTCATTTAGGCCATCTAAAATTTTCCCAACACTTTATTTGATATGAAATCTCAATTTTGCAAGCTACAGTGTTTGTCAAGAATGCCTTCCCAAGGCAGGCATAAGATTCTTGTAAGGAAATAAGCTACAAGTCAAGGAGACAGCAGGCTGAGAAGAAAATGAAGTATTGCCCATCTTAGGAGAGGAATTTGT
The DNA here is from genome assembly GCF_050624435.1 of Tenrec ecaudatus. Lineage (NCBI taxonomy): Eukaryota > Metazoa > Chordata > Mammalia > Afrosoricida > Tenrecidae > Tenrec > Tenrec ecaudatus. The sequence continues at coordinate 5,253,624 of NC_134535.1, forward strand.
AACTCAAGTGAAAAAAGGTTGTGTGTGAGACTGCACTTTCAAAAAAAAAAAAAAAAAGCCAAACTCACTGCCGTTAAGATTCCAGCTCACAGCTGGGTGATGTTAAGCAAAATTTTACTTGTGTGTGATATCAATGATACTGTTGTGTAGTGAGAGCAATCTGTTGGTTCACCTCTTTTTGGAATGGGTACAAATATAGATCTCTTCCAGTCAGTTGGCCAAGTAGCTGTCTTCCAAATTTCTTGGCATAGGCGAGTAAGTGCTTCCAGTGCTTCTCGGCTGTCTGAAACATCTCAGTGGGTATCCGTCAATTTCTGGAGCCTTTTTAGCTAATGAATTCAGTGCAGTTTGAACTTCTGTCAGCACTATTAGTTCTTGCTCATATGTCCCCTCCTGACACGGTGGACTGTCCGCTGGTTCTGTTTGGTGCAGTGACTCTGTAGTCTTTCCATCTTCTCTTGATGCTTCCTACATCATTCAATATTTTTCCAATAGAATCTTTCAAGATGATTCATTATATTTTATTTTTCACTTTGTAAGCTTTCTTAATTGTTTTAAATATTATTTGTGGTTGCCTTGTTGTAATGCATATTTCGCCCTTACAGAAATTCTTTCAGAAAATAGGTAAATTGTAAATTAAAAATAAATAAACGAAGTCTTAGCCCACAGGCACTGCCAAGTCAGTTTGCCAAAACCTATTCGTGTTCATTTTTCAAGTCTTCATTTTTGCCCCTGTATCTTCATCCAGTTCTTTTTTTTTTTTTAAATCCTTTTATTGGGGGCTCATACAGCTCTTACAACAATCCATAAATCAGTTCTATCAGGTACACTTGTGCATATGTTGCCTTCATCCTTTTCAGAACATTTTTCTTTCTACTTCCACCTCAGTTGTTGGTGCTGCCATCCCAACCAAATAGAATCCCGTTTCCCCAGGATTGAGTCCCTCTGGGCCCTCTGCAGCCTCCAGGCATGTTTCCCAGCTCCCGCCCCTGCCTGTGCCCTCAGTCTCTGCAGCCTCCAGGCATGTTTCCCAGCTCCCACCCCTGCCTGTGCCCTCAGTGTCACTGACTGATTTCCTGCCATAGTTTCTGAGTTTTCTGTCCGTGGAATTTTATTAATAATATTTAGTGGGTTTTGTCTTCATGGAATTTTACTAACAAAAGTTAGTGAGTGGTCTTTCTCAGCTACAGAACCTCCACTGTAAAACGTGCTACCTTGTGTTCATGCCCTCTGGGAGTCTTCTTTATGTACATTCCTACAAACTGACATTTTACTTGATTTTGCAGACAGTATCTTTGGATGGAACATTATTTTTAAAATCTGGAGTGATCTCTGGAGGATCAAGTGACTTAAAATACAAGGCTCGATGCTGGGATGAAAAAGAGTTAAAGAACTTAAGAGACAAAAGGACCCAGCTGATTGAAGAACTGAAGGTAAATCCAAGTTAGAAACGTTAGAAAATACCTAATAGATAGTGCTTTTTAAAATAATAGTAATATCCTTGTTTTTTACACTTTAAAAAGTAATTCAGTGTAGAATAACATCAAAAATAAAAATCTCTTCCTTCCTCATCTTCATATCTCACTGGCATTTGCTAAGCACAGTTAAATATAAGGCCTTCCAGAATTTTCTCCTCAAATTCAAATATGTATGATTTTTCCATTTGTTTTTGTTTACAACAGACGTTGGTTAGCAGTGTTTTGCAACAAAGTTGTTCTTTTGTTATCAGCACCTGCCTCGTTTTCATTTTAGTAGTTGGAAGTTTACTTTTAACATACACTTCCTGGTATTTTGTTGAACATATTTTATGTATCTAACCATTGTCCTATTGGAATCCATCATGAGCTGTACCCTCTGTTTGTCTGGGTAAACTAGGGAAACAAATCCTCAGAAACTCTTGTATATGAGAGAGACTTTTATATAAAAGGTAAGTATGCATTTAGAAAGCATCCCACTCCAGTACCGCCCAAGCCCATAAGTCCAACATTAGCCCATATGTCCGACACCGATCCACAAAGTCCTCCTTCATCTCACAAAGCACCTGAAGTGTATGATCAATGAACTTAGTGTTATAGATGTAAAGACTGTGTAGCTTAGTAGTTTAAACTAACACATGGGATTTGAAAGAAGAAAGGCCTGGAGATATCAACTGCCGAGAAGTCAGCCATTGAAACCCCTGCAGCTGACAGGTCTGCTCTGACACAGGCAGTTGGGGTTGCCAGGTGCTGGAATTCACTCCATAGCAACTGGTTTATGGGATCTGGAACCTTACAACTTAGGTCCAGACCCTCACTCTACCTCTATTAACAGCGTGACTCTGGGCAAGTTTCTTCCATTTATGTATGCCTTTCCCCACCTGTAAAATGGTGATGATTATAACACCCACTTCTTAGCATTGTTGAGAGGATTGAGTAGGCTAATAAATATCAATTGGGCACAACAGTTATAAGTCCTAAATGTATGTGAGCTATATTTTTAATATCCATAGACCATTTATGCGGCAGTTGGGCACTGAATAAGGAGGACCAAAGAAGAATAGATGCATTTGAATTGTGGTCCTGGCAAAGAGTACTCAGAATATCATGGCCGCCAGAAGAACAAGCAAATGTGCCCTGGAAGAAGTATGACCAGAATGCTCCTTAGAAGCGAGGATGGCTAGGCTTCCTCTTGCGGTACTTTGGACACATTGCCAGGAGAAGCCAGTCCCAGAGAAGGACATCATGCGTGGTAAAATGGAGGGGAAGCAAAGAGAAGAAGGTCCTCACGAGTTGGATTGTCACAGTGGCTGCAACAGTGGGCTCAGGCATCGGGACAAACGAGTGTGAGGCTGGCGCAGGACAGGCACTGCTCCATTCTGCTGTGCACGGCGTTGCTATGAGTTGAAACCGACTTGGTGGCACCCAACAGCAACAACGATTATAACAACTGATCATATACCTGGTGGCCACGGTGACAATGTCATCTGCTTTATAAAAGTACAATTTCTTACAGGTCACATTTCCTGATCGTAATTTAATGAAATTAAGAGTTGTTACATGCCATTGAATCAGTTCCAACTCATTGTAGGACAGAACAAATACCATCCCATCCTGGGCCACCTCACAGTTGCTGTGCCCACTGTTCCAACCATGCCATCAGTGCATCCCAGTGAGGGTCTTCTTTTCCACTCACCCACCGCTCTGCCAAGCGTGACATCCTTTCCTAGGGGCTGGTCTCCCGTGATGTGTCCAAATTACGTGAGCAAAGTCTCCATCCTTGCTTCTAAGGAGCATTCTGATTCTACTTTTAAGATAAGGTTTGTTCATTCTCTGTCAGTTCATGATATATACAATATATTCCCCAGCACCAGGGTTAAAAACATCAGCTCTTTCCTCAACTGCCTTATTCATTTTCCAGCTTTCACATGCAAAAGAGGCGATTGAAAATACCATGCATGGGTCAGGTGCCCCTTAATCCTCAAAGTGTCCCAATGAAAAAACTAAAAATAATAAACTGTCGACATAGAGATTAGGAAATATGTGTGTCAGTAGCTTTTGGGTCAAAAAAACAGTCAAAAGACAAATCACAAAGTGTCTTGAAAATGCTTCTGTGACGATCTTTGCGGTATTTTTGGAACACAGTGATAGTACCTTCCTTGTCGAAGAGGAAGAGTGAAGCACTCACCTCAAGAAACCGGAGTATTCACAAAACATAACAACAACCAAACTGCAAAAAAGGATTACTGGATTTTTTTTAATTGATCATTTTATTGGAGAGCTCTTACAATCTTCTAACAGTCAATCATTCAGTAGTACTAAGCACAGTTGTACATGCATTGCCATCTACATTTTCAAAACAGCTTCTTTCTACTTGAGCCCTTAGCATCCCCTCCCACCCTTGTGAATATTGTTGTTAGTTCATAGCTTACACTGTCTGTCGTCTCCCTTCACCCACCTTTCTGTTGCTTGTCCCCCTGGGTGGGTGCTATATATCCAACCTTGTGATGGGGTCCCCCTTTCTCCCCTGGCCCCACCATTCCCCTCCCCTCATATCACTACTCCCACTACTGTTATTGAATGTTTTATCTTAGGTGCCTTCTTAGCGCAGTAGGCAGCGGGTCAGTCTCATAATCTGAATGTTTTATCTGCCCTGAACTCCATGTGTCCAGAGCTCTTATCTGTACCAGTGTGTGTACTCCAGCCTAGCCAGATTTTTAAGGTTACATTGACTCATGGTAGTGGTTGGGGAGGAAGCATTCAGGAGCTAAAAGGGGATTACTTTTAAGCCAAAATTAATTAAGTGGAAAACTGAAGACAGGACATATAAATAAATCTAAATATTGGATTCTGTTGAAGGATCAAATGATGATTTTTGTGTTTTACACAAGCTCACTATCAGTGGGTACCAACTTGATAGCACCTAACAACACTGAAAGACTAATAAAATAGATGTACTTAGCCACTCTAATGAAAGAGACAAAAAAATAGAAGTAAAAAATATAATCAGGAAGAAAAATAGAAATAATTTTAAAGAAAATCTTATATGCAGACACATTCTGTGTAGGGATAGGATCAGAGGCTCAGGATGGAAAAATCTGTACAGCCAGTAAACTTGAGGAAATCTCAAATCTACAGTAGTTAAGAATACCAATTAAATTAATATGATTATTTATACTTATCAAGAAGACTGGAAGGGAAAAAAGCAGTGTGGATAAGTTTATATGTATACAGGGGGCGCCCTTTCAAACATATGCAAGCAATGTATATTGTTGGTAGCATGGGAAAAAAGGGATTCTCAAGCATTGCTTGTGGAAACATGAATTGGTATCCATTGTTGGAGTCCTGTTGGCATGATGGCTATGCATTGGGCTGCTAACTGCAACATCAGCGGTGTAAAACCACCAGCCCTTCCTCAGGAAAAAGATGGGGCTTTCTACTCCCATAAGTAGTTATGGGAACATAAATAGTCTCAAACGCTTAGGAGCAGTTCTGCCCTGTGCTATATATAATAAGGTCACTATGAATCAGTATCGACTTGATGGCAGTGAATTTGATCTTCCAGTTTGGTTGAACACATGAATTCCTTGATCCAGCCATCTCATTCTGGGCATCTCTCGCATGGGCATCAAAATACCAGTCCTTGAGGGTTTGCATGCAAGTTGAATTGTTGGCAACAAAGTGAATATCCATCAGGAAAAACCTCCCGGAGTAACGGGCACGGTCACACAGGAATAATCTGCAGCCAACTAGGAGTGACCCCAAAGTTAGGCTGGGGAGGGGAGACTTGCGAGGAAAGCAAGATGCAGGAAAGGCTTTGCAAAAAGACTGCAGGCACCGAGGTGTACAGTGAATGTGCACTCGCTGTTGTCGTCAGCACGCACCTCAGTCCCTCGTGGCTGTCGATGTGTGCGAGTAACCACCCACTGGTCGTCTTCCTTGTTTGTGCCTGTGCTCTCCTGCTAGGAAGCTGCTTGTTTTCCCTGAGGGAGCTCCGGGGCATCTGGATGACTTCAGATGGCTAATTGCTTTAATTGCTGCATCTCTTGAGGAGGAGAAGGGGAAGGCGTGGCTGTGTGCAAAAACTGAATTGTTATGTGTGAAGGCGCCTTGCAAAGTGAACATGCTCTTCTATTGCAGAATGTTCTCATTAGACTCTTCTGCTTTCTTTTTTAGGATTTAATGAAGACAATTCGCAAGGAGGCCGATTTGAAGCAAATACAGACTCTAATACAAGGAACTCACACTCGGCTCAAATATTCTCAAAGTGAACTAGATATAATTAAAAAGAAACACCTTGCTGCATTTAACAAGGTACTAGAGACCACTAGAATTCCAGAGCCCTTAGACCCAAAGCACACGCCTGCAGGAGTGCCGTACAAAGAGCCTGGGTCGTTTTCAGGCACTTTATCCCCTATAACTGTAGTTTTTATTCTTGCTGCCCAACTGTGCCTGAATTCCATCCCACCTCACCACGACCCCCTTCTGTTCTAAAGACACTGCCCCATTGTGTACTTTATTAATGAGTTTAAGTGAAAATAGCCACCCCTGTTATTTTTTTTAATTAGGAAAACTCTCAGCTACAGAGTGAACTGCTAAATACTGAATCTCAGTGTGCTATGCTGAGCGGAGGGATCAAAGAACGACAACAACGAGTTGAAGAACTCCAAGGAAAAATAGATAAGGTCATACATGTTCAACTCGCTGCTTAGCACCTAACGTAGTTGTGGGTCCATGTAATGACTGTGATACGTGCTGAAGCAGAGGTAGTAGGGACAGTGCCTTGTTGGAAGCAGCACAGAAGCGTAGATGGGTGGGTTTGCCAGATTCCTTTCCTGGGTGGCTGACAACCACTGCTTCCCTCTCAGGAGACAGTGACCAGCACACGGTCACTCCTGCTTTCCAGCCTCTCTGTCCTTACAAATTCAGAAACTGTTTAAACTCTTTAGTGTGAATCATGTGAAGGTTGACAGAGCAGCTCAGTTCTCCATTCACGGTTCATCCTCCTCTTGTTTCAAGTCATTGATTGGCATCCCCACCATGCACCATCACGCATCCCTCCGCCTCCCCGTGTTCCTGGTTTCCATTCCCCTCCTTTTCTAACCCTCTGAACTTTGTCCTAGGGTCAGTGCTCCCCTTTGAATTGCAATTGGTTAGCTATTCTTAGGTGTGTCTACCTCCCTGCCATCACTGCCATCAATTTCTCCTTTGGCTGACAATTGAGCCAGGGGGGTGAGTTTTTCTCAGACCTGAAGGGTGACTAAATGTCATGGGCTTGGGGGTTTAGGAATATTTTTTTACCTCTCTCACATTTTTACACTAGTAACGTGCCCTGTGGGAGTTTTTTGCAGCCACACAGGTCCCTCATGCGTGTTCCCTGTGGTGCTCTGTGTGGTTTCCCTGGGCACGTCCTGTGGTATTAGTCCAGGTACAGAGCTTGGCCCGGGGCTAACAGATTTGGTCATTTGGCCTCTGGGCGTACAGTGGTGGGAATGTTCCCCTGTGACGTGCTTCCCTGCTGTGCATCTCTTCCCTAGATGTTCATTTGCTTTCAGGTCTCTCCTCTGTCACATCCCTTGAAACTACACTTGAGCCTCAAATGATCTCTTTCCAGGTTAAATTCCTCTCATTTCCCTAATCATTCCACATTTTCCTTGCATGGAGGGCAGTTCTGGTAAGGTCCTCTAGATGTTCTGTCATTGGTAGTCCCTGCCCTAGACCAAGCATCCGATCAAGACACAGCCTGGCCGGCACGGGGACCAAGGACTCTGCACCTAACTGACCTCCCAGGTGGAGATTTTCTACAGAGGCTCCTTGCAGCCACTGCTACCACTGAGCTGTCTCGGCAATGTTGCCGTGCTCACACTTCACTCAGCTTCAGCTGAGATGCAGGCTTTTTCACTTGTTCTGCTGTGAAAACAGGGCTCTCTTACCCAGTTATGGTACATGTACACACAAACTTACGACAGTGGAGGCTGCACAGTAGTGTGTTGGTTTCAGCTCATTCTAGTTTCTCTACATCTCTCTGCTCTGTCCTTCTAATTGGTCTTATGCTGCCTTGCGATAATACTTACTCCTATAGAAGATAGTTATTTATAATCGCTATTATATTTTGATGTGGCTAACATAAAAACAGTTTTGTACATTTATATTAAGCACTTCATGATACCAGAATTCTTAAGCCTTCCTAGTTAGCTCTAGAGTAAGTAACTTGAAAGTGCCTATGTGGGGATAGCTTGTGAAGTTAAAGGACAAGCAATCAGGCCCCTCTCTGTTGGGTGTTACGGTCAGGACTGACCTCGTCTAGGAGGGTCGTGTGGGGACACTTAGATTACTATGTATGTTCTTAAACTCAAGTACTAAACCAGTTGTCTTGTGATCATTTAAAAGGTAGAGGATGATATTTTCCAGCAGTTCTGCAAAGAAATTGGTGTGGAAAATATCCGTGAATTTGAGAACAAACATGTGAAACAGCAGCAGGAAATTGATCAAAAAAGGTATTAAAAGATGTGGGTAGGTAGCTTATAAATGCAAAAGCAGAGGTGGTTTGACAATTTAAAGAGATTGTGCATGAGGTAGCTTTTGTTGTATTTCATAAGAAATGGCTGGTAAACACTCAGATTCCTACCAAGAGATCCAATTTTTAAATCCAATTTTAGATTTTATATTTTCACATGCACAGATAAACCCCATAAGTAGAGAGGCTGGGGACACAAGTTCACGGTGGTCACTGAAAGAATAATATGGCCCAGCTGGGCTTATTTTCTGTAAATATTAAGATAAATGAATAATGGTTTCAATAAATTATTTTTGTTGCCCAAAATATCTCAAAAATTATGAACAGTACAAGGCCAGTTACCATAGGAAACGACTGTAAAAAGCCCCCAATCACCCAACATGCTCCAGACATGCTGTTCCCAGGACATCAGCCCAGCAGGTGACCTCACCATTCAGTATCTGTACAGACACTCACTGTCTAACAGGTAGACCCTCGACGACTAACCAAAAGACCCAAGCCTAGCAGCTGCTCCGTGGAAACCTTGTGGAACAAACAGTTCTACTCTGCCCTCCAGGAGAGCTGGGAGTCAGAATCTACTCCACAGCAGTGGATTTGGATCACGGAGTTTTCCATATTTAAGTTTTATCAGTGTAGAAGAGTAAGAATTTTAAAATTCAGTCAACATACTAATGATGCTAAAAACAGGCGCGTGTAATAGGAAACCACAAACCAATCCCACCTACACCAATTACCAGATAAAATTACCAGATGGGATCTAGCACCACACAGGATGGTCTGGTGAACTTGGCAGCAGAAATTCAGAATGGGCCAACATGAGGAAGGCCGTTGCTGTAATCCACAATGTTAATGATTCAAAGGAGGATAACATTAACACTATTGAATCTACACATGATGAAAAAGCAGCTGATGGAATTTAACAGCCATCAAATTCCCAATAAAATAAATCAGTACCTGTGATCTAAGGAGACATATTTCATTCTCAAGTCAGCTCTGACTTCATGGAGCCAGCACACCAAGTGCTTGTAGTAAAGTCAGAAGGCAGCTAAATGGTCAGTGCCACTGTTGTCACCTGGCCGCCTACTGAAGGCGCTAGTCTGTAGAATTAGACAAGGGACAGCAATGAAACATTTGGGAAGGAGGAAGTAGAGTTAACATCAAATGCAGATTACCTGACGTACATAAACCCAGCAAATGACAAGCTATCAAACAATACAGCAGCATACAAAAGTAATATAAAAAGTTTGAAAAGAATGGAAAGTAGCAATTGTACATTCTACTTAACATTGAAATTTGGAATAATATATATGTATCAAATCCCAACTAATAAAATTTTTAACTTAATAGCATGTCTTTATAAGCTATTGAAACAAAATATTTGAAGATAGAATTACAATGATAGATTCGCTTAAAAAAACACTCATAGTATTCATGTAGAACTGAGTAGAGAGCCCCTACTGGGTTTCCAAGGCAGTGAAACTTTACAGAAGCAGACTGGATTGAACTGCCGACCACAAAAGTCAGCAGCTCAAATCCTCCTGCCATTCCATGCGAGAACAATGAGGCTTTCTACCCCCTTAAAGACTTAGAAACTCACTGGGACAATTCTGCCCTGTCCCATAGAGCGTAGTTCAGAATTAATTTGATGACAATTAATTGATGACAATGAGTTTGGTGTTCAGTAAGTGTTATTCCTGGATTTATGGAGGTGGTTTTTTTTGTTTGTTTGTTGTAAATAGTTTCCATTTTTATGTGATTTTTCACGGGTTTATTGGTGTAAGAAAATGGTGCCTGTGTTTAGGTTGCTGTACCACCTAGCCACTTTGCTAAGTTCTCCCATTACCTCTGGCCACACAGCCAGTGGGGTTTCTAGGTGTGAGGTGTCTATGGAGGGCTAGCATAGGCAGGTGAAATAGAAGTGATGGAAGCGAACATTTGGGGATTGTTGGGCATGATGGAGAGTAGAAAGATGACGCTGGGAGGTCAGGAGGAGCCACAAAGAGAGAGCAAGGAGGAGGTGAAAAAGAGCCAGCGTGGCAGGGGACGCCTTGAACCCTTGTTCACCAGCCATGGTGTCACGTCTGCTGCCTCCAGCAGAAATCCACAAAGGTTTATGCTGAACACTCCACCCCGAAGCACTGTGACTAATGCCCCTGTTGTGGAGAAGGGAGCATGTAAGCCTGCCCCCAAGTAAGTTGTTCAGCTTTGTGCCTTATCCTCTTCCTCACCTGTTAAATGGGCGTGATTATATACTTGCCCTGCAGAATCGTACAAGTTACCATGCTTTTTGAACAGAATGCTTCATTCTGCTAGCAGGAAATGTGAGGGAGCAAGGGTAGAAAGGAGCTAGGGAGCTACAAGGACTCCTTCTGGGACCACAGTAGGACAGGGCCCGAGGGACGGAGAGGAGGAGGGAGGGAGGGAGAGAGGGAGGGAGCCCTCTTCAGGTCCAGGTTGGGGAATTGGAGTACAAATAAAACATTTAAAACCTCTTTGCCATTGAGTCCGTTTTAACACATAGTGACCCTATAAGACAGTAGAATTGCCCCCCTTGAGTTACAGAGGTGGGGGCAGACTACTGCTTCACCTTTCTCCCATGGAGTGGCGGGTGGGTTTGAACTACTGACCTTGTGATCAGCCCAACACATAAACCAGTACACCAGCAGGGCTCTTTGAAAGCACTGGCTAACTAAATAACAGTCAACAAATCAACTGGAACTTAAAGGAAAAGAAGAGGGTAGGGCACTCCTCGTCATATTAGACAACAAGCAACAGTTAAACCATTCACATTCAGTGTGCATCCTGAGCCAGCAAACCACAGGCCTATGAGGAAATGAACTATTGAATAAAAATTAGCTACTAAGCAAGCAGTATGGCTCTGCTTTTAATCTGTTTCTGCTTTTAGTGATCAATAGTAAAATATTTAGAAAGTTACATGTTGTCTGTAACCTGGTTCACAATGATCTGTGGTGGAGAGGAGCTAATGGGGTTATAAGTGAAGATAAGTATTAAAGTTGGGTGAGACCTAAATGAGGGCTCCTTATTCTGGGCTTCCTGCTTTGGGATTTGACACTTTTCATAATAAAATGCACAAAAAGAATTGACGATCTCTGCTTACCAGTTTAAATGTTCTGCTTTCTTCTACTAGACTAGAATTTGAAAAACAGAAAACTCGGCTAAACATTCAACTTGAATATAGTCGCAATCAGCTGACGAAGAAGCAGAGTAAGATTGACCTGCTAGAAGAAGCGGTCCAGAAGGGTGGAGGTGACACCGACGCACTGAAGAAGGTGATGATGCGGGGGCACAGGCACCTTTCTTCCTTCCCTGAGCGACATTTGCTGAGTTGCTGGGGTATTCCAACAGTGATAGGAGCGGGGCAGCTCGGGGACAGAGACTTGATGAGGCACGGGAAGGGAAGGTGACAGCCAGGGAGTACCACAGAGAACTCCTAGACTCTAGCTTGAGTGATGGGGGTCTGTAACGGCGGTTCCTGTAAGAGATTCCAGAGTTGCAGTTTGAGTGGCAATTTCCGGCAGTAGGTAGAAAGAAGACATGCCTGAAGGGACTGTCTGGACTGGAGGTGCATTTCAGGAATGCCAGGTCTGTGCTCATGAATGGGAGCTGTAGAAGGGTTGACAGTGAGCAGTGATGAGCTGGGAGCAGAGTGGAGCTCCGAGAGGAGTGGTCCCAGAGGTGCTGGGGACGACCAGGAGATGAGGGGGCACAGGAACCACGGTCTGGAGGAGGAAGGGATGAAGCCCTTCAGAAAAGTCAATAGAACAGTCACTTTGCTTTGGCTGGCTATGGGAGAGGGGGAAATCAGGGAGGTCCAGTTCTCAAGAATGGAACAGGCTGGGACCTGTTCTACCGCGCAGTCTGAGAGCAACATCTTGGAATAGCTGGTTTGGTTTTATTGATAACGAGGTGACTATTCTGTAAAAGATGACAAGTCTACACTGCCACTTCTCTGCAGACTGAAGACGACTGCCTGCAGGTTGTGAATGATCTCATGGAGCAGCGAAAGCAGCTCCTAGAGAAATCTGTCCATCAGAACGCTAGTACTGAGAAAGGCCAGGCCCAGGCTGAGGAGGAGCGGAAGAAGCTTCTGGCTATTGACAGGTAATTCCAAAGTTCACCTTGGGCAAGACAGACCAGAGCCCTACAGGAGTTGACTGTCCATTTGAGATTTACTGTAGGAAGTCTTGCTATTTGAATATATGAGGGTCCTTCAACAAGTATTGCTACAAGACCATAGAAACCTTTATTAACAAATTACCAAATTGTGAAGGTGCTCTGGTGGCACAGTGGGCTACTCATTGAGCTGCCAACCACAGGGTGACCAGTTCAAAACTCACCAGCCACTCAGGACAAATATGAGCCTGTTTGTTCCCATAAAGACTTAAAGTCTCAGAAATTCAAAGGGGCAGTTCTACTCTGTCATGTAGAGTTTCTGTGAGTTGGAACAATTGGATAACAATGAGAATGGTTTCTGAACATAATCTTTTAGGTCCACACACTTCTAAAGAGGTTTTTGTCTTTCTAACTTTTCCCTGAAGATTTATTTATAATTGACATGCACCACTTGTCAGTTTGCCATTGTGATAGGTAGGTTTATTGTGCCAACCTAGCCAATAGGAACATGTGAGATTAATAAGGTCACAGTTTGATTGGAGGGCAGAGAAATAAATGGCTTGGCAAGGCCTGCCCCTTTCTCTTGCTCTCTGATGACTGGACCAGCGTGTAGCTGCTTTAGCTAGTTCTCTGCCTCAACTTCTGAGCTACTCTACCTGTGGGACAGCCAACCCATGGATCATGTTGCTAGACCTTGAGATTCCTTGAGACCTGCTTCGCCACACTGCTGGTGTATACATCGCTTGAGCTTGAGGCTGGTGGTTCCTGTCATCTTGCATTGCTTGAGTTCGATATCCTGTCCAGATCTGCTTCACTAAGCTCCTGAGCTGCTGCTGACGGTTGGTGACCAGCCCTGCTGTTTATTGCCTGTGGGCAGACTCTGCCTGCATTGCCCTGGGGAAGATTCAGCTGTTGGTTCCCTTGACCTTGGACCCAGCAGCCCTTATGAGTTGAAGGACTTTCAGTATATTAACTGCTCCATGGAAGTGAGTTGAACTTAGCCCTCTCTACTACTGTGTGGACTAATTAGCTGTTATATTCCTTCGTGCTATATAAATCTATCCATATATAAAATCACAAGTGTCCTGGTTTTGTTTCTCTAGAGAACCCTGCCTAACACAGTCATACTGTGGTGGCCTGTGTGTTGCTTTGATGCTGGAAGCTGTCATCAGTATTTCAGATACCAGCAGGTTCGTCCATGGTGAACAGGTTTCAGTAGAGCTTCCAGACTTAAGAACAGACCACAAAGAAGGAATAGGCTGCCCATTTCAGAGGAAGTATTCACTGAAAACCTTCCGAATAGCAATGGAACATTGTGAGACGCTGAAAACCTCGTGATCAGAAGCAGGTCACAGTCAGAGATGGTGCCAGAAGATGAGCCCCTCGGGTGGGAAAGCACTCAAACCATAAGGAGGAAGAGCTACCTTCTCAAGTAGTTGGCCCCAGTGACGGGATTGGAATAAAGCTTTTAGAACCTCCACTTACTGATGAAACTAGAAGACACGTCTATAGCCATGTATTAGTGATTGGAACATGGAATATACAAAGTATGACTAGGAAAATGGAAGTTATCAAGTGAGCTGAAACGAACTGATACTGGTCATGTTGAATCAGAAAATCATAGTTTGCTGTGCTGAGCATGACAAATTCAAACGCATGGCATCGCACTCACTGTCAGAAAGACATTCCAATGTTAAGATCTCTCTTGAAGTGCATTGCTCTGTGACAGGATAATGAGCGTGTGGAAATTGAACATTGACTAGGAAGACCAGAGAAGAGTTTGAATGCTCGAAGCATGGTGCTGGAGAAGGACACTGCAAGTGCCATGGACTCCAGGAAGAACAGCCAATCCGCCTTGGAACATGCACAGCCAGAATGCTCCGAGGCCAGGATAGCTAGACCTGGTAGCACATACTTTGGAACTTTCTGTTGTGGAACAAGCAAGAAATACTTGAGTCTAGAGCAAATTCAGGTTGGGTCAGGAGAATCCCACTGACCATGTCTCCGTCTGAAGTGGAGCTGTGCAAGTCCCTCGCCTGGGGCAGAGGGGTCTGTCTGCATGAGGCTTAATTTGACTAGATAGTCTGCAGATCGATTTTGGATGCCCAGTGTCTGTCATATCCTTCTACAAATTGGGTGTTCACAATTTAAGGTGACACTTGTCCCTTCATCATCAAATGTTTTTCTCATGTTAACTTGCAGCCTGGACATTGCTTTTCCTCGGTGTCACATTACATAATGAATCCCGCAGAGTTATTTTTCACCTCGGTGTGTTTACAGGGAAGTGGGAAAGCTACAAAAAGAAGTGATGAAGGTTCAGACTTCTCTGGAACAGAAGCGACTGGAGAAGCACAACATGCTGCTTGATTGCAAAGTTCAAGACATCGAAATTGTTCTTCTCGTGGGGTCCCTGGATGACATCATCGAGGTGGAGGTAGTTTAGCCGGGACATACCCTGACACACGTGCAGTGCGTGGGATGGACGGTGCTGCTGGCTGCTGGGGGAGGCACCAGCTCTGCACTTTCTTCCTTGAGTCCTTCGGGGTTGGGCAAGGGGAACGGGCAGCACAGCCCTGCCCAGAGCTGACTGTCATCCTGCTCCTGCGGTACCTCCTCTCCCACCCTCCCCTCCCCCTACTTCATCTTCTTCCAGCTCTGCAGGAGCACTCGAGTCTCTTACTTGTACAGAAACATCCTAGATCTTCCAAAGGTCACTTCATGCCACTTCACTTTGTTTTTTGTAATATGACATCATTTATTTTTAAAATAATTTTATTGGGGGCTCATACAGCTCTTATCACAATCCATACATGCATCTATTATGTCAAGCACATTTGTACATTTGTTGCCATCATTTTCAAAACATATTCTACTTGAGCCCTTGGTATCAGCTTCTCATTTTTTCCCTCCCTCATGAGCCCTTGATAATTTATTATTTTTTCATGTCTTAGACTGACCGATGTCTCCTTTCACCCACTTTTCTGTTGCTCATCCCCCAGGGAGGGAGTTATATGTAGATCATTGTGATCGGTTCCTCCTTTCTCCCCCCACCTTCCCCTTCCCCTCCTGGTATTGCTACTCTCGTTATTGGTTCTAAGGGGTTTATCTGTCCTGGATTCCCTGTGTTTCCAGCTCTTATCTGTGCCCATGTACATGTTCTGGTCTAGCCGGATTTGTAAGGTGGACTTGGGATTATGATAGTGGGAAGGGGATGCCACTTCACTTTTTAAAAAGTCTACAGGTTTTTACTAACTTAAAGAAATAGCTTTACTTAACAACAAAGTGGCACTAGTGTTTGGCATGTGTTCTGGGTCACTGTGAGTTGCAATCGACTCCTTGGCAGAGGGGGTGGGTGGGTGTGTGTGTGTTTGAGGAGGACACCTGGAGGGCCCGGCAGCCTTCTTAGTAGTTACACGTTGGACTGCTACCCACAAGATTATCACTTCAAAACTCAACCAGCAGCTCCTTCAGGAGAAAGACCAGTCTTTCTACTACCATAAAGACCTATAATCTAGGAAACCCACAGGGGTCCTATAGGGTCACTATGGGTCGGCATTGACTCCATGGCAATGAGTTTTTTGTTTTGTCTTGGGAACAGAAAAATTTCCATATAAATTGATTGCATCTTTGCTTCACCATGTGAGCTGATGATGGCTCCATAGGAATGCACTGCCTTGAGGGCATGGGGAGAACTGCACTCTGTTAACACACCAGAATAATCTGAGCATCCAGGCTGTTGGGTTGAGAATGTGGGCAGGAGGGGGCGATGCAGGAAAAGGGGTCCTGCACTCCTGAAGAGATGATGGGGTAGGAGTCTTCTCTGCACCTTTACGAAAGGCCTGCGTGTGGAGGTGGTTCCCAGGAGGACCCTCCACCCAAATCTCAACAGGTGCCAAAGGTGATGGGTACCCTAGCAATGATGATGATGCTAGAGTGGCTGTTCCCAGTTATGTCTCGTCTTCCATGTGTGCTGGACTGATGCAAGTGTCCGCTCTTGGTCCCTCTGGCTGTCAGTAGGAAAAGGCACAAGGATTCATACTCAGCCTCACTTTAGTGCAAGAGAAGGTAGACTCCTTCCAGTGAGGTGACGCTGCCACAGCAACCCAGCTGGGAACTGTTGAGGGGTGTGTGGCCACAGAGGCTCGTTCAACACTATCAAAGCAAGGCAGACCCACATTTTGTTCAAGGACAAGTGAATGACCCCTGATTGGGGGAACCCCTGAAACAGGTTCAGGGGATGGAGACCCAGAGTCAAGTCTTCGCTGGGAAGCAGCCTTTGTCAGGAGAGGTGGAGAGCTGCTGAGGGCGACTTCTGGGTCATGGAACAGTGACATGACACTTGGCTGCTGTCCTACCCAGCAGACAAGCCAATGGGTGTGAGTTGTTGCTTGCTCTCTCCAGGGGTCTAACTCCTGACAGTGACACTCGCCTCACAACTGTGCTGTGGCACCTGGGCTCTTTCTCACCGGGCACAACCTGCACCTCCAGGTTCTTGTAGAGAAACAGAGGGAACTGTCCCCATTGCTGGCCCTAACCTTTCCTTGTGGACACATGCGGCTCACTGCCATGGAATCTGTTCTGAATCATAGCGACCCTCCAGGGTAGAGCTTCCCCAGCGAACTTCTGAGACTAATGCTATGAGAGTGGAAAGCCGGGGGAGCCAGCTGGTGGTTTCAAACTGCTGACCTTGCAGTTAGTAGCCCAACAACCACTACACCCCCATGGCTCCTTAACAAGGACTTTTATTTTCTAGCTGGGAGTGGAACCAAGAAGCACCCAGGCAACAACTGACATATATGACAGGGAGGAAGCCCTGGAAGTGGACTACAGCTCTCTGCCGGAGAGCCTAAAGGTACCGAGACGGAGGGGCCCTGAGATTCAGAACCAGCTCACTGGAACACTGGGCACTTAAAGACCACTGGTTTCAAAGTGTTTGTGGGAATAGTCCCATTTTCATTCTAGTCTATTTTCCCATATCTCCTTGAAGCCCCTCACATTGCAGTTAGTTGTACATAATAGAAGTTCTATTTACTTAATTATTTTAAGTAAGTTTCCTGATATTTTTTAAAGAAATAGCAGAAAATCAGGACTATTGTTAGTGTGTTGCCTAGCCTTCTCAACGTTGGTTAAACATGTATCAACAGAGGAGCGTCTGTGGCCAGACATCAGATTTTTTAAAAATCTGTTCCTTTCTTGTGGTTCCACAAGGAGTGTTAGTGGATCTGAGAAGCCTGTGCTAAGCAAGCATAGGCAGCCCACCACCCAGATTCTTGAATTTCCCATCAGCTCCCGGTGCATGGCCTCTTCCCCCAAGCCTTGAGATGGTGTGACATAGCTCCTACCATCTGCAGACAATGCCCTGGACGCTCAACCCAGACAGGTTGTGTTGGCTTCTGATGTGGATTGAATTCTGTCCCCAAAAATGTGTGTGGCAAATCCCATGGGGTCATAATCCCATTTTGGGGGTGGGGGGGCTGTCTTTATCATGTTAGTGACACAGGACTACTGTAGGGTATATCTTGAACCAATCTCTTAAGATATAAAAGAGATTAAGAAAGCCAGCAAAGCCAAGATGGGGGAAGAAAGGTGCCAAGACATATAGCGCCTCCAAAGATCCAGAAAGCAGAAGCTGAAGAGACAAGGACTTTTCCCCCAAAGCTGACAGAGAGTGAGCCTCCCACCCAGCTGACACCCTGCATTCAGACTTCTGGAGCCCTCACCTGTGTGGAAGGTCTAGTGGTTAGAGCTGCCACTCGGTGTCCCAGTTGCAGCAACACCAGGCAGCTGAGGCATGACCCCTGCAGGCTGCTCCTCTGCTGGGCTCAGAAGGGCTGGAGCCACTCAGGGGTGAGACTGGACCCCATAACAACTCCAGAGGCCTGACTTTGCTGTTCTCCACCCTGTAGACTCTACGGTCGGATAAGGAAGTCGAGGCCCAGCTCACACTAATGCTGCAGCAGATAGCTTCCCAGGAAGACATTTTACTGAAGACGACTGCCCCCAACCTGAGAGCCCTGGAGAACTTAGAGAGCGTCCGAGACAAGTTCCAGGAGTCCTCAGACGGTGAGCTTGGCTCTGGCATTGTGTTCACACGACTGCAGCCTACTTTCTGTTGCCCTTTCCAGCAGGCTCCGGGCTGCCTTTGTTCTCCTTACCTGGCTTTCCTGTTGTCTTAGACCAGTGTGGGCTTTTAATACCGAACCGATGGCTTCCTTCTTGAAAATTGTTCAGCTTTCACCCCTAACAGATTTACTGGTTATTTTAGAACAGGTTATATTTCACTGTTTCTTCAAACCAGAACCCTAGGCAGATGGCATTCTCTGACAGAACGCGTCACTGGTACTAAGAAGTTGGCCCTCCCTGGGCAAGGGCTGACGGGCTGTAAGGGCCATGTTTTTGGAATGAGTAATGGCCCAGGTGTTTGGAAAGCTGATTTACTCATGACCACCAAACTCAGAGTGCCGTGTTGAAAACCGTTAGGCTTTCAAGTTTAAATCGGAGAAGTCCTTCAGTGTCCATAAAATAAAGCATTGCTTCTCTCACAGCTTTTGAGGCTAGCAGAAAGGAAGCCAGGATGTGTAGGCAAGAGTTTGAACAGGTGAAGAAGAGGAGATACGATCTTTTCAACCAGTGTTTTGAGCACGTGTCGATTTCAATTGATCAAATCTACAAGAAGCTCTGCAGAAACAACAGCGCCCAAGTATGTACTTTTCACCCTCAACACGTGTGGGAATGAATGTATGTTCTGGTGGGTGGCTGTGTCATGGTGTGTGTTTCATGAAGGGCATTGCAGTTCCTGAGGATGGTCTGGGGCTCCAGACTCCTCTCCCTGCCTGGTGGGTTAGGTCGCGTGGCCTTCCAGGTGGTTCCTTCATCTGAACCGTGAGTGGGTTTCAGGCCCTCTCCCTTCGGAGCTCCTGTTGTCAGGTGCCGTGTGATTTTAGGGTCTGCACTTGCTCTCGGTGGTAAAGGTAGAGGATGATGCGGGTCTGCCTGTAGGGTCACCCAGGGAGGAAAGGCAGGATTCAGACCAGATCCCTGAGTGGTGATCTCTCCTGCACCCACTGTCCCTCCCATTATGGGGGGGTTGCAGGAATATAACATGGAACAAAGGCAGACTTCCAGGCGACTGTCCTCTCAGCTTCTTCCTGTGTGGTGAGAGGTGAAAACATGTCTAGTGGAAAGAACTTTCTTCAGTCAGACTGGGATAAACCCACCCAGCCCTAGAGGGCCAGGCTCATCACTGAGTCCACAGCACCTGGCCCCACACAGGCTCGAGGAGGAGTTGGGCGGCTGGGCTGAGAGAGGGTGAGTGGAGACTGCCCAGACTTGTGCACGTGCTGCTACCGCCATCTGTGGTGGGAAGTCTGGAGTATGGCTCCCCTCCACACCCATGTACACAACCTGCTTGTCTGATTTCAGGGACACTTAAATTCATGATTGACCAGTAATGACACCTTTTCATCGACACTGAGAAAAACCTAACCAGTTGTGGTTAAACTCTGTCACAGACCCATGTTGTAACGCACTGGTTTATTTGTCTAACTATGACCCGTGTGTTTCAGGCATTTCTCAGCCCAGAGAACCCTGAAGAGCCTTACTTGGAGGGAATTGGCTACAACTGTGTGGCCCCAGGCAAGCGGTTTATGCCGATGGACAACCTGTCCGGGGGAGAAAAGTGTGTGGCGGCGCTGGCCCTGCTGTTCGCTGTGCACAGGTGAGGCCCGGCATCAGGCAGATGGATGGGCGGGCCCCACAGAGAACTGTGAGCATTTGGCATGGTCCACAGGTAGCAAGGGTGGCATGACACAGACACTTTAGCGGTCTGAGGCCTCTGACAGGATTGAGTCTGTTTCTGTTGTTAGTCGCTACTGATATTCAAGCAGGATGACGATGTCTTGACTGTCCAGATGTGGCACCAGGTTTGCCGCACCACCATCAAACCCAAGCAGAGGAAAATCAGGTTCTACTTTCCAAGTTCACAAAGATGTGTTAGTCTGTAAAGAACATTCAGCAATTTTTCTAATGAAAAAAGACTTCATCTCACTGGTGACAGCAGTAGCTGCTTGTACACTAAAGCTTCAGGAAAGAAAGTTCACCAAAATTAAGGACAATGACTAACTTTCAACATTCAAAGCCTTCACTGTAGATCTAGGTGTGGTTGCTACTTCCATGTCCACAACCAGGAAGATAAGACTAAAAGCCTTTCTCCAGTGGTCTCCCTGGAAAGGAGAGGCTCCCAGGGACAGAGGTGCAAACGGGAGCCTAGGCTGCCTTCTCTTCGCAGAGCAACAGCCACCATCTGCTAATGCAGAGGGATTTGGGGCTGGGTTCAGGAACAAAACAGACACTCCCGCCTTATTTTGGGCAAGACAGACAGACCATCAATGTGGTATGTCCGTAAGAGAATTCTTCAGTGTGGACACTTGGGAACTGAGAGCATCAGAAAGAAATGATGAAGCAGGCCTGGCAGCAAAGGTGCTAATTGAGCAGAGATCTGAATAAATGTAAGGGGGGTGGGGGTGGATCTGTGGCTGGCTAGGGGAAAGACGTTCCAGCATGAGCAGCAGCAAGTGTCTGAGCCCTGACGTGTAAGGCTGGAGAGCAGGTGGGGATGGGCACAAGCCAGGGGACTTGTCACGTGGGGGGTGGCGGCAGCAGATTGGGTGAGTGTGGAAGAGGAGCCAGGGAGGAACACAGCTTAATTAACCAGGCTTGGAGGTGAAGACAGCAGGTGGGAGGCTCCGAGGCAGCTGAGGGGTGTGGTGTCAATGAGTTTGCAAAGCTGATTGGACATCAAACAGGATTGGGGCCAGCAGTTGGATCTGTGAGATGGGGAGTTCCAGAGAGTGGATAACTAGAGACAGGAGCCTGGGTGGCCACCCTGGGGACCCAGGTGGTGCTTACTCAGAGGAGATGACAAGGCAGCCACCTGGAGAGATGTCTTTTGTACAGAGCTGAGAGTACTGCAGATAGAACATTCAAGAGGAGGCCAAGCCCCAGAAGTCAAGTGAGGCGTTCTGAGGAGGGGATGTGGCCTCATGCAGGCCAAACAGAATGCACCGGTGGGGAGCCAAACTGATGCACAGCCACCCAAGTCAGGGAGGGAGCTACACAGCACACTCTCAATCCCCAGAGCAGGTGTGTCCCTTCCCCTCGGGACACTGCTGGCCCACACCAGGCCAGTGTGAAGGGATGGGAGGTTGTGGCTGACTCACTGGACTGTCGTTCCCCCCAGCTTCCGGCCAGCTCCGTTCTTTGTGTTAGACGAGGTGGACGCAGCCCTGGACAACACCAACATTGGCAAAGTGAGTCTCTCTGCTTTTGACTTTTCTGAGTGTGCGCATAATTTGAGGTTCACATTGATCAGGTGGCAGGCATGGGGAAAGATGATGACTAAAGCATTCTTAATACCCAAGTTTACAATCCCCAGAAGAGGCTGGCTGGTGACTTAATTAGGGAGTATATAGTTAGATGGCTGCCATTCCCAACCCCTAAGCTCTCAGTCTTCAAGTTGACAAAATACAAGGTCAGCTTATTGAACGCAGCTTGTCTCCGCTCTCCCAGTCTTCAAACGTTTTCCCATTACAAAAGCTGGTCGCAAATACACACTACAGCCTTCTGAGAGCAGAGTTGTATTTTATTTTTAAAAATTCTGTTTTCTCCCCATGTCTAATGAGGTTCATCCTCCTTAGAACGTCTGAGCCATTACATTTCTCCAGGGACAGAGGCCGGGGCCCGATCTGAGCTGGTGAAATGGTGCTTTGTCTCTTCCCAGGTGTCCAACTACATCAAAGAGCAGACCCAGGAGCAGTTTCAGATGATCATCATCTCCTTGAAGGAGGAGTTCTACTCTAAAGCCGATGCCCTGATTGGCATCTACCCAGAGGTAAGCCAATAGAGGGTGGGGACAGGGCACCTACCACCACACACCCCTTCCTGATGGCACAATGAAAAGCTCCAGGTGGCTCTGGCAGTGAGGGCACTGAATCGCACACCTGGAAGTGGATGAGACGGCCATGTGTTTTGTGTACCACACAATGTTACCAAACTAGCCCAGAATGGTAAAAGTGGGGGTGGGGTGGGAGTGGGAGTGGGGGTGGGTTCATATGGAATATGAACACATGGTGAGACTTCATACAAACTGCAATACTTTTTCACTCAAGATTCCAAATTATTTAACAGCCTTGGTGGTACAGTCTGCTTTGCACTGAACCTGCTAACCACAAAGTCAGTTCTCGAAACCCACAGGGGATACAATTCCCCCCTGTCCTACAGAGTTGCTGGGAGTTTAAATTGATTTAGTGACACTGAGTCTGGCGTCTGGGAGATTATTTTTCCATGACAGTACAGAAGGTGTAAGTAAGGTCATTTTAAACGAAACAAGCAAACTGAAGATGGAAAGCCAGCAAGTGTGACCATCTTGTTTTATAAAGTAATAGTGTACAGGTTATTCCTTCACGTGTTTTCATCAGCAACAGATGCATTGTGTGTGGCCGATACCCAAGGGCTGGGTGGCTTTTAGACGTATCCAAGGTTAAAACCAAGACATTAGAAGTTCCAAATCCTACAGCCAGCTGATCCACGGTCATTGGGTCTTCTGATTCATAACGACCCTGAGTAGAACTGCCCCCTTGGGTTTCAGAGGCTGCAGATTTCACAGCCAGCCTCATCTTTCTTCCGTAGAACACCTGGGAGCTTGAATTGCTGACCTTATGGTTTTAGCAGCTCCACATGTAGCCCACTCTGCCACCAGGGATCCTTTCCAAGACCTGTAGTAGCAGAGAGGGAGCCCACCTTCCGTTGGCCGTCCAGAAGAGGCCCTGGGCTCATGGCATTGAGCAGCCAGTGTAAGCCCTCTGTTTGCTTGAGTGTAAGGTCTTACTACTTCGTGAGTTCTTCTTTAAGCTTAGCTAAGATCAGTTAACTTCTGCCTTTAGGTCCAAGTGGAAATTGACTTAACGCCCTTCCAGGATGGTAGGAGACCCCCACTGGGAAATAGGGATCCTGCAAATGGAGGCTTAGGCCAGAGAGCACCAAAACACAGGGAGCCCCTGCAAGCACAGATCACTGCGTGGCCTTTGGGCGTTAGGCCAGTGCAAATCCAGACTTCCTGAACACGGGCTGGTGCTTACTTGCTCTCTGTCTTTCAGCATGAGGACTGCATGTTCAGCCGGGTCCTGACCCTCGACCTCTCTCAGTACCCAGACACTGAGGGCCGTGAGAGCAGCAGGAGGCACCGAGAGTCCCGTCGGGAGCACGTGTCCTCTTGAGCCACTGTGGACTCAGAGCCACAGAACAGTCCTGGAGTGGCTAGGCTGACGTTCAACAGCTCTGCAGCACTAGGACTCACACCTTCGTTCCACCCAACAGCGTGGCTCTCGAGGAAAGGCACGTTTACCCTCTGTCCTGGAAGGAGCTTCTGCTGAGAGTTCACTTGGAATGAGTTTAAGAAAAAGTTATCAGTTTTGTACCACAGTTGAATGTTTAAATTCCTAAGATTTTCAACTTGCCCTATTGTCACTGGGTGGTGCCAACTCTGGTGCCTTTAAATAATCTGTAAGAGAAACTCATTTGTTTGTACATGACAGGGCAGTAAGTTAAGTTTTATAGGAAATTCTTTCAGAGCAACTGTTTATCAATATTGAAAATATCAATTAAAAAAAATCACTACTTTCAAATGTCTCCAGTTGACAACTTTTGAGAACCTAAACCAAGTTTAATGTAATGGTCAAATTGAAAAAGGTCTGTTCCCATGCTGTCTACATTTTTTTCTAAATATAATTTAAGGAAACTGGAAAACCAGTTTTCTCAAATAACAAATGACATATCTATTCAACATATTGTGAGTAGAAAAGATGTAGAATTTTCTAAAGGGCTTCATTTCCCCATTTCTAAGTGAACCAATAACCACTGATGGTCTTCTGCTTAGACTTTGTTGGGCCCAAGAGCTAACCCAGGAGCAGCCTCTGGAAATAATGGAATTGCTTTCCTGCTACACTCATCGCTGCTTCATGTAACAATAATGTATTTGGTGCCAAAGTAGATTGTCACAAAAGCTATGCATCTCCAATTAGCACTGTGGATTCTCCTCTGAGTCTAGTATTGGCCCCCAGTGAGGACATCACCTGCACCTCCAGCTCTTGAAAGCAGGGCTTCAAACCAGTTCCCTAGTGGCCACCACAGCAGTGGAGCAAGCTTACATTTATAAAATGTAGGTGTGTTCAAACAATTATGGGACAGGAGATCCTGATGCTTGGGACAGATCACTGCTCAGATTGGACTGAGAGACTCCTAACAGGACGGGATAGCAGCCATCTTTGGGCCACTGTTTCAGACTCTTCCAGTCAAGAGGTCTGGTTGCCATGTAACACACAAGCTGCTCTTGTTTTCTAAGAGGGGATTCCATTTCTGGCAGGCGCTGACCTGGGATTATTGCCATCTGGGCATTATACTGGTTCGTGCATGCTTGATACATTCAGGTCTATACTAGTTGTCACTCTGGCTTGAAAAATGCCAACCTCACCATTGAGTGGGACCATCACTGCTGCCAGCAGCTTCTTTATCTGTGATCCAGAGTCACAGGTGAGCCTGGGCCCATCACTCAAACCTCAGTGACACACACCAACCAGGACCCTAATAAGCCACAGCCACCTGCACCCGTTACATGATTAAGAAGTTCACCAGCACTGCAACACGGACACAAAGCACCTCAGTCGAGAGGACCCGCGGCTGCTGGTGGCAGCAGGCAGCAAAAGTGGAAGGAGAGTTCCGAGATTCTCAACCCAGCTGGGGCAGGAGCTGGGGAGAGACCCGCCAGGCATGTGTGGCCATTGCAGGGGGCTCCCACAGCATGTGGATCAGGAAGAGAAGTGAGCAAGCTTCTTAAAGACCCTGAGAATGACTAGTTAGGGTCTGGGGAGGCACAATGGCAAAAGCCCATTCTGGCTTGAACAAACGGACACAGTGGACAGACACTGCTCACTCTAGAAGGGTGATGAGAGACACAACGGCAGTGAGTAGGTTGCAGCCAAGAGTTGGCCCTCAGCTCTCACCCACACTGTGCCTCCAGAGGATGCCCAGCCCAATTGCGCTTCCTCAGTGGTCCACAGAAAGTTTATTTTAAACGTGCTAATCGATGACACGGCCTTCCAGGGAGTGGCAGCTTCAGCTACAAATGCTCAGAGCCACGGAGATGCACACATGAACGAGGTTAGCACTTGATTCAGGACCAGCATGACAACCTGTCTGTGCTTCAGAAGGAAAGAGCTCTTAGGAGGGACTTGGGCTCCTTCCGCAGACCGGATACATCTCAAGCTTTAAGGTCCATAGCTTGTAACTTTGTACTGCAGTGCTTCGATGCCAGCAATGGGGAGTGTCACAGTCTCAGCAAGTAACATCAAGGGCTGGCTGGCAGTCCATTCACTAGGGCCCTGGCTGGGGACCCAAGAGCTGAGGACAGGAAGGCTGCACTGATCCTAAAAGACCGGAAAACTGGGAGTTTTAACTACAACTAAGTGACAAATGGAGGCTGCTTTTTTGCCTGAGGCAGTGGGGGAGGGAGGGTGTCTCCAGGTGGCCAGGCAGCACTGGACTGCGCTGCGAAGGGGCCCACTAATGTCTTTGGGGCAGAGGCAGCTGTAGCCACCCCATTCCATGGAGTGTCCTTAAGCCACCACTCTCACTAGCTGTTCCTGGGCCTGTGGGTCCCACTCACCCCTCACTACACGCCTTTCGAGGCTTTCCTCCACAGAGACAACTGCTGGCAGAGAAGGGATACAATGTCAGTGTCTGGTTTCTCATTTTCTCTTTGGCCACCAGGGCTGCTGGGTAGGCAGGTCTTCACTCACCCCTCATTGGTGAGGGCTGGTCCAGATTCCGGTCCCATCCGACGGTCCTGACAGAGCTACCTGATGTGTTGTGTTACCCCTGCCAGCAGGCAGACAGGTGGGGGCGCCTTCACCCAGCCTCAGCCTCACGTGTTCTTTTGGGGGTGGGTGAGATCCGAGTGGCCTTCTCTGGCTGGTCCTCATCGCTCGCATGTGGCATGGCGGCTACAGAGGCTGGTGCTCAGGTTGTAGGCTTTATTGGGTTTAGATTTCAAGACCCTCCAGCATCATCTGTTAAGCAAAAGAAAGGGACACGTGATGATAAAGTTCTTTTTTATGTAATTTTTGAGCCAACGGAAGGGGGTCTAGTTTGAGTTTGATTGTGTGTACTCACTGCTGACTCACAGCAGCCTTGTAGACCAAGTAGAACTGCCCCTGTGCATTTCTAAGTTCGTTCTTTACAGGAGCAGAAAACCACATCGCTCTGAGTGGCTGGTGGATTAATAGCTCCATTCTTAACCCACTGTGCCACAAGGGATCTTAGGGAGTGTGTACCAGATTCCGAAAACCCATCAAACGTGGAAAAAGCAGCACTGTTTAGTAAAGGAACAAAAATTATGAGGAAGGGTTCAAAGCCCCAGGAAGCCTCGGCCCACGAATCAGCAATGCTGGCACCATTCCTGAGTGGACAGACAGAGGAGTATGGCTTTGACCAGGCCCGCCGGTCTGTGCAGAAGAATGTGCTGGCAGTGGACATTGGCTTGGCGACACAAGCCACGGGATGGTCTGCCCACTGCTTTCCTGCAGAGCCCCCAAGGGCCAGGCCTGCTTCAGGGGCACACAGCCTGAAGCCAAGGAGAAGGTCCCAGTCACCAACAGCAGCAGCCACCGGGAGCCAGGATGAGACATTGGAGACAAGTGGGGAGGCCAGACCCGAGGAGCCACGGGAGGAAGATATCCAGAGGCAAAGCCATGCTAAGGGGACACTTGGAGGGCGCAGGTCTGCTCAGTCCCCAAACAGGCAAAGCACAAGCCACCCTCTAGAGGCAGGACTTCCCACATCAGGTGATACCATGTCCCCCAGGGAGCTGCAAAGGAGACCCAAACCCTGTCCCCTGGAGGATGGGCTACAGCACAGATGTTTTTAAATGCTGGGGAAAAGGGGACATTTGGATCTTTTTATTCTTCTGAAAAGGCACTGGTAAGCGAAACCCACTTGGGAATTACGTTGTAGGCGATCTGTAGGCGTGCCCCCATCCTGCAAGGCCTCAGTGAGGGATGGTGTCCCCGGTGCCAGCAGGATGGCCATGGGCCTCACAGCGCAGCACAGCCTCGACTGCTCACTCTGACCCCGTGCTGTCTGCGTGCGTACGAGTCTTCACTCTACAGCCAATCTCGGCAACAGCACCTGCTCGCCTCTGCAGCATGTCAAGAACCACCAGAGCCCACTACCGTGGGGGGTGGGGGGGAAGCAGAGAGCACCATAGGGCTTGAGGCTGTCGTCCTTCAAGGAGCTGATGGCCATATCCTCCTCCAGTGGAGGGGCCAGTGGGCTTGAACGCATCTTTTTGTCATGTCAACAATTGAGCACTTAACCACTGCACCACCAGCTTGGGCTCACAGATGCCCACTAAGGAATTGCCTGATGCCATTGCTTGGTAAATAGGCAGTTAGCATGTTAAACACTTTGGAGTTCTCAAAATCCCCTGGTGGTTGGTGATGTAGGTGTTTGCTGTGGGTTTCTCATCCTTGGTGAAGATTCCCCTCCCAATCTCCTCAGGAAGGGTGTCCAGGCCACAGGTGGCTGGAGAGGCTCCTGGTGCCTCCCGGGTGTGGAACTGCTAACGGGAAAAACAACAGACGCGGAGAAGAGGTAGCCAGGGTAAGTATGTAACCCAAGACTAGCACGCAGAGGCCCTTGCAGAAAACCGTGTTTATGTTCGTAATGTAGTTAGATTAAAGACACTAGAGAAAAAGTACAAAACGTTAGACATCAAGTCAACATTCCCAATTAGTATGAATTTCAGGAAGAGAAGAGTTAGGAATAACCACATAAATAAGAAGGAGTTCCACACTGGCTAAATCAAAGGAAAAATAACTAAGCAAGGATGTGAAAAAGACTTCCACTTAAACAGAGCCGCCAGGGTTCTAGATAGGGATCAGGGAAAGCTGGCAGAGTGTTGAGCGAGCGCAGCAGGCTTCCCGCGCGTCAGTGAGGGCAAGGCGGACAGCAGGGCTGCTTCCCCAGGAAGTCTGGATGCGCAGCACAGTGGCAGCCGGAGGGGAAAGGGCCAGGTACAGACGCGTGCAGGAACACCAACCCATGGCACGTTCCTCTCACAGTGGCTGAGGGTCCTTGGGGCATGAGGGCAAGGCAGCCTGGGGACAGCAAGAGGGCGGGCTTGAGGTGAGACGTAGGAGGCCACAGCTGTGACTGAGAATGGGAGTGGGGGGCAGGGGGCACACTAGTCTTTGGACCAGAAGAGGAGCCTAAGCACTGCTCAAGAAACACAGAGGACCTGCAGAGCACTAAGGTCTCTATGCGAAACAAAGCAAAAAACACACACTGGACCCTGACCATGTGACATGACCTTGGAGGGACCCTGGGGAATCCCCAAGAAAAGGTATTTCTATGTAAACACTCTGCTGTGGCAGGACTTTTTGGACCAGCTGTCCTGCCCCGCCCCCCCCCCATCCCCACCTGTTGGGCAATGGACCTAGACAAGGTAGGGAGCGGGAGGCAGCCTTCCCGCCAAACACACCCACACACCAGCTGACTGTGATGACAGAGACTTGGGTGCAGTGGAGCTGAGGGCATCCAGCCCAGCTGGGAGAGAGTGGCTACTATTCAGAGATGGGCTGAGAACCAGATGCTTTAAATGGTTTCTCTACGATCCAAGTTGACTAAAGTCATGAGAGTGCCACCACTGGACATGAGGAAGCATGTGTGTGTGTGCATGTGCCTTGTGTGTAGGAGGTCTGGTCATGTTTCTGGAAGTGGGAACAGGCAAAGCCCCTCCGGCCAGCCTGCAGGGCAGTGTGGAGCTGACCAGTACACTGGCTACCACTACCCTCTTAAGGTGCAGGTTCCACGAAGCCAAGCACTTCAGCTCTGTGCGACTCTTGGGGACTAGGACGTACAAGGCCTCACCTGGTGATTCAAACTGCGGACCCTACAGTGACCAGCCAGTGCACATTCACTATGGCACCAGGGCTCCCTGGGAGCATGGGTAGACGGGGAAATTCAACAAGGCCGCAGGCGACAGGGACATGGCATGTCGTCATCCTTCCCAGCAGGAAGTGAAGGATATAGGGCAAAGCCCCACAAGCCACCCCCAAGCAGACCAGGTGGGTTTACCACGTTTCCAACTAGAAGGGACTACCCACCGGTGTCCGACGGCCGAGGCCTTTTGGAAACTTCCACCCCATTCTCCTCCAGCTTCCGCTTTGCACAGTCCTGACAGGCATTACCTGCAAGAAGGCGGGGGATCCATAGGCGGGTCAGACCCTCCAGCATGCCCACCCTCAGTCTCGCCAGGACAATACAGACACCGGCCAGGGAACAAAGCCTCTCCAGACGGCGAGGGCCTGCTAGGAGTCATGTGAATGAGAAAGTAGAGGGCCTATCACGAGACGATGGGTTCCAACTGAGAAGCTGTCTGAACTAAGCTCGGTCCACTGGTAAGATGCCACACAGACACGTCTCTGGGGAGGTGGCGAGGCCATGGACAGGCTGGGGCTGAGCACACAGGCCTCCGCTCCTGGCCAGCAGGGGGCAGGAACCCAGGAGTTGCTGGCCTTGGCCTGCTTCGGGCGTCTGGGAAAGGGCAGCATTGGGCCCAGCAGAATGACTCCACTTGGGCCAGGTGTGAACTAGGAAACTGCGCCAGGTAGAACCCGTTTCAGAATATTCAGAGTTGGGGGGGGGGAGAGCTGTCACGTGGCTGCACCTCACACTGCATAGCCCAGCACACATGGACTCGTCTTGGCTCCCCCCTAGATCCATCTCGGAGGCCGGCAGGGGCCCAAACTCCCTGGCAGGGATGTGTCTAACACAAGCTGGGACCAGCAGTGAGAAGCATGTAAAGGGGGTGTGGGCAACAGGCGTGCGACAGAAGTCCAGGAAAGCCTTACTCAAGAGCGTGGTGCTGTCCACCCGATCTGCATCTGAGAAGAAGAAACACAAGTTGTCAGAGTGGGCTCTTCTGCCCTCACCCCCACCCCGTCCCAACACAGGCCAGGCCCTCTGTGTCCTGAACACCCTATCTCCCTGCTCTGCGCCCGTGTCTGTATCCTTAATGCCAGTCAGGGACTGGGAGTGCTGGTGATCTGCTGGCCCTACTCAGCTGCCGGGCCTAAGATCACGGGGACTGGCCAGAGGCCTGGTGTGCACCTGGGCACTAAGTAGACAAGTGTCCCACCACTAACTTGTCACCTACCTCCGGCAGTGTGAGGACTACCAGAAGTAGGGCCAGCTGGGACATGTGTGGCACTGCGCCGCTGGGGGCTCTTCTCTCGATGCCACCGTCCTGCTGACACTAGCACAGCTACACCAAGCTGCACACACGGCGCTCGCGGTAACTAGCCAAACCGCAACCACACGCACTGCGGGCTGCCCTGCGTCAGTGGCCTTGAGCCTGGCACCCTCCAGGGTCTACCCTCACAGCCAGTCATGGGCCCCAGTTCTGCCACCCTCTGTGGGCGTGGCTAAGCCTGTCTGCGCTGTGTGCCTCTGCTCCCATTACAGTGACACGAGAAGCCGCATGGAACTTGGCAAGTGTGCCCTCGTCAATGATTCAGGATCCTCAACATAACCACTGAGTTGCCCTTGGCAAGACGACCGGGCTCTGGGGTTTCTCAGTCATGCCAAGCCCCAAACTGCTCCCCAAAGAAGACCCTCACCAATGAGTGTACGGTGTGTGGTGTGCAGCAGACCTGGGTACACAAGGGCACCAACTTCTACAGAAAATCAATGTGTTCACTTAAGGCAGTGATGTAAGAGAGTGGCTGAGGCGGGGCTGGGGTGGGATAGAGCAGCTTGGTCATCTCTCTGGGCAAGGGATCTAAAACAGGGTGTGGGGATGTGTGGTGTGTACGGACTTCAGGATGACGGCATCTGTCTAACTACACAGTATCACCCACCCCTGCCCAGCCTCCTCTACCCCCGTGGCCTGGGCGGCCCTGTGAAGCAATTGGGAGGCTCCAAATGAACAAGGGTGGTGGGTTCTACTGGGAAATACTGGTCCTGGCGTGCACATGGACAACCGGGACGGGGGATGGATTATGAGCCAAAGCTTTCAATTACCCGGGGCACCAAGGCAATTGTTTGCCATGAGAAGGGGTGGCCATAGGCCAAATGTGTGGGGCAACTCTGCTACGGTAGGGAAACCTGACTCTCAGAGTAGGGAGGAGCAGTCTGGGATGGTACCTGGGCCCCCCTGGCGGCAGATCTGGGCGCTGAGCTCCTGTACGTAGCCCGGGAAGCTGTCGAAGCGGTCCCCGTAGGACACCACCTTGATGCCGTGCAGCAGCAGGTCGGCCTGCTGCTTGAAGAAGTGGTCCTCGCCCTCCTTGAGCACCAGCATGTAGTGCTCCAGGTCCACCCTGTTGGGCACCGCGTAGAGGAAGAGCGCCTGGAAGATCTGGTCGCGCAGGGTCTCCCCGCAGCCCACGAACAGGAAAGATCGGCTCAGGTACAGGCTCTGCAGCGCCTCCTGGAGGAAGGGAGACCGTGGGCATGACAGTCAGTCACCACACAAAGCGTGGGACACTGCTCTCGGCCCTAAGGAGCCACACAGAGCAGCCAGTCGCAGTGCCTGCCCGCACTCCTCACAAGGCTCAGACCCAGGCGGCAGTCAGCTGGCCTGTGCCCCAAATCAAAGCCCTTCTAGCCCAGTGGCGCAAATGCTGAGCTCAAATCTAGCACATGTACAACGTCTAAATATTAAGATATAAAATAAGGCATTCAGAATGTTCCGGCTCAGAACTGCACCCACAAACACCTGGAGCCTGCCTAAGTGGGAGGGAGGGAAAGAAGGAAGGAGGGAGGGAGGGAGGGAGAGGGAGAGGGAGAGAGAGGGAGAGAGAGAGAGAGAGAGAGAGTTAGTTCTTGCTGTGGGAGGGAAAGATGAGGGAGACAGGCAATTACCAGAAGCGAAGAGGGTGGGCTGGGCAGACCACAGGGTGACACCTGAAGAAGGCTCAGAGGCACCCACGCACCTTCATCACACAGTCCCCAGACACAGCCCAGTCGCCCTGCTGTGGGCACCCCAGTGCCAGTCACATGGGATCTGGGGTTGCCAATGAGTGACGGATCCCCCCCAGCCCCCAACTTGCGGATGAACAGATGGACGACTGCTGGTGCCCTGTGCTGCAGGGAAAGGGGGGCTGAGGGGCACATTGCTAGGCTCTGAGAGCCCAGAGTGCAGAGGGGAGCAGGGAGGCTGAGAGGTACACTCCAGGTGTGTGCAATAAATGGCCAGCAGAAACCCCCACCCCCACCCCACTGCTGAGGAGCTTCCTCTGATCCCTGGGTGACAAGTGGCCCTTCAGGGCAGGGCTGAGCTCCCCACAGAAGCCGCCCGCCCCCCCAACCACCACCACCAGTACACCAAGCAGGCGGACCGAGGGATACAGGACCAGGGAACCACCTGGAATGCAGCCCCGTGGCACCAGGCGTCCCCAGGGCTAGGCCACAGGCTCGGAACGCTAGGTCACCAGGACACGCACCATGACTTCGGAGTCTTGAGTCACATCTTTATACCCCGACGGGTCCAGCACCATCCCACAGGGGTCAGTGTACAGGCCGTGGATGTGGAGGACGCCATACTTGATGTGGCCTCTTGCCCACTGGAGCACCTGGCAAACATGAAGCCAAGAGGGAAACTGGTGTCACCTCATGCAGGCACGCAGGGAAAGCCACCGGCCTCATGGTTTAACATGGTTTAAGGCAGAGCCGTTCCCACTGGCGCTGCTGAGACAGCTGGACTGACGCCAGCGCGGTCGTCACTGCAGTATCTCACATCTCAATCAGAGGGCCGAAGGGAGGGCCCGCATTTCTCAGCCCTGTGCCAGTTTGAGTCCTGCCCTGGAGAAGGCCCTGGTGCTTGGCAAAGGAGACTTCATTCTTGGGAAAGGTGGGGGTGGGGTGAAAGGAGGAAGGTCCCCGACGAGAGGGACGGACACAGTGGCTGCAACAATGGGCTCAAGCACGACAACTGTGTGGCTGGGGCAGGCGCGAGCGGTGTTTCATTCTGTTGCAGACGGGGTGGCTATGAGTCAGAACTGACCCCACAGCTCTACCCTTTGACCCAAGGCCGTGTGGGCACTGACGCTGGAGGCGGGCACAGAGGGGGTGGGGAAATCATTCACGAAGGCAGAACGATGCTGATGTGGGTATGGGAAGAGGGACAGTTGTGATTTACATGTATAACTATTTGGCCATTTTAAATCACGCTTTTAAAAGCATTTAATAACAACATCTACATTTATGGGAAAAGTAACTTGGTACAAACAGCGCATAGGCTGCCATCCCAGATTGTTCTAGTTGCCACGAAGGCCATGGAAGCTGCTGCTTTGCTGTCTTGTTGCTGTCCCTCCCTGTATTCTGGTCTTTGGAGCACTGGCGACGTAAGTGGTTACCCGTTGGGCTGCGATCTGCAAGGTCAGCAGCTTGAAGCCACCAGTGGCTCTGTGGGACCCGCCCGGGGCCTTCTGTTCCCAGAGTCAGTCTGCCGGTTCTAAAGGGTCGGCCTCGACTCGATGGCAGTGATGAGTGTGCATCTGAGAGTCTTACGGCGTGGGTTATGCTCCCTTTCAGCAGCCAGGCTTCTCTGGGTGGGCTTGAACCATGGACTTCAGGTTAATCAACTCAAAAACTCACTGCCACCCAGTCAATGCCAACTCACAGTGATCCCTGTGAGTTTCCCAAAGTATGAAAGTACTACTGTTTACTGGAGTAGAAAGCCCAGTCTTTCTCCCACGGAGCTGCCGGTGGTTTTGAACTGCCGACCACACGGATCACAGCCAAACTCAGAGCCACGACACCACCAGAGCTGCTTGAACGCAAACTGTTCTGCACCAAGCAGGGACCAAAGAAAGTCAGAAAGGACAAATGAGAAGCCAGGACCAGAGAGTCTGGAGGGATGTAGGGTCTCCCTGTCCCAGCTGCTGGGGGTCGACCGTGGAGAACTGCCCAGAAGTGGCCTCCTGGGGTCTGGTGCCCGCACCTTGGTCTTGTCCTTGAGGTCCAGGGACTCCATGGGCCGACCCTGTTGCCGCCCGAAGAGCTCAAGCAGGTTGTCATAGTTGGTGGTGAGCACCATGGCACCACGCTCCATCAGGCTGAGGATGGCCTGCAGCACCAGCGGGTCCTGGATGTGCTGCTCCAGGCTGTCGAAGACCTCCATGAGGCAGTCCTGGAAGAAGTTGGGCTTGGTGTCACCTGTGCGCTACAGAGAGGCAGAGCGGGAGTTACAAAGACAGCACCTCAATGGCCACCATGTTCTAGGAGCTAGGGACACAGCAAGCAAAACACAACCCAACACCCTAAGCAGAGGCCGAAACAGGCACACAGCACTGGGTGACAGTCAATCCCCAACCCCTGCCCTTCCACCTTGACTCATGAGGCACAGCCGTGCAGGGGGTGAGGGTGGGGGGACAGAAAGTGA
This sequence comes from Tenrec ecaudatus, assembly GCF_050624435.1. NCBI lineage: Eukaryota > Metazoa > Chordata > Mammalia > Afrosoricida > Tenrecidae > Tenrec > Tenrec ecaudatus. The sequence continues at coordinate 5,288,248 of NC_134535.1, forward strand.
GAGCAAAGCCCAGAAGACGCCACCACACAGACACTGACCGAGTGCATGGGACCAGGCCTGGGGAGAGTGGGGGTGACAATGAGTGCACCTGGCTTTTATGCAGTTTTGTTCTAAGGGAGTCTGGGAAGTGGGGGGGGATAACTGAAAAGGATGTAGAGGGCCAGAGTCCATGCCCCCTGAAGAATCCCCACCCAGCCTGTCTCCCGTTAACAATCCCTGCCCACCACACTCCTCGAATCCTCTTCAGAGTGGTGCCCTCGTTGCCCAGGGAGCCGGAGACCCTCAGTGACCGCATGTCATGTCCACCGGGCTCCAGGCAGCCCCCTTCCTGATACTCTGAGCTCCCAGACTCTGAGGTGCTCACTTTCTCCCAGGCACCCCCTGTTCCTGCCATGAACCAGGAAGGGCCCCGGTCTCCACCCTGCCCTGTGGCCACCAGGACTGCCTGTTTCCCACTCAGGGCCAGTGATACGCGCCTCCCAAGCTGCAAAAGCCCTCCTGGGCACGTTCCCCCAACCCAGACTTTGGCTCCCACTTGCTGTCTGTCCTCTAGCTGTGTGTCCACCACCCTTGGTGGCAATTGGCAGCCACTCACTGAGGTCTCCACACTCTGCCATCCTGCTCCCTTAGCACCGGGCCCATCTTGGCAGTGCCTGCCTTGGATACCCAGGTCACCCTCAGGCACCCACGAGGTGTGCACCTCCCGGAGAGCTGCTCCTCCTTGGCCTCTGGCCCAACTGCCCCTGCTGCAGTCCCCCTCCCCTCAGCCCACCTCCCAGGAATCCCCCCGACCAACAGGCCACCGGCCCTACCACCTCTTCACTGGCCCTGAGTGCACAGGTGTCCCTTCTCCCGCTCCCAGTGAGGGTCGCCACCCACCGTGCACTGCTCTGGGATGGTCTCAGCTCCTTTCTCTGACTTAGTCGGGCTTCCCTGGCAATTGAGCCCCACTGGGCACCTGCACCAAGCCACTTGTGCTCTGCACCCAGCTCTGACCTGCCCCCCGGCCCCCACCCACCTGCACTGCACCCCCAGCCCCTAGCAGGCCCCAGCGCGCCCCTGCACGCAGCACCGCAGGGCAGCACCGAGCGCCTCACGCTGAGGGGCCTCCCTGGAGCTCCTGTAGGTAAAGCCCTCAGAAAACGAGCAAAGTGGAGCGAACAGCAGAGCGACGCTCCAAATACTCATTCCCTGGGGAAATCAGCGTCCCCTCTGGCTGCTCTTCAGGAGGGGTGGTTTTGCCCACGGACCTCCCTGCTGCCTAGTGACTCCCTGCATCTGCCTGAGAGCCCGTGGCCTCGGACCTCAATCTGGCTGGGTGCATCATGGAGGACCCAACACTGACCTGTCACCTCACCAGCTCTGTGGAGAGCAGCCCATGCATCTTAGCGCAGGCCCTCCTAACCAGAGGTATCACAGCATCTCCATCACTGACCATCCTCCCTCCCCTGGAACACGCCTACCAGCAGACAAGGGGCCAGAGCCTCCACCCACAGCCCCAGAGCCCAGCCCAGCCCATGACTAGAAAGCCCCCGAGTCTGTTCTCAACTCTTCAGCTCTCGACCTGAGCTCTGTGGACCAGAGGGACATGCACAACTTGCCAGGGACTCACTCACAGGGGACATCTTGCGGATGAGGTCGTGGGCAAGGACCAGCAGGTCTCGATCCTTGGTCACCTTCCTTCGGAACTCAGCGATGTCCCCGGGGTGTAGCACCTCCAGTTGGCCTGCGGCCTCGATCACAGCTTCAATGCAGCCTCGCCAGGAGCGCAGTGCCGGGATACCTGGGGCCACGGCCGCACTCACGCCCGTCCCGATGACTAGCAGCAGCTCCTGTGGCTGCTTCCGGACCAGACTTTTCAGGAACTTTCTATGTGACGTGGAGGGAGAGAAGAAACATCAACTGAAGTACTGCAGCAGCAGAGAGAAGGGAGCTCGGGCACCAGGGAGCTCGGGCAGTCTGCAGGACACTGACTTCCCCACCTCACCCCACTGGGAGCCTGGGCACTCTGATTCCAAGCGAACCCTGGGATGCAGTGGTCAGCACACCGACCGCTCTATAGAAGAAAGATGGGTCAGTGGCTCTCCTGTGGGGCAGTTCTGTGTGCCAGACCACCCAGGAGTACTGTACTGATGGGAACTACCTGCCAAGGCAGGTCTGCCATTGTGCCCTAGACCAGGAGCTGGACTGTATCCTAGACCAGGGCTGCACTAGAGATGTGTTTAAGTGCAGAGGGGCAGTGAGCCATCATCTCTCTGGGAGGGGCAGGCAGTAAATGAAATCATTTGGGAAACTATATCCTAAAGCAGTGGTTCTCAACCTGGGGGTTGCGACTCCTTTGGGTGTTGAACAACCCTTTCACAGGGGTCGCCCAGTTCATAACAATAGCAAAATTAGTCATGAAGTAGCAAGGAAATTAATTTTATGGTTGGGGGGGGGTGTCACCATAATATGAGGAACTGTATTAAAGGGTTGTGGCATTAGAAGGTTCAGAACCACTGTCCTAGTGGGTCACTGGGGGTGAGAGGGACTCAGTGGCAGGTTAGTGCAATTCCTAAGGAATTGGTGTGCTGTCTTATTCCTGGATCCCTGGCGGTGCAGTGGTTGCTGATGGAGAGGTCGGCGCGTTGAACCCAACAGCCACTGCGCTGAGGGAGGAGGGAGAGTCGCCTCCACTAGGATGACAGCCTCAGAAGCTCTCTGTGGCATTTCCACTCCTTCCTAGGGAGGCACCATCAACCCACCGGGGGCTCCACCCCACCCACAGTGACAGACACGCAGGCTGCAGGGATCCCAGGCACCGCTGGGCTTGAGGCCGGGCTGCAGAACACTGCCTTCTCTTGTTGAAGCCAAGGGGCAGGTGACCCGCCAGCATCTGCTCCCGGTCCTCAGAGACCAAGGTGTCCCAGACTGTGTACACCCGAACCCTGAAGGGGTTGGAGTCTTGCTTACCTTGATTTCTGTTCACTTCTGTTTGTGGTCTTTTCCACTGAATCCATCTGTGAACCCTGAAGAGAAACACCCGTCAGCCTTCCATTCCCCAGACCCAAGCTGTCACCAGTGCCCAGGAGGAGCTCGACGGCTGGGGTAAAATCGAAGGTCGTCATGTAGGTCAGCACAACCAAACGACACCGCTGGCCAGTGAGTCCATCCTGGCCACCGCAAGCCCACAGGACACAGACCTGGTTCCCTGGGGTTTCCTTGTCTGTCCACCTGGGCCTGAGCAGGTAGCCTCCTCTCTCCCCCCGCTCCCTGAGAGCGGCTCATGGGTGAGGCCATTCTGACCCAGGGAGACCCCACAGGGCAGTGGAGACCTGGCTCCTGACAGTCCCAGAGACTGCACATCCTGGCAGGAACACCAGCCTTGCCTTTCTCCCACAGAGCAGGGGCCCAGCCACAGGTCAGCAGTCAGCATCCCCATGCCTAACCCCAGTGCCACCGGGGCTCCTTTCAGGCACTTCTGGACCAGGCTTTGCCCCTGCGTCGACCCCCCTCACCTCCCCCCCCCCCGGAAATAACCAGGGCAGTGTCACCTGTCAGCTTCCATGACCCAGCCGTGGATCTGTAAGTCAAGGACTGTAAGGCGCCTTCCAGATGGGCCACCTCTCCCCAACTCTCATCTACCCTAACCAAGAATGAACACAGGCTATAGACAACGTGTTCCAGCGGCGGGGAGCCCACAATCCTGCCGACTATGGGCCATGACGAACCCGTGCCTGTCCTCCCCTCTAGGTGCTGTGTGAGATCACTGTGCACACGCCTCCACTGTTCTGCGCACAGCAACAAGAGCAGATCAGGGGGCCCTCCCGCTCTCTGGGAACCCCTGCCTGCCACCTGGCACATGTGCCTGAGGAGAGCACCAGGGAAGCAGAACTTTGAGTCACAGGGACAAGCTCCGCTCTCTGAAAGGTGGCGTGTGTGTGTATGTGTCTGGGGGTGGTGGGGGCACCATGGTTTTGGGGCTCATACCCGCTTTTTTGATTACACTCAGGTCACTGTCACCAAAAATACCTATGCAGGGCTAGGAAATGGCTTCGGATGCCTGGGCCATGTGGTCTCAGCGCCAAGTGGGATTCTGAGGACTGTCTCTGACAAGGGGACACAAAGCGGGTGGAGAAGAGGTACAAAGCTCCCCAAACTCCCTAAGGTGTCTCCACCTATTCCCTGTTCGCGAGCCGCAGGCTGCAGGGGGACAGCGAGGCCCACCGGGCTCGCTGCTCCTCCTGACGGCACTGCCCGCACATTTGTTTCACTCGTGGAAGATCCTAATCTCCTTCTGGGGCAGGTGTCTGCCCCTGCAGCTCCCCCCACTCCAGGTCCATGCACCCACCCTCAGCAAAACTCGGGGTGCGACGCCATGGCTCACCCTGCCAACTAAAAGACAAACTGAGGCTGTCTGGGAAGCTGGGCGAGGGGAGAAGGGGCTGTGGTATTATAACCTCTGGGTGCCCCTGAGGCTCAGGCTCTGGCGTCCAGGGGACTGCTCCCTACACTTGCTCCCAGGCCTCCCACCATAGAGCGACTGAGTCAGTCCCATCAGCAGGGTCTCCAGGAGCTGCCCACACACACTCCGGCTACCCTCGAGCACAGCCCTCGTGCACAGAGTCCCGTGACTCCCAGTCACTAGTCCGTCAGCGATGCTGAGACACGCGGTCCCCCGCCCCCAGGGGTCCCGGGGAGAACTTTCAGAGCCTCACGACTTCTCCCGCCAACGACCATGGTGACAAAGACCTAACACGGAGTCTCCACAGTCACAGAGCCACAGTCTGCAGGCCCGGGCCCACAAACCAGAAGGCTGCTGTGGCAGGCACCCCACAGAACCACTGCTCAGTGTGGAAGTCGACACCCGGGTCTGGTGGGCGTCACTGGGCCTGGGCAGGGGCTAGGTGTGGGAAAAGCTGGCCCTCAGCATCCCTGGCCCCACGGCACAGAGCAGGTGGGCACCACATGACATGAGTGCCCAGCACCAGTGCACCCCACGGAGGTGCCCATATTTAGGCATTTACAGTTCACTCTCCCTCAAGTGTTTAAAGCATGACCTCATTTCCCGTTCGCCCGGCTGTATCCACACCAGAGCCAAAGCCCACAATCTCCTCGAACCCTCCCTCCTCGCCTCAGCATGAAACCCAGGACCAAGTGGGTGAGCCACAGCAGCTGCCTCCAAGTTCTAGAAGTTTCTGCCCCCCGTCCTGCGTGGCTCCCCCAAGCCTGAAGACTCCACAGCGCCAGGAAGAAAGCAGAGAAGCTGCGTCTCTGGTTTCCTGGGTGACTGCCATCGCCAGTGTGCGGGCTCAAAGCCAACCATCATAGCAACCCAGCTGCCTACGCTCCAAGCCGCCCTCGAAGTGACCTCTGGTCCCCAGCCGCGCAGCACTACAGAACCATCCCTGCTCGGGGCCTGGGACCACCTGGAGTTGAAAAAGAGGCTGGGGGCCAGGCCTTACTCTCTGAATTCCCAGCAGCCCTCCAGCACTGTCAGCTAGAGCTGGCAGAGCAAAGGCAGCCCAACCCTGTCCCATCCTGCTCCCCCAACTGTGACCACCTGTTCAGGAGTCAGCTCACCCCAGCAGGCCTCCAATGTCCACCTCAGCCGGTGTCCAGCACACTGACTCCAGGGACTGGTGGCATTTTCACCCAGTGTTTACAGACGAGAAAACAGAGTACAAAGGAAAAACAAAAGAGAACTGGATGGTGGCCGGCTACCAAGATGGAGAGTTTGGATTTAAGTTTCCATAAGAGGCTCTCATCAAGAGGGGCAACGGAGGGCAGAATTTCAAATTCTCAGACTCCACACTTCCCTGAAACGAATGCTCTTCATCTTCAAACCTGGAACCAAAAACCATCCCCTGAAGTCTTCTTCCCCAAGCAAGAAGTTTGCCCCACCAGTGACGATGTCTGCCCAAAGTGCTGGGCTCTCTAAGCTCTGCCTGTAGGCGACCCAGGTGACAAGGGCAACTGGGAGGAATAGGTGCCACCTGAGGGGCTGTGAGCTTATGCTGCGGGGCGAGGATCCCACAGGAGGGTGGGCAGAAGGGCGGCATACCTTGGAGAACGTCATCAGTATGATGCAATTGTACATGCAGACCAAGTGTCACACTGGTCTGTTGAATGTTTTGCTGTAAGTATTCAACAATAAAATCATTCAAAATTGTTTGGAAAAATCATTCAGTTTCTATTACAGACCACACTTTTACTTAATTAGTACACACCATGGATTAGAAATCTTATGTCTGTGAACTCCTTAAAAACATCCTTTTTAAAAAAAAACTCAGTCTTTCTCCGCCCCCCCCCCACCCCCAAGTGAATTTTCTTACAGAGAAAAGATAATGTCACTTGAGGATTAAGGGCCAAGCCATGGTACTCGCAACCACCTGCTATGCAGGTGAGAGCTGGACAACTACTATAGGCTCCAGGAGGGCGGGGCCATTGGGCAAAGAAGAGGGGCAAGTCCCTTGGACTAGCAGAAGCACACACAGCGCTGTCTCGGGAGAAGTGCGGTGTGACTGCTGCCTGGGTACAAGGGTGGCAAGACTGGCCTGTTACCAGGAGGGTCCAGTCCCTGGAGAAGGACATCATAGTAAAGTGGAGAGGGTCTGCCACCACGGCTCAGAAATGAGGGTGGTGCAGGTCCATGCCGCGCTTTGCCCGGTGGCTGTGAGTCAGGTCGCCTGGACAGCACAGGACAGGTGACAAGGAGGGAGGTGTAAGAGAGCAGGGCCCCAAAAGACGGCCGCACTGGGTGGCCTGCTTCCAACATGGGAAGACAGTCTGCTGATTGGGTGACAATGTCTTTTTCCTTTGCACAGCAGCTAGAGTAGGGCAGTGCTGGGCTGCTCAATCAGCGAGATAAGCAAGGGCTTTCTCATGCTTACTTACTGATCTGAAGTGAGCAATTTCACATGCTGTCATGTTAAAGACTCTGCTTCCAGGGATGGCAGGCGCCTGTGTCTCTCCCAGGCCCACAGCACCTGCCTACCAAGTCAAAGTCTCTTTTGAAATTCCCAGTGACCAAAAGGGATGGGGAGCCAGTCAGCCAGGTCAGCACAGGCTGGCATGTGTGGGGTCCCCCCACCATCTACCGAGCAGTTTCACATCAGTGGTGTGGGGAAGCCCCCGTGAAACAGTTCTCCAGCTCACCTGGCTGATGGGGGCCTCGGCCTCGTGAAGGTTGCCCAACGTTCCAGTGTTGACTCCAACTCTCCCAGACACAGAGTTAAGAGGCCCGGGGAATTTAAGGCAGAGGCAAGTCACCATGCGAACAGCTGAGTTGACTGTTGGGAAACCCTGAAGATGGGGCTACTGCTCCAACCACAAAGCCCCAGAATCAACAGCAGCAGGTTTGGTTTTAGAAATATTTCTGGTCATTTAAGTCCGTGGTTCTCAACCTGTGGGTCGCGACCCCTTGGTTGGGGTGGGGGGGTGTCAAACGACCCTTTCACAGGGGTCACCTCATTCATAACAGTAGCAAAATGGCAGTAATGAAGTAGCAATGACAATAATGTGATGGTTGGGGAACTGTATGAAAGGGTGGTGGCATTAGGATGGTTGAGAACCACAGACACAACATCAAAAGACAATATAAATGCTGGACCCACAGAGACTTGGAAAATCAAAGCTTGAGCCATGTCTTCACAACTCAAGGTAAAGACAACCCTCACAACTGGGCCAATAGGTAACAATAGCATGACCGACCGAGAAACACTGAGGCTGTCATGGATTTCATCTTGCTTGGATCAAAGCTCATGGAAGTAGCAGGTAAAAGATCAAGACCTGCACCAGACCTCTTCAAACTGCTGACGAGCAAGGATGTCACCTTGGGGATCACGGTGCGCCCACCTCAAACCGTGTTATTTTCAATCGTTCCGTGTACATGTGAAAGCTGTACACTGAATAAGAAAGCAAACAAAATAATCGGTGCATTTAAATTATGGGGAATCAAATGCTGAAAGCACTATGACGTGTCAAGAGAACACACAGATTTGCCTTGGAAGAGTTTGTCAGAATGCTCCTTAGAGGCAAGGATGGCCAGACTATCTCAGATATTCTGGACGTGTTATCAGGAGAGACCAATGCCTGGAAAAGGGCGTCACACTTTGTAAAGGAGACCCCAAAGAGAAAGAAAGCATCAAATCCTGTGACCGAGTCAGTTCCAAGCCACAGTGACCCTACAGTGCAGGGCTGAACCAGCAGTCACAGCAAGGGAAGCCTGATGACAGGCCAGTGGTCACAACACCTCTGCTGCCCTTTGTTCTGCAGCATCCCCGCTGACCCTCCTAACAGCCAGCTTCCTTCTGAGGACCGAGGACGGGAGGGGAACGGTCAGGGTGGGGCCCACAGGGCAACAAGAGGAAGCGTGCATGAAACCTGAAGGTCACAGCTTTTCTCACCAGTGAGGAACTGGGTTTATTTATTCATCTTTTTTTCCCCCATGATTCACAGGAACATTAATGGTCTTCTCTTCAACAACTCACCTACAATTCATTTCATGCCTCAGGCTGCAGGCCTCAGTACAATAGCTCTCACCCCACACCCCCTGGGCTTCCTGGTCCACCCCTCCTCTCCTCTCCCTTCTAAGCCGTCTGCACTTTCTCCCTGGGCAAATGCTGCCCATTAACCTCTGCAGGTTGGCTGTTCTAAGGCCTGCAGACCTTCTGGTACATGTTCTAAGCCCATTTACTGTTTCCCTGACCTTGAATGAGGAACTGGGTTGAGATGAAGGAACCCCAAAGGGGCTCAGCTGCCAACCAAAGGGTTGGTGTTTGGAACCCGCCCAGAACTCCATGAAAGAAAGATACATGATCTTCTTCCCTAAAAACCCCAGCCTGGGAAGCCTCTGTGCTGCGGTTCATGCTGACTAGCCATCAAAGTGCTGCGCATTAAAACCACAGTGAGAATGCCAGATGTGCCTGTGATGACGGATACACAACCCTTTTTAAAAGTGGTTTAACCATGGGAGTGTATAAGATGTGAAGTCTGTATTAAGAAAACGAAAAAAGAAGCCAACTTGACCACTGGTCACCCTGGATGAAGGAGAAAGAGCTGGTGCTGCCGAGCAGACACTGGGTGTATGTTAACGGCGGTGGAGTAATTTGGAGAAGGCTATCAGTAACGGCTGTACAACACAGAGCGGAATCAATGGTCCTGAATTACACGTGCAGAAGTTGTGAAACTGGAGAATGTTTTGTTGTGTATATTTTTGCCACAATTAGAAAAATAATTACATGAGTAACACGAGGAGTACAAGGAAGAAAATGTCCCAGAATTGAATGTCGTGATAATGGACAACTCTTCTTGATATGATTGAATTACTGAAGGGTATGACATGTAGACGAAGTGCTAACAAACTGTTTGCATGGCTTAGGCCAGGCACACCTCAGCCCAAGTAGCACCCTAGCTTTTCTGCACGTTAAAGAGGTCTTGTGCAGCAGACACACGCAACACAATGCATCGCTGGATCTCCCAACTGCTGCTTTCCTGAGCATGGATTGTGGAAACAAGCGAGACAAAGTCACCGACTTCCTCACTGCGCAGGACTGCTAGCTGCTTCCCTCTTCCGGTAGCAGACCCTTGTGCTGAATCACCACCAAGCACCTGTTGGTGGGTTCCCAGCCTTGGAATCGCTACATGGAATTAGCGGTTTGATTAAAAACAGCCGAAGGAGATTAGGGCAATGGCAAAACAAAGTCATCGGCCTGAAAGCTCTTCATGGGCAGACTTCACACGGAAACAAACAAGAAGGCCCTTGAAGCGGTGTTTGGCAAACATGGACGAACCGTAGAAGTGCCACTGATGAAAGAAACAAACAACTCCAGAGGATTTGCTTTTGTCACCTTTGAGAGCCCAGCGGATGCTAAAGATGCAGCCTGAGAGATGAATGGCAAGTCTCTGGATGGAAAAGCAAGTAAAGCTGAACAAGCAACTAACCCAACATTTGAGAGTGGCAGACATGGACCACCCCCACCCCCAAGAAGCAGAGGTCCCCCAAGAGGTCTTCGAGGTGGAAGAGGAGGCAGTGAAGGAACCAGAGGACCCCCTTCCCATGGGGGGCATATGGATGATGGTAGTTATTCCATAAATTTCAACATGAGTTCCTCCAGGGTTCCACTTCCAGTGAAAAGAGGACCTCCACCACTGAGGGCCACCTCCTAAGAGGCCAGCTCCTTCAGGACCGATGCGCAGCAGCTCCTGTGTCCCGTGGAAGAGATTGGTACAGAGGCCCACCAAAAAGGGGACCCTGCCTTCCCGTAGATATATTTATTTGTCCCCAAGAGACAACAAATATTCTACTAAAGACAGTTATTCCAGCAGAGATTGCCCCGGGTCTCATGCTACAAGAGATTATGCACCACCACCAAGAAAGTGTACCGATAGTGATTATGGTCATTCCAGTTCACGGGATGAGAGTGTCCCTCCCGAGGCTGTAGTGACAGAGCTGGCTACAGTCGAGGTCGTGACTGCTCAGACCATCCAGGTGGAGGTTCCTACGGACTCTTGTGAGAGCTGTGGTAACTCACGTCATGCTCCACCTACATGAGGCCCCGCCATCTCACGGTGGAAGCAGCCGCCATGACGATGAGAGCAGCTCACGGGGCGGATACGATGGAAGTCGAGACAGTTACTCAAGCAGCCAAAGTGATCTCTACTCAAGTGGTCGTGATCGGGTTGGCAGACAAGAGGAGGGCTTCCCCTTCTATGGAAAGTGGGTATCTTCCTCCACGTGATTCCTTCAGCAGTTCACGCCGTGGAGCACCAAGAGGTGGTGGCTGTGACAGAAGCCGATCTGATAGAGGGGGAGGCAGAAGCACATACTAAAACCAAACAAAACTTTGGGCAAAAATACCTGTTCAAAGAAACAAAAAAATGGAAACTATTCTGTCATAACTACCCAAGGACCATTAAGGAAAAATTGTGTTACTTTTAAAACCTGTTTAAGTTCTCCCATAATTTTTATGTTCTTGTGAGGAAAAAGTAAAACCGGTTTAATTTTATTTGATTTTTATGACATTGCTTGATTTCAGTCTTCTTCACTTGGCCTGGAAGCCATACTAAAAACTACAATCCTTGATCTTCATCAGCAAGTGCTGGTTCAAGCCCACTCAATGTCAGCAAGGCGAGGTTGTGTCATCTGCATACCGCGGGTTACTGGCTAGCCTCCCTCCAGTCCTTCCTATGCATTCTTCACACACTCCAGCTACTACATACAGATTCAATGAGTGTGTGAGAGGAGACAACCCTGAAGCACACCTTCCCTGGGTTTAAGCCCTGTGGGTATACTGTTATTCCGTTCACACAACTGCCTCTTGATCCATGCACAAATTCGACATGAGCACAATGAAGTCTTCGAGAATTCCTAGTCTTCTCAAGGTTACCCATCTGTGCTAGTCCTGGTAGACTAGAGAAACAAATCCATAGAAACTCATATGTATATGAGAGAGTTTTATATACAAGAGCAGTTGAATATTAAAACATCATAGCCCAGCCCAGTCCAAGCCCAAAAGTCTGATATTAGCCCTTATTGTCCTATATAAACAATCTATAAAGTCACCTTCAGACTCACGAAACATAAGCAATGACGCCGAATGCAGGACGATCACAGACCAGTGGGTAGAAAGTCTTTGGGTCCAGTGGCGTTGTAAGCATGTCAGCGCTGGCAGGGGTCTCTACGTGGCTTCTCCGGCTTCAGAGGTCTGGCTGCATCAGGGCAGGTCCATGTGGCTCCTCCAGCTCAGGGCACTAGCGTAGTTCCATGTGTCTTGTCAGCTGCAATGTCTCCCAGGGAGTGAGGAGAGAAAGAATCTCCCACATCCAGGAAGGTATTTCCAGAGTTCCCAGAATTTCCAGGAGTAGGCCATGCCCACACAGAGGCCTCACTGGCTATGACCTGATTGACAGACTAGACTCCAACCCTTCACTCTCTCAAACTGGCAAACGATTATATCACTACCACACCATCATTGGTTGTGACCCACACAGCCGAATGCCTTGACACGATCAATAGGATACAAGTAAACATCTTTCTGGCATTCTCTGCTTTCAGCCAAAATCCGTCTGACATCATCAACGATATCCCTTGTTCTATGTCCTCTCCTGAATCTGGCCTGAACATCTGGCGGCTCCCTGTCAACGAACTGCAGCAACTGTGGTTGGATGGTCCTCAGAAAGTGTCTATTTGCATGGAATATCAACGATAGTGTTCTAGAACATGAGCAGTCTGTTGGGTCGACTTTCCTTGGACCTCTTCCAGTCAGCCAAGCAGCCATCTTCCAAATCCATAGACACGTGAGTGCTTCCAGTGCTTCAGCAGTTTGTTGGAACATCTGGGTAGTATCCCCTCAGTTCCTGGAGTCTTGTTTTTGGCTAACGCATTCAGTGCAACTTGAACTTCTTCCTTCGGCACCATTGGTTTTTGCTTATATGCAACCTCCTGAAATGGTAGGACGTTGACAGTTCCTTTTTGATACAGTCAAGTTTTTCCATCTTCTCTTGATGCTTCCTACAGCATTCTATATTTTGCCCATAAAATCAAGATTGCAACTTGAGGAGTGAATTTTTCCTTGAGTTTTCCTGGTTATAAGTAGTTAGTCTATTACAATTAACTATGTCTACACCCAACATCAAACCCACTGCCATGGCATCCATTCAGAGTCTGAGGGAATTAGTTTATTGTGCCAACCTGGCCGATAAACACATGTGGGGTTAATTGAAGTGAGGAGAGAGAAATGGCTCGGTGAGCCTCGCCTTTCTAGTTCTCAGGTCTCTTGCTTTGTGATGATTGGACTAGGGTGCAGCTGCCTTAGCCAGTTCCCTGCTTCAGCTGGCAAGGTTCACTTCCTGCAAGACATTCCCAAGGAGAATCCACATGGACCTACCTCAATGCAACCCTGGGTGCTGGAGCAGCCTTGTGGAGACCCCTGCCAGCGCTGAGAGGCTTACACATTCATTGATTCAGCTTTCCTCCTGCAGTCGGCGTCATAGTGTGTGTTTTATGAGATGGAGGAGGATTTTGTGGATTGGTGTCGGATATATGGGTTAACACTGGACTTGTGGGCTTGAGCAGCACTGGGTTGAGGTGTTTTCTTGATGCGCACTTAACCTTTATATAAAACTCTTATACATGAGTTTCTGTGGATTTGTTTCTCTAAAGTACCCAGACTAACACAGAGTCATAGCGAACCTAACGCACAGAATGAACTGCTCCACGGCTTTCCAAGGTTGTGGAGCTCTATAGAACCAGGCTGAGATATCTTTCTCCCAGAGTGACTGGGGGGTTGATGGACTGGCCTTCTGGTTAGCAGCCCAGCGCTGACCAAGCCCACTGTATCACCAGGGCTCCTCCCTCAGCACCAGCGGGCTTTCAATTCCACTCTACTTTTCCCAGCCAGTCGCTGCTGACCCACATCAGTCTAACCAAAGCTCTGGTAAGGCGTAATTAGCCATTAAAAGTAAGGGAACTTCTGGGTGAGTTGTTTGCTCCAAATTACAGGAAAAATCAAACCTTTAAGTTAAACACAAGCTATTGAACCAATCAGTTCAGACAAGTTATGAATAAAAAAAAAAACGCAAAATGACCAGTGCTAACAATCACCCAAACCAGAAACAGGGCAAAACTCACCACTAATAAACTTCAAAGAAACATTTAACTCAAAAAGCAAGAATAACTCCCACCACTGTTGGGAGTCCTGACAATCCTGGCAGAAAGGGGCCCTTGTGGTGTCATGGTTACATATACTGAGCTGCTAACTGCAAGGTCGACAGTTTGGATGCTACAGAGGGAGAAAAGTCGGGCTTTCTATCTCAGAAACCCACAGGGGCAGTTCTACACTGTCCCACAGAGTCACTATGAGCTGGAAACGACTCAATGGCAGTGCGCTCTTGTTTTATTTTAATCCTGGGGCACACGTGTGGAGCTGGAAGATGTAGTATCTGACTTCCCTTCTCATCTTCCCTGGGGTAGGGCGCCTGGCCAAGACCTGACACTGACCTCTTTCACCAGCCCAGCCCCGGAGATATGTAGTCTTGCCCGTCTTTTTTTTTTTTTTACCCCCACTTGGCGATTCACTTCAGAAGAGCAAACACGCCTGGTATTACCTGGGAACCCTGCCCCCAGGTATGGCTTATGCCATTGAAAGTTTGTCCATCAGCTGTGCTATGTCACATCCCTCAAAGGGTCATGCTATTCAGTGATGACCCAATAATGGTAAGAGACATCAAAATAGAGACCCGAGGCCTGCTAGCCCCACCAGTGTTTGCCCTCCCTGTCCTCACTCAGGAGGGGTTTTAAAGCTAGGGGGGGACATAACGACCATGTAGCACCAAGCACCCCCAATTTTTCAGCTGTCAAAACTGAGATCCTGGCAGACAAGGGGCCTTGGGCAAAGTTCCTGCTGCATCAGGGGCAGCCACACTGACATCACGGGCACTGCTGGGTGCCATCTCAGGCTCTCGTGTAGCATGGGGCTTCAAAAAGTTGGTGGAAAAATGAAAGTGCAAGAGAACGGAATTTTTCCATTAACTTCTGAAGCCCCTCATGAAGCTCTTCCCCCTGCCAACAGCTCACAAAACCCCGCCCAGTCTGACAGGTCCCTGCCTCCCTTGCTCTCTCCTTTCATCCCCCAGTCTAAAGCAGCAGAGCTGGACTCACTAGGAAGATGCCAGAACCAAGAAGCCTCAGGCAGGACAGCCAGCTCCAAGCTAGTGCTTGTGCTTTGTCCGGTCTGCGGACAGTGGAAAGGTCTAGGAGGAATTCAGGGTAGGGCAGAGAGCAGCCCGGACACAAGTCAACCTCTAAGGAAACTGAAGCACCAAATGCAAACCCAGGTGACTTACTGGGTGTCACTAGTCCCTCATCTATAAAACAGGACTAAGCACTACTGACCCTTCATAGGGCTGCTGGTATCTTGACAAGGAGTCACCCACACCTGTGTTTGAGTGACCGAATCCACAGGGCATCCATGGAAACCTCAGCTGCTCAGGCACTGAGCTCGTCTCTGGCATGCTGGGTGCCTCGGATACCTGCAACCACTCCCTCCCATAAGATTCCTCTCCCTCACCTGTCTAGACGTCAACAAACAAAAGTCCAGTCGCCTCATCTTTCCCATCTGCCTCTCACTGACTGCTCCTGCACCATCCCCTCTAATCCTGCTCACCAAGTGGGGTGTTTCAGATACCCTGCATCTGAGCTTGCCTCCTCCAAACACCAACCACCCCCTACTCTTGGTCCATCTCTTGAGCAGTGGTCTGTTCCCTCCTGCCCTGTGTGGGTATAGTGGCCTGTCCCCAGCAAAGCCCCTGCATCCTATGGGGTGAGGGACATGACTTGACCTTGCTCAAGACAAGCAAGAACTTGCCCAAGCGAATCCCCAGGCTGAAAACTACAAGGCCTAGATGAGGCAGAGCTACAAGGTCAGTCTTTGGAGTCTAGATGCTTGAGGAAGCCACGATCCCCACTGCCACCAAGACTTCCATCCAGGAGGGTCGGTCACCTCCATCACTCATGAGGTCTTGCTGCCTTGAAACAATTATGCCACAAGTAAGACCACACACAGTCACTCCCACCCCACCCATTCCCCACCCTTCTTCACCTTCTCCCACCTTCACACCCTGTGCTCCCTGGAGCGCCCTTCCCCTCTCCTCTGTGGAAGGTTGCCTGCAGTTCTTCCCACAGGTGACCTCTAAGACCAACCAGAGAAGGCAGCCCTTGACCTTCACTGAGAGGCAACACAGCCTCACCAACCCTGAGAGGGCACGCAGCTCCAGCCATGCTGGACGTCTCCATCTGGTGAGCCTAGATGTCTCACTGCAGACAGCTCAACCTCAGCCCATGAAAATCCACTCACCTGTTACCTGTTACAGGTGCCTTGCCCAGGAATCGGACAGTCCACCCAGGTGGGTCCCCTGCCACTCAACTACGACCATCACCACACAGAAACCACCCTCCATGTCTAGCCATGCCTCCAAGAAGGCCCTGCAAGCAGGGGCAGTGCCATCTTCCCCTCCAGTGCCAGTGAGCCCTGGGGATACCGTGGTTGAAGCACTGGGCTGTTGACCACAAAATCTCTGGTGCCAACCCACCAGATACTCCTCAGGAAGATGATGAGGTCGGCAGCTTCCTTAAAGATTTACACCCTCCAAAAGCCACGGGGCCATTTCTACCCTGTCCTGTCAGGTCGGCACGGGGAGTCGGAATCAATAGGAGAGTGGGTTTGGTATCAGGCATTCAAACAGCTCCAGGAACAAAGACATGATGACCGGGATTTGCCCCCAGCTCCCAGCTGCTGGCTTCGGCCCCCCTGCCTGTATCACCCTACCCTGACCCGCTACCTCGCTTCTTATCCCTGGACCACGTGGGAGCCTGAAAAGTTCCACACTGGCCCTCCTTTGGCCTCAGTGCGCAACAGTCAGCAGTCAAAACAGGGTCCACAAGAGTAAGCCCTTCGTCTGGCTAAAAAGTGTCCCCTGGCCCGTGAGACACCCCACTCTGGTGGCCACCCTCTTGTGTTCCCATTGAAATTTCACAAACCACCAGGAGTCGAGGGGCCACCCCAGGGACCCCACTGGGCCGGCTCCATGAGACATGGAGACCGCCAGGAGTTGGGGGCCACCTCGCTGGCAGCTCACAGACTACTATGGGGCTTGACGGAGGACCCGCTGGGGGTAGGGCTGTGGGCTTCCGCGGGTGTCGGAACCTCAAGCTGGAGGGGCGCTGCCCTCGGGTGGGCGTGGAGGCCCAGGGCCCGCCGCTTGGGAGTGGGCGAGTCTAGAGCGCCAGGGCCCCGGGCTGCGGAGGTGGTCTCTGGGGTTTTGAGGGCGCGGGGGGGGGGGGGGAGACTGAAGGGCCTCAGGGGCCTGGGGCCCTAAGGGAATCTTGAGAATATTGGGGCCCTAAGGTGGCTGAGTCCTCGGGGGTCTCAGAGTCCTGAGGAAATGCTGAAGGATTGGGGCGGCTGTACGTGGCTCCTGCGCACACCTCCGCCCAGAAGCGGCCCGGAGGGTCGGTCTCGGACGTCAGGGGTCCTGAAGGGAGTATCCGGAGGGGTCGGAGGCCAGGCGGGTATCGGGAGCCTTGAGGTGCCCAGCTGTTGCTGGGGGACAGGGGTCCCGGGGGGTCTCTGGGGCCCAAGGACAGGCCTCCCCGAAGCCGCGCTCACCTGCAGCGCCACCAAGTCGCTGGTCCGAGAAGGCGCTCCAGCCGCCTCTGCCGCCTCCGCCGCCTCCGCCGCGGACGTCTCAGCTCTAGCAGCCGGCGGGGAAGAGCTGCGCGCGCACCCGAGCGGCCGGACGCCGCCTGCTGCGCTGCCCACGCTCGGCCTTCCCCCGCACGCCCGCGCCCGCAGCGCCAAGGTTCCGCCCCAAACCAACCGCCCGCGGCGGCCTGGGGGAGGGCGGGGTCAGCCTCGCGCCCCGCCCCGCCCGCTGCCCGAGCCCCGCCCCCTCAGCTAGGCGGCGCAGGCGCAGTGGAACGCACCGGCCAGCCCCGCGCTTCGAGCCCGCGCGCCAGCCCTTGGGGCGCCAGTTTCTGCCTCTGCCCCTCGGTCTTCCCGTCTGCGAAGAGGGGCGGCGAGCGCACTGGGCCCAGGAGGCAACGTTTCGCAGCCGCATCTGCAGCACGCGCTATGAACCGCTTCGCTCTTCAAACTGTGGGTTCCCGGTCCCCGGGTCCACCCTGCTAGCCGAAGCCAAGTCCCCTGCTGTCCCCACTTACAGGGTAGAGATTCCGAGACTGTTGACTTGGGGGGAAGCAACCTGCCTGTCTTTTTGCCCAAGAACGACTGCTAGGTTAGCAGCCCAACGCCTAACGCCTGACTCCAACCAGTCCCCTCGGTTACCTCCAACCTCGTATCTCCCTGTGCTGAGTACTCCCTGCTATCCGAAATCACGCGTACCTGTCCTTTTGTCCTTCTAGGGGCTGCAGGTGACAGGTGGCGCCTAGCGGGGCACGCGATCAGGGCTCGCACACTGTACCTGACCCTGACTCTGACCCTAACGGACTTTACTACTGCTTTTCCTTCATCAAGTAACCGCTTCGCTTCGGAAGACAAGCTAGAGGCCTGGGACATGCTGAACTGACATCACTTCACATCAAAAGACTTCATCAAGAGAGTGAAGTGAGAGCACACAGATTGGGCGAAAATGTTTACTAACGACTCATTGGACAAAGAGCTGATTACCAAAATATACAGAACGCTCAATAAGAAAATAACAAGAGACCCAGTTAAGAAATGGGGGAAAAACACGAACAGTTCATCAAAAATGAAGTACAAATGGCTAGCAAACACATGAAAAAGTGCTCACAGTCACTAGCTATCCGGGAGATGCAAATTAAAAGGACCATCAGAGACCTCTTTACACCCCCAATGCTAGCCCCACTCAAAAAAAACAAAGCAACAAAGGCTGGAGAGGATGTGGAGAGACTGGGACTCATACATTGTTGGTGGACTTGTAAAAACCATACAATGATACTTAAAAGCAACTGGGAATTTAAGGCCCATATGATCTTCACTATTAGGCATATACCCCAAAGAGACACCACAAGAGTAGATGTATGCTCTCCCATGTTGTGGTAGTTACACTGTCTGGTGTCAATTTGAGGATTAAGAGTGTAGGGGTGGAGTCTAGCCTGTCAAGCAGGATATAACCAATGAGTGGGCATGGCCTTCTGAGGATTCTGGGAACTCCTGTATTTCCTCTTTGGAGGTGGGAGATACTCTCTCTCAGGTCCCTCCCTGGGAGACATCCCTGTGGAGAAGACACATAGAGAGCAGATGATGGAACCAGACCTCTGGAGCCAGGGAAGCTGAGTGGAAACCCCTGCCAGCACTGAGATACATTCAGTGCCACTGGATCCTCAAGCCTTCCCACTCACTGGCCTGTGATCTTCCTGCACTCGGTGTCATTGCATGTGTTTCGTGAGTCTGAAGAGGAATTTATAGATTGGTATCAGACGTATGGGCTAATATCGGATTTGTGGACTTGATCTGGACTGGGCTCGGATGTTTTCTCAGTATTCAATTGCTCTTTTATATAAAGCTCTTTCTTACACACATGGGAGTGTCTAGGAATTTGTTTCTCTAGTCTACCCAGACTAACATACATGTTCATAACATAGCACAGTTCACAATAGCTAGAAACTGGAATCAGCCCAAATGCCCAACAGTGGATGAAGGGTAAAGAAACTGGTACATACACAAACTGGAATAGTATGCACCCCTGAAAAACAGTGAGAAAAGCATGAAAAGACCTGGAAATCATTATGATGACTGAAGTAAGTGAATCACAAAAGGACACATTTTGTATGAGTCCCCTACTATAAGGAGAAACACCAATTAAACAAATCTTAGGGACCAATTCCTGAACAAAAAGGGAGAAGTTTACCAATGAGCCATGAACCATATATGACCTCCCTTATGCACACTCCGGAAGAGCCAACTTGAAGGAGGAGACCTCACATTGTCTGGGGTCACTCCTTCGAGAGCGGGAAGATGGGAGAAGACCATCCACTCGATGTAATACAACACCGAGACAAAGGTGCAACAAACAGTGGAAAATGAAGTGAAGACCAGGGGAGGGAGCATCTGCAATTTAGAAGAGGCACTGCTATTTCTGTTTCTGGTTATGGTGCGTGATTGAGGAGAACTAACCTCACTTTAGTGGGTAGGGATGCCAGCCCCTAACACATCATCACAGGCTCGGTGGGTGCAGTTGTACAGCGATAATAAGTAAAGATTATAGTACAGTCACAGCATGAGAGATAGAAAGAATGGAGTCAGACACATTTCATAGTAGCGTGCTCACCTCAGCCTCACTTGGTGGTCCACGTGGAGAGAGAGAGACCAAGGGCAGGAGAGAGGGGGAGGGGAAGGAGGACAGGGGAAAGGGAACGGGATTGAGGACGGGGAGAGAAAGGGGGAGCCGAGAGAGCTCTTTATTGCTAACCAAGACTTGTGTATCTTTTTTTTGGGGGGGGACGTGCAAGCCCCCTAATTACAGGTAAAGACATACGTCACAGGAAGGGGTTGTGCTATAGGTAATATAAGGGGCGTGATCTAGAGGTGTCCACGCAATAGGAAGGGGAGGTATTGGGGGTACACATGTGACAAGATGGGCGGATCTTAGATTCAGGGAGGCAGCTTAATTTTTTGATATTACTGAGCCAGTTTGACCTGTACTCTGGCTCACTATAGAAACCATTATCAGTAGGGTGTAAACCCCACCTACAGGAACCAAATGGATCACCACTGCAAGCCTTTAGGGAGAAGTAGTCCATTGTCCTTAACCTCAGGGAGTGGGGCCCTCTTGTGGTGGGCCCAGACAGTTGTCTGGCGACTGACTGCCATCAGGGAGGATGTCTCTAAGCATCTGACCTCCCATCATATGCTGGCAAATAGTCTCTAATGTTTGGCATGTCTCTGGGGGAGACAAAGCTGGAGAAAAGTCTCTATAATCCCACAGGGAACCGATGGAGACAATGGGCCAGATATTTATGTTCTTGGGTAGATTCTATACATATATTTCTACCCAACCCTCAGTGAACCACACCATGGACTAAGCACCATGATGAAGTAGGATGCTGACTTGCAGGCAGCATGGCATAACGCAGGGGCTACACCAGAAGGACTTAACATACAGGTCGGGCTGAATGAGCTGAGCCCTGTTTAGAAGATGCCTGCACCCTTGGACTGAGGACTGGGGTACTCAGCTGGGAGAGGAAGCAGAGAGTGGCCTCCCAGGGCTGTGGAAGTGGTGGTCATTGGACCTTATGGGGAACCCCCGACTTGCTGGGTGACCAATTGAAAGAGACCCAGAAACACCATATATTTAGTACCTTGATGCCCCCCTTGTAGTGATATGACAGGTTTTGATCTGTTGGGCAGAGATCTGGCCCTTGGAAGAATTGATCCAGGAAGTTTCTCCCTAGCACCAATCCCTGTGCTTAGGGTAAACAGAACTCAGTTGAATGAGAGATCGAACTATGGAGGGTGAGATAGTTAAAGTTTATTGTGCGAACTTGGCTGATAAACACATGTGGGGTTAATTGAAGGGCGGTGAGATAAATGGCTGGGTGAGCCTCGCCTTTCTAGTTCTAGGCTAGGGTCTCTTGGTTTCTGATGGTCGGACGAGGGTGCAGCTGCCTTAGCCAGTTCCCTGCTTCAGCCGGCAAGGCTCACTTCCTGCAAGACATTCCTGAGGAGAAGCCACATGGACCTACCCCGATGCAGCCCTGCGTGCTGGAGCAGCCACGTGGAGACCCCTGCCAGCGCTGAGATGCTTACACACTCACTAATTCGGCTTTTCTCCTGAGTCAACGTCATTGCATGTGTTTTGAGGAGGACTTTGTGGATTGGTGTCGGACATATGGGCTAATGTTGGACTTATGGGCTTGGGCAGCACTGGGGTGAGATTCTTTCTAAGTGTACACTTACCCTTTATATAAAACTTTCTCTCATATGTAAGAGTGTCTGTGGATTTGTTTCCCTAGTTTACCCAGAGGAACACAGAGGGCAACAACTCATGGGTTGCAGCTCATTATGAACTGGACTTCAATAGAGTCCTCATACTGACAATAGCTTGAGGGTTGAGTCACTGGAAAAATTCATGATGTTATCAGTGCAATTGCCTTACCCTGGGGGGAGGATTGGCAATGTTTTATTTTTTGTTTCTCTGGGGTTTTGTTTACCTGCCGTTTGTTTTCTATTTGGTTGATTGCTGACTGGTTTGTTGTTGTTGTTGGGATAGTTGGTCTTATGGGATTTTGATTTTGTCATAATACAACTGCCAAAGTAAACCTGAGTCGTGCATACCCCATGGACAAGCAGATGGATTCTGGGCCCCCACTTAATGATAGCTCCAATCCAAGAACAGTTAGTTCTGATAATATGACCCTGCTCTATACTCACCTTCATGAAATGATCGATGGAAATAAGGGTGCTGCAGCAGAGTGTGGTGAAGAGAGCAGAGGGTGCCCGGCTATCAATTAGAATTGTGTCTTGAGTCTTAAAGGCTTGTATGTAAACAGTCATCTAAGTGTGCAGCCAACTAAGTCCACATGGGAGAAGCACAGCAGCTTGTGGGATCCAAAGATGACAATAACAAAACTCAAGAATGATGAAGGGAAAAGTATCAGAGGTTCAGTTGTGAGCACCCAATTTGTAGAAGGCTGTGGAGAGGAGAGTGGGGACCCAAAACCCATCTGCAGAGTATCTAGTCAGATGAAGCCTCTGGCAGATCCCCTCGCGGCACAGGCAAGGGGCTCAAACAGCTCTACTATCAGATGGAGATCATTGTGACCTTGACTGTTCTGGATCAAGTTTGATACTTGATCCAGCTGACCTTTGAAATTTGATCAAAGTTGACCTCTCTCTTGACCCAACCTGAATTTGTTCTAGGGTCGAGTGTTTCTTACCATGGTCCAGGACCAAAACTTCTCCCCTGGCTTTTAAAATATTGATGGTGGTCTTTTCTTTCTTACACATTATTTGCATATTTATCTTTATATTATTATTTGTGTAACCTTATCACTTTATCTTTTTCTTTTCAATGTTTCTGTTGGGTTTCCCTGTTTGTGAAGCACAAAAGTAGATGCCCAGAGATAATGACTGATGCGAAGGTTTATAGGGGATGTAAGGCTGTGGCATGGGAGATGGGGAGGGTGAGGGATTTGAGGAGAAAACAATGAATGCGGGAGGGGGAGGAAGCACTAGAACTGATTGTGATGATGTATATATGTCAGGGTACCCGCCCTCACATATTATCCCGGGTCCAGTAGGCACAATTGTACAGCAATCATAAGTAAAGATTCTAGGACAGTCATAGAGAGCATGAGAGATAGAAGAGAGATTGAAATAATAGAGTCAGACACATTTCATGGTAGCATGCTCACCTCAGTCTCACTTGGTGATCCACGTGGAGAAAGAGAGATCTTTATTGCTAACCAAGGCTTTTATATTCTCTGGGGACGTGCAAGCCCCCTAATTACAGGTAAAGACATACGTCACAGGAAAGGGTTATACTATAAGTAATACAGGAATGGGAGAGTGATAATCTAGGGGTATACATGCAATAGGAAGAGGAGGGATTGGGTGTATACATGTGACAAGATGGGAGGATCCTAGATTCAGGGAGGCAGCCTAACTTTGGATGTCACTGAGCCGGTTTGACCTGTTCTGTGACTCACTATAGGAACCATTATCAGGAACCAGGCTAATGGCTGCAAGCCTTTAGGGAGAAGTAGCCCATTGTCCTTTAACAGCAGGTGGGGGCTACCTGTGGTGGGTCCAGACAGTAGTCTGGCAACTGACTGCCTTCAGGGAGGATGCCTTCAAGCCTCTAGTGATATGAATATATGATATATGAATATATGATATATGAATACCATAGCACAAAAAGAAAGAAGGCAAACTTGACCCGTGGTTAGCACAGGTGAGGGGAAAGAGTGGTTGTGTAGGGGCATTGAGCTCATGTCAATGGTGGTAGAATAATTTGGAGAAACAAACCAAGAGAGTAGCAATAGTGGCCGTGCAGCACTGAGAGTGTGATCAATGACGCCGATGTAAGATGTGGAGCCGGAGAATGTTCTGTTGTGTGTATCTGTGCCGCAATTAGAAAGACAATAATTGCCTGACTAACAATGGGTACGCAGAAGAAGGAAATGTTCCAGGATTGAATACAATGACAACTGCATAGTTCTTCTTGATAGGATTGAATTGTTGAACTGTATGATGTGCGTAAAACGCTAACAAAACTGTCCAACAGTTTTTATAAAAAAGGATTACAGCCAATAAAACCCAGTGAAACTTTAAAAAGAAAAAGGAAAGAAAGAAATTGCTTCCCAGGAAGCCGAGACTAGGACCAGCTTGGGTTCTATTCAAGCAACCATGTGGTGCCCTGGGGCCTCTCACCTGCCTGTGCCCAAGGATCTGCACCTGTAAGGGGGGGGGGGTGACACCAGAGCCTGCCTCGCAGACTTGCTGAGAGAGAGGACACACGGACAAACTCCTCAGTGAGCCACCTGACACAGATGAGGGTTTGTCTGGGCTGGGAAAGTGTCCCCTCCGGTCCCCTGGTGGCTGAATGACTCTGGTGAGCCCCCAGTCTTCTCTCTGCCCTGGAATGGCATTTCTCCCTTGAGCAAGAGCCTATGGCTCAAAGTCACTTCCTCTTCCCTGTTTTCTCCCCCTGGCCATACTTCCTCTTTCCATGCATGCTCTTCTGTCATCCTTTAAAGCTGATGGTCCCTCCCAGCCCACCAAGGAAGCTTCACATTGTTTAGAAGACTGCTCTTGGGCATTTCAGTAACCTGTCAATTGGGAGGGGGCGCATAGAGCCCTGGGATTTGGGGGCACAGGAAGTCCCTGGGTTTCCTCTGCAGAGCCAGGCAGCCATTCATTGGTTGGTTCACTGAGTTCTCAGCACTGCCCTGTGGGGAAGGCACCATCAGTACCCCAACTTATCAGAGGGGCAAGTGGGGGACCCTGGAAGTTATTCAGACAGTCTTCAGCCCATGTGTGGAACCCCATTCCCCAGACTCGAGATGGAAATGCAATGCAATTGGTTCTTGAGCTGCTGGCCCTGCAGCTGGGCCCATGGCTGAAATCGCTTCAACCCCTGCTCCCAAGCAGCTCTCAGACTGGAGTTGGACTCCTCCAAGGGGAGCAGGCGGCCATCAGAAACCAGCCCAGGATGTGGAGGATGGGTGGGGTGGGGGGGCAGGTAGGACGTCCTCTAAAGCTAGGTAAATCTGCACAAGACCTCTTTAAAGTATTTGAAAAGCAAGGAGGTTCCCTTGAGGACTGAAAGGGCACCTGACCCAAGCCATGGCATTTTCAGTTGCCTCACAGGCTCGTGAACGTTGGACATTGACTAGGGAAGGCTAAAGAAGCATTGAAGCAGGTGAATGCCGGCGCTGGCGAAGACCATGGAGAGGACCACGGGCTGCCAGAAGAGCAACGGGATCCCTCTCTAGCAGTTCAGCCAGAATGTTCTTTAAAGGCGAAGACTGTAACACATGGGATCACCGGGAATGAGAAATGGATACCGTGGCAACTTACAAGTATGAGTGAGAGTCCATGCTGAACACTTGACATACATAACGTATTTGCCCCTGTGCAGTAAGTAAGACACTGGTCTTTCAAGGACAGACCACCAGACTCAGAGGGCAGACAACCTTGGTCTGCTTGAGACTGGAGCCCAGGGCGCCTGGCCCCAAGTGGCCTCCAGCATGCTGACACTCTGATCTCAGACTTCCGGCCCCCAGACAGAAGTCTTATTACCCAGTGCGTCATCCTGTGCACAGCCTGCCCCTGCCCCTCGGGCTCCCTCCTAGGGTATGGTGTCTACCCAAGAGAAACAGGAGCATACGTCCACAAAGACGTTCCTAACGGCATTCTCTGTGACACCCCAAACCTGGAAACAGCCCCACGTCAAACGATCATCAACTGCGAATGCTGGAACCACACACCACGGCATCCCCAGACAGGGACTACTACTCTGAAATCAACGGGCACGAAAGACGGATGCACGGAAGGACATTCAGCCAAATGAAAGAAACCGCACGAGGAATTAACCTGTGGGTGGTTCCCATAAGACCCAAAGCAAACCCGTGGACATCGAGTCCCTTCTGACTCGGGGTGGCCTTTGAGGACAGCCTAGAACCGCTCCATACGGTTTCCAAGGCTGTAAACCTCGACAGGAGAAGGCGGCCTCATCTTTCTCCTACAGAACGGCTGGTGGAGTCGATCTGCTGACCTCTCGGGTTGCAGCCCAAGGGGGCATCAGTGCACAGGGAGGAACTACAGAGAGGCAGGAAGACATTCCCGAGGGGCCAGAGGAAACTTTTCAGAAAGAGAAGCGTGCTTTCATCATGGTGTTGGTTACACTGGGAGAGAATATTTTATCAAGGTACAAAAGAGGCCCCAATTTCAGATCTAAAGAGAAGATTTATTCAGTCATTAAAAAAATCATTTTATTGGGGGCTCATACAACTCTATCACAGTCCATACATGCATCCATTGTGTCAAGCACCTTTGTACCTGGGTTGCCATCATTCTCAGGGATGCTTTCTTTTAAAAATTATTTTAAAAATCATTTTATTGGGGGCTCTTACTGCTCATAACAATCCATACATCCATTTTTGGGGGGTTTTAAAATCATTTTATTAGGGGCCCACACAACCCCTATCCCAATCCATACATACATCAATTGTGTAAAGCACATTTGTACATTCATTGCCCTCATCAGTCCCAAAACATCTGCATTCCACTTAAGCCCCTGGCATCAGCTCCTCATTTTTCCTCCCTCCCTCCCTACACACCTTCCCTCATGAACACTTGATAATTTATAAATTATTATTTTGTCATATCTTACACTGTCCAACGTCTCCCTTCACCCACTTTTCTGTTGTCTGTCCCCCAGGGAGGAGGTTATATGTAGATCCGTGTAATTGGTTCCCCCTTCCCACCCTCACTCCACCCTCCCCATATCACCACTCTCACCACTGGTCCTGAAGGGATCATCCGCTCTGGATTCCCTGTGTTTCCAGTTCCTATCTCTACCAGTGTACATCCTCTGGTCTAGGCAGATTTGTAAGATAGAATTAGGATCATGATAGTGGGGGAGGAAGCATTTAGGACTAGAGGAAAGTTGTATGTTTCATTGTTGCTACACTGCACCCTGACTGGCTCGTCTGCTCCCTGCAACCCTTCCATAAGGGGATGTCCTATTGCCTACAGATGGGCTTTGGGTCTCTACTCCATACTCCCCGTTATTCACATTGATATGATTTTTTGTTCTTTGATGCCTGATACCTGATCCTTTCCACACCTGGTGATCGCATAGACTAGTGTGCTTCGTCCATGTGGGCTTTGTTGCCTCTAAGCTAGATGGCCGCTTATTTACCTTCAAGCCTGTAAGACCCCAGACGCTGTATCTTTTTTTTTTGGTCAGGAAACTTTATTTTAACAGTCTAGAGCAGTAATGCTTCAGACGTTACTTAAGTGTCCCAGACAGGATTAACAAAATCAAGACGCTGTATCTTTTGATAGCCAGGCACCATCAGCTTTCTTCACCACATTTGCTTATGCACCCGCTTTGTCTTCAGTGATTGTGTCAGGAAGGGGAGCATCATGGAATGCCAGTTTAATAGAACAAAGTATTCTTGCATTGAGGGAGTACTTGAGTGGAGGCCCAATGTCCATCTGTTACCTTAATACTAAACCTGTAAATATATGTGTGTAGATCTATTTCCACATCCTCATATATAAATATATTTACATATCTGCATGCCTTTATTTAGACCTCTATATATGCTCTTTGCCTCCTTGCTCTTTCCTTTTTTTATTTTTAGGGGCTCATACAACTCTTATCACAGTCCATACATACATCAATTGTGTAAAGCACATTTGTACATTCATTGCCCTCATCATTCTCAAAACATTTGCTCTCCACTTAAGCCCCTGGCATCAGGTCCTCATTTTCCCCCTCCCTCATGAACCCTCGATAATTTATAGATTATTATCTTGTCATATCTTGCTCTGTCCGAAGTCTCCTTTCACCCACTTTTCTATTGTCCATCCCCCAGGGAGGAGGTCACATGCAGATCCTTGTAATCGGTTCCCCCTTTCCAACCCACCCTCCCTCTACCCTCCCAATATTGCCAGCTCTTTCCTCTATTTCCTTTTACTTTCCTCTTGTCCCACTATTGTTTTTCAGCCTTCATTTGGGTTTCAGTAATTCCTTTCGGTTACATTACCCTTGGTCATGCCCTACCAGGCCTCCTACACCCTCCTCACCACCGATTTGGATCACTTGTTCTCTTGTCCCTGGGTTTGTTAGCACCACTTCCTTTATTACGTCTTAAACAGAAAAGATAAGACAAAGATAGCTGTTCTGATGACCGAGACCAAATGTGCCGCTGTGAGTTTGATTGTGTTTGGTTAGTGAGCACCCACCATGCAAGGGCCCCTCGGGGCAGTATCCCAGGGTCTGGAGCGATCCCGAGAGCCACAAAAGACATGGGAGGGCAAAGGGAAACGCACAGAAAAACATGATTGGTGGCAGATCGATGCATCACAGTACCAGGTGAAGCTACAGAAGCAGGGGCCGGAGCCAGATTGAGACGGGTACACTATGTGAGAGAAAGGAGCTTATGAGATGGGTCTGGGGTCTCAGACTGAGGCAGTCGGGATCTGACTCATGACCATGAGACCCTAGCACCCCCAAACCCAAACTCACTGCTGTCAAGACGATTCTGACTCATAGTGCCCCCGTGGGATGGTAGAACTGCCCCTGTGGAAGTAGAAAGCCTCCTCTTTCTCCGCAGAAGCAGCTGGTGATTTTGAACCCCTGATCTTTCAGTCAGCAGTCCAAGTAACTACAACACCACCAGGGGTCAGATAGCACTCCAAATTCCATTCAAGCCACACCCAGGCAAAATCCCTAAAGGCTACCTGGCTTCTCCCAGGACCTGCTTCTCCCAGTCATCTGCAATGCAACTACACTCTGCCTGACAGCAAAACGATTGCCCCTACTGGTTCCTGGTCCGAAGGGACTCCACAGAGACTGGATTTCTGTGAAGACTCATAAGCGTATTCTGGGCTTCCGGCGTGAGCCAGAGCCTTTTGCAAACTCAGTGCTCAGAAATGAAAACGTTAGTACAGTGCACATAGGTGGAAGCTCATCAGCATACACTTCTCTTTTAAAGCAATTGTGATTTGGATGAAAGCCGAGCGAGCAACTTGTTTTTGTTGTTTAAGAGTACATTGATGTTTCTATCCATAATCCATACATACACATTTTGTTCGGCGACACGTTCTCCCTGTGCTTGCCTTCTGTCCTGGACCTCCCTGCTCGGAGCCTTGCTCCAGAGCAGACGCCCATGGTTATCATCCCTCTGGAGAGCGGTCCTAAAGAGCGCCCACTTACCTCCTGGGTGGCCTGTTCTGTAGGTTACAGCAGTACATTGACATGGGAGCTGCCAGAAATTCAAGGCATAGGATATCATTGTTGATGTCAGATGAATTTCTGCTCACATATTTTTCGGCTATGCTATTCTGCTAATGGGATAGCAGAAAAATATTCGCTTGTGTTTGATTGACTATGTAGGGGAATTCCACTGTGGATCATATTGAGAAGGGCAGCAATTCTAGAACATGCCATTGCGCTCATGCGGAACCTGGACGTGGACCAAGAAGCAAGGGGATGGATGGTGTATGGCTTCAAATCAGCAGTGGTGTGCCTTGGGTTCTCTCTTCTCACCATTACTCAGGCAGTATGCTGAGCACCTAATCTAGGAAGCTGAACTGCATGGGAGGAATGTGGCCTGAGGAGGAAACGGCATCACAACGGAGGAAGGTTCATTAACAGACTGTAGTACCAGGAGGACTCAACCTTGCTTGCTGATATCACAGAGCACCTGCAGTACTTGCTGACGAGAGCCAAAGGCTTTGCAGGAGAAAAATGAGGCTATAGGTCCCAGTAAAGATTCACAGCCGTGGAAACCCGATCTAGGATCGATGTGAATCAGAATGAATTCGGCGGTAGTGGGTTTGGTTGGGTCAGGGCCACAGAGGCTGAGGTTTGTGGGTTCCATTGCCCTTTGGATGAATTGTTGCCTTACGTCTTGGCTTGTCTTCGCTCTTCTTCGCTCCAGATGGGGAGAAACTGATAGTGACATCTCAGAAGCCACTCACACGCTTTTAAGACCCCAGTCATTCCGCACGAAGGTGAGAGAGAGAATGTCGTCTTTGTGTCCCCGAAGATCGTGACCCTGCGTCTCCAGGACCAGTGCCTCGTTTCTCAAGGTTTCTGGTTATGGCTAAGGCGTGTTCTTAACTTTGTTCCCTATGGGGCTACACTGCACCTATATTCACCTATAAATACATATGCAGAAATATCCTCTGTCAAACTAGGTACTCATGAGTGTAATCTCGTGTGCCCACCCCTGTTCAGCTTGCATGTCTACCCATGTATCCAATCATATAGTTGCTATTAATGTCATTGCAGGGCAAATATACACGTGGAATTGTTGTGGTTAACTGCCTTCAAGTCTGCAGCAAAAACATGGAGCCCTGGTGGCCCTGTGGGTGAAGTGTTAAGCTGCTAACCACAAGGTCAGTGGTTCAAACCCATCAGCCGCTCCAAAGGAAGAAGATGAGGCTTGTCTGTTCCTTTAAAGGCTTATAGTCTTGAATATAAAGCTGATGAGCTGCGATGAAAATCTTCACTGCATTCCTGGTAGAGAGTTTTTCTTTTTACCCAAAACAAAAAATCTGCAGTCTCAGAAACCCCATGGAGCAGTTCTATGGGTCAGAATCAACTTTCATGGCAGTGAATTTGTCTTTTGTTTTTTAGTGGTGAAACAATTAAGCACCTGGCTGCTAACTGAAAGGTGGGTGGTGCCACCCGCCCAGACAGTCTACAAGAGATAGACCTGATGCTCTGTTCCCATAAAGATTACCAGAACCCACTGCAGTGGAGCCAAGACCCCACAGGACACATTAACACTGTCGGGGAGACAGAGGGCTGCTAACTACAAAGTCGATAGTTCAAACCCACCAGTGGCCGTATGGAAGAAAGATGAAGTTATCTGCTCCCATAAAGAAACCCTACAGAGGGTCCCTCGGAGTCAGAATCACTCGGTGGCAGTGAGTGTGGGTTCTCATCTTCATGCAAGCAGACTGCCACGTCTTTCTCCTGCGGAGTGCCTGAAGATGTCAATCCCTCAACCCATTGATTGGCAGACGAGCACTTTAGCCACTGCACCACCAGGGCTCCCTCCTCAGAAAGATTCTAAGCTGGAAAAAGCAAACATTCAGCTGTACCGTCAACTCAAAGCTGTCATGGCCTGGAGCGGTCTCCCAGGCTGTACATCCTTAAAAAAAATAATTTCATTGGCATAGAACTCACTTCCCATACACGTCCATAGTTCAGTCCTATTTAAAAGTGATGCACAATCATCACTACAATCCACTCTAGAACAGTTTCTTTCTTCTTGTCCTCGTTATTAGCTCCCCATTCCCCTCCATGAATTTAGTAACTATTACTATAGGTTTATCTATCCTGGATTTCATATACTGCAAAAAATACCCCAAAATTAGAAAAGCAAGAATTAAATTTAAATAAAGGACCAACAATAATAGCAAAATAAACCAGAGGAGAAAGCCTCGATTGAGGAGGGAAACGAAACCAGGAAATACTAAAGACTAGAACAAATCTAAGGGAGCTGGAATGATCAGATATTACATTGTACCCTGATCACATCTGCCATGTGGAGCTCGGACTACACTCTGACTGACATTCACACACCCCTGACTATGGTCAGAGGGGATTCACCAGAGACTTCCTCCACCTGGGGACCCTGAAAGTGGATTCTGGACTCGCGCTGTCATCCACAGCTTCTGCAAATCGAGGCGGATCCCATTCTCTCCTTTGGATTTGGATTTCACTCTTTATCATCCTTGGACCACACATCAAGCTGTACATCTCCATGGAAGCACATAGTCTCATCTTTCTTCCATGAGACAGCCAGTGGGTTCAAACCATCAACCTTTTGATTAGCAACTCAACACTTAGTCCACTGGCCCACCACAGCCTAGGGAATGCTATGGGCAGTTCTTCATTCAGGGCACCCAACAGCAGAAAGAATAGTGTGGCAGTTCTGACTTCTCTACCAGTGGGTCTAATCCCATGTGGGAATGGAATCTTTGTTAATAAACATTACCAGTATAAAGTATGTCCTAACCTAGTCTCTTCTGAGTGAGAATGTATTAGAGCTTAAATTCTGAGCACTAGGTTTGCTGATACAATTGGTAGAATACCCATTGAAATGTTTCAGCAAGCTGAAGAAGCGCTGGATGCACTCACTCATCTCTGCTAGGAGATTTGGAAGTCAGCTACTTAGCCAACTGACTGGAAGAGATTCATTTGTGGTCATTCCAAAGAAAGAATCCTCAAGCAATAGAATGATGTCATTAATATGGCATACAAATAATTTTGCTGAAGATCATCCAACAACGGTTACAGCAGTACATTGACAGAGAGCTGCCAGAAGTCCAGGTTGGATTCAGAAGAGGGACATGGAACAAGGGATATCATTGCTGATGTCAGATGGATCTTGGCACAAAGCAGAGACTACCAGAAAGATGTGTACTTGTGTTTTGTTGATTATGCAAAGGCATTCAACTGTGTGGACCATAATAAACTGTGGATGACCTTGAGAAGAATGGGAATTCCAAAATACTTCATTGTGCTCATGTGGAACTTGCACCTGGATCAGGAAGCAGTTGTGTGAACAGAACAAGGAAATACTTCTTGGTTTAAAATGAAGAAAGTTGGTCAGGGTTGTATCCTCTCACCATACTTGTTCAACCTGTCTGCTAAGCAAATCGTCAGAGAATCTGAAGAAGAATGTGGCTCATTAACAACCTGAGATATGCAGATGACACAGCCTTGCTTGCCTACAGTAAGGAGAACCTGAAGCCCTTGCTGATAAAGATCGAGGGCTGTAGCCTTCAGTATGGATTATTACAACTCACTGTAAGGAAGACCAAAATCCTCACAACTGGACCAGTAGGTAACATAACGAAAATGGAGAAAAGTTTGAAGTTGTCAAGTATTTTGACTTGCTTGGATCCACAATCAGTGCTCATGGAAGCAGCAGTCAAGAGATCAAAAGACATTGCATTAAGTAAATCTGCTGCACAAGACCTCTTTCAAGGATTGAAGAGCAAGGATCTTACTTTGAGGACTAAGGTGCTCCTGACCCAAGCCAGGGTGTTCTCCATTGCATCTTATGCATGTGAGAGTGGGACACTGAAGAAGGAAGATTGGAGAAGATTCCATGCACTTGAATTGTGTGCTGGGGAGGAATATTGGTAGCACGAGGGGCTGCTCAGAGGAAAGACCAATCTATGTTGGAAAAAGTATGACCAGAGCTGTTCTTAGAGGGAAAGATGGCAAGGTATTTTTTGTCTTACGTTTGGCCATGTTGTCAGGAGCGACCAGTCCCGGAGAAGGACATCCTGTTTGGTCAAGTGGATGGGCGGTGACAGAGAGGAAGGCCTTTGAAGAGATCGGTTGACAGGGCGATCAATGATCTCAGGCACAGGAGCAATTGTGACAATGGCACAAGACGGGGCAGTGTTTCATTCTGTTGTGCGTAGGGTCGGACCAACTCAATGGCACTTAACAGCAGCGGGGTTGCTGAGGTGGCAATAGGTGGTTGTCATTATGTGCAGTGGGATCCTTTCCAACCCAGGGCGACCCGATGCACAACAGAACGAAACACCGCCTGATGCTGCGGCATCCTCACAATTGTCTTTACGGTTGAGTGCATCGTTGCAGCCACTGGGTCAGTGCATCTTGTGCAGGGCCTTCGTCTCTTTTGCTGTCCCTCCACGTTACCAAGCATGACGTCCTTCTCCAGGGCCTGGTCTCTCCTGACATCAAGCCCAAAGTGTGTGAGAGGAAGTCTTGCCAGCCTTGCTTCTCAGGAGCGTTCTCACTACTTCTTCAAGGACTCATCTGTTCTTTGGGCAGCTCACGGACTTTCAAGGTTAATGTTCTTCACTAGCATCGTACTTCCTCTCGGTCTTCCTCATTCAATGTCTAATTTTCACATGCCTATGAGGCAGTTGAAGCACCTTAGTCCTCAAAGAGACATCCGTGCTTTTCAACACATACCATCGTGGTAAAGAAAAGATTGAAGTTGCAGAAGGTTACATGTATTGTGAAAGCCCTCGATCCATTTGGAGTCTTCTTGTAGACTTGTAGACTCAGCCGCCTTTGCCCTCAGGCAGAGCCCAGTTGGAGAGTGGAAAGCCACCCCTCACCCAGACAATGGCAGGGGTGGGCTTGGGGGTGTGCTCAGCCCAGCCCACAGGGACTTGCTTGGGTGTACCCTTGATGGAATTTGGGGATCTGGGTCCACATGACCATGAGTAATACCATGACTGCCTTGGTCAGAGGGCCCAGAACCAATCTTGTAAGCTTTCCTATTTAGAATGGTGTAGATGCCCCAACTGTGGCCTCTCCCTCTTGTGACTGTGACGTATCGATGGCGTTATGACAGGGCCCCTCCTGACACCATTCTGGCCCCAGGCGGGTGGTCTCCCTCATCTGGATGATGTCTTTGTCTTGTCCGATGTTGTTAGGTCCCAATGAGTCCATTCAACTCACAGCGACCCACAGCAAAGCAAAGCACAGCCGGTCCTGCAGCATCCTCACAATCGTCCATGTGTTTGAGCCCATTGCTGCAGCCACTGTGGTAATCCATCTGCCCGACTCCCTGAGAACCAGTCGGCCTGCCGGCCAGAGCTGACAGACTCCATCCTGGGCCATAAACCTTGCTGCTGCAGCACACACACCCCTCTCCCCGCTGTCCCTTTAAAAACCCCAGGCACCCCCCACCCCACCTCCTGGCCCCCTGCAAAGCCCGAGATTCCCCTGGGCTGCTTGCTAGACCCTGGGGCTCCACCTGGGAGCTCCCTTTCTCTCTCTCCTTGCTAGCTGTCTCCAACTTCACTTATTTCCTCCTGACCTTGTTCTCGCCCTGTGCCTCAGTTTACCTCTCACTGTCTTATTGAGAGTCTTTGTCCTTTTCGCTGCCCCTCCGCTCTACCAAGCATGATGTCCTTTTCTTTCTTTCTTTCTTTCTTTCTTTCTTTCTTTCTTTCTTTCTTTCTTTCTTTCATTCTTTCTTTCTTTCTTTCAAGCACTGGGCTGCCAACTGCCAGGCCAGCAGTTCTAAACTACTAGCCACCCTGTGAGAGAAAGAGGAGGCGATCTACCCCAGTAAAGATTCATAGTCTCACAGCATCTCCTCACTGACTCATAGTGCTATGGGGTCGACACTGGAGACACAGTGCAGGAGCTGTGCCTCCCCCACACCATCCCACGAGGGCGAAACATAAAGGGAGAGCAACAGAGCAGCAAGGAGGTGAAGCAATGAAATCCCTGAGGAATCCCGAAAATAAACTTTGAGGCCAGGGCTTGGCACCTCATTAGACTCCATCAGAAAACATTCATAAAGGTCGACAGACGGACCTGAACTATTTATAAGCTTCTTTTTTGTTTTGTTTTTATTTTTTCATGTCTATCTATATAAGATAGGCAGAATAGGAGGGAGGGAGAAAAAAGAGTACCTGATGCAAAGGGCTTAAGTGGAGAGCAAATGCTTTGAAAATGATTAGGGCAAAGAATGTACGGATGTGCTTCATACAACTGATGTATGTATATGTATGGATTGTGATAAAAGTTGTATGAGCCCCTAATAAAATGTAAAAAAAGAAAATGATTAGGGCAAAGACTGTACAGATGTGCTTTATACAATTGATGTATGTATATGAATGGATTGTGATAAGAGTTGTATGAGCCCCTAATAAAATGTTTTTTAAAAAAAGATAGGCAGAATAAACAATCCTGAGGAGCAAACAATGGGACCAATGATTCTCTCATGAGAAAGAGGGAGATGGGGGAAAGGAAGGGGAGAGCCAACAAACCCAGAGACAGAGGAGCAACAAATGATCTAAAATGGATGGTGGAGAAGGTGTAGAAAGCCTAGTGGGGTTTGATCAATTGCAGTGTAGCCGAGAGGAATTACTTAGTGAGAGCCGAATGAAGACTGAGCATGATAGTGGCCCAGGAGGAACGTAAAAGGAAATAGAAGGAAAAACTAGGAGACAGAAGACATTTATAGAGGTATAAACACAGGCACATAAATATGTTTATATATAGCAATAGGAATCTTGGTCTATCTACATATATTTATAGTTTAAGTACTAAGGTAGCAGACAGACATCGGGCCTCTATTCAAGTACTCCATCAACACATGAACACTTTGTTCTAACAAGCCAGCAGTCTGTGATGCTCACCTTCCCTACAGGATCACTGAAGACAAAATGGGTGCATAAGCAAATGTGGTGAGGAAAGCTGATGGTGCCCGGCTATTAAAAGATAGAGTGTCTGGGGTCTTAAAGGCTTAAAGACAAATAAGCAGCCATCTAGTTGGGAAGCAACAAAGTCCACATGGAACAAGCACACCAGCATGTGTGACCATGTAATGTCCATGGGATCAGGTATCAGGCATCAAAGACCCAGAACCAAAAATCATATAGATACAAACAAGGAAGGGGTGGAGTGGAGACCCAAAGCCCATTGGTAGACAATTGGACATCCCCTCACAGAAGGGTCACAAGGAAGGTGCTGTATAGCACCAATGAAATATACAACATTCCTCTAGTTCTTTAATGCTTCCTCCGCAGTCCCACTATCACGAACCCAATTCTATCTTACAAATCCAGCTAGACCAGAGGATGTACACTGGTTCAGATAAGAGTTCCCAATACATGGAATTCAGGACAGATAAACCCCTCAGGAACAATAATAGGAGTGGGGTGGGATGAACAACAGAAACACAGGTAAAGGGAGACAGCGGTCAGAGTAAGATATATAAATAATAATAATAACTTATAAATTACCAAGGGTTCATGAGGGAGGATGGAGAAGGGTAGCCAAAAATGAGGAGCTGATACCAAGAGCTTCAGTAGAAAGAAACTGTTTTGTAAAGGATGAGGGCTACATGTACAAATGTGCTTCACCCAATGGATGTATGGATCGCTATAAGAGATGTAAGAGCCGCCCAATAAAATTATTTTTTTTAATAAAAGATTTACAATCTCAGGAAACCCACAGAGACAGGCCTATCCTGTCCTATAGGATAGGGTTGCTATGAGTCAAAATCAACTCAGTGTCAGTGAGAGTTGTCTGACTTAATAAATGTGTCTCTGTAAATCAGATTTAAACTTGGGCTCTCTTTTGTCATTGAGAAGGAGCTTTGGTGGAGTAGTGGTTATATGTTGGGCTGCAATCCACAAGGTCAGTAGTTCGAAGCCACTAGCCGCTCGCTGCAAGGGAGAGAGGTGGGGCCTTCTCCTCCCATCAAGATTTATCGTTTGGGGGAGGAGATGAGACAGTAAGGGTTCAGGGTAGCAACGATGAAACATATAACTTTCCTCTAGTTCTAAAATGCTTCCTCCCCCACCCCCACTATCATGATCCCAATTCTACCTTACAAATCTGGCTAGACCAAAGGATGTATATTGGTACAGATAGCAACTAGAAACAGGGAATCCAGGACAGATGACTCCTCCAGGACTAGTGGTGAGAGCGGCGATGCCTGGAGGGTGGAGAGAATGTGGGGTAGAAAGGGGGAATTGATTACAAGAATCTACGCATAGCCTCCTCCCTGGGAGATGGACAGCAGAGAAGGCAGGGGGAGATGTCCGACAGTGTAATATGTGACAAAATAATAATAATTTATGAATGATGAAGGGTTCATGAGATATGGGGGAGTGGGGAGGGAGGGGGAAATGAGCAGCAGATATTAAGGGCTCAAGTAGAAGGCACATGTTTTGAGAATGATGATGGCAACAAATGTCCATATGTTCTCGTCACAATGGATGGACTGATAAGAATTGTACGATAACCCCAATAAAATGATTTAAAAACAAAAAAGATGGTAGTACTGATGAAGAACACAGCTTTCCCCCAGATCCTGGATGCTTCCTCCCCCCAACTACCATGATCCGAATTCTACCTTGCAGGACCGGATAGGGCAGAGGCTGTACACTGGTACATATGAGGGCTGGAGGTACAGGGAATCCAGTGTGGATGATACCTTCAGGACCAAGGGTGTGAGGGACGATGCTGGGAGAGTGGAGGGTGAGTGGGTTGGAAAGGGGGAACTGATTACAAGGATCCATATGTGACCTCCTCCCTGGGAGAGGGACGGCAGAGAAGCAGGGGAAGGGAGACTCCGGATAGGGCAAGATATGACAAAATAACAATGTATAAATTACCAAGGGCACATGAGGGAGGGGGGAGTGGGGAGGGATGGGGGGGGGGAAGAGGACCTGATGCAAAGGGCTTAAGTGGAGAGCAAATGCTTTGAGAATGAGTGGGGCAGGGAATGTGCGGATGTGCTTTATACAATTGATGTATGTATATGTATGGATTGTGATAGAGTTGTATGAGCCCCTAATAAAATGTAAAAAAAGAAGAAAAAAAGAAAAATGATTAGGGCAAAGAATGTACAGATGTGCTTTATACAATTGATGTATGTATATGTATGGATTGTGATGAGTTGTATGAGCCCCTAAGAAAATGTTAAAAAAAAAAAAGATTTATTGTCTGAAGCAGATGGATTCTGGGCTCCTACTTAACTCTACCCCAACCCAAGAACAGTTAGTTCTGATAACATCGCCTGCTCGATACTTGCCTTTTCCTGAAATGATCAATGAAGAGAAGGGTGCTACAGCAAAGTGTGGTGAAGAAAGCAGGTGGTGCCCGGCTATCCATCGGAATAGTGTCTGGGGTCTTAAAGGTTTGTATTCAAACAAGCACCCATCTAAATGAGGAGCCAACTAAGTTTACATGGAAGGAGCACACCAGCTTGTGTGATCCAAAGATGACAATAACAAAATGTTAATGTGACACCGGGAAGATGATCAGAGCTAAAATTGTGAACACCCAATTTGTGGAAGGCTGTGGAGGAGAGTGAGAGCTAGTCAGATTAAGCTGCTGGCAGATTCCCCTCTAGCCACAGGCAAAGGTCTGGAATGGTCTTGCTACCAAACAAAGATCATTGTAATCCTGATTATATGGGGTCAAACTTGATACTTGGCCAGTTGACCTCCCTGGTCCAGACCCCACCTAAATTTGTTCTAGGTGCAAAGGTCTCTTGCTTGTTCCATGACAAAAATTCCTTCCCTGGCTTTTAAAATCATGATAGAGGTCTTTTCTTTCTTGCCCATTGTTGCTATTTTTGTCTTTAAATCACTATTGTTTGATCCTTACCACCTCCTTTCATTTCTATTCTTCACTGTTTCTGTTGGGTTTGTGAAGCACAAAGGGAGTGGGTGCCCAGACACAGTAACTGACGCATGGACTTGCAGGGTGTGTGGGTGGGGGGGAGGGGCGAGGCTGGGAGGGGGAGGGGTTTGGGGAGTGAACAATGAAGGTGGGACAGGGAAGGAGCACTACAACTGAATGTGATGACCCAACTCAATTAATCACGGGGCAACTCAATTAATCACGGGGGGGGGGGGGAGGGGGGAGGGAGAAAGAAAGTGTTCTGAAGTGGATTGTGGTAATGGTTGTACAATTCTTCTTGAAACGATTGAATGAATACATTGTATGATGCGGTTTATGTGCTGAAAAACTGGAAGAAAAAGTGACCCGTTCTCAGAAGCCCCCAGGAGCAGATCCACCCTGTCCTGCAGGGTCCCTGTCAGTCAGCATGGACTCCTAGACAGTGGTTTGGCCCTTTAAAAAGGAGCCCCGAGGGGACAATAGGTCAAAACAGACTGGGCACAGTTGGGGTGGGGCTCTTTCACCCCCTCCACTCAGTGGTATTGAGATGTAATTTTGCCTGGATCCACAATCAATGGCAAAAGATCAAAGGACGCATTGCATTGGGTCAGCCTGCTGCAGGAGACCTCTTTCAAGTGTTGAAAAACAAGGAGGTGACTTTAAGGACTGAGGGGCGCCTGAGCCAAGCCACGATCTTTTCAATGGCCTCACATGCTAGACCCTGCATAAGTGGGCCACTGAGTAAGGAAGGCCTTTGGATTATGATGCTGGCAAAAAACATGCAAAGTACCACAGACGGCCGAAAGAGCAAGCAGCTGCGTCTGGGAAGAAGGACAGCTGGAATGCACCCCAGACACGGGGACGCCGAGGCTTCGTTGGGAGACAGCAGTCTCTGGAGAAGGATATCAGCTGGGTGACGTGAAAGGGCAGCGAAGAAGAGGAAGGTCCCTGAGGAGATGGAGGGTCACCATGACTGCCACGATGGGCTCCAACCTAGGAACAGCTGTGAGGATGCTGTGCTTCCGTCCGTTGGTCACAGGGACACTGGGAGTCGGAAATGACTCCATGGCACCCAACAACAACGACCACTTGCGATGTTTCTGATCCCGAAGCCTGTGGAGACCAGGACGCTGTTCCAGACAGGCAGCCCAGAGCCCGGCAGGGAATCGGTCAGCCAGTTCTGCACCTAAACACTGGTGTTTCACTCACAGGAGCCGCACACACACCGGGGACACAGGGACGAACACTCTGGGAGGCTGGTGGCATGTCACCAGTGGCTAGGAATCCTGTCTGCAGGTGGGTGGGGAGGGTCTTCATTTGTTCACTCACTCGGGGCCCCCACATCTGTGGTCAGTCAGCCTGGTCCATTGGCTTTTACCTCTCCAATAGTACTTCTCAGAAGAAGCCCAGGCTGGGTCACGGTTAGGTGGACCTTGGAATCACTAGCGACCCAGCAGGAGGATGTGGAACCTGCTGGGACAGTCCACCTCTGCCCTGCGGGCTCACTGTGAGTCCAGTGGAATGCATTTCCTGGGGGCAGTGCAAAGAAGGCGGGGCCCAGATAAGAGGTGGAGGCTGCCAGACTAGAATGAGACAGCAGCGGCTAGCAGGGGGTCAGGGGACCTCACTGCCATCGAGTAGGTGCCAACTCTAAGTGAGCCCATATGATAGGGCGGAACTGCCCCTGTGGGTGTCGGAGACTGTAACTGCTTACGGGAGTAGAATGCCCCATCTTTCTCCGGAGCTGCTGGTGGTTTTGAACTGCTGACCTTGCTACATTATCAGGGCTCCTTGGGTGACCTCTCACTGCCTTCGAGTCGTTCCCAACCCACAGAGGCCCTCAAGGGTGTCTGAGACTGTAACTCAACAGGAATAGAAAGCCCCATCTTTCTCCCAAAGAGCGGCTGGTGGTTTTGTGGGGTCCTGGTTTACAACTGCCAGCACCAGCACCATGACAGGCTGTATAGAACCAAAGTCTGGGGCAGGCTTAAGCTCTAATTTCAGATTCCTGGACACTGAGGTAATTCTGTCAGAGAAGGCATCACCTGTCCCAGGCTGACCAGTAGGGAGCAGCGACCACCCCCCACCAATTGACCAGTCAAGAGAATACGCGCGGAACTACTCGCCAACCACCACTGGACAACGCTGATGCCAGAAGTTTTCTTCAATAAGTTTAAAGAACAGCAACACTGGACTGCCCCCAGCCCCTAGCCCCATAAAAACCCAGAGAACAAAGAACTCAGGGCTGATCCTCTTTGGACACTGGGTCCCTGCTGCGCTGGGCAGTGGAGGGAGGAAAGCCCTAGCTCGAGCTAGAAAAATAAACTCCTTTGCCGTGTTTGCATCTCAACTGGTCGTAATTCTTCCGTTCGCCCAAGCTGAGCTCATGTTCCTTTCCCCAATCTAACAGTTTCAAACAGCTGACCTTGCAGTTAGCAGCCCAACATGTAACCATTACACCACCAGGGCGCCTCAGGTGACCTACAGGTCCTATTTTTCAATTTGGGGAAATAATACTTCTAGGAGGGGGGTGTCTTTAGGACCCAGGGACACCCAGGTCCACAGAGTGAACTCTGGGCCTCAGTCAGAGCTGTGGATGTGATCCACACTGTGTGTGTTGCCTGGACTAGCTGCTGGTCCCGGAGCCCTTGGTGGGTGCCAGTCAGCTCTGCCCGTGTTACAGTCCTGCCTGCATCCCAGATTAGGGGTCCTTAGCTCTGCCTCTGGCACCCAGGGCAGTGATGCTACATTGGCAGAGTTCTTACAGGGTTCAATTCCCGGTCAGCGAACCCCAGGTGCAGCCACCACCCGCCTGTCTGTGGAGGTTGCTTGCTGATGGGAATCTGAGCAGAGCTTCCTAGAATAGACTCGGAAGAAATGCCTGGCAACCACCTTCTAAAAATCAGTACATCAAAACCTTCCGGATCTCAATGACCAATCGCATCTGACCAGGTGGGCGGGGCAGGGCAGGGGTGGGCGTGCCCTTCCATCCCATCATGCAAGGTTCCCATGGCAGCTGACAACCCTATTCTCCACGTGCCGTCATCTCCTTCCTTCCTTCCTTCATTCATCCGACCACACACTCACTCATTCACTCTCGCACCTTTGCTAAAAGCAGTCTTGCGAAGATTTTATTGACTGTTTTCCGGCTGCGGAACGGCCAGGTGGGGCTTGAGCCCTGAGCAGGGTTGGCAGGGGCAGCGCTCAGCTCAGTCCTGCAGTTTGCTGGAATATACCTCGGCCCTGTCCAGGGCAGGGCCCCGGTTCACCGACGAGTATGACGGCTCCGTGGCCCCCAGGGACTTGGGAACAGCCTCCTGCGTGATCTGGGAGTCGTGGGTCAGTTCTCCATCAGCGTTCCCCATGTCCCTGGCGGAGGGATGAAGAGAGCCAGTGTTAAGGGGGCAAAGCCAACCAAGCCCCTCCCTGCAGAGGGGCGGGCCTCACACACATTGCTTTCACAGACTATGTCTTAGGCACGCCTTCTATGGAGCTTTTACTGGTGCCACACCCTGAGGATAGGTTCCTCACCAGACCTGCTCCGGCAAAGGCCAAGATTGTATGGGAGTGTCATAGATTAATTGTGCCCCCGCCCCAGATCTGTGTGGTAAACCCTAACTCTGTGAAGGAGTCCACACGGTCACGGAAAGTCTCTCTAGGAGCCAGAACCCATCGGCAGCCACGTCCTTGTGTGAAAGGCGTCCTGGTGGCACCGTGGTCAGAATCAACGCTAAACCGAGAACCAAAAGGCCAGCCCACCAGCCGCTCCTCTCCTGCGGCGATCCCAGCGCAGGAACCCCTGAGAGCGAGACAGGCCTCTATGTGGCTGGATGGACGAGATGGCTCACGAGAAGTTCCCATCTGGAAATAAGGCTTTCTCATGTGAATGAGGCCCTATCAGTGGCCCGAGGTGCCCTAGTGGCGCAGAGGATTGCGCGATGGGCTGCTAACTGAAAAAGCAGCAGTTCGGAACCACCAGTCGCCCTGTGTGAAGAAGACGAGACTTTCGACTCCCATGAAAGAGTTACAGCCTCGGAAAGCCGCAGGGACAGTTCTCCCCTGTCCTACCTACAGTGTCGCTCTGAGTCAGAACTGACTCAATGGCTGTGGGTTTGGCTTTGAGTTGGATCGGTGTAGGGGGTGTTTTAAACCAATCCCCTTTGAGATAGAAAAAGACCAGATTAGGCCCAGAGAAAGATGCACATGTGGAGGAAGACCCAGGCCACACACACACGAACGTCCCAAAGAGGCAAGGAGCCATGAGAACGCCCACTGCCTTTGAATGGACTCTGAAGTGACCCAGAGGACAGAACAGAACTTCCCCAGAGGGGTTCCATGGGAGCAAATGGTCACCTCTCTCCCCCTTGGATCAGCTGGTGGCTTTGAACTGCTAACCTTTCACTTAGCAGCTGGGTACTAACCAACCACTATGCCACGAGGAGCCAAAGCTGAAGAGACAAGTCCTTTCCCCCAGAGCTGACAGAGAGGGGAAGTGGGCCCCTAGAGCCTGAAGGACAAAAACATAACTGTCTGGTTGTGAAAGGCACCCTCTTGTGGTGTTTCTGTGTTAGCCACCCTAAGGGACGAAGTCAGGAAGAGGCCTCAGCGGCCAACAGCAACCACACTGTTCACTGCGTGACCTTGGTGGAATCCAGGGCAAGGAGTGCTGGGGGTGGGGCCTAGAGAGACTATGCAGGTGGCATTCCAAGGCTAGGGACAGGGAAAGGTGACAGAACTTTGGGGAATATGGGAGGTTGGGTGCAGCTGGGGCAGGTCTGGCGGAGGTGGTGGCAACAGAGCCAGGTGAAGCTCAGATAACAGGAACCTCCAGGACCAGATGGGAGTCCCCAGGTGCAATCAGTTATGGGCTGGGCTGTAACCAAAGGCTGGAGCTTGAGTTGTGTTGGAACACCGTTTGCAAAAGGGGCTCCTGATAGCATAGTGGCTATGCATTGGGCTGCTAACCCCAAGGACAAAAGTTTGAAGCTACCAGCCGCTCCTCTGGACAAAGATGGAACTTTCCACTCCTATAAAGGATTATGGTCTTGGAAATCCACAGGGGCAGTTCTGTCCTATTCAAGTCAGTGCTGACTCAGAGTGACCTCCTGTGGGATTCCAAGACAGTAACTCTTTGCAAGAGTAGAAAGTCCAGTCTTTTTCCCTCTTAGCTGCTGGTGGTTCCAAACCACCAACCATGCCGAT
Source organism: Tenrec ecaudatus (assembly GCF_050624435.1). Classification (NCBI taxonomy): domain Eukaryota; kingdom Metazoa; phylum Chordata; class Mammalia; order Afrosoricida; family Tenrecidae; genus Tenrec; species Tenrec ecaudatus. Next base: position 5,332,309 of record NC_134535.1, read on the forward strand.
CACAGCCCGCTGTGTCATCCTTGGGCTGTCTTGATGACTCACTCGCTCACTCACTGCCATCAAATGGATTCTGACAAGACTGGAACCCTTTATAAAGAGTAGAAAGTCTCAGAATCCAGCCTCCATTGAATTCCCTCTGGCCATTAAGCAGCAGTGGTAAATAGCTTTGTCCTCAGGCAGAGGGCATCGGAGAGTGGGTTACTGTCCCTCCCCTGGCCAGTCCTGGGAGAAGAGCCTTAGGGGACGTACCTGGGAGTGACTTCAATACTAATTGGGGTGCTAGAGTCACATAGTCATGAGTCATATCCTGACTGCCTTGGTCAGAGGGCCCTGGACCAATCTTGTAAGCAATTCTGTCCCCCTTAACACGTGTGTCCCAATCATGGCTCCAGACCCACCTTGACAGTCCCACCTGTCACAGCGCTGCATCGATCTGCCGCCAGTGCTGCTTGGTGACAGCTCCCTTTCCATGTCTTTTAAAGTCTCTGAACCTCTGGGAACCGTGGGCGCCATGCTGACCTCTTGCCAAGGGGCTCCCTCATCCAAATGATATGTCTTTGTCTCTCCTTATTCACATTCTCCTTACATTCTATTTGAGATTTGGGGTCTCTTTGGTACCCTACGGATTACTGGTGGCAACTGGTTACCAGTTGAGCTGCTAACCCCAAGAGAAGCAGTTCGAAACCACCGGCCCCTCTGAGGGAGAAAGATGAGGCTTTTGACTCCCACAGAGTTACAGTGTAGGAAGCCCACAGAGCCAGTCTGACCCTGTCTGAAAGGGTCGCCGTGAGTTGGAATTGACTTAATGGCATTGAGTTTGGTTTTTGTTGTTGCTGTTGTTGTTGTTGTACGCTAAAGCAGAGCCCACCCGGAGGTGCCTCAGAAAGAAGTCCTGGCAACCTATGTCTAAAATACGGAAAACCAAAGGGAGCACAGTTCTACTCTGACACAGGGGGTGCCATGGGTGGGGGGTCAACTCCACCGCAGCCGGCACCAGCTCAATGCTAGCTGAAGGCTAATCTCATCTGTAGTTTCATTAATTTCACCCTCAGAGAACAGCCTGATTTCCCAGTTCACCACCTACCCCGACTTCCCTACCCTGCCAGCACCCACACACTGATGGTTTCTCTCCACTTCCCTTCGCTCTGAGCAGCTTTGCTGTCGGGGTCACCTCTACCCCTCAGCTAGCACAGGCTCTTGATCTCCAGAGCCCCCTACTGAGATGCACCCATGGGGTAGGCAAACCCAAAGAACTCACTGCCAACAAGTTAATTTTGGTGGCATAGGGGGTTACCAGCTGGGCTCCTAACCACAAGGTTGGAGGTTCAAATCCACCAGTGCTCCTCAGGAGACATGGAAGGCTTTCTGCTGCCCTAAAGCTAGACAGAGTCAAAGGGGCAGTTCTACTCTGTGCTATAGAGTCACTCTGAATCAGATGGGGGCTGGCCAGTATTTACTCTTATCCCACTTCCCAGACAAGGAACCTGGGGTCCAGAGAGGGTCAGAAACTCCAAGTTGCACAGCTGGCAAGTGACAGGGCTGGATTTGAATCGGCGGTCTGGGTGTGGAACCCTAAACAGGATGCTGAACCCTTGACCTCGAAGCTGAATGACTTGTCCCTGAAGCCCTACAGTTGGGAGATAGAAGGGAACCCAGGGTCCCCCACCTCCCCACCCCAGGGCTCTCCTCGGCTCTGGAAGTCCTGGGGATGGAGCATCCCATGGCACACCCCCTCCCATCTGGGGGTGCTCACACGAAGCTGAGGATGATGGCGCCCGCGAACCCTATGAGCAGGAAGAAGGGCAGGGAGCCCAGGATGGACGTGATGACGATCATGCCTCCGCTCCGCCGGCCCGGCCACGTGTCGATCGCCAAGTAGGGGGTGACTGTGTGGAGACACTTCCCAGTTACTCCCCAAAGATTCGCCATACTCCCCAGACCTCGAGCCCGCCCCTGGGGTACCCCCTCAGGGATGAGCCAGGGAACCCAGCGTTGTGTCTCATCTCAGCCTGCATCCCACTTCTTCCAGTTCCTGTGCTGTGAGCCTCTCCCTGGGGGGGGCATCTTTTTACATAAATGTGAATTATGAGCAAACTCTTCTATCAAGATGGGTATCTAGGGATAAGGTCACTCACTGCCAGCAAATTGATCCCCACTTTTGGCACCAGGCAGTCCACTAGAGAAAGAGGGGCCATCTGCTCCCATAAAGAGGTGCAGTCCCAGAAACTCACAGAGACAGCTCTACCCTGTCCTGCAGGGTCGCTGTGAGTCAGCATCGACTCCATGGAAGTGAGTCTGCTGCTACAGTAGTGACAGTAAGGATCCCCTGCAGGCCCTGCCTTGGGCCCCTGCCCCCTGCCCTTGTCACCTCTGGTCCCCATTCTGTGGTGGCCTTTTCCACATGAGGCTTGGTGTTGCTAGGTGTTTGGAGAGGTTACAATGTCAATGGGTTGGTTGGGTAACAATGTTCCTTAAAGAATGGAAGGCTCAGAGCTCCAGGCCTCCCACCTGCTCTGGAGGATGCCTTGCCTAGCTCCTCAGGAAAGAAAGGGCGGGAGGGAGAAAGGAGTTCTGGGCTGAGCTGTTTCCAGGTGTGTTTGAGGCGGGGGCCCAGTGGGCTGAGGGTTTTGTTGGGGAGACTTCCATTGCTGGCTTTGTGAATCTTTGTCCCCATGTGGTCTGTACCATCTCTGCCTTCCCCAGCTCCTCTGCTGTTCCCCTCCTCCCCGCCTCCCCCCAGACACTTACGGCGGCTGGTACGGATGGGGTCCGACCAGAGGGTCTGGTCCTGTACCAAGCCTGTGGACATATTGACCAGGACGTACTTGAACCTGGAAGGGGACAGAGTGGGGGTGACTTCTACCCTGTGCCCCAGCCATTGGGAGCTGGGAGGAATGAGGGGGGGCAGGTGGTACCACCAGGGTGACCCTGGACCTCAGCATGGGCTGTTGCACACGCCTGACCACCTGGACCCTGTCCCCAGCCTAGACCCCTCCTCATCCAGGAAGCCTTCAGAACCAGGGCCCGCTGCTCACCAATCCCCTTGGAGCCCCTGTACCCCCATCATATATTTAGCCTGGGGGTCAGGGCGGAGGTGGAGGCAGTGTCTGTTGAGTTTTAATACTTTTGTTCTCCTAGCATTTTTACCTTCTACCTTTCCCAGCCAGAGAGGCTCTGGGGATCCACAAGTTAACCTATTGGGCTGCTCACCGCAAGGGCAGCAGTTCAAATCCATCTGGAGAAAGATGAGGCTGTCTGCTCCCATACAGATTTAGTCTTGGAAACCCCAGGGAGCAGTTCTACTCTGTCCTATAGAAGGGCTGAGTTGGAATCGACTCGATGGGAGTGAGTTTGGTGGGTTGGTTTTTATTCCGTGCCAAATTCTTGGTAGAGTAATGAGGACCTCACCAACAACACAGAAATACTACTCTCCCCACTCCCGCTGCCCCTGGACAAGGGTGACGTTTTAAATGCAGGAGCCTCAAGCAATTGATCCTGGGCTTCCCAGGCTGCCATGGCAGCACAGTGAGTTATGAATTGTGCTGCCACCTGGAAGGTCAGCAGTCTGAAACCGCCAGCCACTCCGAGGGAGAAAAATGCGGCTTTCTACTCCTGTAAAGAGTTACTGCCTTGGAAACCCACAGAGGCAGCTCTACCCTGCCCTATCTGGTCATTATGAATCAGAATTGACTTGGTGGCAGTGAGTTTGCAGGTTTGTTTGTTTTTTTCATCTTCACGGAAAGCAGACTGCCTCATCTTTCTCTTGCAGGGAGGCTGGTGGGTTTGAACCACCAACCTTTCAGCTAGCAGTTGAGTGCTTAAGTACTGTGCCACCAGGAATCCTTAATGCGGTGTGATTCCTCACAGAGGAAAACCTCAGGAACTATGTGTGGAGATGAATCGGCCTCTGAGGTGGGGAGCGCAGGTGTGGGGAGACAGTCCTCAGGGCTTCAGCTCAGGGGCCCGCCCCTCTTTGTACCAGCCACACTCCTCTAAAGTGAAGGGTTTGCCTGGGGGACAGGGACACATATGGTGAGACTTCATCACCGCCAGGGTCCCCGGTAATGAAAATGGGGCTCCTTGTCCCCAAATGGTTGAACCTTTCAAGGCGGCAATGACAGAGAATTACAGTAGCCCATATGCCCACCCCAGGCTGCCCTCACAGCTGTTCAGACCCACCTGTATTCTGTAGCCGCCGACAGGGGTGGGCTGCAGAGGCCCTGGAAGTTGGGGTCCAATAAGCAGGTGTGGTTGCCACCCACCCTGACCAGGTACGCATTCAGGATCTCCGAGGCCTGAGACACATCACCAATGGCGTCCAGGCTGGGCAGATCACCGCAGGGCTGCAGTTCAAAAGCTGCAGCCTTGTAGGGGCCTGTCCGCCCGCCCTCCGTTTGCCTGAACGTGGCGCTCAGGGGGACACCGCTGCCATCCTGCACAGAGACGTTCCCGGAGCTGGCTGCAAGGGCAATGTGGAAGTGAGGTCCTGGCTGCCCCAGTAGGAGGCACTCCCTCCGTCTGTCTTCACGCACTCCCTAAGCCTAATAGTAAAACCAAGCCTCAACCAACTTTACATGGAGGGCCAGAGTCTATGACTAGCTGAAGCAATGCTGCAAGAGAAGAATAAAGTAGGAGGACTCACATGCCCTGATTTGAAAACATGCTGTAGCCCTGGTGGCATAGTGGGTTGCTAACCACAAGGTCAGCAGTTCAAAACCACCAGCTGTTCTTGGGCAGAAAGATGAGGTTGTCCACTCCTGTAAAGACTTCTAGGCTTAGGAACCTATAGGAATGGTTTAATTCTGTCCCATAGGGTGGCTTAGAGCTGAAATGGACCGGATGACAGTGAGTTGGTTTGTACAGCCACAGTGAGCAAAACAGGCTGGCACTGGTGGAACAATGGAACAATGGAATAGAATGGAGAGTCCAGACATGAACCCATGCATACCTGGTCAGCCGATTTTCCACAAGGGTCTTAAGTCCATGTGGTGGGGGAAAGAAGAAGCTCCCCAATAACCGGCGCTGGGGAGATTGGACTTCCACATGCAGGAAAACGAAATGGGATCCCTGCCTCACACCATACACAAAAATCAAATACAAAATGATTTAGGACTTACCTAAAGAGAGAATAAAAGGCAAATGATAGAGACCGAAGTGTATTAGTGGTTAGCAGGAGCAAGGGGAAAGAGGGGTGCTGGTGGTAATGGCACTGATTTAAGGGTGCTGTTGTTAGGTGTTATTGAGTCAGCTCCAACCCATAAGAACCCTCTGCAAAACAAAATGAAAAAATATGCCGTTCTGTGCCATCCTCACAATTAATTGTTCCTATGCCTGAGCTCATCCATGCCACCACTGTGTCGGTCCACCTTCACCTCCTTCACTGCCCCTCCACTTTACCAAGCATGATGTCCGTCTCCGGGTCTCTGTCAAGTCGCTCCTGACAACATGTCCAAAGTATGTAAGACAAAGTCTTGCCATCCTCCTCTTTAAATATTGATGGTGACTTTTCCCTCCTACTCATTGTTTGTATATTTATCTTATTGTTATTTTAACCTTACCACTTTATTTTGTTTTTGATTTATATCATTTCTGTTGGGTTTCCCAGTTTGTGAAGCACGGGAGTAGATACGCAGAGATAATAACTGATGGAAGGATTTATAGGGATGTAGGGATGGAGTAGGGTGAGACAGGGAGGGTGAGGGGGCTTTGTGAGGAAACAGTGAATGTAGGAGGTGGGGAGAGAGGACTGGAACTGATTGTGGTTACATGACTCATTTTAAAGGCGATTTAACCGTGTGTGTGTGTGTGTGTGTGTGTTCTAACCTTGATTGTGGTACTGATTGTACAATTCTTTTTGACATGATTTAACTATTGAATTGTATAACTTGTGGATTATATGCCAGTAAAACTGTTTTTTAAAGAAGTCTTGCCATCCTTGCTTCTAAGGAGCACTCTGGCCGTACTTCTTTTCAAGGCCGAGTTGTACACAGGGCTTGCCATTGCAAACACTGCTCTGGGGCCTCCTGGGAAAGGACTTGGGTTGGAGGAGCACCTGAGAGGTCTGGATTCAGATTCCAGCTCTGGGAGCCCCGGTGAGGTGGTCTAGGCCTCTGAGCCCTGACGCCCTTCTCTGCAATTGGCACAGTGCTCAGCTGCTAACTCAATGGACAGAGGCTCCAGTCCACCCAGAGGCCCTCAGAATAAAGGACTGGTGATCTATTTCCAAGAACACAGTCCCTGAACGCCCTATGGACGAGGTTCTACTCTGACACATGTGAGGGTCCTCTTGGGCCAGAGTTGACGTAACAGCAGCTTGTTAATAGTTATAAGCGCCTTAAAACTCAAAGCTCACTGCCATCGAGTCGATGCTGACTCACGGTGACCCTATAGAACAGTTTAGAACTGCCCCCATGGGTTTCCAAGACTGGAATTCTTTAAGGGAGTAGAAAGCCTCACCATTCTCCCATAGAGTGGTGAGTGGCTTCAAACTGCTGGCCCTGCAGTCAGCAACCCAATGCATACCTTCGGTGCCACCAGACCCACTTGCCATGTGGTATGAATATTAACCCTAAGGCTGTGAGTAGGAAGTGACTTGCTGGTAGGTAACAACAAAGCAGGTGCTATTATCCCCCCAGGGCAGGACAGGTGTGTGTCCCTAGCACTCGGCTCAGGGGTATGGCAGATCAGCCACTGGTGTGTGTCGGTGTGCTGAATGGGGTCTGCACCTGCAGGTTTAGGGCATCCCCACCCCTCCCCATCCCTTCCTGCCTCCCTCTCCCCTTCCCTGTGGACAGGAGCAGCCCCTAGCCAAGAGATGGATGGTAAGCTTCGGTAAAACCATCTGTACCCCCAGGCCCCTCTGTCCATTCACACTGCACACATGGCTGCACGCAGTTCTTGAGCACCTGCTGGCTCCTTACCTGACTCGGCCAGGACATACAGGTAGACCTCATAGTTACCAACCAGGGCGGCAGAGCTGTCAAACATGCAGAGTGGCTTCTCCAGGGCCACCGTGGTGAGCGTGGGGTTGTTGGTGGCAAAGGTCACGCTGGCCAGCTGGGGCTGGAGGTCCACGGCTGGAGGGGGCAATGAGGATGGGTGCCGAGAGATTAGCGGAAATGTCCACCCTCACGGGCATGTCTGCCCAGGCAAATGCCATCGTGGCGATGTGCAGTTCTTGAGCTCCTGCTGTGTCCCAGGCACAGGGGACACATTGGGAGCTGATCTCAGGGGGAAGCAGTAGCCCTGAGCCACCTATCTACCAGAAAGGGGTCAGGCCAGCACAGCTGCTCCCATCCACACACCTACCTCAAAGCACTTCTGGCCCCGGTCAGCCCTGCCATGTCATCCCCCACCCTGTTCACCTGGACCCTACTCACTGCCCCATGGCCGGCCCAGGGCCCCCAGGCTGTGATCGACTCCCTAACTGTACCATGCCCGCTCTGGCCACTGCCCTCTGGGCATGGACCTCTCTGGAGGGACAGTGAAGTCCAGCCTCACGGTCTGCACGTCCCTTGCCACCTGCTCTGGACATGTGCACACACACCGACACCAGGCGGTCCAAGCAGGTGGCCCGTGCTCCCTCTCCAGCCTACGCCCATCTGCTATGCCACAGTCCTCACCTGTGTTCTCCCAGTGCCCGCCACAGGACTGCTGCTCTCCATCCCCACGGGCGGTGGGGAAACACAATGACTGCTTGCTAGTCTTGTTCTTATTGTCACTATTATTAATACAGATCCCTGCGTGTCCAGCACCTGCACAGGACCTGGCCCGGCGCTGCCACGATGGCTGGCTATCCCTGGAGTGAATAAACGAAGTCTCCAATGACGCTCATCCTTATCCGGGCTCCCTGGGTCTCCCGGAGGGGGTCGGGGTCCAGGCTGCCCAGGTAGGGCGCCCTCCTCGCATCCTGCGTACCTGAGCCAAGCTGCAGACAGCCGAGGGACAGCAGGACCCCAAGCACGCGCATCGCCCCGATGACCAGCCGCCGCTAATCCAGGCTCCGGCTCCGCGCATCTCCGCCGCGCCCCGCCTGCACTGGGCCCTCGGCGCCCCGCCCCGCCCCAACCGCGCCAGCCAATCCGCCGCCTCCTCGCGGGCTATTTGCATAGAGCCCCGCCCTGTCCGTTCGGGCTTCTTGGTGTTTCAGTCGTGTGTGTGTGTGTGTGTGTGGGGGGGGGCTGGAGGGCGCTCTGGTGTCTGCGCAAGAAAGGCGTGCCATTACCAAAGCGCCTACTGCGTGCTAGCTAAGGCCAGGCAACATTTGCATGATGTCTCTTAACTTCCTTTGCCGTATCTTAAACCGTCCACTATAACCACTCACATACAATTCTGCTGTTCGCTCCCCTCCAGTGGGGTTATACAGTCATCAATACTATCAGCTCCTCCCTCCCTCCCTTCCCGACCCCTCTCTTCCCCTACCGTCAGGGCTGCAATTCTGATGTTTGGGGTTGAAAGGGGAGTTGAGGGCGGACAGTTTGGCCACCTTGCTGCCATCGGCTGAAGATGTCTTCAGACACTGACTCAGCTCCGTATCCATGACCAAGAGAACACAAGAGCTCTGCTCCGGATCTTTGCCTGCTTCGGACCCCCAGCCTGGCCCCGATCTTTGGCCTGCTCGTGGGTCTCCAGCCTGTGCAGGCTCTCCACCTAGCGGCCTCATTCTCTTGATTTTCTGATCTACTAGCGGGAGCACAGAGCAGTGATTCTACATGGGCACCATCTCCAAACTGTCCTCACTTGACTGCTTGGCCGAGCGCTCCTGGACGGCTCACCGGAAATGTCCCTGCAGCCTCTTCCAGTTGAAAGCTAAAGAAGCAGCTTGATTTGAATGGTCCAGCAAAGAGGTGCTCTGGGACTCTGGTCACCAAGGAGCGTCCCAGGTTTAGCACAGGAGTCCTGATGACTCAGCGTGGGGAACAGTCTGCTGACAGCCTCTGTAGGAAAGGGACATCACAAAGACAGGGTGCTAACAAGGATGTCCCTTTGGCCTCAAGATGGCAAAAGGCCGGGGTGAGAACACGTTCCCCAGTAGCTACCATGTGCCAGTGACCAGCTGCATCTAACGGAAGCTAGATCTTCACCCCGGCTGTTCTTTCCCTTGGTTGAGCAGGAAGCTCCCCATTTCCCTGGTGGGGAAACCGCTTTGAACAGAAAGTAGGTTCTTGCTTGAACACGAATGATTAAAGGTGGTGGATAAACTGCAGGCCTCAGTGACGATCATGAGTGAAGAGCTTAAAACGGTCTATTTTAAAATGAAGGCCCGGTTTCTTCTGGTGACTCGTATGTGCTGATCACCAAGACATTGATTGGCAGCAGCCGTGTTCCTCGTGTCCAAGTGTGCTTCCTACAGATGAATGACAGATTGTTAAAGATTTGTAAGAGCCCCCCCCAATAAAATGATAAAAAAAGTTGTGTTCCAAGTTAAGATTTACAAGTGCACTGAGCGATAAACAACATCTTGTCCTCATCGTGATTATTGCTGTTATTAAATTGCTTGTGCTCATCGTTTTAGGCCAAGATCATGTCTGATCACTTTTCCATGAGCCTTTTGAAGTCCCTTGTACATGTTTGATATGGAAGTGAGAGAGACAGCGATGCAAGACACATCTGATGTTAGGTGCCCGCGAGCAGCTTCTGACTCAGAGGGCCCCCACGAACCACAGAAGGAAACACTGCCCGCCCCTGCGCCAGCCTCACACGCACTCTGAGCCCCTGGCTGCAGCCACTGTGTCCTTCCAATCTCCAGGCCCTCCTGTCTAGTCTGTCTTAGTCTGTCCGCTTTGCTGACACCTGTGCTCCTGGGGTGACCCTGCTGGTCCTGGAAACCCCCATGCCAGAGCTCCCTGCAGCACAGCAGTGCAGCCGCCACCACAGTAGGACACACTGACAGGCAAGCGGCGGAAATGGATGAAGTGGAAAGAGAATGGACTCTTCCCCGCTCATCTACTAAAACCCAAACTCACTGCCATCCAGTCCATGTCCACTCACGGTGACCCCAGAGGACAGGGTAGAACTGCCCCCGTGGGTTCCCGAGCCTGTAACTTTTTACCAGAGTAGAAAGCCCCCTCTTTCTCCAGTGGAGCGCTGGTGGTTTCGAACTGGCAACCTTTGGTTAGTAACCTAACGTGGAATCACCACACCACCAGGTCTATCATACTGTTAGCAGCTGATGAAGCTTCTTCAGATGTAAGACTTTTTCAAAGTACAAAAGTCGAAGGCAAACAGATGCCATGAAAACTAGCTAGCTCTGGCTCTGACGTGAACACACAGCTATGCTCTCTGAGCTCAGTTTCCCCTCTGTAAAACGGACGGTGGAGGCAGTTACCCACCTCCTGATGGTGACGTGCCAGGAGTGAGCGAGCAGATCTCTATCTCCTGTGCCCAGGAAATGCCCCAGAGATAAGGAGCTCCTAGGCAGGGGCAGGGCCTCCCAACAAGAATTTGTATAGACTGGGATTTCTCGTCCAACGACTGTCTGTCAACCTGGCATTTCACAGAGGCCAGAGAGTTCATCTCAAAGGTTCCCCGTTCCCCCCCTCCCCCCCTCCCCCCTCCCCCCCCCCCACTAGCCAGCGGGTCTACGGGGACAGCCCTCACAGAAACAAACACAAAGAGTCCTCGCCAATTGCCTTGACCAAGTAGCGAGAAAACACCTGGGGGTGGAAATGTTACCACATCATCTTCAAGGGCCCCCAAACAGACTAGCAAACATTGGGTTTGGTTTCCGATTCACAACGTGTGGGCTGCTGTTTGTCCCTTTGGGAGGCTCTAGGGAGGAGTGAGTCACAGGGGGGGTGGGGGGTGGAAATGGGGGGACATTTCTCATGGGAGCAGCCCCTGCCAGCAGAGGGAGAGATAAGGACAGAAAGGACATTCTGACCCCTGCCGAATTCCCCACACTGCAGGCCAATGCTGCAGCTGACAGCCCCCAAAAATCTGCAGAAAGAATGATAAAAACAGGCTAAATTTTTTTTTAATTTCCCCGTCAGGCAAATTCCTGGGTCCTGAGCTCCCATCTGCTTTGAGCTTCTTTTGCCTATCTGCGCCCATCTGTCCCCTTTCTGAACCCCAAGCCCCAGAGCAGGGCGCTTTCCAGGCAAAAGGTTAAAACCAGCCCAACCCTCTGAAGGCCTCCATTGAATCTGAAACTCGGGAATTTATTGAGTGGAAACTCTTAACCCAGAAATATTTCTTCTCCCAGGACCCACCTGAGACAGAGCTGGGTGGCAGAGCTCTAGGGGTTCGCTGATGGGCTGCTAACGATGAACTCGGCGGTTCAAACACACCAGTCATTCCCTGGGAGAAAGATGAGTCTGCTCCCATCAAGATTTACAATCTGGTAAAAACCTGTGGAGACGTGCTGAGTGGGAATGGACTGGATCACAGTGGCTCTGGTTTGGTTTGGGGTTTTCCTTTAGAAGGGGGAGAGGCAGCGAGTGCAGGTCTCAGTGTCTGCTCCCTGGGAACCATCCTTTTTTTAAAAAACATTTTATTAGGGGCTCATACAACTCTTATCACAATCCATACATATACATACATCAATTGTATAAAGCACATCTGTACATTCTTTGCCCTCATCATTTTCCTTTTTTTCCCCTTTTCTTTTTTTACATTTTATTAGGGGCTCATACAACTCTTATCACAATCCATACATATACATACATCAATTGTATAAAGCACATCCGCACATTCCCTGCCCCAATCATTCTCAAAGCATTTGCTCTCCACTTAAGCCCTTTGCATCAGGTCCTCTTCCCCCCCCCTCCCTGCTCCCCCCTCCCTCATGTGCCCTTGGTAATTTATACATTGTTATTTTGTCATATCTTGCCCTATCCGGAGTCTCCCTTCCCCCCCCTTCTCTGCCGTCCCTCTCCCAGGGAGGAGGTCACATGTGGATCCTTGTAATCAGTTCCCCCTTTCCAACCCACTCACCCTCCACTCTCCCAGCATCGCCCCTCACACCCTTGGTCCTGAAGGTATCATCCACCCTGGATTCCCTGTGCCTCCAGCCCCCATATGCAGCAGTGTACAATCTCTGCCCTATCCAGTCCTGCAAGGTAGAATTCGGATCATGGTAGTTGTGGGGAGGAAGCATCCAGGATCTGGGGGAAAGCTGTGTTCTTCATCGCGGAACCATTCTTTACCCTCTGAGACTCCGTCTGTCCTTCACAAACCGGGGAAACAAACTGAACCATAAACCAAGCTTCCTAAGTCCCGCACCTGTGGGTGCTGCCTGCCTCCTCCAGCCCTCAGGCCAGGACACTGGGGGCCCCTGAGCAGCCCCCAGCTCTCTGCCACTCCCAGACCCCCGTTTCCAGCCACTGTCTACAGAACCCACAGCCTTGGTGGGTTCCCTTCGAAGACTGGCTTTGAGCTCTAGTCCTCTACATCTGCCTCCATCTCTGCTTCAGGACAACGGGGCTAACCAGGTCCCTGATCCCCACCCCCGCCCAGCAGAGTGGAAGGACGCAGGGTGAGCATGAGTGTCCCTGCACGATGGTGTGCTGGGCAGTGTCCCCAACTAGAGCTGCCCATGCAACCCCCAGCCTCAGCCTTGATTTCCCGGCTACTCCCAGGCCAGCCGGTCAGTTCAGAGTCTCCCATATGCTCATTGTTTCTGCTGCCTGCCTCCCTAGTACCATTGAGTGGATTCCGAGACCCCTGGAGACCCCCCGCCCATGTAGAACTGTGACCCATAGGGCTTTCTGCGTCAGATTTTTTTTTTTTAAGTTAGCCAAGCCTTTCTTTGTGGTATCTCTAAGTGAACTCAAACTGCCAATTTATCATTGAAGAGCGAGGTGCCAGAGCCCTGCAGGTTTTCTGAGCTTGCATCCCTTCCCCACATCCCCCATGGCCTCCGGGCTCACTGCTTGAACCCCGCCCCCAGCCTGGGGTCTGGCACTGCTGGGATGGAAGGGTAGACATGCCCCAACGCTCCACAGGTAGGAAGTAGCGAGGTGGGGTTTGAACCCAAATCACAGAACCCCAATGTCCCTGCTGCCACCGCTCCCCCACATGCCCTAAGTCCATTCTGACTCAGAGCAAGCCTCTAGCTGCCCCTTTGGGTTTCTGAGGCTCTAAGCCTTTATGGAAGGAGACAGCTCCGCTTTCTCTCGCTGGTGGCTTCAAACTGCAGACCTCGTGGTCAGCAGCCCAACATGTAACGTAGGATCCTTGCTACCACTGCGCAGACCTGCCTTTCTCCTGCTTTCTTCGTCTCCTGAGTCACCCACCCAGAAGCTGGGGTCACCTGCTTTAAGTGCCTGGCTGTCATTTCTTTATTCAAACCCCCAAGGGGCCCCGATGGGCAGAGCTCACATTAGCTGCTGTCCATGGCTGGCCTGCTCCCACCTCGCCCAGCCCTCCTTCCTGGTCCCAGCCCCACTTGACGTGGCCATGTTCTCAGGCTCCCGGGCTCACCCTTGGCCTTTGGTGGCTCCAAGAAGGGGGGCTTGGATGGTGTCCTTACTTTGATGTCAGTCACTTGCTGCTTGGGCGTCCATGCTGACTCATAGTGACCCTCCAGGACAGGGTAGAACTGCCACTGTGCGTTTCCAAGACTGTGACACTTTTCAGGAGGAGAAAACCTCCTCTTTCTCCTACGAAGCAGTTGGTAGTTTTGAACCGTTGATCATGGGATTAGTGGCCCAACACATTCCCACTATGCCACCAGGGCTCCTGGATGTCAGCGGGTAGAGCTCTCTCAGGCTTTCCCCCCGCCCACAGAGACCCCTGCTCTGAGGTCCTCTGCCCTTGCCTTGTCCACCAGCTGGGGCGTCCACACCCCATGCTCCAAGGTGGAAGTCCCCTCAGCTCCAAGGCCCAGCTTCAATCAGCTTCCTCCAGGAAGTCTTCCCAGCAAGAGCACTCATCCTACCCAGGGGGTGTCTCCCCAGACCCTAACAGAGCCCCTCCAGGGTCCTTTTTCAATGAGGATGCCCCCGTGCCTGCCAAGGCCCCCTTGGGTCTGCACGTGTCAACATTCACAGACTGCACAAAGGCGCATCAATCATTTCACTCTGCTCAGGCGGCGTGCGTGAAAGTGTAGGCGTGCGTGAAAGTGTACGGAACAAATTGAAATCCGCTTCCCATTCTGTTGAGCAATTTGGATACATTTTGTCTCCTGGTGCTGCTTGCAGTCCTGGTCCCCACGGTGTAACAGCACCTATGTCACTTCCTCCCTGCCGTTCCTGTTCCCCACTGCCCTTCCGCCTCCTTCGCTGTCCTTGCCTGCCTCTCACTTCCACCCTACAGGATACAGTGGAACCATCCCTGTGAGTTTCTACGACTGTAACTCTTCACAGAGTACAAAGCCCCATCTCTCTCCCTCAGAGCGCCTGGTGGTTTCGAGCCTCTGACCTTACGGTTAGCAGCCCAAAGCATAACCAGTAGCCACCAGGGCTGGGTTCATCTCTGATCCGCCTGCCTAACTTTTGGCTGAAAGTCAGGTCACAGGGTGACCTCAGTTTCAGATATGAAAGCAAGTTGACGAAGGCCTTTGCCTTGGGGATCCCTCCCATCTCTCTTAGACCAGTGAGTCTGGTGGGTATTTTTTAGATGATTTTGGTTTGTCCCCCAGTTTTCTAACCAGAGCCTCTTATGTGGATCCCTCTCAGAGCAGTCTTGTGAGAGTAGCATAGGACCAGGCAGTGTTCTGTTCTGTTGTACATAACGTTCCTATGGGGCAGAACCAACTCAATGGCACTTAACCGCAACAACACCACCACAACAAAGCTGTCAGCAGTGAAAGCTGGGCACCATCTAGTTCTTCTGGGTGAATGAATTTTTAAATTGATATGAGTGGTAGAGAGGGGGGTCTCCTTGGGGGTACCAAGTGAGGCACACACTTCTCTGAGAGAGACTTTGGCCTGGGGCAGGTGTGCAAGGCAGGAGACAGGGACAGCTGTGGAGGCAGCCTGGCTGCACTTCTAAGACTATTAGACCTTCAATGTCTACCCCTGAACGTGGGGCTATGAAAGCTGCCTTCTAGGGAACTGGCAGGGCAGCTATGGTTCAAGAGTAGCATCCTCCCCTTCCAGGTGGGAGTCCTGGGTTCCATTCCCAGCCCATCTGCCTCATGCACAGCCACCAGCTATCTTACCTGCCGGTGGAAGCTTGCATGTTGCTGTAGTGCTGAACTTCCAGGCTAAAACGAAGCAGGAAGAAAGGCCTGGCGAGGTCCTCAAAACCAGGCAACCAAACCCTGCGGACTGGGATGCTCCAGCTGGAAATGGATCACAGGATGACGCAGCCCCAGCAGCCCTTCACCCCCCTGCACATGGGGTCCCCGTGGGGGGGGGGCTGGCTCTGCAGAAGCAGCAGCAACAGCAACAGCTCTTGCTACATTCTCTTCTTTCGCTTTTGACTTATTTTAAAGTCCGTTTCAACACGGTGGCAACCACACACACAGGCACAAATTCCAAACCAGAAACAAGCTCACTGCCATCGGGCCGGTTCCCATCCATCAAAAACCCAACCCCCTTGCCATCCAGTCGACTCTGACGGGACAGGGTAGGAAGGACTGCCCCTGTGGGCTCCGAGACGTAGCTCTTTGTACAGGAATAGAAAGCCTCGTCTTTCTCCTGCTTCCGACTCATAGGGAGCCCACATAGGATTTCTACGTAGTGGGCCTACATAGAGACCCATACGGTATGGGAGCAGACCACCTCATCTTTCTCCCTCCACGCAGCTGGTGGATTTGAACCACCGACATTTCAGTGAACAGCCCAGTGCCTGACCCACAGTGCCCCAGAGCTCCTTTGCTGGGGTCCTGTTTCACTCTTCAATACTTCAGCATATTGATGGATTTCCAAGCAGAGCTAGCAGGAGGGAGAGTACTGAGTGGAGGGGTTGAAGGCAGACATGGGGTTTGGGGGAGCCCTGAGAAGCCCTGGAGCCCCTGCCACAGTCACCCAGAAGTACAGTGGGGCAACCCAGGAGGCGGTCTCAGGTCCAGCCCCTCCAACCTTGCAGGAAGCGAGGCCTCTTGGCTAAGCGCCAGCAGACAGGTTTGTCCACCTGTGGAATGAGGCCCAGCTTAGACATGAGCCCTGATCGCAGAGATTTAGACACTGCCATCCTGAGAGAGGCCTCTGCAGGCTCAGGATTGTCCTCCTCTGCCCCACTGCCCCCTGACCCCAAGTCACCCCTGCAGAAGGAGCACAGGCCCAGAATGTGGGGGCACGGGCGGCTCTTCCAGCTCCCTCACACCCTCCTCCCTGCAGAACTCAGGGTGATTGCCAACGTCACTCCCCTTCTCCTCAAAACCACCGACTTCATTCCAACTCACAGTGAGCCTACAGGGGAGAGAAGAGTTGCTCCCTCCAGTTTCTAAGACTGCAATACAGGGGCAGAGAGCCTCATCTTTCTCCCACAAGGCAACTGGTAGATTCGAACTGCCGACCTTGTAGCCAGCCAAACATTGTGTAACCCACTGCGCCACCCAGAGCTCGTACTTCCCCATTTATCTCACTCACTGCCATCGAGTTGATGCCGACTCATAGCAACCCTATAGGACAGGATAGAACTTCCCCTGTGGGTTTCCAAGAGTAAAAAGCCCCATCTTTCTCCCACGGAGAGACTAGTGGTTTCAAACTGCTGACCTTGCTGGTCATACACAGCCCAATTCTTAACCACTACGTCACCAGGAAGAACTGAGTCTCACTGCTGGGGGCAGGTTCCCTGGGACTCGAACCCCATCCCAGGCTGCCAGTTCCGTGAACACTCTACAGAGTCTGTGTTCTGAGTGATTCTTCAAGGGTGGGAGGTCACCCTGGGATCAGGGGCCTGGGCCCCCACTGGCTTTGATTCTACCCACATCTGTCCAGCACTGCTCAGCTCTGCTGGAGGGGGTGTTTATGGACACTGCGGCAGCTCCATTTGACTGGGGGGAGATGGAAGCCGGAGAGAAGAGCTGCCTAGCATGGTCCCAGCAGGGTGAGCTTGCAACCTGGTGTTCACACCCATTTCCCTCCCAAGCCCAAGCCTGAGCCCTGTGCACATGTGGTGGGATCCTCCTCCCTGTCTGGGACACACTGGTCTTTTCTGACACTGCCCCGGGGTTGTGTGTTCCCTCCTGTTTCAACCTATCTGTCCTCGGCCCCACATGAGTTCTTGTCTACCCCATTGGGCACTGACCAGGGGTTCACCTAGACTGAGAACCCCCAGGCCTCTGGGGGCAAGGAGTGTTTACTGGAACCAGGGCTGGCTCCTGGAGAGGCCCATGGGTTCAGCCTGTGGCCCAAGCTCATTCCTCCCGCCCTCTGATCTCAGGAGAGGGCCCCAGGAGCAGTTCAAAACCACGGGCCGCCTTGTTAGGAGAAAGATGAGGCTTTCCACTCCCATCACGGGGTACAGTCTCAGAAACCTGTGGGGCAGCTCTGCCCTGTCTACAGGGACGCTGTGAGTTGGCCTTTTTCTGCTGTTGCCGTGAACATTGATTTGTGGGCCTGGGTCAATGAAAGCCTGGAGTGTGTCAGGCGTAGGGTAACTTGCTCTTAGGAATTCACGACTTCCCGTAGGTTTCATGCGCTGCCAGTACAATCCATGTTCCTCCATATTTAACCCTTTGAGGAAATGACCAAGCATTCTTCCCCAGCAGAGTGGGAACCTTCTCTGTCAGTCCTGGACCAGTATTTTCATGTCCCCACCAGCCCTTCCCTCGTCATGCAGAGAGTAGGGCTGGCTCGTCCCATCTGGAAGGGCGTGGTGAGGCCAGCAAGGAAGGTCCCTTTGTCCAGTCCCAGACAGCAGACAAGGGGGAGTCTCAGAAAAACGGTGGGAACGTGGGCCAGAAGAGACCCCTTCTGGGGCTTGGGGGCTCTGGGGTCCAGCCTCAGTGGCGCTTGAGGGGCCCAGGCGAGGGCTTCCTCCCTCCAAGCAGGACATGGGGTGGGGCAGGGCAGAAGGAGGTGCTTGGCCCAGAGCATTGCCTGGCTGGTCAGTGGGAAAGCCAGCATATAGGCCCGGAGCCTTAGCCCTGGGGCGGCACCGGCCCAGACATGCTCATTCATTCATTCGTTTGTTCATTCATTTTCCATTCATGCATTCCTTCACTACGCAGATCTCAGTGTGCCTGCCTCCTCAAATCCGAACCTTCGACCCTGTGCCAAGGGAAGACCCCACACAGGAGGAGAGAAAGGCCCCTCCCACATGATCACTTCTACAGCCCTCCCCCCTTTCCGGGAACTTCCCGTTAGGCGGAGGGAGTGGGTAAGGATGGGGGCGGGGGAGATGTTCCCATGTGTGGCCAGCTTGGCCATAGGAGCTGGGAAGGAAAGGAGTGACCACAAGCCTGCCAAGGCTGAGCTCTGACTGTCCTGGGGCCAGGCTCCACCCCATCCCCATCCGTACAGGAGACGCTGTATCTACAGTCTGACTGCCATGCTCAGTAAAGCCACCCCACGCCCACCCCACCCCAGCACCTCCTTGGAGGAACCTGTGGGCAGAGCTCTTTCATCATCCCAAGGTGAAAGAGGGTGGGGTGGGGCAGGGGAGGAAGGGATCCCCTCTCCCTGCCTCAGTGTCTCCATCTGTAAGATGGGAGAGTGCTATCGGTTCATGGGCTTAGCCAAGGCCACACACAGCTCGTGAGAGGTGGAGCTGGGACTTGAACTCAGTGGTCTCGTTGTCCGTGCCCAGTGTGAGCCTGAGGCCCTCTTGGGGGGACCCTGGGAGTGAGGTGGGGTGTTCTACTCCAAACCAAACTCTCTGCCGTCAAGTCTGATAGCGACCCTTTCGGACAGAGTGGAGCTGCCCCTGTGGGTTTCTGAGACTGTCCTTCATCGTTCTTCTGTGGGGCAGTGACAGTTCAGACTGCTGGCCTTGTGGTTCACAGCCCAGCGTGTAACTACTACACTATCTGGGCTCCTCTGGTGTTCTCTCGGCTTTTCTAAAACCATCCTGGCCCCTGCCTCTCTCTGAGGGGCCCCAGAGGAGGAGGGAGTAAGAATAGGATTTAATAGTGATCACTGGGACTCTCAATAATGTATGAAAATTCCAACCAAACCCACTGCCTTCCATTTGATCCCGACTCACAGAATAGAACAGAACAGTCTATTGGGTTTCTGCGACTGAACAACCCTGTGGGAGCAGACCGCTTCACCATTCTCCCAAGGAGTGGCTGGTAGCTTCGAACTACCAACCTTGTGGTTGGCAGACCACCAGGACTCTGTCTCTAACTTACTAGTTGTAAGAAAATAAACACAGGCCTCACCAGCCATTCCCCTCCCACCTCAATCGATCTCTTACCTGGGGATGGCAGGTGGAGGCCAAGGGAGGAGGCAATGGCGTTTGTCACCTGGTGACAGGCCCGGGTGTGTGTGTGTGTGTGGGGGTGCTCCAGGACACACACACACACACACACCCCACCCCACCCCACACACCACACCCTCCACTCAGGAACGGCTAGGAGGGAACTTCCCTAAGGCCCTGGAAGCAAATAACTAGCCCTTAAAAGTCATAGACAGGGGCCAGGACACTGGGCATCCGGGGTCACTCAGGCCCCAACAAGGAGTGGTGGGGAGACCAGAGCAGGGCTTCCATTGCAATGACAGGGGGCAAGCTGCGTGGGGACTCCAGCTCTCAGACAAAAACAATCCCTGGAGGGGTGCTCCAACCCCATCGCTGTCCCGGGAACGGCTGTCCACTGCCCTCGCAGAAGGAAAGGGGCAGTGCAGGCAGAACTCCAGGGTTGGACCCAGCCTGCACCCGGAGGGCTGCGTGGAGGCGGCGCGCGCCTGGCCTGGCCGAGGAGGCTGCGCCAGATCCGGGAGGGAAGCAGCGGGCCGGAGCTCCCCGGGGCTCGCGGGGCTCGCGGGGCTCGCGGGGCTCGCGGGGCTCGCGGGGCTCGCGGGGCTCGCGGGGCTCGCGGGGCTCGCCGGGGAGGAGCCCGAGCCCCCGCATCCGCGGGCTCCTCCAGAGCGCGGGGCCGAAGCGGAGGCTCTCTGGCGCCGGGCGTCCCCTGGCGGACCTCTCGCTCCCTGCGCTCCGGAGTATTTCCGGGAGGGCGTGCCCACCCGGGGGGGTGGAGCCTTGCAAAATCAGAATTACCCAATGTCTTCTTTAATCCGAGAGGAGCCCAGCCTGGGTGGCTTAGTGTTGGGCTGAGATCCGCGTGCTCGGCGGTTTGAAACCATCGGTATCGCTGCCATGGAAACCCACGGGACTTCATTATGGGTCAGCATTGACTCGATGGTAGTGAATTTGGTGGGGTTTTTTGGTTTTTAAATCAGAAGGGAAAGAATGAACTGTTTAGCAGATAAAAATGTTTTCACCTATTACACTGGCATATTTGTCTTCATACCAAGTCCATCGGAAGCATCATTTTAGTGTATTATTATTCTTTATGGAGTGTCGGTCCCCTGGGTGGTGTAAACATTTTGGGTTTGGCTACTAACCTACCCAGCAGTACTGTAGGCATAGGCCTGCCTGCCTGGGGCCTTCTGTTAAGATTACCCAAAAACCCATCCATCCCCATGGAGTTGATTCTGACTCCCAATGACCCTATGGGTCTTAGTGACCGACTAGAACTGACCCATAGGGTTTCTTTCTCCCGAGGAGCAACAATGGGATGGAATTGTCGTCCTTTTGGTTCGTAGCCCCACACTTCACCACTGGCCCACCGGGGCTTCCTCCCTTAAGACTACAGTCAGCAAAACCCTTTGGGGCAGCGCTACTTTGTAACACCCGGTTCCCAGGGGTCCAATCAACTTTAAAACAAAGTTATTTTTTTATGGAGTCCAGGAGGAGGGGACAGGAGATTAGACACTTGGTTCAATGGTTAGGGACATCCATTTTTCTTGCACTGATGGGGAAACTGAGGCTCAGGGCAGGGGTGGGGATGGGTGAGGTGAAATATGCCAGTGACCCCAATCAGTGAGGCTTCACTGGCTCTAGCCTCTGGCTCTCTACAACCCCTTCCTCTGTCCCCACCCTCCCCTGGCACTGTTTCCACCTGTGCTTTCTTCCCTCTATCCCAGCCCCACCATTCCCACATCCCAGGTCACCTCTGTATCAGGCTGCCAGGGAAGATGAGCTCATTCTTTCTTCTTAAAGAGACACCACTCTGCGACCTTGTTTGTCCCTCATGGCCACAGCACACAGCAGTCAGGACGGCACAGTGTCCAGAGAAGGTCACTGGGCTGTGACTTCTGCCATACCCATGGTCACTATTCCCTGATACCCACTGGACAGTGGCCTGTGCTGTTCCCGTCCCTGTGGGGCTCACACCCAATGCCATCATCTCCACCTCTGCCCAGCCAGGTCCTCATTCACGGACTGGTTCAGTGTGTGCTTATTGAGCGCCTACTATGTGCGGATCATGAGTGTTCCATGGACCGTCAGAAGAACAAACACACCTGTCTTGGAGGACGCACAGCCAGATGCTCTTTACGAGGAAGGATGGCAAGATGTTGTCTTATATACTCTGGATGTGTTGTCAGGAGAGATCAGTTCCTGGAGAAGGGCATCGTGGTTGGTGAAATGAGGGATCGTCATAAAAGGAGGAAGACCCTCAATGACACAGATTGACAGAGGGACGGCAGCCATGGACTTGAACATGAGACTGTGTGAGAGGAGGGTGCAGGACTGTGCAGTGTTTCACTCTGTAGGGTACTGTGAGTTGGAAGTGACTTGATGCCGCTCAATAACAGCCACGACTCGCTCTGTGTTCACTCCGGATGGACCATCGTGGTGGACCAGACAGATACGGGATGCCTGAGGGGAGCCCTGCCTGGAGGGGAGCAGACAGCCATGGAGTCACTCCAGAAATGGGTCCCTGTGAATGGAGGTGGGAGTGCTGAAGGACAAGCAGGGGTTCGGGCCCCAGGAGAGCAGATAGGACAGGGGCTAGACCTGGCTTGGGGGTTCCTGGAGGCCTCCCTGGAACATGATGGCTGACCAGGGCTGGAAGAAGGTTCCGGGTGGGGGAATCAGCAGACATGAAGGTTCAGTAGCTTGAAGGACAATGGCCTCCTGAGAAGGCTAAAGAGGGCCAATGGGCAGAAGGGTAGGGAGTGACAAGAGAAGGGTATGGGGGCCAGGAGACCATTTGACCTTCAGGCCAGGACTTGGGTCTGTGTCCCAGGAGGGAGAGACTGCAAAGGACTAGAAACAGGAAACTGGGGCACTCAGACCTTTGGGTTTTGCAAAGAGTATTCTGACCTCCAGCTGCAAAGAATGCTTTCGTGATGCTAGGGGAAACGCTGGCTGTGTCTCAGGCTCAGAGGGACTAGTGGAGGTGTCCTCAAACTACAGCCTCTGGGCCACATGCGGCCCGCCGAGGACATTTATCCAGACTGACGAGTGTTTATGCCCCGTTTGTTTCTTTACTTCAGAATAAGATATGTGCATAAGAATTTGTTCATAGTTTTTGAAAAAAAAAAAAACTATAGTCCAGCCCTCCAACAGGTCTGAGGGACAGTGAACTGGCCCCCTGTTGAAAAAGTTTGAGGACCCCTGGACTAGTGGGTTATCAGAGCCTTGGTGACATAGTAGTTATGTGTTGGGCTGCTAACCACAAGGTCAGCAGTTTGAAACCACCAGCCACTATTTGGGAGAAAGATGAGGCTTTCTGCTCCCATAAAGAGTGACCATCAGGACCCCAAGGGGTGGTCCTATCCTGCCCTCTAGGGTCGCCGTGAGTCAGAATCAACTCGATGACAAGAGGTGAGAGTGAGTGAGTCATTGTTCATGTCCTCTGTGGGATAATGACACTGTGTTTGTATAGGATGTGGCCCATTTTCAAAGGGAATGACCACAAGGGCTTCTGAAGGTGTCTGGTTATGTGCTCAGCTGCTTCCTGCAAGTTTGGCGGTTCGAGCCCACCAGCTGCTCCAACGGAGACAGCTGTGGCAGTCTGATTCCATAAAGATTGGAGCTTTGGAAACGCAAGGGGGCTACTGTACTGTCTCCCTCCCCCCGGGTCTCTCGGGGTTAGAATTTAATAAAAATGATCGAAGCACCTAACAACAACAATAATTACAGGCACCCTGGGGAGAGCAAGCCTTTCAGCTCCATTTTCTCAACAGTGCAAGCTCACTTCCCGTTTCTGTGTTCACGTAGGTCATTTATATCACAGTTCAACCTTTTTATAAGGTGATCACATGCTCCATGACTACAGTGTAGTGTCAACATCACTTTTATAGGAACTGGGCCACCAAAGAAACCCGTGTGACCGGCTTTAGGGGGAGACTTTGTTGTGAGTTTGGTCTGGAACTGAACCCACAGCATCCCTGAGTTCATCTTGTAAGAATTGATCTGAAGATTCTCTCCACACCTCACCCCTACCCCTGCCAGGAATGTCAAGGGGGAAAAAACCCACTGCCATGGTGACCCTACAGGACAGCATAGAACTGCTCCTGTGGGTTTCCGAGACTAACTCTTTACGGGAATAGATAGCCTCATCTTTCCTCTGGGGAGCACTTGGTAGATTCGAACTGCTGGCTTTGCGCTTAGCAGCCTAATTTGTAACGCACTTTGCCTGCAGGGCTCCAGAAATGTCCTCAGGGGTTTTCTTTGGAAGAGAAAGGTGCTGCTGAGGGTAGACTTCTTGGCCAGCAAAACGGATGGTGAGAAAACTGCTTGTGTGTGCGCATGGCAGACAGGGGGAAAGGGGCTGGCTGGAGGGTAGGGAAAGGCTGCTGGTACACATGGCCAGGTGGCCTCCCTACCTTTTCAGCAGGTAAGCCCAGTCCAAAGCTGGAGGGGGTGGTGGCTGCTGGCTCCCTTCCAGTTGACTCTGATCAAAGGGGCCGGTGTGACCGTGTGGTACTGCCCCTTCCCTGCCATCTTTACCAAAGCCCATCCCCGGGCCTTTCTTCCTCAGAGCCTCCTGCCTTTCAATGAGCAGCCCGGTGCTCATTGACCTGCCAGCCTTTCAATGAGCAGCCCGGTGATGAACCATTTGGGTCCCTGGGGAGGGTGGGTGAAGAGAGGCAGTAGTGGAAGCCCCGCTCCCTTTGTTGCAGGTGAGAAAGCCTGGTGTGGAGGGCGGTTGGGTTTCAGTTTGCAGCTGAAAATGAGGCTGACGGGTAGGGAACCAGGCAAAGGAGAACCGTGAGTCATAGGAGAAGCCGGGATGGGAAGCTGCAGGCATGCAGCAGCAGGTTTTTAAAGGGGTTTTCAGGAAGAACCTTGGACCCAACCCTTGGAATGCTTCCCTAGGAAATAGCTCACCGGCCTACCATGGGGCTGGGCACTGAGAGACCAGTGAGAAAAGATCAACAGTTGGACGTCCACCCTAGACTTGTGGGGGTGGCATGGGGCCCACTCTGACCCATGGTGACTCCGTGCGACAGAGGAGAATTGCCCCATGGGACATTTTACAGGAAGGCATCACTATATCTTTCCCAGAGAGCAGCTGGAGTGCCTGACCACTGTTCCCCAAACTCCAAAACTCACTGCTCTCGAGTCAATGCTGACTTATAGTGACCCTATAGGACAGGGTAGAAATGCCCGCGGGTTTCCGAGACTGTAACTCTTAACGGGACTAGAAAACCCCCATCCTTCTCCCTCGGAGTGGCTGGTAGTTTTGGACTGCTAACTTAGCAGTTTAACAAATAACCCACTGTAGACCAGCAGATTATTAAGGCTAAGGAGATTCTGGACTTGGGGCCCTGAATCCACGGCCATCGAGTCAATTCTGACTCATCGTAACCCTGTCACATAGGGGTTCCAGAACTAAATCTTTGTGAGTGCAGACAGTACTCGTCTTTCTCCGGTGGTGGGTTTGAACAGCTGACCTTGTAGTTAGCGGCCCAATGCCAAGTCACAGTGCCACCAAGCAGGAAGGCCGAACAATGAAGCAAGTAGCTTTTGGAAGCACTGGATCGTGGTTGGTGTTTCTTTGGGCTAGACTTGGCTTTATCATAGTTCTTGTAATGTTTGCAAAATAAAGCTCAGGGAAGAACTGCTGGAGTCTAGAGGTGGCCCGAATCCCAATCATGGCATGTTTTCTTACTCTATGAGTGTGTTAGACAGGGGTCTCTAGAGAGACAAAACCAGATCGCTAATAATTATATATATATATATATATTTATACATATATATATATATAACACAAGAAATGAATGGTTAAATTATATACAGATAGATAGATATATAATATAAGAAATGAACAGTTAAATTATAAAGCAGTACAAATGGCTCAGTGCAACTCACTCCCGTGAGAGAGTTGTGAGACACTGGCAGTCCTTCAAGTCTTGAGGGCCGCCAGGTAGTCCTCTGTAGAGAGAATTCCAGCTAAACCAACACAGGCAGCAAACAGCAAGGCAGGTCACCAACAGTCAACCAGGTCACTAACAGTCATTCCCCAGCTCAAGAGATGTACATTCCAATTGTGTGGTGAAGTAGGTCTTGAAGGAACATCACATTACAGCGACACAGTTCATGGGTTAGGTGTTTCACAGGTAGTGTAGCTTGCAAATTCAGGCACAGAACAAGCAAGGCAGCTGCACACTGGTCCGATGATCAAAGAGCGAGAGACAAGAAAGGTGAGGCTCACCGAGCCATTTATCTCTTCGCCCTTCAATTATCCCACTTGTGTTTATCGTCCAGACTGGCACAGTAAACTACCTCAATGAGTGACAAATAGATGCAAACTTGGTGACATGTTGTGGTCAGGTGCTGTCAAGCTGGTTCCACTCATAGTGACCTTGTGGACAACAGAAAGAAACACTGCCAGGTCCTGTGCCATCCCCACAATTGTTTGTAGGCATGATGCCCTTCTCCAGGGACTGGTCTCTTCTGATGACATGCCCAAAGTACATGAAATAGTCTTGCCATCCTTGCTTCCAAGGAGCATTCTGGCTGTACAGGAAACTGTGGCTTGGAGCCTCTGCACCCCTTGGCACTGTGACCCTATAGCAGAGGGGGGAGGGTCCCTGGGTCCACAGCGGTGTACCGGACACATAGGGGCCAGTGGGGCCCTGTGAGGGCCTTGCTTTGTTCCCGTGTCCCTCGGGAACACCAGTGGGGGACGGTGACCTCTTGCAGGGTTCTGAGGGATTCCAGAAGGAAGCAGCCGTTCTGCACTTGGAGGAGAAGGGGCTGGGAGGTCTGAGCCCGGTGACATGCGTGGGGTAGGGGCGGTAAGGGAGCAGAGCGGAGGGGATTCGAAGCCAGGTCTCCTCCGAAAGGGCTCCGGGGCAGAGTTAGGCCTGGAGGAGGGCCGTGGACTCCCCATGCCGCAGGAGGCTGGCCACCGCGAGCAGACGATCCTGGCCTGTCCTGAGTGATCAGATTGGGTTTCCGGCATTGAAGGCTGGCCAGAGGGGCGGGAAGGGGAGGTGCCTGCCCGGCCTAGGGGTGGAAGAGATCGGCGGCCCGAGAGGGAGGGGGTGGTGGGCAGAGCCTGGGTCCCGTGGGCGGTTTCTGACAGTACAGGGGCGGTCCCAAGGGCGGGGCCTGCGCGGCCTAGGAGCGGGAGAGACAGGCGGCTTGGTCAGGAACAGAGCGTGGGAGTGGAGCTCGGCGCCCGTGGGCGGGCCCTGACAGTAAGGGGGCGGTCTCGGGGGCGGAGCCTGATGGTCCCAGGGTGCGGTCTGATGGTCGAGAGGCGGTCTGACTGCTCGGGGCGGGGCTTAGACGTCAGGGGGCGGTCCCTGACAGTACCGGGGTGGTCCCGAGAGCGGATACTGGAAGGCCGGGGGCGGCCCCGAGGGCGGGACCTGGGAACCTTGGATTGGACCTAGCGATTCTAGGGCAGTCCCTGACAGTGTGGGGGTGGTCCGAGGCGGGGCCTGTGGGTCTGGGCCGGCTTGGGGGCGGGGCCTGCCGGTCGGAGGTGGGGCTTGTCGGTCCGGGCGGTCTAGGGGCGGGGCCTGGCGGCCTGGAGGCGCGCGGGCGGTGGCGGCCCGAAGGTGCGCTCCTACTGCCGGCTCGGCAGGCGGCGGCGGCGGCAACGGCGGCTGTGGCAGCGACGCGCACAAAGGCGGATTGTGGCTTCACTGGTGCTCGCGGCGGGCGGTGCCGGGCCGGGGGCGGCGGGGCGCGCCGGGAGCCCCCGCGGGCGCGGCGCGGGCGATGAGCCGGGGCCCGGCATGGCCTCTGCGCGGCCGCCGGGCCGGGCCTGCGCCTTGTCGTCCGCGCCCGTGGGGCTCCGGGCAGCGCCGCCCGCCTTCGCCGCCGCTGCCGCCGCGTCCCCTGAGCCTGCGGGCGGCGCCGAGGCCGAGGGGCGCTCGCTGCAGCACATGCTGCGCGCCATAGCGGAGGAGCGCGGCCGACTCAGCTTGCGCCGCGAGGTCTGCGGGCTCGGTGAGTGCGGCGGGGCTCGGCCGGTGAATGGAGCCGGGCGGGGACCGGGGTCCGCGGGCTCGGCCGGTGGAGGGGTCCGGGGTCCCGGGCTCGGTGACTGGGACCAGACAGGGCTTGGGGTCTGCGGACTCGTGGTTGGTCTGTCGTCTGAGGTTTGTAGACAAAATGAGCGAGGCCGGTCGGGGGCTGCGGGCTCCGCGGATGGGGTTCGGCTGCTTTCTGGGGACTGCGAGCTGCGCTGGGCCAGTGAATCCCGGCTCGGATCTAGTGAATCAGGCCGGCGGAATCCGCACGGCCTCGAGCCTCGCCGGGAAGGTGCTGAGAAGGTGCGCCCTCCACGGCTGAGTGTGTGTCACCGTGCGGGTCACTGTTACTGGGCCACGCACAGTCCCCATCTCCGTGTCCCATCTGGCTGTGAATCCAGACGCCTCGTTGGGTCTCTGTCCCCTTCCTCGGGTTTCAGCCCCCCTCTGCCTCTAGGAAGCCCTCCTGGGGGCCCTCACCCCCCTGTAGGCAGCGTGGGCTGGGATTCCGGCGACCTCAGCGGGGCAGGGCCTGATTCACCAGGAACCGGCGTCCCAGGTGCGGAAGCCTTTGTCCTCGTGAACCCATCCATCCGCCCTCGCACCCCTAGTCCATGGACTAGTGGGGACCTGTTGGGCCCTAGTGCCCCTGAATCTGCCCTTCTCGGAGTGGGTGGGATTACGACCTCAAGAGGCCTCAAGTCACAGATGGAGCTGGGGGTGGGAAAAGGATCTCCCCATATTGTTGGGAGGGCTGGGCTGCAGGTGGGGGTGGGTCTGGGCTTGGCTGGGTGTGAGGTAATGGTTCCTGACTGATGCGTGCGTGGGCGGAGCCCCCTCCCCTGCAGTCTGGTTTATCATTTTCTCCGTGAAAAGACCCCTCCCTTCTCCACCGGAATGACTTCATACCACATTATCCGTGCCCCTCCCCTGTGAACACCAGCCATAGAGATGCCACCAAGAGGCAGCCCCCCACCCAGCCTTCACCCCTATGGGGGGTAAACTGAAGAGGGCACTTACACCCCTGCCCCCGTGGAGCAGGGTCAGTCTTGCCCCGCCCTTAGCAGGCCCCGCCCCACAGGCCTAGGGAACCACAAGCATCAGCATCGGAATGTCCCTTTTTATAAGAGGCCATTGAGGAGTGGACACTTCCTATTGCTGGCCAGGTCTCAGCCCAGGCTGTCCCTGAAGTGGATCTTTCTTGAAATGGGGGCTCGGTGTTGCTTACAAAGTGGGGTGGGATAAAAACTGGCTACTCTGGTCTGAAAAGGTGTCACCACTTGGTTTTGAGCAGAATTCTAAGGGTCCTCATTCATTCATTCATTCATCCACGCGGCCATTCTTGGAGTGCCTATGGTGTGCCAGGCTGCCTGCCAATGAGGCAGGCCCACCTGTCACCTGGCACAGATGGCTGAGATGGGGAGGGGGCTGAGGGACCACCTGCTCCAGCTGCCTGCTTGACTCTGCAGTCACCTCCAGCCATGGGCTCACTTAAAAACTCGCTGCCATTGAGTGAACATAGAGGCCCCGATAGGACATGGGAGAATCTGCCCCTGTGGGTTTTGAGACTGTGACTCTTTGTGGGCTCAGAAAGCGTTGTCTTTCTCTTGTGGAGCAGCTGGTCCTTTTGAACCGAGGACCTTGCGGTGGGCAGCCTACCACACAGTCCACCACCAGAGCCATGGTGGGCCCTAGTATTTGCTAGAATGTTCTCTCTGTTTCACTAGTGAGCAGCCTGGGGTCCAAAGAGGCAAATGATTTCCCTAGGGATGACCAGTGGGGAAGTGACCCAGTGGAGATGGCCGTGGTCAGTCTGATGCCAAGCCAGCCTTCTCCCTCCACCCTGAGCTTCCCTGCCTTGCTGAGCCCGCCCCTTTCCCTGGGAAGAAGAGTCACCTGTAGCAGCCCTGGAGAGGGAGGGGGAGCCTACCTCCCCACCCACAGGCCAACTGTCTCTTATGGCGATAGTGTCATGGTCACTGTCTGGGGTCCGGGCCTGGCACAGAGCAGGTGGCCAGTTGACATGTAGCCAGTGTGGAGAAGATTTCATTTCTTGTTCTGTGGAGGGTGTTGAAGGCCAATGATGCTGGGGTTCAGGCTCTCGGGAAGACTTGGTTGCTGCCACACCCATCTCATTGGGAGAGAAGCTTGATTCGCTGAGAGGAGAGAGCTTAACTAGGGACCCAAAGACTGGTCCCCAAACCTGTGGCCACTGAACCCACCCAGCCCCATGCAGGTTAGGTCACACATAGACATTGCCACTTTGCAGCCGAGACACCTGCTGTTCTCAACCCCTTGCACCTGTGAACTAATGCTGCTCCTGAGGTGTGGGTGGTGGTGAAGTACAACTCAGGTCATGCTGGGCGTTCTGGTGCCCCAAGGCCCTCCTGAGGTGTCAAGGGGCCCTGAGTGGACAGGCTGTTTCCTTCACTGAGCCCGCCCATGTTGGTGTGAGGGTAAAAGCTGGTGTGGGGGTGGGTGGTGGGGAGAGGGGACAGAAGGGAGAGAAGCCAGGTGCCCAAGTGAGCCAATCCTTCCAGTTTATTCCTGGCACCACCTGTACGTGCAGCACCGCCTCCTCTGGAACCCCCAAGTTCAAGGGCCTAGCCAGGCTGGAACCCACAAGTTCAAGGGCCTAGCCCTCCTGATTTTTTCCTGGAGCTCAGATGCCAGCTTCAAGCAACGGGGGTCTCTGAAACACCTTCCCATCTGACCTGTTAGCCCTCCTCATTAGGTTTTTAATATCTGACAGTGTGTCCATTGAGCCAAGGCTTCTTCATGGTCTGTTCCTAGTCTGTAAGCGCTGCTGAAACTGGTTAACTCTGGGTGTTCCTGCTGGCATGTGAAATGCCAGTGACATAGCTTCACAGCATCACAGCGACACATGAGCCACCACAATAGGACCTGGTGACAGATGAGTGGCGGGGCCACAGTGGGCTCAAATATAAGAACCATGGTGAGTACGGCACAGGACCAGGCAGCGTTTCCTTCTATTGTACATGGGGTGGCTGTGAGTCAGGACTGACTTGACAGCTCCTAATCATAATACCACATACTTGGGATGCCAGACAAGCAGGAGGCCTTCCCTGAACCCCCTTTCTTTTTGGACCTGCTGGTTCCCACTGCTCTGCCAGGTTCAAGAATTCTTTATAGCCACGAGTAGACTCCGGAGCACTGTGTCATGACAGCCAAGAGGATACCCAGGAGGGGAGGCACAAAGGGCTAGTACCAGGGGCCCCCCAACATGGGGCTCTGGTGTCCACAAGGGTGCACAACCCTTTAGCTTGTCACCTGTCAGAAACTTCTCAGAATCAACTGCCAGCAGCCTCCTCCCCTGAGGCCCTGCTAGGGTCACTTGGTGAGTTTGAACTGTGGATAAAGTTCGTTGTATGGCCACCCACAGGTGCCTGTTCCAAACCAAACTCCCTGCCATCAGGTGGATTCTGACTCACAGTGACCCTGTAGGACAGGGTAGAACTGTCCCTGTGGGTTTCCGAGACTATAACTCTATGGGAGTGGAAAGCCTCGTCTTCCTCCTGAGGAGCGGTTGGTGGTTTCAAACTGCTGACCTTGCAGTTAACAGCCCAATGTGTAGCCAGGGCTCTTTAGAGGTAATTGTTAGAGAAAGTAAAACTGACTTAGAACTACAGGGGTGGTGGCTACCCCTGGCAGGACCCTAGAGTGTCATCACTTGAAGTTGCTGTAATATCGGGTGGCCTGTGACCCCGGGGTGGGGCTGAGGGGTGGGGAGTAACAGCACCCACAGTTGAATGGGTCCAAGGGGGTGGTTGTGTAATTGAGGAGTAAAGTAAAGAGACATCAGACAAAATAAAGCATTCAAGGGCTCACCTCCGCTGCCATGACTTCTGTAGCCACGTCCGAGCAGAGAGAATATATTTCCAGCAAAGCCTTATAAACTCGTAGAGCGTGAATGTCCCCCTAATTCCAGGTAACCACTTATGTAGCAAAGTGGGCTGTACCCTAACCCTGAAGATCCCTGAGCTCATTGGAGGAGTACCCTAACACCAGTGCTGGGGGCAGATAAGGGGGAGTGACTGCCCTCAGAGCCTAGAGAGCAATAGCAAGTATCTGCTCCTGTAGTTAGAGCTGCCGGCTGCATCGCAATCAGCCATGCGCTTGTGAGAGGTAACTTTAAGAAGCACTATTACGGGAGGATATAGTGGGGAACGATATTAACTATGAGAATGTGATTGGGACTCACCTCCAACTCACAAGGGTGAAGGCCTCTCTCCACCCCAGAAACCCAGCCTGCCAGGCTTCTTAATATTTGAGAATAAAGGATGGATCCTTTACACTGTCTTCCTGTTCTCTGTTTCCCATGGAAGGGGGTGGGGGGAGCCCAGTGGCCTGGAATTACAGTGGATAAGGAGCCCCACCTCCCAGGCTTGGGCTTTCTGGGCCCTGGAGGGTGGAAGGCCTGTCTCCTACACTCTGCCTTGAGGAGCATGATTAAACGTCTCCCACACGGGTCCAGTGAATGAGGCGCTGTAAGGAAGAGCCAAGCAGAAAAGATGTCTTCCAAAGAGGGTGCTGGTGTGAGTCTGGGGTACACCGCAGACCACCAGAGGGCCCCAACCCAGGAGCCACTATGAGGACGGTTTGGGCGGTGTTTCCTCCGTGAGTTGCAGTGGGTTGGAACAAACTTGCCGGCATCTCCCAAGGGCCACAGCACCAAACCTGTACCAGACAGAATAAATCCACCTGTCCAGATGGACCGACAGCCAGGCTGCTGCTCAGAAGCCAGGATGGAGAGACTTGGTCTCATGCATCTGGACGTGCCGCCAACAGAGACCAGCCCTGAAGAAGGACATCATGCTCAGTATAGTCAAGGCCCCTGATAAAGTCGAAGACCCTCTGAGGTGGACTGGCACAGTGGCTGCAGCCTGGGCTCCGTCCGACCTGGGCGATGGTGACTGTGAGGACGGTGCGGGGGCCAGGCGGGGTCCTGTGCCCTCAGTTACAGGCAGGGCTGCTATGAGTCGGAACAAAGAGGAGACAACACTGGGCAGCAATCATAGGGTTCCCCTCTGGGGCTGGGTTGGAGTGGGAAGGTGGGAGCAGGACTGTATGATCTTCCTGGTTTCCTTCTGCCTTGGGACTCCTCACCCCACCAGAAGACAGGGATCAGCTACTGGGAAGGTTGGAGAGGAAGTCACGTGCCCTTCACACAGCTGGCTGGGCTGGGCAGAGGCTGCAGACCAGGCGCTTGCTTGGCCCTGACCCAGGCCTGCCCTCCCCACCCTGTGCAGGTTGCCCTGCAAATCCCAGGTGTGCTTGGCTGCCTGGAGTATGGGGTGGGGGGAGGTGCAGGACACAGAGAACGAAACTGTGTGAAGGACCCCAGGCTGGGCAGAGGAAGATGGGGACAGTGAGGGACCCACAGGACTCATGGGAAGCTGGGAGGCTAGGCCAGAGCGGCTGGGTGTGGTGCTGCCTCTTGAGTGGCCCAGTTGGAGGACTTGCCCAGAGGCCACTGTCTATGACCAGCTTGGGTGAGTAGGCCAAGTGACCAAGCTGGACTCCCAGCTGAGGCCTCTCAGGTGCCACCCTGGACGGAGGTCTCAGGTTGGAAGGGAGGGTGGATGGCACTCCCCACAGCCTTTGCCCGTGCTGAGTACTTACTGTGTGCTGAGTACTTACTGTCACCAGCGTCTACAGGGTGGTGCGAGGGTCGCACAGCAGGGTGGGTGGAAAAACAGGGCTGGCTCCCTGGCACTGTGGGGGTCTGTGTGAGAGAAGTCACTGGTTGGGAAGACATCGCTAGCTCTTATGAGTTGTGGGTGGGCAATGCCCCCTGACATGGCGGCTAGAGGTGGGGGGTGTCTGAGACCTGGCACAGAGCAGGGTGCAGCTGGCCGCCTCACTGGTTGGGAAGGAGACTGGCCTGCCCCCGATGTCACTCCACGAGTGAGTCTTGTGGGAGCCTTGATGGGCCCTCAGCCTGCAGGCTGGCAGGGCTGCCCTGGGCCAGAGCTACCAGGAGGAAGTGTGACCGTTAGGAGCGGTGGCACTTTCGGTTCCTGGGTCTATTTTTAAAGGCTGGTTTCAGCCTCCGTCCAACAGAGGGGCTGGGGCAGCTCGAGGCCAGCTGGCAGCCTGTCCCGAGGAACCTGGTCGCGGTGCCCTGAAGGACCAGGAGGGACTGGTCGGTCTGAGCAGCTTTGTGGGGTTCATATCCCCACCCCACCCCAACCTTCCTCTGCCCAGGGCTTAGATTACCATGTGTTGAGCTCCCGGCCTTATTTATAAAGCAGGCCTAGTTGGTAGAACAGCAGTCTAGGACTCCGCTGTAGACCAGGAGGTTGGCAGTTCAAACCCACTAGCAACTCCTCCTGGGGAGAAAAACAGGCCTGGCCTCTGTAAGGATTAAGCGCAAAGCCAAACACATACCATAAAGTCGAGCCAACATACAGCGACAGCGTATAGCGTTTCTGAGACTGCACACCGTTGCAGGAGCAGCGGCCCTATCTCCCCCCCCCTGCCCACCCCCCTGCTGGTGGTCTTGAAGCACCAGTATTTCAGTGAGCACCCCAACCCATACCTCACAGCACCACTAAGGCTCCTGCCATTCAGCACAACAGAAGCAGACCCACTGCCATCCAGTTGATCCCAGCTCCAAGCGCCCCCGTCTGGGACAGAGTCGAGCCTGCCTAGTCTGTAAACAGACCCAGCCGGGGTCCGCGTTTGCCCTCAGATTGGCTGGTGGACTTGAACCACGACCTTGTGGTTAGCAGCCCGACGCCCAGCCCGCAGCCCCACACGCACTCGCCCGGAAAGCAGGCAGCCTGAGACACCCTGTAGAGCAGGTAGATTCTGTCCCCCTCGGGGCTAGAGGCCGGCCGGCCGTGACCTCCAGGACCAGAACTCCTTCTTCATCCTTGGACCAGGCCAGGCCCAAGTTCCCCGGGCAGAGTCACTTCCTGTAAAAAATCATCCAGAACCCCCCCCCCCCACCCCCACCCATTCCAATGCCAGAGTGAGCGCAGGCGCATCACTGAAAACTAGGAAGTACGGGGAGAGGGAAGAAAACGCCACCCACCCTCCCCGCTGCCCAGAGAGGCGCCCTCAAGGCGTCCCCGTCTCCGCGAGGCAGTTTCCACCGATGCCTGATGTCCTATGGAAAATGGTTCCTGCCGCTTTTTTCCTGCGAATTCCACAAACCGTTTCCCTGTTGCTGAAACCGTCAATGTTCTGTAAAATGGGGCAGGGTCTGGGAGGGCGTGACTGACTGGGTGGTCTCATGAGGCTGGGCACTTTGCTGGGGTCCCCTCTCCTGTTAGGGGGTCATGGGTGACAGGCCACCTGACGTGAAGAGGCCTCAGGGTTTGGGTTCTGTTGTCAGCACCAGTGGGACAGACTTGCTCTCCAGCTGACCGGCTGATCCAGCAACCACGGGTGGATGGCAGGGGCAGACGGGAAGAATCCGGTGCTCAAAGTCCCAAAGCAAACCAAACACCAGGGCATCAAGTCCATGCGGACTCAGCCACTCACGCGGGCAGAGTAGAGCTGCCCCAGTGGGTTTCCATGGCAGAGTGCTGCGTTTTTCTCCCTCGGAGCAGCTGGTGGGCTCGAACCACTGACCTTTTGGAGAGCAGCAGAGTGCTTAGCCGCTGCACCATCGGGGCCTCTTGGGGGCTGATGCTTAGTGAGGAGCCATCGAGCTGGTCCTGAGCTGGTACGGGCAGCCGAACAATGCGCCGGCCACCCGCGCCGTCATGTCATTGCCACCCGTCCTCCCCTTGAGGGTCTCCCTCGTCTTTACGGACCCTCTGCTTGACCCAGTGTGAGGTCGTCCTGTCTCTCCACATAACTTGCGCTCGAAAGTACGTGAGATGAGGCCTCACCATCCTCGCTTCTAAGGAGCACGCTGGCCGTACTTCTGCTAAGACAGACCTGCGTGTCCTGGCAGTCCGTGGCGTGTGCATTCAGTGATCTTCACCAGCACTGCAATTCAAGTACACCAGTCTGCTATCTTCCTGATTGGCCGTCTCGAGAGGCCGTTGAAAATACCTCCATTGGGTCTCAGGCTGCGCTCAAAGTGACAGCTCAAAGAACAAAGAATAAAAACAGTCAATTCTGGCTCCTGCAGCCCCTGTGACGGTGCAGAACCGGGCTCTGCAAGGGGCCCAAAGGCTAGTTTTTTCCAGAAGTGGATTGCCAGGCCTTTCTTCTGAGGTGCGCTGGGTAGACTTGAAACCTCCAACCTCCTGGTTAGCAGCTGTGCTGCTGTTTGCAGCACCCAGGGACTCCTTACCCACCTGGAGGAGAAACTTACCCAGAGGGTACAGAGCAGAGGGCACCCGACTGTTTCTGTCCGGTTACCCGCTCCCACCCCCACTCTCAAGGAGCCAGCCATGAGGAGACTTTGGACTGGGGCCCCATCAAGCCCTGGCCTGGCTTGCTTTCCCGCTGGAGAGCTCTCTCTCTGGGACAGGACTTAGAACTTGCCCACTGAACGGGGAGCCCAGAGGCCCCATGGCTCCCCACTCATCCGGGGGACCCCGTTCTGCTGCCTTGCCCTGAGACAGGAGTTTTTACAGATTGAAGGTTTGCACTCCAGGGGCCTGGCAGCCAGGGGGCCTCTCTGTATGCTCTCATTTCATTGTATCCTCACCCCACTCTGATTCAGCGTGGTGACCACACAGGTGGGCTTGGTCTCATTGCGCCTCGTTGGTGTGCTGTGTGTTTACAAACACATGGAAGGTTTGCGGCAGCTTTACGCCATGGAGTCCAGCAGCTAGCCCCCATTGTGCTCACCGCGTGTCTCTGGGGCGAGGTTCGATAAAGACGACCATACTCCAGACTTTCCCACTGGGCTAGTGCACGCTCAGTACACTGCAGTACACTGTAAACATAATGTTTCTACATTTTGATATCTACTGGGAGACCCTCTTTCTGGGACACAGCTGCCAGTGTCCCCTGATGTGCTGAAGTCAACCCAGGGGTCCTCAGGAGGAAGTTGCCAGGGGCTGTTTTGCCACAAGGTGTGATCAACCCAAAGGTGTCCTCGGCCTCCTGCTCCCGGGCCTCTGCTGCCAGGGTGGTGTGCATGTGCCCCCCCCCTATGTAACTGAGCCCTTCCCCACGGCCCTCCTGCTCCCTGAAGCCGTCCAGGAAGGCTGCTGAGCCCGGGCAGTGGACTGGGCAGTGGCCATTCTCATTTGGAGCCATGTCCGGGTCACTTGGGACTTCAGTCCCAGCTTCCCGCGCCCCTTCTCA
The DNA here is from genome assembly GCF_050624435.1 of Tenrec ecaudatus. Taxonomy (NCBI): domain Eukaryota; kingdom Metazoa; phylum Chordata; class Mammalia; order Afrosoricida; family Tenrecidae; genus Tenrec; species Tenrec ecaudatus. The sequence goes on from NC_134535.1 coordinate 5,368,827, forward strand.
TGCTGCTTTCCCCTGAGTAACCGCACCAGCTGACCAATTACTACCCCTATGCCTCACCCCCATGTTACAGACAGTCACCTTGGTCTGGTCCCTGCCCCCAGCCTTCTTGTGCCGAGTGGCCTGGCTCTCCTCCCTGCCAGTTACTTCCCAGTCCCTCTCCGACCGACCAGCTCTAGACATGTGTTCGCGGGGTCCCACAACCCCATCCTTCCGTGTCTCACATACATTTCCTAGAGCACGCTATGTTCAGGGCCATCACATGCTACATGCACCAGGACTGGGTTTCTCTTACGGCTAGCAATAGTCTGTTAAAACATGTCAATAAATGAATAAATATACTATTGTTTATTAGTAGTAGCATTTTTTGCCTCAGTTGGAAGCCCAGTGGGGTCTTGGGAGATGTTAAGGGCGCCGTGAAAAGGAGAGAAGCAGGGGTTTTGCATTTTTATTTCCACCCTGTTGGTGGAGGTGTAAACATAAGGTGTAAACTCCCTTACGTTTGGATGTTCTTTCGAATCTTGGAAACGGCTGTTTCTGCCCAAGGGACTGTGTGTAGGATGGGGATAGGAAAACAGAGACAGGCCTCTGTGTGTTCGTGTGTACGTGTGTGTTTGTATGTATGGTATGTGTGTGGGGTGTCTGTGTGGGAGGGGGCCTGTGTTTATGCACCTACGTGCATGTGTCTGTGTGTGGCAAGGCACACGGGCAGAGGGCAGCCGTCTTCTGGGTCTTGATGGCAGTCCGCCCTTAAGGTAACCTGTCCCTCACCCCCACCTGGCTGCCCGATTAGGTCTCTGCAGTTTCTGAGTGTCCCCTCCCCCAAAGCCTGTGTTACAGAGCCTTGGCGGCCGGCTAACTGCCAGGACCGGGTGGTGTATGTGCTTCCTTGCGGGGTGTGTCGGGTCTCCACAGGTTGGAACCAATGCATGGCACCTGACGACAGCAAGCACAGCGACTCAGGGGAGGAAAGACCTGGCCGTGGTCCCGTCAAGGTGACAGCCTTGGAAACTGCAGTCACACTGACTGGCCAGCACCCACCAGCAGCGACGCAGTGTGTGGGTGTTCATGGACTCAGGGTGCAGGGTTGGAAAACACACACACACACACACACACACACACGACTGTCTGCAAGAGGCAGCAGCCCCGCTTACTGGCCCCTGGGGTGCTGCATCCTCAGGGTCCCCCATTCCCATCCATGGCGGCTACGCCCTGGGAGCGGTATCCCTGCAGGGCACCCTGTGCCAGCCTGCAGGGCGGCCCTGATGAGGTCATCTTTATTTAGTGGCTGCCACAGATGCTCCAGGCCTCCCAGGAGGGGCTTAGAGCCAGACCAACATCACTGCCTCTGGGCAGGGGGTGGGATGGGTCATGTCACCTCTGCTGGTGCAGGGGGGCCAGTCCCACTCAGGGGCCTCTGGCAGTCAGGTACATGGAGGCTGGAGGCTGTGGCTGGCTGTCTCCACATACACGCACCTCACAGGGCCACTACTTGGCCCTGGTTTCTTGGCTGGCTCTGCTGTGTCCTGCCAGGTCTTCAACCACTGCGAACTGGTTCAGCTTCTGCTGATGCAGAAAAGCTAGGACAGGCCTGAGCCTGTCAAACGTGGGTGTACCGGAATGCCAATGAGGACTGGAAGCACCCCGCAAGGGGAGACTCAGGAGGGTTTGGGGAGCCCTTTTGGGAGCTAGCACGAGAGGCTGGACTATTGCCACTGCTTTTGAGCTGGGCGCCGCTGTTTCTGAGTGTGTCGCTGGAGGGGTTTGGCGACTAGAAGTGAGCGTGAAGGAGGGACATGAAAAGGAGAGGGCCACAGCAATGGGGCATGCAAAGGAGTTGGACGGAGCAGGAAGCTGGACACCTGGCATGGGCTGGCTGTGTGGTGCCACGTCGTCAGGGGTCCTGAGGGAGCAGGCCAGATGCCATTAAGGACGAAAACCAAAGGGTGCCATTTACTGGCAGCTGCCCTGGACCATGTGCCCAGGTTTTGTGCAGCTTGTAGCTACTCTGTGTCGTGCGGGGAGCCAGGGGCCCAGACTCAGCAGAGAGCGAGGAGGGAGGGAGCCAGAAGGCTGCAGGGTCCATTGACCTCAGCTGGAGGCTGGGTGCAGGGGTGTCCCAGGGAGCTGCTGGCTTCCCCACTCTGAGCCTCGCTTGCCAAGCGAAGTGTGAAGTGGTGGGTGAGTGAACCCACGTGACCCGAGCACCTCTTCCTTGGGTGTTCGTGTCCGCTGATAAAGCCACTGCCCACCTGTCACTGTGTCTTCCGTCTGTGGGTTGTCAGAGTGCAGCCGTGAGGCTGGAAGCTACACCACCAGGGTTTGAAATGCCAGCAGAGTAGAGCAGCCTAAGCGGACTAGCCTAAGACCAGGAAGAAAGGCTCGGTGATCCGGGGTGAAAAGCCCGTGGATCACAGAGCTGCTGGAAGAGGCAGCCCCTCCCCCCGGACACACTTATTAGGTGCTCAAAATGCACAGTGACTGCAGGGGTGGCCCCCGTATCCCTCGGCCACCGAGAAGATGGCACAGGACTGGGCAGCACTCTGGGCACGGAGTGGACTTTACAACGGACGATCGAGAGTAGAGCGAGGTGGCTGGGACCGGTGGACGCTGCCCATCTTCTCCGACTCTGGAGTCAGGGATGCTGCCCCGCCCTGGGGCAGCCCAGCAGGGTAAAGGCGGGAGGAGGTGAGTGGAGGCAGTCAGTGACAGGGCGGTCACCTAGCTGGCCAGGGCACAACCCGTGGCGTCTTGTGTGGGAGTCTGAGGTCGCATCAACATGACTCAGACACCCGGCAGCTTGCTGAAGGCCACGCTGCGTGCAGGGGCCTTGGGTCCTGGTTCCTGGTTTTCACCTGCATACCAACCCCCGCTCCCAGCACCCAGTGATTCCCACTGCAGAGGGGGGCCTGTGGAGGAGGCAGGAGCTGGGTGCTGCAGCCTCCCGGGAAGACTGACAGGACTTGGGAACAGTGGGTGGGAGTGAGGTGGTGGCAGTGGTGGGTGCCAGGGAGCGGTTTTGCAAGCAGAGCTGCTTCAGAGGAGCAGGGGGGATTGTGTTTCAGAAGCTCCCCCTGGAGAAGCAGCCCCTCTCCCTGAAAGGGACCCTTAGGAGACAGCACCTAGATGGAGCAGGCCCCGGGCATGGGCGTCGACTGAACTTGGCTCCCTTTATGAACCTACTGGGCCTAAGGGCCTCTGTTCCCTTATCTGTGACTTGGGTCGCCAGGGCGGCCACAGCTGTGACTGGAAGCCTGCACGCGTGGCAGTCTGCACAGACGGAAAAGGGCCCGTGCCCTTCTGGTGCACTGGTGTTCTCTGCGTATGCTGACAACTGGGTACCCCAGAGTCTCACATGAGGGGCCTTCAAAAAGCTTGGGGGGGGGGGAGAAACAAACTCCATGATCTCTCCATTTCTTTTCCTGAAGCCCCCGTGTGTTTAGTAGGGAACGCCCATGGTGCTCTGGGTGAGGCTTGGAGTTGCTAACTGCTCAAACCTGCCAGTCGCTTCCAAGGGAGGAAGATGAAGCTGTCTGTTCCTCTAAAGATTTACAGACTTGGAGACTCCAAGGAACAGTGCTGCTCCATCTCAGAGTGTCGCTGTGAGTGGGGATCTCACTGGTGGCAGTGGATTTGTGTGTGTGTGTGTTCAATAACCACTGACTACCTGTCGGGTGCCTATCCTGTGCAGGGTACTTGAAAGCTGTCCCCTGTCTTGCTGGGTGAGGGCTTCTCCGGTCATCACGAGCCCTGGATGGGCAGGAACCCACAGCAGAGAGTGCGTCTTTGGGGCCGGGCTGGGGTGTCGCTGGCCAAGGGCCAGCAGCCTGCCATCCGACAAGCTGTCCAAGCGCTGAGACCTCTGTTTGCTCATCGGGTAAATGGGCACTGGATCTCGGTGAGGGTGCTGGGGGCGGGGCTTGTGGAACCTCCCCCTGCAAGGGTCAGGGAAGGCTTAGTGGGGTGGCAAGACGCTCCTGGATAGAGAATGAGCTAGGGGGAATGGGCCCAGGACCCCAAGGTGGAGACCGGGGGGGACCCAGGTGAGGAGTGGGGTGAGCTGGGAGTCACTTCTGTGAGTTCCGTTGGAGGATGAAAGGTGGGTTAGGCAGCCACTCCAGAGCTGGAAGCGTGGCCAATGAGCTGGACTCGGTCCTGATCAGGACAGGGAACCAGGCAAGGACCCCAAGCTCGTCCTGGACCCCCACCAGGCCTCATGGAGACCGTAGACCAGAAGGCTCTGCCCATGGACTTCCTGCAGCTGAGCCTGCCCCGCCTCCCCTTCCAGGAGCTGGGCCTCCAGCCTCACAGGACACTGAGTCACCAAGCCACAGGACTGTGGGATCCTGACTTTCCTGTTAGTTTTGTCAGCAGTAGGTCGGTCTCGAGAAGCACTAGGCTCCTTCTAAGTGTTGTTGCTCTTAGGTGGACCCCAGACCCACTCGCCCAGGAAGTGAACACTGCCTGGAGCTGCGCTCTCCTTGCAGGGATTCGATCTTTGAGTCCATGGCCATAGCCACTGTGTCAACCTACCTCCTTGAGCATCAGCGTCTCTCTCATTGACCTTCTTCCTGGAGCAAGCCTGACATCCAGGGACTGATCCCTCCCAATAACAGTTCCAAAATACGTGAGCTGAAGTCTCACCATCCTCGCAGCTAAGGAGCTTTCTGGCTCCACCTTTTCCCTGGCGGCCCGTGGTCTGTTCAGTACTTGTCACCAACCCCATCCTTCCAAGGCATCGGATCTTCTTTGGTCTCCCTTCTCCGCTGTCCAGTTGTCCCAGGACTGAAAGTAACCTGGCTTAAGTGAGGCTCCCCTCAGTCGTCCTTCAGGGACATCTGGGCTCTCTGCCATGGTAGGTTTTCCAACGCATGTGCCGTCTGATTTCCTGCTGCTCTTCTGTGGGCCTTGACGGTGGAGCCACGGATAATGACCTTGCCCACGCCAGTCTCTTCTCCTTCCCTTGTGACGTTGCTGGCTGCTCCCGCTGTGAGCGGTTCTGTCTCCCTTACGCTGCGGCATCGCCCGTTGCCGAAGGCTGTCATCTTGGATCTCCGTCAGTTAAGTGTCCTCAGCAAGCAAGGCCGTGCCCTCCGTGTGTGCCCCAGGTCATTGATGAGTCTGCAGTGAGCTCTGCAAAGACGTCCTAACAAACCACGGGGAGCCTTGGGAAGAACGGGGAGCCTTCAGGCTGCTCATGCGCCAGTCCGTGGACCACGAGGCAGCTGTTGGAACAGAACAAGGGGCGCCGAGTGGTTTAAAATCAGGAAAGGTGCCCGTCAGGGTTTTTGCCTTTCACCGTCCTTATTCAATGAGCGTGCTGCGCCAGACATGCCCGCAAAGCGGGACGGCGTGACGGAAACGTGGCTTTGTGGGTGCAGGAAGCTCATGAGCGGGCTTCTCAGTAGGAGATAACAGTGCTCCTAGGATGCACAAGCCACGGGGCCACAGGCTCGCCTCATGGCTGAGGCTAGGCCAAGACTGCGTCCTCTAGGAGCCTCCTGACCACTTCTCCCTCCAAGGACCTCCTCTGGCTTTGTCCTGTGGCCCAGAGATGGCTATCGGTCCCCAGGGGAGGCACCGAGAGGCACGAGTGATGAAAGGACCCATTGAGGACCACAGAGGCCCATTCATTCACCCCTCGTGACTGCCTCGGTGGGGCCTTCCTCGGACACTCCCCTGAGGCCCCGGCTGACCTGCCATCTTGGGAGGTCGCCAGGCCGCACAGAGCCCACGGCCTAAGCGTCATGTGCTGGTCCTGGTGACTGCTGGCCCTTCTCCTACAGTAGAGCTCAGTAGTTGTCACATACCACGCACTTCGGGGTCCGGAGAGGATAGGCCCTCCCAGCTGTGGTCCCCACAGTGTCGCCCCTCAGGGCCCTAGACCTGTCCCCACAGCCGGCCCTTGCCAGGCTGCCCACTCCGTCTCAGTGCTGGTGTCCCCCCCCCACCCCCCGCCCATGGCCCACTTAACTCTGGATTCTCATGGACCCCACGGCACCCTGAGTACACCCAGCGCCCATTCAGAAGCAGCGTCAGTCAGCCCGAGCCTAGCCAGCCCTCCCTGTGGGTGTCCTGGCGGTCAGTGCGCCTCTGTCCCCATTCTCATGGGTGGCTCTGCCCCTCCCTGTTGCCAAGAGGCAGGGACTCTGCAGGGTCCTCTCTTGGCCGCCCTCAGCTGAGCAGACGGTGCCCAGCACGTGTCTCCCAGGACACGTGAAGTGTGGACGGCGGGCCCCTCCTGCTCAGGCCTGCCGGACCTGTGAGCGCATGGTCTCGAGCACACAGTGCGTCCTCAGTGTCCTGTAATCACACCGTGTGTGCTTGTGGATACCCGCCAAGCCGCGGGGAAGCAGGAGGAAAGGAATCTCACCGCTCCCTTCTGGTTTTTTTAAAAAACATTCTTGTTGAAAATAAACACAGCCAACCATGCGCTGATTCAGCTGTTTCTGCTAGCACCCCAGCGACCTCGATTCCGCCACACTGGCCCCGGTAGGCACGTTGCTAGCCTGCCTTCCAGCCATCCTCCCTTGGCGTAATGAGCCCTGGTGGCACTGTCAGGTTAGCCATGAACTGCTGGCCACAGGACCAGCGGTTCAAACCCACCAGCCGCTCTGCAGGAGCAAAATGAGGCTGTCTGCTCCCGTTAAGATTTAGTCTGGGAAACCCTCTAGAGCAGGGGCAGAGGGCTCATGTCACACGCCTCACCAGAGAAAAGCGGTCCCAGCCAGCGCACAGGCGCTGAGTTCATGACACGTTTGAACAGCATGGCCCTTGAACGATGTTTCCCATATCCCCTGCCCCACGCACGGTGGGTGGGCTCCACGGCTGGGGGTTTGTTCAGGATTTTCCTAAAAGCAGTTTCCTTTCTTCCAAGTTTTGCTGTGTGTGCAGTTCCGTAGCCGGTTTTGTTTTCTTGTTCTGTTTCCTGCCATCGGCTTTTTCTCCCCCCAGCCTGCATCGTTATTAAAAAGCCCTCTTCTTGCTTTCTCAAGAGACACACAAGCGCAGGGTATCCAATACAAAAGGTGTGAGAAGATTGGTAATGAAAAGGCTCAGTCTCCCCACCTCTTCCCGTTCCCCCCCGACCCCCCCTCCCCTCGGACTCTCCAGATGCTGCACTCAGGGATCACACGTTGCTCCCTGATCATGTCCTGGGTGCTTCATCGGGCCTGGTTCCAGGGGGGTCCATGTGAACAGGTGTGAACTGTGGTCAACACCACTGACAAGCCAGGAAGCCCAGGCACCAAGAGGTTTGACACTGGCCCGAGTCCCCCTGCCAGTCCCCCAAGGAGCTGAGATTGGACCCACGCAGGCGGCTGGGACCCCTCTTGGTGCTTTGCATAGGGAGCGTATGAGTCATCGTAAACATGGCGCGTCGGGAATGGCCAGGTACAAGGAACCCTTGGTGGCCTAGTGGTTGTGCTTTGGGCTGCTAGCCGCAAGGTCAGCAGTTGGAAACCATGAACTGCTCCAAGGGAGAAAGAGAAGGCTTTGTATTTCCTTAAAGGAATAGTCTTGGAAACGCACAGGACCAGCCGCCCTGCCCACGGCACCCTTCCCTCTGTGCTGGGTTGGACAGTCCTTTGGATCGATCACGTCAAACTCAGACCCCACTCAGGATGGTGTCGTTTCTTAGAGACGTAGCAGGATCAGGAAAGACCCAGGATACAGGTCTTCAGTCAAGACCGCCTCTTCTCAGCTCTGCCCTCGGTATGGCCGTCTCTGGCCCCTGCCTGGGCAAATGTCACAAAGCTCTACCTCCGCCACCAAGTGCCTCGGGCACCTCACACTGCTAGTAAGTTAGGCTTGGTGCTCTAGCTCTGTGGGCAAAGTGCCCAGAAGCACTCCACTCATGCCCAGAGTGCCAGGAAGCTTGCCCCAATATCTCCTGGTCCTGCCGCCTTCTCGCTGACCTCTCCCTCCCGTGCTCACTGCATGTGTCCCAGGAGCGAAGTCCCCCTTCCCTCCTGTTGGTTTCCTGGTGTGTCTGATGTGTGAAACCTTCCAGCTGTTAAGGAATCCGGCCTTCGTTTCAGAGCCCCAGGGTGGTTTTTGCCCCCCAACTGGTGTGTGTTCTGCCTTTGCATCTGGTGTGTATGGGTTGTGTTTGTGTGTGAATATTATGGCATGTGTATGTATGTTATGATGTGTGTGTGTCCATGTCATGGTATGTGTACATTGTTGATGTATGTGTAATTATGGGGTATGTGTCTTGCTGTGTATATGTGTGTATTATATGGTGCATGTGCATTTTGGAGGAGTGTATGTTATGGTGCGTGTCTATGTGTGCGTATTCTAGTGTGTGTGCATATTATGGTTGGTGGGAGTATTTTGGCATGATACATCTGTGTGTGTGTGGATTATGGAGGGGTATATAGATATTATGGTGTGCGTGTTTCTGTATTCTGAGATGTGTATGTATTATAGTTGGTGTGTATGTAAGTATTATGATGTATGTGTACTAGGTATGTGTGTGTATAGTGGTGTGTATTATGGTTGGTATCATGGTTGGTGTGTGTATTGTGTGTGTGTATTAGGTGTGTGTGCCTATTGTGTGTGTGTGTGTCTATTGGGTGTGTATTATGGTTGGTATGTGTTCACCTCGTAAAAACCTGTAATCTTTATGTAGGTCCCGTTACCATTATTTCCTCTGATAGCTTTTGTGCTTTAATTAGGAAGGCTTTTCTAACCCTGAGAGAATAAAAAAAACTAGTCATGGGTCATTTCAGGTGTCTGTGGTCTTATTGTTAACATTTAGATCTTTTTTTCCTTTTTATCTTATTTGGAATTAGTTTTGGCACAAGGAGGAATCCATATTTCTCCTTTCTTTACCCCTCCCCCCAAGCCAGTTGTCCCAAGACCCTTTGCTGACTGACCCTTCTTCATCCTTCTGACCGAGACGGTGTCTCAGGTCAATGAAACCGCCGTGTGTTTTGGCTCCATTAATGCCGCCTGTCACACACCAGTCCTTCCTTACTCTCGCGAATCGCTCATTCATTTCATTTCTTCACTCAATTGGCAAATGCGTCCTGTGCCCTAGATTCCAGGCCTGGGGCTCGAGGCTAAGTGGACAGAATAATCTAAGAAGCACCCTTTTGATGGTGCTGACCTTCTGGGCAGTCAGGAGCCCGGAGGCCGTCCTGGTTGCACACTGGTCTACTAACAACTAGGTCAACAGTTCGTAACCACCAGCTGCTCCACAGGAGAGAGAGGGGGCTCTCTGCTCCCGTAAAGAGTTACAGTCTTAAAAAAAAAAAAAAAAGTGAGTCTCAGGAACCCACGGGGCAGTTCTACCCTGCCCTGGAGGGTCGCTGTGAGTCGGCAGCGACTCGATGGCAGTTTGGTTTAGAGTTTGACCTCGTAGGCAGGTTTCTGTGAAGACAGCCATTGGGCCTACTTCCAGTAGGACAGGGAGGTGGCCAACTGTGGCCACGGATCATAGCCAGCCAGCCACCTGTCCTTGTAAGCCCTCACTGACTGGTCCCGGCCAAGCTCGAATTCACAGTTGAGAGTGGACCTGATGCCCACTCCCACACCAAAACACGTAGTATCAGGATCTCACAGAAAACAGTTATTAGCCCACGTGGTCGGAAAACACCAAAAGTAGACAGATACATCTGTAAACAAACAAACCGCATGTAATTAAAAAAAACAACAGCCACCTTTTTGTTTTGGTTTTGGTGAAAGGATACAGGGCAAATTGGTTCTCCTTCCAACCGTTCCCACAGTTTGATCCGTGACGTTGGCTGCCGTCCCACCACTCTTTGCTCTTCGTTCCCCGTCCCCACGACACAGCCACGGCCGGGTTCAGAGGGCAGGGTCCGGCAATAACTGCCCACATCAACAAAGCAGTGAGAATGAAAATAAACTCCTCACAGCATCTTCTACAATACGTGCAGCAAGACACACTCATATGCTGGGCGAGAAGAAGAAATAAAGGTTCAGGCAGAAATCGATGAATCAGAAAATGTTAAAACTATAGACAAAATTCATAAGACAAGAAGTTAGTTCTTGAGAAGACTAATGTATTAGTCTGGGTACTTTAGAGAAACAAATCCACAGAAACTCATGTATAAGAGAGAGTTTTATATAAAGGTTAAGTGCACATCAAGAAAACATCCCAATCCAGAGCTGCCCAGGCCCACAAGTCCAACATTAACTCATATGTCCAACACTGATCCACAAAGTCCTCCTCCATCTCACAAAACACACACTGTGATGTTGACTGCAGGAGGAAAGCCGAGTCAGTGAACGTGTAAGCATCTCAGCGCTGGCAGGGGTCTCCACACGGCTGCTCCAGCACCCAGAGCTGCATCGGGGTAGATCCATGCAGCTTCTCCTTGGGGATGTCTTGCAGGAAGTGAGCCTTGCCAGCTGAACCAGGGAACTGGCTAAGGCAGCTCCACCCTGATCCGACTATCACAGAGCAAGTGACCCGAGAACTTGAAAGATGAGGCTCACTGAGCCATTTCTCTCTCTGCCCTTCAATTAATCTCACATGTGTTTATCGGCCAGGTTGGCACAATAAACTAACTCCCTCAACTAACAAAATTGGTAAGCCACTGGCAAACTGAATGAAGGAAGAGAATGGGAAAAAGCAAGTTCTATGTATAAGAAATGAAATGTATGCTGGTGCAACAGACCCAGATGGGTTAAAAAACACAATAAAAAACAAACAAAAAAACACAATCACGCAGTATGATGAAAAATTATATTCCAACACTTTTTAAAACCTCTAAGAAATGGATAGATTTTTAGAAATGCATTAATTTACCTAAATTGCCACAGAATGATGTGGAAAATCTCAATAAGCCCCTAACCTGAGAAGATATAGATTGAGTTATGAGAAGTCTGAGTTCTCATGGTTTCCCTGGAGAATTCCATCAAACATTTAGAGAAGACAATACCAATTTTATGTAAGCTATTCTACAATGTACAAATGGGCAATATACTACCAAACTCATTTTATGAAGCAACTATAACTCTGATATCGAAACCAGGCAGACATCACCAGAATTGAAAAATACAGACTGGTATCTCTAATGCATATAGATGCCAAACTCTTCAATGAACTCCTAACCAAGTGAACGAAAAAGAACACCAAACAATAGGTAACAATCAAGTGGGATTCACATCAAACATATGAGGATGATTTGCCATTAGAAAAACAATGTAATTCATGGCACAAACAGAGAAGAACCATATGATTCTATCAATTGATGCAGAAAAGGCCATTTCTAAGATTCAACATTCATTCCTGATGAAAATACTCAACCAATAGGTATAGAAGGGACATTTCTCAACGTAATAAAATCCCCGTATGTGACACCAATAGCTTGCATCTCACGTATTGGGAAGATATTGGAATCATTTTCTCTTCGCATGGGAACTAGACGGGTTTGCCCTTTAGGACCACTTGTACTTGCGATGGGCGTGGAAGCTTAGCAGCAGCCGTAAGACATCAGAACGATATTAAAGGTACCACCTAGGCACAGAAGAAAGAAAAATCTCTTTGTTTGCAGATGACACAACCCTATATATAGGAAAACCCCAAAGTTCAATTAAACAATTGGTCAAACGAACTGAAAAATTTGGCATCGTAGCAGGCTGTGAGATCAACATACAGAAATCAGTTGGATTCTTGGAGATTAAGGATGACACCGAAAAAAGATATCGAAAGAATAATACCATTTACACCAAGATAACATGTCTAGGAATAAATCTTACCAGAGAAATAAAAAAAAAACATATGCAAGGAAAACTACAAAATCCTCCTTTAAGAAACCCAAAGAACCTTACACAGTGGAATGAGTTCCATATTCCTGGGTAGGCAGAGTAAACACTGTGAAAATGGCAGTATTACCAAATCTACTTTACAAAGTCAGTGCACTTACGATCCAAAGCCAACCGCGAGCCTTCCAAGAAATGGAAAAGCTAACCACCAACTTCATATGGAATGGGAAGAAACCTAGGAAAAATACTATTAAAAAAATAAAAACAAAGTCGGAGGTCTCTCACTCCCAGACCTTGAAACCTACTCAATAGCCACGGTAGTCAAAACAGCCTGGTACGTGGACAGTGATAGCTATGAAGACGCACGGATTAGAATGACAGAAATACAACCAAGTACCTATAGGCAGCTAATTTTTTATTAAGGACTAAAACATTCTATGGGTAAGAGATTGCGTATACAACACATGATGATGGAAAATCTGGATCTTCACCTGCTAAACAATGAAACCGGACCCAGACCTTTCACTGTGGACAAAAGTGAACAGAGTGACCCGAGGCCTGACCGTAAATCGCACAGCTGTAAAGACCTTCAGTGGAAAAATAGAGATCAACTTAAGAAGCCGAATACAAAGCAGAAACACTGGAGCACGGTGAGCATGTTCACACCCCAGGAAACAAAATAGGGAACTAGGACCTACTAAAATACAGCATGCAAGAAAAAATAATCCATTACGCCAAGCAACGGGACTTCATCAAGAGTCCCACAGATTGGGGGAAATACTCAGTAGAATACATCAGATACAGGATTAATGTCCAAAATCTATAGAAGACTAACTATTGACAAGGAACATACAAATAACCCAGTAAACAACGGGCACATGACATGAGTAGGCAATTTACCAGTGATGACATACAGGCGGCCAACAACCATATGAAGAAATGTTCATAATCATTAGCAAGAAGAGAAATCCAACTCAAGGCAACAGTGAGATATCACATCACACCGGCACTTTTGGCAAAATTCCATAAAACAAAAAAATGCTGGAGAGGATGCGGAGAGATGGGCACACTTTGACATTGCGGGTGGGACACCACTATGGGAATCAGTGTGGCACTTCCTTACACAAATGCAGACACAGGTACCTTAGGATCCAGCCAGCTCTCCACTGGGCACAGACCTTAAAGAAATCACGAATACAGCACGAACAGCACATGCACACCTGTGTTTATTGCAGAAAAGTCTATAATAGCAAAAACGTGGAGGCAACCGAAGTCCCCAATTATAGAGGAACGGGTAAACCATTTCTGGGACATTCTTACTATGGAATACTATGCATCCACGAAAAAGGCCAACTCTCTTCAACACTGCAAGGCGTGGACAGAACTAGAGAACATTATGCTTAGCAAACTCAGTCTTGTAAAGATCAATATTTAATATCACCATTATAAAGAAAAGCAAGGAGAACCAATCGTGTTTTATACACCAATAGACAAGGCTTTGCTGACCACAAAGAGGCCAGGGACAGGGGTGGGAACAGAGAGAGGAAAGATGCAGGGTTGAGGGTGCGCAGGTAGGAAAAAGTACACATATGGAAGGCTTAATTGAATACTTTGATTTATTGAGGTGGGCTGTGTCAATGTGTATAGTGTGTTTCTTTAAATACCAAAGGAAAGAGACATCCTTATGCTTCCCACTACCATTCATCTTCCCCTTTTTTTATACTTCTAAGATTTATAATTTAAAAAAATAAATCACTCTATTGAGGGCTCTCACAGCTCTTAAAAAATCCATACCTCAATGGTATTAAACTCATTTGTACATAGGTTGTCATCATTTTCAAAATATTTCCTTTCTGCTTGAGCCCTGGGAGAGTGGCTCCTCGTTTTCCCTCCCTCCCACTCTCATGGACCGTTGATAAATGATAAATTATTATGATTTTCATAGCTTACACTATCCACTGTCTCCCTTCGCCCACGTTTCTGTTTGTCCCCCTGGGGGGGTGGGTTATACATTGATCATTTTAGATGTTTCCCCATTTCTCCCCCTTCTCCCCTACCCTCATAGTATCATTATTCCCATTACTGTTCCTGGGGGCTTTTTCTGTCCTGGATTCCATGTGTCGAGAGCCCACATCTGTACCAGTGCCCATGCTCCGGTCTAGCCGGATCATCTTTCTACCTCCTGAGCTTTATCCTGGGGTAAGCCCTACCCTTTGACCTTGTATGATTGTCTGATGTAAAAAGTACATACCTCCCCAGTGTTACTGTTCACCCTACAGGACTGTCTATTGTTAGCTGAGCACTGAGCCTCAGGAGTAAATTCAGTTCCAAGCCTGCAGGGTGACTGCAGTTCCATCAGCTGAGGCAGACCAGGCCGCCCAGTCTCTCTGATGACTGCATTTTCCTCCCATGGTGTCCAGGACCTCCAGTGGGGCCCCATTTTTGAGTAGCTGGTAGTGGCAGGTTACATCTACTTCTGGTCTCAGGGTCATGGAGACTTGGGCTTGTGTGGTCCCTTAGTCCTTCAGACTAATTGTTTCCATGCATCCTTGAGTTTCTGAATATATAACCTACACAGCAAAAACCTGCTATGTTAGTTTGGTAGACTAGAGAAATTCGTAGACACTCATATGTATATAAGAAAGAGCTTTATATACCACAGCAATTGAATATTGAGACAATATCCCAGTTCAGTCCAGATCAAGTCCATAAATCCGGTATTAGTCCATATGTCCGATATCAATCTATAAAGTTCTCTTCAGACTCACAGAGCACATGCAATGACGCTGAATGCAAGAAGATCACAGGTCAGTGGGTGCAAAGTCTTGTGAATCCAGTGGTGGGAGAAGCATCTCAGCGCTGGCAGGGGTCTCCACTTGGCTCCTCCAGTTCCCAGGGCACAGGGTCTGTCTACATAGTGCCATGCATGTGTCTTGTCAATAGAGCGTCTCTCAGGGAGTGAGTCTTGAGTCTTGTCAGTAGAGACTCTCCAAGGGAGTAGTAGTGTGAGAGCGTGTCTCCTGTCTCTAGGGAGGAAAATCCCGAAGTTTCCAGAATCCTCAGGAGAAGGCCATGCCCACACAGAGGCCTCATTGGCTATGACCTGATTGACAGACTAGACTCCACCCCTTCACTCTTAATTTTCAAATTAACACCAGATTATGTAACCACCACACCTGCCAATCCATGAAACCCCTGACGTCGATCTTTCCTCTGGTGATCATGATGTCGCCTACTGGTCCAGCTGTGAAGATTTTGGTCTTGTTCACAATGAATCGCAATCCATCCTGAAGGCTGCAATCCTTGATCTTCATCAGCAAGTCCTCCTGGGGGCTGTGACCTATTTTAATTAGGGCTCTACTATATTTTGCTAAAAGAGGGTTGGAGCTGGTTTGAAGGAATGCCTCCTAAGCTTCCATCCATGATTGTGCCAAAGGCCTGGTTCCTGGAAAATCATTCCAAATTACGGAGACTATCTACAGTGGGGTCAGCTTAGGGTTAGTTATCACTGCGCCATCCACTTGTCCCATCCCTCCGACTCCCCATTGCAACCATGGGAGGGACCCCGGGAGGGACCCTGCCCTCTCCCAATCCCACCGGTGAAGAGTTCAACAGGCAGCCGCGGGTCACGCATGTGAATCGAGCCCTCTCTTAGAGCCTCGTCCGACAAAGGCCTCCTCCAACGCCATCCCGTGGTCATGTTAACATGAACATCCTTAAAGTTCTCTCCCTCGTGAATCGCCTCTCAGTTGGGAAATGGAGGGCCACGCCCCTGGCAAGTGAGTGACTCACATCTGCCTGCCCTCGAGGTCACAGACAACCCTGAGAAACATTGAGTCTCTGAATGGCCCCGTCTACCCCGCTGTAAGGGGTGGGCAGAGCCAGGCAGGGGCTCAGGAGGGTAGCAGGGTATGGGAAGGCCTAAGACCACAGGAGACCTCAGGTCCCCATCTGTAAGGTGGGCACAAGGGCCCTGCGTGGGGCTTAGGAAGAAGGAGGGCTGCCGGTGGAGAAGGCAGGCTTGAATCCCGGCTTCTGCCTGTCAGTTCCTCCGAACGCCACTTGGTCACCGCATTCACAAGCCTTGGCGGCCTTTTCTTTAAACCCAAGACCGTCTTCCCACCTCCCATCTTTGCTGCAAAAGCCTGTAACAGGAGTCTGTAAACTGGGGCGCCCATGGGTGGTCCTTGCTGTTCTTTATGTTTTCGGCCAGGACTGCTGCTGGTCGCTGTCAGGTGCTATTGGGCCCATCCCAACACAGAGCAACCGCGCAGCCAACGGAATGAACCCCCGCAGTCTTGGGCCGGCCTCCCAAGCTTCGCCAGATTGGAACCCACGGGTGCAACGACTGTGTGCAATCTCTCTTTCACCAGCTCGCTGCTTTACTAAGCAGGATGTCCTCCAGGGACTAGTCCTTCCTGGTCACGTGTCCAAAGTATGTGAGACCAAGCCTCGCCAGCCTCGTTTCTAAGGAGCATTCTGGCCGTACTTCTTCCAGGATGGATTTGTTGATTCTGCTGGCAGCCCGTGGTATCTGGAGCATTCTTGCCAATACCGTCATTCACAGGCAATCCATCCTTCGTCGGCCTCCGAGTTATTGTCTGGCTTTCATGTCCCCTAACTTGAATTGGGCACTCTTTAGTCCTCCAAGTGGCACCGTGGCTTCTTCATTCTCTAAGGAGGTCTTGTGCGGCAGATTGGCCCCGTGCGACATGTCCTTTGATTCCTTGACTGCTGCTCCCATGTGCATTGGTCCACCTAGGTCCACTTTCTCAAGGTCACCTGCTGGACCCACCTGGCCCTTTCCACCATGGTGGAGTCACTGCTCTGAGCCTTGGGAGAGCCAGGCAGGGCAGGGGGTTTGGTTCTCTGGACTCTTCCCCCACTCCCACCCCCAACTTCCCCGCTCCCCTCCAAGTCAATTCTGACTCAGTGACTCTTTATAGCAGTGTTTCCAAAGTGGGCGATGCCACCCCATGGGCAGGGACACTGGAACGACCTGGGGTGGGTGTGGGGGGCCACAAAAGCAGATCCCAAACCACTGATATCAGTGGATTCCGACTCACAGCAACCTTACAGGTCAGAGTAGAAGGGGTTCCTGTAGGTTTCCCAGACTGTCACTCTATGGGAGTCGAAAGCCTCCTCGCTCTGCCAAGTTGCCTCTGGTGGTTTTGAACTGCTAACCTTGCGGTCATCAGCCTAACTCGTAACTGCTACACAACCAGGGCTCCTTGCAAAAGAGATACTTACATCTTATTGTGGATTCTGGGCCATAGCCTGACGTGTTTTAATTGTGAGGAGGGTGCTGAGTAAGTTTTTTTGGCCTGGAAAGAAGGCAGTTGGACAAGTCCGTTTGAGGACCTATGCTGTGTACGGCTTCTGAGACCATACAACATTTGTGGAGCAGCCAGCCTCATCCTGCTCCCTCAGAGTGGCTGGTGGGTTGGAACCAGTGTTCTTACAGTTAGTCCAAAGCTTACCTGACAGCACCACCTTGCTTGCTGCTGCGGCACATGGAAGAGGTCCCTTAGGGCTGGGGCTCTGGCTGGAAGGAGGTGACAGATTCCAGTGATGGCCACAAGCTTGGTGACCCATGGCCTGCCAGGGCCCCCTTGTCAGCCGCCCAGCTCTCTGAGCGTTTGCTGCTATTGCAGGGGCACCCAGTCACGCAGCACTTACTGAGTGCCTGGTGTGCCAGGCATGGCCTGGGGAGGATGATGATCTGGACACTGTCCCCACCTTGTGACGCTGAACAGCCAGTGCAGACATGGGAACCTCTGTGGGTTGTGAGCAGGGTTGGAGGGGTCTGCGAGGGTAGAGGAGTGAGGTCGTGCCCCTTGGAGGGACTGGAGAAGTGTGTGGGGGGGTGAATTTGAAATGGTCTTTAGATTTTATGATGGTGGCGTAGTGGATTATGTGTTGTCCTGCAAACCACAAAGTCGGCAGTTCAAAACCCCCAGCTGCTCAGAGGGAGAAAGATGAGGCTTTCTACTCCCATGAAGTTTGACAATCTCAGAAAACCACAGGGGCAGTTCTACATTGGAATCGACTCGATGGCAGTGGTTTTTTTGGGTGGGGTTCGACATAGGGGCAGGGGAACACCTTGTTTCTGATTTCATAAGACCCACCCTCCTGTGTGTGGAGGGCAAGGGCGGCTCCCTGGGCTGTTACGTCCCTGGGAAAGGAGGCTGGCTTGGGTGGGCAGGGGTGTTTGACCTTTCCTTCAAACACAATCTCTGAATCTTGATGGTCAGGGACAGCACTGGGCCCAGCTCCCTGGACATGTGCCCTGTCCCCATCCAAGAACCCACGTGGACATCTGGGTCCCATGACTGACTCTGTGCCTGAGACAGTCACTGCTCATTAGCCAGGGTAATGCTGTCCCACCATCAGAGTGGGGACTTGGGGATGCTGGCCAATGTGCCTAGCCAGCTCCTGAGCTAGATTCAGCGACCTCCTGGGACTGCCAGCTGCCTGGGGAGCAGTTTGTGTTTCTCAGCCAGTTCCTTGGCCCCAGGAGGCCGCCTGCTCAAAGACCAGCACCTTGTGGGTACTGGAGCGTGCTGGTTCCTCTGACGAAAGGGGCAGTGCGTAGTCAAGGGGTGCCTAAGGACACAGCGTCCAGGGCTTTCCAGGGCTGATACTGTGGGCCCTGAGGTGTGATCCAGCCCCACTCTCTGGAGGCTTTTATGAACAAGACAGGGTCCTGGGGAGGGCGGGACCTCATCTCATCTTCGTGAGCTTTGGCATGTTGGTGGCAGGTGGAGGGAGAGGTTGAGCACGCACCGCACCGCGGAGGTGCCCTTGGAGGTGAAGGGCTGTGGAAATCAGGGGCGTGGAAGCCCAGGCAGGCAGCTCCCGATGCTGCCCCTTTAAATCCATTCCCCACTCGGAGCTGCCACTGCTAGTAGGAGGGTTGGGGGTGGGGTGGGGGGTGAGGTCTGGGAGCCTGGATTCTGTGGGTAGATGCCTGGGAGGCGGGAACCTGGGGGAGGGGGTACCTGGGTAGGTGGGCGGGATCGAGGAGGGAGCCTGGGGGTAGGGATGGGGATGCTTGGGGGAGGAGGGAGGCAGCGGAGGAGCTCCCGCTGCGGAGCCTTCCCCCGGCGGTGACCATGAACATGAGGCCGCAGGTCCCTTCTTCCGGAAGCTGCTGATTCATCCGCAGGCCGCCCCGAGGAAGTGGGTCCTCCGGGAGGACACCGGCGGAGTCCTTCAGCCTGTCTGGACGCCCACGGGGTGGAAGGAGTAGGGAGGACATCTCCAGGACCCTGGTGGAAGGGGGTGCAACACACCCCCCCCAGCCCGAAGCTTCTCACGCCCCTGTCCCGGCCCGCGCGCGTCCTCAGGGTGCTTCAAGGACGACCGCATCGTCTTCTGGACGTGGATGTTCTCCACCTACTTCATGGAGAGCTGGGCCCCGCAGCAGGACGACCTGCTCTTCTACGTGCGCCGCCGGAAGCGGACCTTCCCAGGTGGCAGTGAGAGCGGCACCCCTGAGGGCAGCAAGGTGGGTGGCCTGCGGGGGCGGGGCCTGGTGCACAGCCCACTCACAGGGCATTAACCAGTTACCCCCTGCCATTAGGGGGCCATGTGGGGACTTTCTGTGGGGCATCTCCACCTCCACCAGGCCCACGCTTTCAGCTTCGGGACTGCTGAGCCCTAGTTGTTGACCACAGCCCTGGTTGGGTTCCGATTCCTAGGCCCTCGCTGTTATTTCCGTGTGTGAGCCCATGGTTGTAGCCACGTGTCCTTCTGTCCATCTTGTCGAGGGCCTTCCTCTCTTTCTCGCTGCCTCTCCACTTGACCAAGCATGACCTCCTTCTCCTGGGACTGGTCTCTCCTGACAACAGGTCCAAAGTACATGAGTCGAAGGCTCCGCTCCTTGCCTCTAAGGAGCACTCTGGCTGTACTTCTTCCAAGACAGCATTGTTTGACTTCAGATTAGGGAAGAGCCCAGAAGGGTCACAGTGGGGAAAGCACTGGGCAGGTAAAGGTGGGCGGGTCAGTCCCCTAGCCAGAAGATAGACGAGGCCCTCAGTTTATACAGCTTGGGAACCCTGAGGTCTCCCTATAGGGTGGCTGTGAGTCAGAGTCCACTGGACAGCAGTGGGCAGGGCAGGCTGTGTCTTCCCTGACCATGGGCAGGGGCAACCAACTGGACAGCATGGTGCCGGATGGTGAGGAGGATTACTCAGGATGATGGTACAAACGGCCGCCATTCTTGTCCACCACACCCAGTGTTCAGGCCCCCACTTTGTAAGCCCGTTTTGTTCGTCAGCTCCCAGGCCGACTGTGGTGACCCCATTTTTACTAGTGAGGAACCTGGGGGCCTGGGGAGAGGAGGTGCTGGCCAGAGGATGTGGTAAAGAGCCTGCCTTGTGTCCTACGCTCTTCAGCAGTGGGAGCAGTTCTCCGGTGTTCAATTAGACAACCTGTGAGGGGGATCCGGTCAGGGTGGGGAGCCGGTGGGGGCTCCTCAGCTGTGGCTGCACCCTGGAGGCTCAGAGCCATCCATGCCGTGTGCCTGTTCTTCTGTCCCAGACCGGTACAGGAGACCCCTAACCAAACTGGCTGCTGTCCGCGCGGTTCCTACTCATGGCCACCCTGTAGGTAGACCAGAACTGCCCGAGCGTCCACCATGGGGTTTCCAAGGCTGCCGGTCTTTACAGAGCTACCTCACCTGGTCGCTTCTTCCCTGGTGTCCTTGGACGTCAGCCTCCCACCTTTCAGTTAGCAGCACTTAAGTGCTGCACCTCAGGGTGTCCCCTGAGAGACTGTGACTGTGACCACCTGCCCTACTGGTCTCTGGGCCTGGAAGCCTCACGGCTGGCATGACTCAGCTGTGTGACCCTCAAGAAGCCCCAGGGGCTGGCCCCTGTGACTAGTGAGACACTAGGAGCCCCTGACCCTCAGGGAGCAGGGGCCACCAACACAGAAGCGAGTCCCTGGAGCCGTCCCTCTGGGCAGGGCAACAGAGGCCTCTGGGTGAGGCGAGGGGCAGGAGCGGAAAGTATGGCCCAGCAGAGGGGCCCCAAAGTCAAGAAAGACCCCAGTCAGCTGTGGCCCTGCTTGGTGTGGGGGCCACAGTAAGATGGGTCAAGGGAGGCGCTAAGGATCAGGTCATGGGCCCACCCCTGGGAAGCAGGCACCAAGCCAGTGGAGGAAGGGCCTCTTAAGACCTTCCCAGCAGGTGGGAGGAGGGCCGGAGGGGGTTTCCAGGAAGCAGGAGACTGGCCAGGGCTGCTGGCCAGGCAGGGAGAGGAGGGAGGGGTGGAGAGGAAGGGCTGGAAGAAGTATACCTGAGCCACAGGATGCCACTCGAGGCGGCGAGGACCCAGGAGCTCCATCCAGCCTGTGACCCACAGGACACCACGGCACAATGGGGTGTGGGGCACCAGCCTAGAGCTAAGCCAGACCTGGTTGGGGGCGGGGGGGGGGCGCAGATATCCCCTTGCTGGTGCTCAGTCAGGAATGGTGGAGGTGAAGGAGGCGGAGCCCATCAGACAACAATGATCATTGGCTGTTTGTCTGTCTGAACTGCTGAGCAGCTAGAGGTGTAGGCAGTGATCAGGGGTTATGGGGTGTTGATGGGGGGCTGGGGCAGAGTCATGAGCTAGGGGGCCTTGAGGGTCCAGCCGGAGAGGTGGGGGCCAGGGGGGCGGGCAAAGAGGAAGCCTGGCCTTCAAGGGGAGAGTGTCTCAGTCTCTCAGGGCCCACAGCTGGCTACAGAGAAGCATCGGCGGGGGGTCCTAGGTGGCAGGTGTTGGGGGACCCCTTGAGCTGAGCTCAGTCAACGCTGCTCAGCTCTTGGCTGCATGGCCGCCAGAGCTGGTGGGGACCTTGACAGACCCACCCCTTTCTGGGCCTTTTGTAGCTGGGGGCTCCCTTGCTAAGGACCCCTGGAGGCTTAGCATGAGGGGTGAATGGGGCCCCAGGTGGGGGTGACAGCCCCAATGCAGGCACGCCCCCCCACAGGAAGCTGAAACTCAGCCTAAACTACCCGCTGGACCCCTCCCTCCATGCCGACTTCAGTTCTTTGTGTGTGCAAACTCCTGGTGTCCCTGTGGCCCCACCCACCCATGGAGTGCGCTGTGCCAGTGGTTATCAGTCCAGTCGGGGTGGCAGCAAGGGCAGGGCTGGGGTGGGGTGGGGGTGGGCGAAGCAGCAGCGATATGGCCCCCACATGGAGGGACCCTTGCTGCAGAGGCAGGAGGGCTGGGGACACATCCCAGGTCAGCTGGCTGTGTGGACGCAGGTGGGGACAGGCTTTCTCCAAGACAGGGACAGGACGTATACCAGCAGCGTGGACATGGAAGCCACCCCAGTTCCGCCTCTCCTTAGACCCCGCCCTGGGATAGGGGTGGGTACCTGAGGGGGAGGCTGATAGAGGAGAGGGGGTTCCCAGCCCCCGCCCCCCCTCAGGCGCCTGCGCACTGTGAGCCCTCTGCAGCAAGCCCTGGCCCTCTTCTGGGCGGAGCTGGTGCCCCGTTTCCATAGTAACCAGCCTGGGCTGTGGCGTCGCCGCGGACGGAGCTGGAGCTGGGTGAGGGGCTCCAGGGAAAGGTGGGGCTGCAAGATGCTGGGGTCCCCGCGGGGGGGAAACCCAGGAGTCCTAGGGAGGGACTCCCTGCGTTCAGGGGATGGGTGGAGGGCAAGACAGGTGGCAGCCTCAGCTGCTTTGGATTCCTGCTCCCGGGAGAGTCGGAGGGTCTGGGGGCAACCTCTGGTTTCCCTACAGTGTGGGAGATAGTGGCAGAAACTCCAGGGGTTGCTCTCCCTGCCCTTACAGGGGCGCTGTGAGTCGGACCGACTCGGTCGCAGTGAGTTTACTTGGGGTTTTTCTTCAGCGTATGTGTATTTGATCCGCAGCACCTTTTAAAACCGGCCTCCTCAAGGCGCGGTATGTAAGTGCTTGGCTACGAAGCAAAAGGCTATGAGTTCGAGCCCACTTGCCACTGCCGGTCCACCCATTCCGACTTGCAGCGATCCTATCGAAGCAGACAGCCTGTCCCTCTGAGTAGTTAGGAATTAACTGCTAATTGTAATGAATGGCATCATTTGCAATTCAAATATAAACTCGATGGCCACCAAGAGCTTGAGCAAGGTCTCAATCAATGACCACCGCTGTTGGCCCCTTATGCAGATGAGGAAACTGAGGCACCAGAGAATCGTGTAGCTGGAAAATCAAGGTGCAGGACCGGGATCTGGTGGGGAGGCGAGGAGCTGGGTGCAGAGGGCGCTCACCTCCGTGTCTACCCAGCAGCTGGCAGAGCTGGAGCCCGAGGTGGAAGTGGAGGTGTACAGGCGGGACTCCAAGAAGCTGCCGGGCCTGGGCGACCCCGACATTGACTGGGAGGAGAGCGTCTGCCTGAACCTCATCCTGCAGAAGGTGCTGGGAGATGCGGCAAGGGGTGGGCTGAAGGTGGAGAGGGGGCTCTAGGGACCACCCCACCTCATGGCTGGCCGCCCCTTTTCCCCAGCTGGACTACTTGGTCACCTGTGCAGTGTGCACGCGCTCCGATGGGGGTGACATTCACATCCACAGGAAGAAATCCCAGGTGAGCACCAAGCCCTGAACCCCCCACTCCTTCCCAGGCAGGGCCCAGTTCTGGCTGCCCCTGTGCATTCCCTGTCCCCAAACACAGCATCAGGCTCAGGTGGTTCTCCTTGGCAGTGGTTCTCAACCTTCCTAATGAGGAGACCCTTTAATACAGTTCCTAATGTTGTGGTGACCCCCACAACCATAAAATTCTTTTTGTTGCTACTTCGTAACTGTAATTTTGCTACTGTTATGAATCGGGTGACCCCTGTGAAAGGGTCATTTGACCCCAAAAGGGGTTTCGACCCACAGATTGAGAACTGCTGGCTGAGAGCAATGTGACACTGTGGATGGGCCTGGGGGTGTTCGAGGAGGGGGGCTCGCTAAGTCCTCAAACTCTCCTTTCTCTCAGCAAGTGTTCGCCTCACCCAGCAAGCACCCCATGGACAGCAAGGGGGAGGAGTCCCAGATCAGCTACCCCAACATCTTCTTCATGATCGACAGCTTTGAGGAGGTGAGAGCTCCCTGGCCTTTCTCGAAGGCCGGCTGGGACTGGAGCCACACCAGCGGCTTGGACTGGGGTGGGCGCATTGGCCCACCCTCAGTCTCTTCACCTGTAAAATGAGCTCACCTCAGGCACTGCCCCATTTACCCCAGAGTGCTTGAAGATCACAGGAAACCTGAGTGGGCAGACTCAACGTAAGCCCTTTAAAAGTGCCTGGCAAGCAGGCGGGTTCCATTTCCTGCTTGTAAATTACGAGTACGGCGTCAGTCGCCAACTCGGGGTCCCAGCATGGCAGAGTGTGGGACTCCAGGCATTATCTGGGCCTGGGAGGGAGGATGGGGGCCTAGGCTGAAGGTAACTTGCCTGGTGACATATGGACATGGGCAGGAGCAGGGAGGAGACCTTGTTTAGCCCCATATGTGGTCTGCCTACCCCCTGCGGTGGCCTGGTGGTGAAGGCAAGAAGTGTCTTTGGGGCTGTAGACCTTCACGCAATCCAGGTAAAAATATGTAGGAGACAAAACCAAACACAAGAGCCAGCAACTGGGAGAAAACACCAGGTGTGTTCAGGTCTCTTCTGACTGGTGGTGTCATGATTGGTGGGATGTTGACCTGAAGCGTCTGGAGGTCAGGGACAGTAGAGATCAAGGGCAGTGGAGATCAGGGATGGTGGAAGTCAGGGGCAGTAGGCACCTTCCCTGGGCCCTGGGTCTATTGCCAGACTACAGAGCCAGGCAGGCCCACATTGGCCTTGATGCATGGCCCTGACGCATACATCCAGGCGTCTCCCAGGGGTGCACACAGGGAGCGCACAGAAAACGGCTCGACACCCCGGGACCATGAGGCAGTGCCGGTAGAAGGCCCGCCGGAGCTGCCCCTCTGAGCCTAGCCCATCTCCCGCCAGCTGCGCCCAACCTGCGGTGGGAGAGCTAGGTGACCCTGGACAATGGCTCTGCAGTTATGACTCCGCGTGCCTTCATGTGAATGTCTTTTCTAAACCATCTATGGCGAGAGAAGGGTGGGCGGGCTGTGGCTGGGGGGGAGGGGTGAGGAGGCTGATGCCCCTTTGCCCCCTGCCCCAGGTGTTCAGTGACATGACCGTGGGGGAAGGAGAGATGGTCTGCGTGGAGCTGGTGGCCAGTGACAAAACCAACACGTTCCAGGGGGTCATCTTTCAGGGCTCCATCCGCTACGAGGCGCTCAAGAAGGTGTATGACAACCGAGTGAGTGCTTGCTGCCCGGGGCCCTGCCCGCCCCTTCTGCTCCTGCCGCGTTGACACTCCCAGCATGCCTCATGCTCACCCAGGCCCAGCCCAGCAGCTGCCCCTCCACCCTCACCCTCACCACCCCACCAGCTCTAGCTGCTCCAGCCCAGCATCTGCAGGGCCCTCTCGGTTCTCCAGCTGCCCCAGCCCAGCGTCCGAGGGTCCACCTCTGCTCTGACTGCCCAGCTCACTGTCTATAGTGTGTGCACCTGCTCCTTCACACACACATACACCCCCCCGTGACATGACGACCCCCGTCCAGCATCACGGTTCTCTAGCTACCCCCACCCCAAACAGCCACCCTTCCGGTCCCTTCTTCATGATTAGACTTCCTTCCATAAGCAGTGGGGGGGTAGGGGACCCCTGCCTTTGTCACTTAAATGCTGCTGCTATGACAGACACCCCTTTACCCCTCCCCTTCCCCCACTGCTGGGGCTTGGACAGCAAAGCTTGGGGACTGGCAGTCAGAAGACATCCCGTGCTGACCACCCCAGGCTAGTGGGGACAATGGTGGTGGTTGCCCTGCCTGCTGCACTGACTCTGTGTGTCCTCCATCCGCAGGTGAGCGTGGCTGCCCGCATGGCTCAGAAGATGTCCTTCGGCTTCTACAAGTACAACAACATGGAATTCGTGCGCATGAAGGGGCCCCAGGGCAAGGGCCATGCCGAGATGGCTGTCAGCCGCGTGCCTACCGGGGACACGTCCCCCTGTGGCACCGAGGACTCCAGCCCCGCCTCGCCCATGCATGAGCGGGTAAGGGCTGTCGGTGGGGAGAGCTGGGCCCTCAGACTCTGTTCACGCCTCCCTGGTCCCCACTGTCCATATGTGAGGAGGCCAAGGCACAGAGACAGCTGCGGCTGGCCCATGGTCACACAGCTAGGGCAGGCCAGGCATCTGGAAGGGACAGGACGTAGGGCCCTGGCTTCACTGCTGCGAGGCTCCCAGCTGCAGGCCAGACCCAGCCATACAGCCACTGCAACTCTGCAGATAACTGCTCCCACCCTGCCCGGCCACCTGGTCAGTGCAGCTCTGTCTCCACAGGATCCCTTGGCCCAGTTGCCCCTCCTGGGCTGTCCAGAGTTGGGGGATCTCGGGTGATGGGTGTGACGGGGAGCCGGTGTGGGTGGGCAGGCACCTCTTCCTCTGAGAATGCTTCTGCCGACTGCCAGCAGTGGCCACCAGGACTCTCGCTCATCCGAGGCCAGGCCAGCGTGGGCAGGGCTCTGCTCTGCTGTCCGAGCTGTGGAAGGGGCAGGGCACATGGGCTCCTCTCCCCACATCTCTCCCTTTTGGGGGCTTTCCCCACTCAGTGAATGTATTGTGCAAGCAGCCACCTTGCACTCAGAAAGACTAGGAGGCGGGGTGGGGGTGGTGGAGACTCTGGTTTCGGTGTTAGGGTTAGCTTGTGAGAGATGAGCACTGGGCCCGTGAAGCAGGCTTGGCCTGTGTCATCCTGACATGCATAGGAAGTGCAGGAGGTGCAGCTGGACGCTGGCTGGGAGGGGGTGGGGCTGGTGGGCAAAAACATGTTTCCTGGGACCACCATGTGCTTACCAGGACCTTGGTTTTCTAGTCTGTCTTGTGGGAGTGGTGACCCCCCTGCCCGGGGGTGGGGTTGGAGTGTGTGTGTGTGTGTGTGTGTGTGTGTGTGTGTGTGTGTGTAAAAGCTCTGGAACCCTGGGGTAGGAGTGGGCAGTGGTAGGCCCGACCCCGCTACTGGGGACAGCCTGGGCCTCAACCTCTGTGTGAGCTGTAGCCTGTCCTTCTCCTTTGGAGGACCCACTGTGGCCAGCTCGTGACCAGGGCAGACTTCATCTGGGGTTTCTGGAGTGTGGACCACCTGCAGCCCAGCGGCCATCGGGACTTTAGTGGGAGCCGGAGCTCTGACCTGGCCATCTCCAAGACTTGGCAGCCAGCGCACCTTGTTCTACAGATTCTTGTTTGCATGGGGAGGAGGGAGGAGATGGGCCAAGTTCCCTCTTCCTGGAACGCCCTTCCCCCCCTTCTTCACCTGGCGAACTCCTACTCGTCCTTCGAGACCCAGCTTGAGCCGCACCTCCTCCTCCAGGAAGCCGCCTTGGATCCCCTCTCGCCTTAGTTCTGCCCGTGTCCGGCGCCCTCCTCTGTTCATCTTGACAGCTGCCTCTTCATGGGGGCTGCCGTGGCCCAAGTCCATCAGTGCCTTGAGGGCAGGGACCAGTGCAATGTACTGTCTGCCCTGGCACCCTTCTGACTCAGTTGTGTGCATGTGCGTGTGCGCTAAGCTGAAGGGGGTATTGAGGAGGGCATGTGGGGAGCTCTATGGGTGGGTAGTGAGTAAGCAAGGGGTGAGCTGAGGGCAGGGTTTTGTGAGCAGTGTGGCCTGATTGGAGGCATGGGCTGCGGCATCTAGGGAGGAGCCAAGGCAGGGGACCCCACCCTCTTTTCCCCAGGTATCAAATGGGCAAGCACTAATTTGGTCTTGGGAGGGTGTGGTTGTGTGTGTGTGTGTGTGTGTGTGTGTGTGTGTGTGTGTGTGAGTGATATCCTGAAGTGGTGGGATGGGGTGGGGGTGGGGTGGGGGTGGGGTGTCTATGTTAGGTTGTGTTGGCTGAAGAAATACATCTGTTAACACACATGTGTAAGAAAGAGCTTTATATCAAGAAATAATTGCATATTAAGGAAACATCCCAACCTAGTCTACCTCAGTTCCCTAGTCCGATGCTAGCCCGTAAGCCCCCTTCAGACTCAGGCAGGGACACGCAGTGAGGCAGAATGCGGGTGCAGAGTCCTGTGGATTCAGTGGCGGGGGCTCTGGCCGCTGTCAGGGTCGGCCAGCAGGAAGGTGAAGGCAGAGAGATAGGGGAAGGGTCCCAGGACCCTCCTTATTGAGAAGGCCACGCCCACAAGGAGCCCCCATGAGGCTGTGACCTGACGCACAGGTTGAATCCACCCCCTCACTTTTATACATCTTCGCGTTGCATGAATTACGTCACTACCAGTGTGGGTGGCAGATTTATTGAACAGTGAACGGTCACCCACCATCGCTTGAGTCCTGGAGGAAGGGCATCTGTCACTTGGGGGTGGGCTGTGTCCTGGTCCTCCCACTGGACTCTGAGCAGAAGCTGACCCCTGAGCGTCTTCTGGGGTTGCCCAGACCCACTTGTCACCTCCTGCTCCAGCCATGCACTCCCCCGAGCAGCTCTGGCTGCTGCCGTGACAGAGGCCCCTTGTCCCCAGGTGACCTCCTTCAGCACGCCCCCCACCCCGGAGCGGAACAGCCGGCCCACCTTCTTCTCGCCATCCCTCAAGAGGAAGGTGCCCCGGAGCCTGATGGCCGAGATGAAGAAGTCTCACTCGGCCAACGACAGCGAGGAGTTCTTCAGGGAGGACGACGGTGGAGGTGACCGCCTGCTGCCCATGGGAGTCTGGATGAGGGTGGGGGTAGTGGTGGGGGTGCATGTTTGCAGCCAGGTGCGGAGGCCCCAGCAGCCCGGCAAGTGTCAGACACGTGTGCTGAGTGGGCACACAGCGGGCAGTTGGGGAGACCTCAGTCCATGGGCAGGGGACAGGGCTTGGAGTTGAGACCCCTCCCAGGCTCAAGAGTCACTCCCCATTCCCCCTTCCGGCTGACTTTGCATGTAATGAGTGTGATCACAGGGCACCCCTCCTCTACTCCACAGCAGTAAGAAAGTACTGGTTACTGCCCCAGTCTGCCCCCCACCTGCTAGGGGTGCAGTCTACACACATTGGATCATAAGGTGTGGCCTCACTCCCCATGTGCTGCAGACCCATTCTTTGTACGTGCCAGAACCCCCCGCCCAGACTTCTGGGTATAAAAGGTGCGGGGGGGGGGGGCCTGAGGAGAGGTGGGAGCAGAGATGTGCCCAGGTGGAGGGAGGCGGCCCCTCTGGCGCCCCCAAGCCTGACTGGAGGTAGCCCAGGGAAGGAGCACTGAGAGGGCAGGGAGGGTGCGGTGCGGGGCGGTCCCACCCAGACCTCAGCCCTCACCTGGCCTTCCCCGCTTCAGCTGACCTGCACAACGCCACCAACCTACGCTCGAAATCCCTGTCCGGCACGGGGCGGTCCCTGGTGGGGTCCTGGCTGAAGCTGAACCGAGCAGACGGGAACTTCCTTCTCTATGCACACTTGACCTACGTCACGCTGCCGCTGCACCGGATCCTAACAGGTAGCAGCCCACAGGCAGGCTCCTTCATGTGCCGACTGCACTTGTAGTCGGAGGGCCCCTGCTGCAGCCTTTGGGCCAGGCCCACCCGGTGGCTCCTGTGTCAGAGTCCAGGCGTCCAGGGTCTGGAGTAGGGGGTCTGTGGGTGCCAAAGGCCTCCGTCACCCACCCCTTCGTACCCCACCTGCTCTTTCCGAGTGGCTGCCCCGGTCCCCTGGACCTGGCCTGGTCCCCTCTGTCATTGGGTGGTCCCAGCAGGCCCAGGTGGAAGTGCATGTGAACTCCTGGGTGGGCACGGACACGGCCTGGGAACCGCCTTGAAGGCTCGGCAGGCCGAACCCGCTCCTCCTGTCTCCCTACTCCCACCCGCCCAGACATCCTGGAAGTCCGGCAGAAGCCCATCCTGATGACCTAGCGGCGCCAAGCCCCAGCAGCGCCACTGGCCTGCCCAGCCCTGGGAGTGCTGCCAAGTGCCTACCTGTGCCACCGCCCTGGGTTCTGTGACAGCCAGTGCTGGGCCCGGCCCGAGTGGGCCCAACTCCACCAACACCAGCCCAAACTGAAGTGCCTCTTCCTTCCCCTGCTGGCTCTGCACCTGCCCCAGCCCACAGCCCACCACTGGCCCTGCGGGGACCTGCGTCTCCAGGAGGCCCTGAGAGAGAGAGAGAGAACCCTGGAGCATGTCCAGCGGGCAGCAGTAGACCCTGGCTGGAGCACTCCGGGAGATCGTCCACACCCTGCCCATGAACGCCAACCCGCCCAGGTTTACCCTTCGGTCACTGGCGGGCCACCACGGGAGGGGCCCTAAAGGATGGTTTTGTCTGGGCTGGGAATACCTCCCCCCACACCCAGTTCCAGAGCGGCCCTGACCCCCGCCAGAATGGCCTTCTGCTTCCAGCCAAAGAACACCGCCAACTCATACACCTGCAGCCCCCACCCCCACCTCCTGCAGGGGTCTCCTTGAGGGGCCACTGAGCCTGGACCTGAGGGCAGGGCCGGAGGAGAGTGGGACCCCTGCCCGGGGAAGGTTCTGGGTAGCCGGGGGAGGAGGTGGTGTGCTGCTCCCTGGTCTCCTGGGGCTTCCTGCTGGAACTGCGCGTGCCAACTGATCGGCCCCCATTTCGGACCTGCTCCCAGAGGCTGAGGACAGGAAGGGCTGGGCAGCCTGCCCCCACTGGCCAAAGGTGTTTCCATCTGGGACAGTGCAGCCTACATTGGTCTCCAGCCATAAGCCCCTGTCCCCCAGGAATAAAGGAAGCAGGGGTCTCTCGGGGGCTGTTTCTGGGTGGGGTGCGTGTGCAGGTCCTCCAGGGGACTGAGGAAGAGGACAGGCTGTGCCCCCGGTCCTGGCCCGCAGCCTCTGGCGGGCTTGTGCTCAGTGACAGGGCGACCCCGGGGTCCACCTCCGGGTTTTGTATGCTGTTATTAAATGCGAGCTGTTGCATTTTCTCCTGTCTCGTGTGACCCCCTGTAACAGCTACCTCACTGAATGTCTGTGGGCAGGGTTCAGGGCACACGGGGTCAAGGGTGATGCTGTTGGGGTGCCTGCAACCCCCTCCCCACACCCCGCCTTGTCAACTATGTCCTGGAAAGTGGTAATGGACTGGGGTTCGGTGTCCCCCTTGCCAGAGCAGGCCACACCCCCAGAGGTGGAGCAGGGTAGTCATTCTGGGGTCCAGATTGCTGAGACTCGGATTGGGGGCAGGGGGCCCAGGGGTGCAGAAATGTCCCACCCTTCTGCTGCCTTCAGGCGCCAGGGGCAAGAGCAGACAGCTAACTCCACATTCTGCTGAGTCACATGAACGTGGGAGGGGACAGCAGTGTGTGGGGCTGGCCGTTTCCCACCTGACCACTGATGGCCCCTGCCATGTGCAGGGAGCCCCTGCCCCAGCCCTGGGACTAGCCACCCATCGGAGGTTGAACATGAAGGAAGGGCACTGCCAGAGGTCCCCACTCAGGCCACAGGGACATATGGCCCAGCATTAGATGAAAAACTCCCCAGAGGCGGCCCCTGACCTGGGCCACCGCACGATGAGAGAGCTGGGCCGCAAGCTGTGAGTGAGGGCAGGCCTCACAGCGAACCCCCGCCATGAGTATCGGAAGGCATGAGGCAGCATGCACCAGGACACCAAACGCCCTGGTGTCTATACATGCCCACTTCCTGTGAGGACACAGGGCCTGGCCCCATACATCTCAACAGGGAGCTGGGATTCAAGTGCACTCAGTACCCCTTGTGGCATAGTGCTTACAGGAGGGCTGCAAACCATCGGGTCAGCAGTTTGATGCCTCTCCTCAGGAGAAAGACGAGGCTTCCTATTGCCATAAAAAGTTGAGTCTTGGTAACCCACAGTTCTCCCTGACCTACAGGGTGACTGAGTCAGAATCCACACCATGACAGGGAGTGAACGGGTCCCCCTAGAGGACGCCTGGGTGTGTTTCAGGACCTTACGAAGCCGTGACCTTCCTACTTTTTCTCCCTTTCAAGGAATGCCATGGTCCTTGACTGACAGGTCACAAACCGTCCGTCCCCTCTGACAGTCTGTCCACACCCAAATGCTCAGTCAGTGCTCAGTCTCTTACCCCGAACTTCCGGGACGAGCCTGCGTCGGCGCCCATAAACAAGCCTGGCACCGGTTCATGATGCCCAAAGCATCTTGTTTAAAACGTGAGGCACAGCGAGCAAGAGCTTCCTATAGCCTAGTCCACTTGGAGACAGCTCGGGTCTCCCCAGGAGCCAAGTAATTATCACCCTATTTGGGGACAAACAAGAAATCTGCCCGGGGTAAGGAGAGCGGGCACGAGGCTTGCGATGCTCGAAGAATCAGTCTTCACGAGAATCAAACGAGGACCCGTGTGCAGTTAATCTCAGCCGTACTGGTGAGGAGAAGGCTTGAGGGCAAGTGAGAACGCCACCCACCCCACCCTCTCCTCCCATGAGCCAACATTCCTGAAGGGAACTATTTAAGGCTGTGGGCAAGGCCCAGGGTCCTGTGAGAGACTGGTTGGCTCAAATCCTTCTACAGGCTTTACATACTCAACACCTACCTGTCAACTGTGAGTCAGACGGTAATGGGTTTCACTGGGATATTTGTTCTCAGCAGGTTTCCATTGGGCTGGAGTTTTATATGCATTTCCTAAGACCAAGTCACATGGGCCATGACCCGGGATTCTTCCCTGGGCAGGCTTCCTCCCAGCACTGAATCAGAAAGCAGAATCACATCTCTGAGGAAAACATCAGCAGTCACCTTCAGGGAGGAGTACTGCACGCACCTGTGCTCAGAGCTGGGGTGGTCCATGGTGGGGGGCAGGTGGTCACGGTCCAGCCCTGCCTTCTCTGGAGAGGACTTGAGGGGTTGGGGCGGGGACATGCTGCCCCTCGTTTCCCCTTTGTTCACGGGTTCTCACATCCTCTGTGGCAAAAGGCCTCCTGCATCCCTGGAGGCAATCACCACTGGAGGAGACGCCTGGGATATCCCAGACAGACAGGAATCCGCTTGGCACCCCGAGGGCTGGGGTGAGGGCTCACTGGTGGCTGTGACACCGGGAAGGGTTTGTGTTCACCCGTGGGGTGATCATGGGGGTCATCATTCACATCCCCCACCTCCATTCCCCACGGGCCCCTGGCCCTCCTGTACCAGACCGCACAGCGTCTTCCGTCATGTCCTTCAGTGATTTTCCTCATCGACTACTGTGTGATCAAGTTGTAACTTGCTGAAATGTACATGAATACGGCGAAAATTGTTTTTGTAAAACCTTTCTACATTGAATTATAACATTAATTACAACATGATCCATGACTGAGCAGGCATTTTTAAAAAATACAGCTGTCTCCTTTAATTCACATTTCCTTCTCCAAAAACAAACCGTTTGGGATGTAGGCTCACAAATGACCAATAACAATAACGACAATATTGTAGCCCAAACACCAGAAAGTCTGTTAAAACCGGCGGTGACAAGAACACCCGCGGAGAAGGCTGTGGGACTGGAAGCGCGGTCGTGTGTGATGACAGCGCTGCCCTGAGCGCTTTAGGAGCGTCACTAAGTCAAGGAGGGGTTTTTCCTGCCCCGTCGGTGACACTGACTCCCGGAAGCTAGGTTTACAAAATGTGCGTCTACGGTCATAGCTAACTACTGCAGTGGTTCTCACTTTCCTACTTTCATACAGTTCCTCATGTGGTGGTGACCCCGACCATGACATTCTTTTTGTTGCTAATTAATCCTTGTCATTTTCTACTGTTATGAATCGGGGACCCCTGTGAAAGGGGTTGAGAACCACTGAACTACAGGGATGTCTTCATACAATGTACTCTGCTGCTCACACGCTGCACAGCGTTTTTATAGACATATTAGTCTTGGTGCCCCCATGTGCCCCGTACCCCTGAGAGCAATGCCACGGGTCCCTACAGCCTTCTCTGCCAGAGGCTCCTGGGCACTGTGGTGGTTCCCTTCCAGCCCCGAGTTTCAGATTCCACACCAGTCCCTGACCAAATGACCTTCTCAGCCCATGCCCTTCGCCCAATGGCAGCTGGACTTAGTGCCCGTGGCGGCCATTTGGCAAGGGTGGGGAACCCTTTTTTTCTGCCAAGGGCCATTTGGGCATTTATAACATCTTTCTTGGGCCATGCCGGTCACACCTTTAGTGGGCTGACCCTAAGCGCAGGGGCTGGAACTGGGCTGCTCTGGTGGGGCGCGCGATGTCAGTTGGTGTCCACTTCTCGGACCTTGCGTGGTCCCTGGACAGGCTGTTCCCTGCCCCCGGTTCATGGCCTCTGTAGGAGGTGCCCTGGTGGCACCGTGGCTATGCCTCGGGCTGCAAGCCGCAAGGCCGGCAGTTTGAACCCACCAGCCTCTCCACTGGAGAGAGACCAGGCTTTCTACTCCTGGAAAGTTACAATCCTGGCACCCCACCGAGGCTGTTCCACCCTGCCCTAGTGGGCTACGTGCGGCGTCCACTCGATGGCAGTCAGTGCGGTTTGGGTTGAGGGCTTCCCTGGTGCTTTCACCAAATATGCTGCAACTGCATCCCTGCTGGCAAAGGGGGACTAGGTTGAGCGTAGACTAATGGCTAGTGGTAGCTCCACAAACCTTCACCACAGCTGGCCTCACCAAGCCTCACTGCCCACAGCGCCGGTTTCTCATCAGTGTTTGGGGCTCTCAGCTGTGTTTCTTTTGAAAGGTGGCTCTGCCTGTTACCATGGACTTTCCCCCCTCCGGTGTCCTCCCCGGAAATGCCCCCGAGGCATTTGGGACTGAAGAATACTCTACTGTGCTGCAGTAGAGAAGACGGTCTGGCCAGGACCCTAGACTCCGTCTCCATGTGCCTCAGAGGGGAGGCTTTGTCCGAGGTTTGACCCAAGTGACTTGAACATGTTTGACAATATCCCACATCCACCTGTGGGGGATGCTGCCGCCGATCGGCCCCTGGCACGCTTCACTGTATGAAGCTCAGCTTGATGAATGAGCTGTGTCATTAAGTTCCAGAGCTGTGTTTGGGGTTCAGCCCTTAGACCCATACGTAAAACAGTGTCCTCTCTTGTGGTTGTACGGTACGAACCTGAGCTTTACCTAGGGAATATTCTAGAAATCCCTCCCAGATGTACAAATCACCCGGGACAGAAGGTCCCAAGCCAGAAGTTCGGGTTCGGACCCTACTCTTGACAAGTGACCGGGTCTTCTGGAAGGTGGGTGGGGCAACGGCTGGTCTCACTTGCTTTGCAAGACAATACAAACAAGCCCGTGCTGGCAGGCTCACACTTTTCCTGGTGAATTCTCAGACACTGTGGAACATGGGTGAAAATGAGGAAGTGGGGGCAGGGGTGGGGTGGCGGGAGCCCAGAGGTGAACATACGTAAGGTCAGCAATACAGTGAGGGACTTCCTGTCAAGTGACAGCTCTTGGACGGTCACCGGAGGAGAAACATCTGAACCAAGTTGGCCGAGCTCAAAAGGAAGTAGGCCCCACAGGTTAAGGACAAAGCCTCTCTTGCCAGATGACTCTGCTTCTCAATTATTAGGCAGTCCCTCTCAAAAACTCAAAATTCATCGCCAGGAGTCGATGCCAATTCAGTGACCCTATAGGGCCTCGTGGGCTTCCAACACGAACTCTCTAGGAGAGTAAAAGCCAGAGCGGCTGGTGGTTTTGAACAGCAGATCTTGTAGTTCCCAGTCTAATGCATAAATGTCCCTAACCCCCTGAAAGGGTGACCTTGGAGAGAAAGTCTACCCAGAAGCAGCACGCAACTGCCCATCCAGTCCGCCAACCTGAGCTAAACAAAAGGTGTGGGAGCAGTGTCAATGCCCAGTTTAGAACAGTGCTGTCCCCGGAGAAGCCCTCAGGGCACCGAGAGGAAGCAGAGGCACAGTAATGTCCCCCGACAGCAACCGAGTTCATCGTTTACACACTCGTGGGTCATGCTGCCCCTTGTGCACGAGTGCTTAAATGACGAGACGTTGTTTCTGGGGATGACAAACCAGATGGTCAGGTGGTCTTTTTTTCCCCTGTGCCTTCATTGGCATGGCCCTTGACCCAACCCCCATACAAAACACCTGGCTAAACAAGGGCTTTCCTCCCCACTCCTGAGGTCAAGATCTCCCACCTCAGAATGTGACTTGCCTAAACCAAACAGGCTGCCCCATCCGCCGTTAACCTTGGCCTTGAGTGAACGTTAAACAGTTTTTGTAAGATTGTGGCTAATCGGATTGCACCACTTACGGGGGCACCTTTATGCCCTCCTGGTTATGCACTGGGCTGTGATTCAGGTCTGCTGTCAGAAACCACCAGCTACTCCTTGTGGGGTGTTCTACTCCCATAAAGCGTGATAGTCTCAGAAACCCAGAGGGGCAGTTCTACCCGGTCCTGTAGGGTCACGGAGTCAGCATCGACTCAATGGCAAGTGTGTTTAAGTGGTGCTGAGGGCACCAGGCACAGGGGACTACCCTTAACTGTAAGGAAGCACCAGGGAGCAGCTGGCCCAGTCCTGAAACTCCCATCACCATCCTCACGTGCTGCCGTCCTTCAGCAAGGTGCAAGGACCATCCTGAGATTACAAGGCACTGGACTACAATAGAGGGGTGAGTGCTGTGCCTGTGAACCATGACTGATGGAGCGGCCCAGGGAGCTCTGGGAGCCTCCCACACCCAGAGTGGGCCAAGCTCCCATGCTTCATTCACTGCTGGGGAATCAGAACCATGGGTCCCCCTCCACCCCCCAGCCATGCAACCAGGGATGAAAACCGGGTGGGGCTGTTTGGGCAGCTTCCTTCTCTTTTGGGGCACTCGAGCAGACTCCAACTCGTAGGCCCCTTGGCCCGGCTCCCTCCATAGCATTGCATGTGTTGCCCCCCAAGATCGCCAGGCCTTTCTACCAAGGTGCCTCTTGGTGGACTTCAATCTCCAGCCTTTCAGTTAGTAGCTGAGTGTTGACTGCAACCCCCAGGGAATACCTCCGTGTTTGATCATGCCAGGTGAATGCCACCTCAATAGTTCCCACTGGGTGTTAATGGTTTAGGGGCATCTTTAAGGCAGGTGCCTTATGGGGCACACAGGAGCCTGATCCCTGCAAAATAACCTAGAAACTCAACGGGGACCTGACTAGGGTCACCCCTGCATTAGTCAGACACAGGCTCAGAGTCACGGAACTCCCTATCACTTTACTCTGCCTCACAATGGCTTTGTGGAGCCCAGGTTTGGGACCAGAGGCCTGGATAGACATCTCACCGGGGTATGACTCCCTGAGCTCTTCTGAGGTTTGCAGGGGACTGGTCAGAAAGGGGACCCACTGTAATCCAGGAGCTCTGATTGTCAATCTAAGCTGCCTCTCCCTGGCCTCCTGCTGCCCTTCCCATTCGGCATTGTCAGTGTCCCACAGAGGGACAGGAGTGTGTCACACATCAGGTTGTTTATGTCCTTTATTCACATTTCATGGGTTGTGACATGTCCCCAGCAGGGCAGCCACACAGTCGTACAGATTGAGATTACATTGCTGCACAGTTCAAGTAGCTTGTTTTAGAAAATAATTTCATATTTGAAATAAAAACAGTTTCTCCATTTGACTGTGGGGGGAGGTGCCGGCTGAGGTGGTCCTCTGTTCTTGGCGTAACCAGGGACTGGCTGTGGAGACACCTCCTGGCCCCAGGGAGCACACCCCCTCTTTAAAAGCCCCACTTCCAGCATTTGAGAAATGGGGGGGGGGGGGCGGGGGAAACGCAGGCGGGCAGCGCCAGAGCCTTTTGTTTGCAAAGCTTCCAGATCTAACAGTTGCTAACATGTTTCAACAGCAAAGCCACAAACAGAGCTCAGCTTGTTTGCCTTGAAGCAGAGGCTTTCTGTGTGAAGGCCATGGTCGGAGGAGTCTGGGGAATAGGCCAGGCTTTCTTCTCCTAGACCCACAACAGGTAGGGGGTTTGTTGCTTTTCTTTTTGGCATGCAGCATATGGAAAGTATGATTTACAGGGAAGTTGTAAAACCGTCCCTTTTACAGAAAGTAGGTCTGTGCACAAGCAGCCAGGCTGGCCCTCCTGTGGAAAGCAGCCCCCTTGGCCTCAGGGACGGGACACTGGCTTTTAGCCGCTGTTCTCACAGCAGAGGCAGCTCTGCGGACAGCCAGCACCCGTGAAGACAGGCACAGAACAATCCGATCGATCGGAGAACAAGACCAGAGACATTCTAGAGGGTACAGTTGCCCAGGTTCCCTCATGGAAGTGGCTGATGTAAAAGCTTCCTTTTCAAGATAAACAGCCAACTAAAAGGACCAAGGGTCAGGGCTTAGCAGGAAAGACCAGAGTTAAGAAAAGCACAGCTCGGCCAGCCCCGGACAGGGGCAGCCACCTACCACGTCACCCCCAGAGTGGAGGATCTCATGGTTCAGGGCCACAGACCAGCACGGCCCCCAGAACAGAAAGGGCTCTGATTGGAGGTGATGTCCCATTAGGAGCCATGGGACAGAGCACATTTTCCCTGTAATTTTCACGAACAGTGACAGTCTTTTAGCAGCAGAACATTGCTGGGAATGTTAGAGGGGAAAAGGAAGGTCACACCCACCTACTCATTTCTGCCGGCGTACGAGATCCCTTCCTCCTGCTCTTTTCAGAGCACAGGGGAGTGGTGATCACGACCAAGTGCACCATCAGGCACCACATGGAGTCCTACCTGCCCTTCTAGCCACTGAACCCAGCTGCTCCAAGTGGGGCTGGGTCCCACCACCACCACCTGCTGACCTAATAGGTGGGCAAGCAGGCCTCTGGAGCTTTCGCACTGCAAAAGGAAAAGGCGTGCCTATGCACCCTTCCTTTGGCCCGTGCCAGTCACGGTGGGGCCTCACCCCCGAGGGCATCCAGAATGAAGTGGGGAGCACATGACCACTGGCTGGCACCTCACCTCAGGCCTCTCAGTGTTCAAGTACTTAGCTATGAAATGGGCTTCCACACCTTACACTCGATGGCAGCCCGTCATTTTCACAGCAACAGTACCATCCAGTCACTCCACTGACTTGTGCTTCCAAGCCAAACTCTGCAATGTCCCAGACACCAGTGTAGGAGCCAGGCCCGGCCCAGACCCGAGGCTCAATCACAGAAGGTGATCGGCAGGAAGAAATGAGCGACTAGGGGTGTCTAGTCAAATGTACACCAAATCCTCATGCCAGGGGGCTTGAGAAGGTGCAGAGTGGACTGCCCTGGCCCGACAAGACAGGTGTGTTCCTGCACCCAACTGACCCTGGTTCCCTGGGAAAGGACACAGCCATACCTGACCCTTCAGAAAGTAAAGACTGCAGGTTGATGAATGTACTGCTGTCTCAAGTTAAAGGCAAAGCAAAAGTCACACATCTCCTGGCGTCTCCAGGTGCACACACAGCACAAGGGTGCACGAGGCTCCTCCGGACGTCACCCAGAGAACACAAGTGTCAGTCCAGAGGGTCCACTGAGAACACCCACACCTCTCTATCCGCCTGCACTTTCTACAAGGGTTTACTTCCCTCTCCAGAAGGCACCCGCTTGACACTGTGCTTTAAAAACCAATTTCTGTTCAATCCCCCTTGATCCCAACTGCCTTTTGGGGGGACACAGGAGGAGCCGCACTCAAGAGATATCCATAAACTCAAAAGACACAGGGCCCGGCCCCAACCTGCTCCTGGCAGTTCACACGAATAGCCACCCAGTGGGTCAAAGACCACTGTCGGTACATACAAAACAGGCTGATTAACCAGAAAAACTCTTCATGAAACACAGCAAAGCAAGTCCAACTCTGTCACCTGGTGGGAACAGCGCCTGTGGGAGGACACTGCTGGGGGTAGCCCAGTCAGTGGGTACAGAGGGTGACCACTGAGGGACGCCTTTGGGAAATTGCATTGCTACCCTGATTGCAGTCCGCTAAGTAATCACTTCCGGTTAAAGGAACAAATGAACTTAAAAAAATCTTCCAAAAGGTTTTGTCCAAATACATGGTCCTCGCTGGACAGTTCCTAAGAAGGGCGAATACAGTTTCTTGACACTTAACATTCAAAGGTTTTATTGGCCATACTTGTTTTCCTCACTGACGTTTTACGTTATCTCGAAGTTCCTAGAACGTCAAAGCAGAAGAGGAGAACAGAATGCCCACAGTGGCAGGCGAGGGAGCGGTGGTGAGGCACCCATTCCTGGCAGCCTCAGGCTTCCTTCCTTTCCAGCAAAATCTTGTGCAGCTCATCAGCATCCTCGCTGGTTTTGACCCGAATTAACATGGTCACGGGGATGGTGGCGTTCTTCTCGTCGACAGGTGGATTTGGAACGCAGACAATCAGCACGTTGTTCTTGCCGGTCCGGGAGCAGGGCATACTGGGTGAGACCAGGACATTCAGCAGTATGTTGCCTGCAGAGACCGAGAAGAGACACTCTCGTTACACACACCAGAGCCTTCAACACACTGCCCGTTACCTAGTGACACCATTTAGACCCCCTGGGTTCACACCTGGGGCTCAGGAAGGCTCTGCTGACTCCGCCCTTTGACCTTCCCTAGACTCTTACAATTACACCTGCAGAATTCTTCCAGAATGTTCCATCCTCTGAACCAGGAAAAGTCTGTGTTTGAGGAGCAACAAGCCGAGGTAACCTGGCGTCTCCCCTGGACTGTGACATCACTGCCAGGACCAGCAATGGCCCCTGCCCTTCTTATTGTGGCACAGCTCTGGGCCAACCCTCAGAACTGGCTCCTTCTGCCTGGAGCAAGGCCTTCCTCTCTCCTGAATGGACGGATCGATGCTGTCAAAACACAAATCCAAACTCACTGTGTGGAGTGAGTTCTGATAATTAAAGGAACTGGTGCCCGAGTCCGTAAATCTTATGGGAGCAGAGAGCCCCATCTGTGTCCTGAAAAGCAGATGGTGGTCTTGAAATGCCAACTCTCTGCTTAGTGACATGCTTAGCCCATGGCACCACCAGGGCACACCAATAGGCCAGAGGACTGCACTAAATGGTCACCAGCCTCTGTTCAGTAAACCGCCCCAACCCCCAGCATGTTTAGCACCTTTCCTGCCATATAGAGGAGAATCAAACCAACCTTTCTGCCTATAGAGAGCAACCAAACCCACTTAGGCTATGATGCTTGGCTTGCATCTGCCGGCACTCAGACATCTCAGAGGCCATGTGGCCCAAACATACTCCAGTGATCACATGTGAAAACGGCCTGCAACTAAGTGCAGCCATGGGCCTGCGGCCACCATACACCTGGCAGAATACCCACCTAGGTTAGTGTCTGCCCGCACGAGAAGCTGGGTCTTGTGGTTTGTGGTGGGCTTTAGGTGCAGCGTGCCTACACCCTTCTCTTTAAACTCATTGTCCTTCTTGTAAAACAGTTTGCACCTGTGGTAAAGAAACAGCAGGTGTGAGTAGGTTCCAGGCCCCAAGTCAGACCACAACATTCCAACAAGTGATGCATGTGGTGGGCTAACCTGTGCTAACATCCCCCGTCACCAATCTTCCCAAGTAACAGACTAGCTTAAGATGAACAACAGCACTATAGCACTAGGGAGACACGAACCCCAGAAGTCCTTAGGATAGTCCGCCAGCTGAGATGAAAGTGGCAGCAGCCCTGACCCAAGGACAAAGCTTAGAAGTGTGAGGCAGGCAGGAATGTAATCGGACCGGCCAGGGAAGACGGATGCACATGGGTGAGTGATGTTTCACGGTGGGCACGGCAGTGCACGAGAGGGGCTGACAGATGCTATGGAAAACCCATGGTCTGTCATGTAAGCCTTCATCCCCCTTCCCAATGAATAGTTAAGACAAATACCCCCAAATGAGAAGGCAGATAAATACCCCCCAAAGCATTAAGAGCAATCTTTGACTGATCCTGACTGACAAGGCCAAAAAGCACAAAGCCTGAGAAAATATTCCAGATCCTGAGAAAATATTCCAAAACCCCTCCTCAATGAAAAAAAAAATTAACTAGTGGTCCTTATAAAACTTTCTAATACCACCACCCAAAATTGTATTTTCTTAAGTAGAAAGATAAATCAATCAATCACAGCAGAGCCCCTGCCTGCCCTCCCTGTTTGTGATGTGAGGACTTCGCCCACCCCATTCCCTCTTCCTCTGACACTCTCCTCAGGAGTCTCACCATCTGTGTTGAGGTTAGCGGGAAATAAAGCAGCCCTGGCAGGGCAGGGCCATATGCTCACCTCAAGCCTCTCCTCTAGGCACTAACCACACCCCACAGTTGGATGGCTCCTTTGCTTCATTGTGACTAGAAAATTTGCTTTCAGTCAGAGCCCTGCCTCCGTGTTACCTATAACCACCGTAAACATAAAAACAAGAGAAACAAAGTGCTAGTCTCTTCAGATCCCTCATGCTAATCGACTTTTCCTAGAAACCTGTCCCAGGAAGCATCTGAGGTGGCCGGCCTCCTCTGCAAAAGATACAGCGGGCCCTCCAAGTCCAGGGGCTTTCTTCTCAAACGGGCAGCTGAGCGCCAAAGCCAACAGGGGGAGCAGGAACGCCGAGCAGGGCAGCTCCCGGTCTATACTTACTTTTTAGAATAAAAAGCATCGTCTTCCTTGACTTCAGTGACTACTACTTTAGGTGGCTCGTCAGTCTCTTCATCTCCACCTTTTACAGAAAGCGAGGAACACCACTCAGCAGTGTGAAAATGAGCCCCGCACCTCAATCTACGCGCACACGGCAGTGGGCAGTCTCTAACAAGATCCAGTTTGGGGCAGCACCCTTCTCCTGGAATGAACCC
Organism: Tenrec ecaudatus; assembly: GCF_050624435.1. Lineage (NCBI taxonomy): Eukaryota > Metazoa > Chordata > Mammalia > Afrosoricida > Tenrecidae > Tenrec > Tenrec ecaudatus. Next base: position 5,411,244 of record NC_134535.1, read on the forward strand.
CACCCACACAGTGCCTCCCGCAGCCAGCCTGCGGCCAAGGCCACGCCACACCAAAAATGAACAAATATAAGCAAGGGCTAAGGAAAACAGGACAAGCCTTTTTTTTTAAATGGGGGACATTGTCAAAGAAATCACTTCAAAGGCGAATCTAAGTATGACATTGAAGATCTGTATGAATGCCACCACCGTCCCTAGTGGGTCACTAGATTTAGACAGAGACTGCCAGTGCTGGAACCCTACTTCCCAGGGCCGCTGGCACCCAGTTCACAAAGGGAAGGTCTGTGGCACCCTTGCTGAGGGAGTCTAGGGGCTCCAGTCAGTCACTCTCACCATGTTCCAAACACGTTGATCATGCAACAGCACAATGTCCACACCACTGGGATCCAAACCACCGTGTGACAAGAGTCACTTCGAGGTTGGAAACTTCTGCTCTGAGCCAAGCCCCAAGACTGACCCGAAGAAGACACTGCTGGTGACCCTGGCATTGAGCCCAGTCTACTTCTGAGCATGCCAGAAACTATGCACAATACAGAGAAAGTCAAGACACACCAGAAGGTATGGAGAAGGCCCCCATTCTCAGACCACTGTATCTGAGCATCTCCTTGGGCATTTGTTAAAAGCAGTTCCCAGGCCACCTAAACTGTCCCCAGGCCCAAGAGGTGAGGCTCTTGGAGAGTCCCCAGCTCATAAGCCTTCAAGTCGTCTGGGGCACCATGTGCCAATCTTTTAAAACGGTTCTCAACCTGTGGGTCACAACCCCTTTGGGGATCAAACGACCCTTTCACAGGGGTTGTCTGATTGATAACAGTAGCAAAACTACAGTTATGAAGTAGCAACTAAAGTAAATTTATGGCCCAGAGGATTACCACAATACAATGAGCTGTATTAAAGGGTTGCAGCATTAGGAAGGTTGAGATCCACTGCCTTAGAAAATTAACTGCCACCCTGAGGCTGAGAGTTCAAATTCAACTTCCCTTTTACACTGGGGCTTGCAAAGTCAGAGCTGAGACGCTACAGGGCTTGATGCGCAAGAGTACTCACTCCTGCCAGCTCCCAGGTAGCAGGCCACCACTGCCCTTCCCCTGCTGGTGCCACCCACCCCCAGAGGCAACTGCAGCTCTTAGCTGCTGTACAAGATAGAGGAGGCTGCTCCCCAGGGTCTCTGCTGCTGAGTATCTCAAGAGCAGCAGGTACGTTTGAACTGTTTAACCCACAGTGCCAGCAGGGCGCCTCTGTGCTGTTCATATGCACTCCAAAAGGATGTATGTGGGGCTGTGTAGTCACCATTGCAAAGACCCACATTCAAGTGAGATGATTCCGCCCTGTGGACCAGGAAAACAGCCGTTTTCTTTCTGGCCGCCCACTGGGACAAATCCCTGCAGACAGACAAGAGCCAGAGCCAGAGGCCCCGAACTGTCTCTGGAAACTTGGGCAGCTCCCTCCTGGGAACACAGTGCCTTAGCGCCCTTTGGGCTAGGACAGGCCTGCCTCTGTCCTTCAGAGGGGTCAGGTTAAAGGGGTCAAGGTTTCCTTAAGCACCTTTATTTTCACAAAAACAGTGTCAAAAGATGTTTTTCTCTCACTAACCATCAAAACCAGCCTACTGCCAGCGAGGTCATCCTGACTCCTGGCATCCTTCTAGAAAGTTTCCAAGGCTATCCATCTTTATGTGAACAGCTGGGCTTGTTCACCCTGGGAGCAGCCGGGGAGCCTGAACCCCTGACCTTGCTGTCAGCAGCCTAAGCCTGCAGGGCCACCAGGGCTCCTTTTATCTCACTAAAGACAAAGACAAGGCCATCACAACCAGCCCATAGATCAGGTCTGTTCTGTAGAAGCAGTATAAGGCAGCGCACGGAGACCAGGTGCCAAAGCCGTTATCTGAACCCAGCCCACCTGACCTGTTCCTACCAGACAGGAGCCAACCACACCTGAGATCAGCCACCACTGCTTCCTCATTACCTTTACATTCGTTGCTGCCTTCTGTCTGGCTCTTGGGCGCCTTGGTGGTGAAGGGTGAGTCCCCTGGTGTGTTCTGGGCAGCATCTTTGCCAAACAAGCTGGTATTTCCAGAGGGGAATGAGAACCCAGTCAGGGACCCAGAGCTCAGTGAGCCCAAGACCGCGCTGTCTACTTTCTTGCCAAAGCTGAATGAGGCACTTGTGGTTCCCAGGGCCGGGTCTTTCTTTGTCTCAGACCCGATCTCAGTTGCCTTCTCCGACGGAGCCTCAGTCTTATTGCTGGAGAACAGGAAAGGTGACTCCTGCTGTAACTTTGTAGGCCCACATAGCGGCGGCGGCTGCGCTTCTGGTCTACTGCCACTGCCCCCGGGGCCGTGGTTCTGCTCGATGCTGGCGAGGTGCTGCTCGTAGTCTCTGAAGATGGGTGTCAGGTCACAGAGTGGGTTGGTGTTCACATGCTTGGCGATCCAGTCTCGGACAGAGCAGTTCAGGGCCGCTAACTGTTTGTGATAGGCGCTCCTGGGGCACACAGAGCTGGCTGAGAAGCCTGACGAGGGCTGCGGACTGCTGCCATTCGCCCTGGAATTGGACATCTTGGCCTCCACCAAGGAGCTGGGGCCGTTGGAAGTCACAGAACCTGGAGGAAGTGAAAAGGTGCTTAGCAAGCATTGGCTTGATAAAAAACTCTAGGTTTCTGTAATACTGCATCCTTTCAGCTTTCATGTCATTTCAACCCCACTTTAAGAATGAAGTGCAACCTCAGGAAAGAGGGTTTCCAAAGAGCCAATTAAACTGTCCTGAGATTCCATCATACATTGGGCACTGAGTTGAGAAAATTCACAAACACCCCTGGTCCCCCCACACTCCAGGTGCCCACTCCCAAACAAAAATGTCAGGGCAATTTCCATGTCCGCGGCTACACCGGTCCTGGCACAACACGACCATGCCAGGTCAGAGGAGAGCTTATGTCAGGGCATGTCCAATCGCGCATACTTGGCTTGAGTGAGAGAGATTCAGAGTAGTCAGCACCTTGAGAGCAGAGTGCTGACGTCGGTGACGTGGATTCAAATGGAACTGCACAATGCATCAAGATCATCAGCTGTCTTCATATCATAGTGGGCCATGCTCTGGGCTGTTAACATCCAAGTCCATAGTTCAAACCCAACAGCTGCTCCATATAGAGATTTACCATCTCAAAAATCCTGGGGAGGCAGTTTGACTCTGCCCTGTAAGGCTGCCGTGATTTGGAATGGGCTCAATGGTGTCAATTCAATTCTATTGCCAGTTCTAAGGGTTCTTGACCCCTGTCCTCAAAGCAGGTCAGCAACCAAGGGACAGTGTGGTCAAAGGTCATGGGAGGCCCTAGATGGACAGATGGGAACGAAAGCCTTTAGAGTGGAGGATTCTGAGCTCAAAGGGATTTACCATGGCCACAGCTAGTCACTGAAGGGCTGAGGACAGAAGCCCCTAATCTCCCCTCTAGCTGTGTAAACCATTGCCAACAGTCACCATCTTCCTGCTTTCTGATATCACCCTGAGTTTGCTCAGAGCCCCAGTAGCAAGATAAATCATTATAAGAACAGTCGTGTACAGTTCTCAGTCACACATAACTGGATGTGATGCAGAAAGGAAACTGTGTACCTATCGGGGATCAGACGAGCCAGTCAGGGTGCGATGGAGCAACGATGATAAATACAACTTTCCTCTGGTTCCTAAATACTCCACCGCTACTATCATGATCCCAATTCTACCTTGCAAGTCTGGCTAGACCAGAGGATGTACACCGGCACAGATAGGAACTAGAAACACAGGGAATCCAGGGCGGATGATCTCTTCAGGACCAGTGGTGTGAGTGGCTATACTGGGAGGGTAGAGGGAGGGTGGGTTGGAAAGGTGGAACCGATTACAAGGAGCTATATTTGACCTCCTCCCTGGGGGTTGGACAACAGAAAAGTGGGTGAAGGGAGACATCAGACAGAGCAAGATATGACAAAATAGTAATTTATAAATTATCAAGGGTTCATGAGGGAGGGGGAAGCGAGGAGGAGGAAAAATGAGGAGCTGATGCCAGGGGCTTAAGTGGAGAGCAAATATTTTGAGAATGATGAGGGCAATGAATGTACAAATGTGCTTTACACAATTGATGTATGTACGGATTGTGGTAAGAGTTGTATGAGTCCCTAATAAAAAGATTTAAAAAAAGGAAGGAAGGAAAAAAACAAAGGAAACTGCTTACCAAAGTTGGCCTTGGTCTCTGCTGTTTCCTTTGTGCTGGTGAAGATGGGGGTGCTGGCCACACTGTTTCCATTGGATAGTCCTAATGGCTTCACGTCCGAGAGATTCCCAAAGCCAGAAAACCCGCTTCCTCCTCCAGGAGGTGTGACCAAACCTTTAAAACCTTTAAAAGCCCCTCCACTGTCAGACTGGAATAGAAAGAAAGGGTGCACGTTAGACAGTGCCCAGCAGCACCCTGAATCCCTACATACCCACATGACAAGGAAGTTGCTGGTCCCACAGAACCAAACTGAGACAGTCAGAAATGCTAGCCAACTTGGATGTGGGATGCCTTTTCAAGTGCAGGGTGCACCCTTAATATGAACAAAGAAATACAGAACTAGGCCATAAACCCATGTACTCACCACCCAGCCAGAAAAAGAATCTAAGCATGTTCTCAATACAACTAAACCCCAACAGACTTTCCACACTTGTCCAATGTAATAGTACTTATCCAAGATCACCTGCTGAGAAGTTGTAAAATCCACAGTCAAGTGAAAGTACACATTTTCTGAGAACCGTCTCTGCAGCTGTCAGCCCCAGGGATCCTCAACCCTTCTCAAAACTGGACTTCTTTAACAAGCCTTATTTGTTTCCAGAAGCCACCTGCCAGGGCCTCCTGCTCATTCACAACCTACCTAAGCAGCTCTGGAAAGGCTGGGCATCCCTACTGAAGCCCTCAAGGTGCCCGCAGCCCCTGGCAGGGGCATGCATCTGCTTCCGGGACCACAGTCCCCTGGCTACTCTACTAGTACTGCACAAAGTACTCCCGAGCCCCCAAGGCCCTCTGAGGAGGGGTATGGGTTCCACAGATGCATAAAGCACTCAGTCACGATTTCACCCAAATGACCGACACAAGAACTTCTCCATTGTCTACATGGGGAGCTCGTTTACTGTCGATGTTTTGCTCCACAAAGTGAGACATCTCAATCACATCGCATGTGAGGGGCTACTGGCTTTGGGTGGACATTGATGGCGGTATCTCAGAAGCAGGACGTCGGTGTGCATGGCCTCTTAATGCAGGTAACAAATCAAGGTAGATTCTGAGGGTTGTTTGACTTTAGGTGACTTAAAACCCACCACAAAGAAGGAGACAGCCATCACTGGGAAGCCATGATGCATGGATGAGCTGTGAGGTGGCCCAAGAGTCGATGCATTTGAATGGTGGTGCTGGAGAAGAAGATTCAAAGTACCATGGACTGCGAAAGGGTACACTAATCTGTACTGGAAGGAGCACACCTAGAGTACTCCTTAGAGCCAGATATGCCAAGACTTCACCTTACCTACTCTGGTCTCAGGAGAGACCAGTCCTTAGGAGAAGGACATCATGCTTGGTAAAGTTGAGAGGCAGTGAAAAAGAGGAAGGCCCTGAAGAAGATGGACAGACACGAGGCTCCAACAATGGGCTCAGGCACAGAAACAGTTGTGAGCATGGCATGTTCTGTTGCAGTCACTACCGAACAGAACCGACTCAATGGCATCTAACAACAGCGTAACAGACTTTACAGCCACGTGGCAATTTATCACTACTTGGGGAACTTCTGACAGCAACTTGGCTCTAGAACCATCACAGAATGTACAAACTGGTTTAACAAAAGCAACAATGGGTGACCTTAAAAATGAAGAGTCCCTACTGATGGAGAGGTGCTCCAGTCTGGCTCCCTAGCAGGGCGGGCTCCCTACACCCTAGGTGTGTCTCCCCCATCAACCCCTCCCCAAATGTTTCATTCATAAGGCAGGTCCCAGTGTTGTACAGATATGCTGACTTTTATCAATAAATTTGCTCTTTGGGAAACAAGTACACAGTCCAGCATCTCAGTGATTTGTACTGTTACACTAGCTTTTCCTCAGAAAAGATGTCACCTGTCTAGAACATTTCCTCAATCATAAGAACGCCCCTTTGAAGGCACAGAAGTCACAGTTGGTAAAGCTACATCCCTCAGGCCCCTAGCAAGGACTTGCATGAGAGCGCCCATGCTCTGGGATATCTCGGTTGGCCCATCTGTCCTGGAGGTAGACACACTCTGCAGCTCAGACCCCAATCTCACCAGGACTCAACACACACACCTGACACGAAAAGCACTCACTTCAAATCCAACGCTTCGACGTTTTGCCTTTTTGATGGCTCTATTCTTCAAGACTTCTTCACTGGCCACTGAGAACGTTCCCACCTGCAGGAGTGCACAGATAAATAGGATTTAAGGCCAAAAGTGAGCAAAAAAGCTAGAACACACTTCCATAGAAACTGGTTTTCAAATACTGCTAACATACAACAAAGATGACAGAGGAGGGAGGTTAACTTCTTATCTAGCTTTCAATTCTAATTAGGCGCATCAGCAATGTCCCAGTCTACACACACCTAGGCTTCAAATCAGTCTCCAGAGACGTATGTGCACACATACACGCATGCATGCGCGCATTCGTTCACCCTGTACAATAGGCACAAAACATTCAAGACCTTCAGTTAAAGGGAGCCCTGTGTACTGTTAGGGGTCTGGTGCCTTGTGGTTATGTGCTGAACCACAATCTGTAAGTTCAGCAGTTCAAAACCACCAGCCGATCCAGAGGACAAAGAGGCAGCTTTCTACTCTCATAGAGTTAGTCTGGAAAACTCACATGGGCAGCTCTACCCTGTCCTATGGGTTGCTATGAGTTTGTATTAACTTGCTGGCAGCAAGTGGATGGCACTGTTGGGGAAACGCTGGTCTGCTAACTCCAAAGAGAGTTGAGCCCTTAAAGTTCACAACCTTGGAAACCTTCTATCGTTTGAAAATACTTGTAAGTAGTGGCAGGCTCAAAAACCTACAGGGCAGTTCTACTAAAGAGTCCCTATGAGTCGGCAGTGACTCGATGGCAATAAGCATGAGGAGCCCTGGTGGCGCAGGGGGTTAAGTGTTGGGCTGATAACCACAAGGTTGGTGGTTTGAGACCATCAGTTGTTCCACAGACAAAGATGAGGCTTTCCGCTCCCATAAAAATTTACATTTCTTGGAAACCTACAGGGGCGGTCTACTCTGTCGTAGAGGGATTGAGCTGGAATCGACTCAATAGTAGTGGGTTTGGTTTATAGTTTTAAAAATAATAATTAGGATAGGGGAACCAATCACAATGACTGACACATAACCACACACATCCTTGGGGGAGGAACAACAGAAACTGTGGGGGAAGGGAGACAGTGATTGGTGTAAGATCAGAAAATAATATTTACAATTTATCAAGGGGTCATGAGGGTGTGAGGGGGCCGTAAGGACAGGGAAAAAGAGGAGCTGGTACCAAGGACTCAAATAGAAAGTAAACATTTAGAAAATAATGATGGCAACATATGTACAAATAAATATGCTAGATACAAATGATGTGTGTGGATTGTTCAAAGAGCTGAAAGAGCCCCCAATAAAATGATCTTTAAAAAAATAAAAAGAGAAATCCTCACAACTGGACCAATAATATGAGAAATGCAGAAAATATTAATGGATTTGATATTACTTGGATCTACCATTAACACTCCTGAGAGAGGCAATCAAGAAAATTAAGACATAATACATTGGATAAATCTGCTGTACAAGACCTCTTTTTAAAGTACTGAAAAGCAAAGATGTCACTTTGAACAGTAACATGCACCTGACCAAAGACATGGTACATTCAATCACTTCATACATGAGGGGGTGCGCGCACACACGAACCCTCTCCCCAAGCTATGAATTTTTTTTAAACAAAACACCTATCATCTTCAAAGTACTCTCCCTTACACTTAATACATTTGTCAAATCTGAGATTCCATTCTTGGAAACATTTGTCAAGTTCATCTGTCTGGATGGCTGACAGCACCTCCCTCTTTTTTCTTCACCTCTTCTTCTATGTCGTCAAATTGCTATCCTTTCATATCCCTCTTCATTCGTGGAAACAGAACTTGCATGGAGCGAGGTCAGGTGAGTAAGGTGCGTGGGGCTAGAGTAGCATGCTGTTTTTGCCCTAAACTGGCACACAGATGGCTGCAATAGTAGGTGGTGTCGTGGTGGCAAAACCAGTCCGTCTGCCACAAATCAGGCTTTTGTCACACACTGTTCTGCAATCTCCTCAGAACCTCTAAATAGCAAGCTTTTGATGAAAAGTCTGACCCGGTGGAATGAACTCCACGTGCACTACGAGCAGACAATGTCATCTGTCCATACGTCCAGAACGAGTCTGTTCCCAGAGCACTGTCCTTTTAAGCAGTGTTCAACACCACAGTTGATTCTGCCGCATTTTTTTTCCAGAGCAGGAAACAAATTTTTTTTTCATGTTGTGAAAAGTCTAAAGTTAATTGATGGGAAAACAGGCTTTCTAAAGTTGAACATTTAATTCCTGAAAACTGTGTCCCTCCCCCTCTGCCTTCAGCACTACCAGTCAACAGAAAATTTTCTTGGCGCCTCAAGGTCATAAAGAGCTCACATGCTATCCATTGCTGTCTAGTAGCTAGGTAATAAAATCCCAATGCTGGCATTCCAAAAGGCTGCTGCTGTCAAGTCAGTTCCACCTCCCAGCAACCCTTTATAAAACAGCCCCAAACACCCACAACCTAAGATTTACTATGCCAAATCAGTCAGAAATGTTAGAAGCCCTGTCAACACATTAATAACTCTGTCACCCATATACTCATAAAGGAAAACATCCGAGTCATGCACTGCCTAATGTCCACGACAGATACTTCCTGTGAACAGCACACTATATGAATTGTTGTTGCCTCAACATCTTATTGTAGTCTGGTCCTGCTCTTTCTTTAAGCCTTTCAAATAAGCTTCAAGGCTTCACATAGTGACTGTCAAGGTGCTGAGAGGGATTCCCTTTTGTTTGATCCTCAAAACAAAAAAAGCAAAACCCACTGCCATGAGGTCTTAATTCTGACAGACAGAGAAGCACTGCACCATGGCTGTAAAGGTTCTCCGGTGGAGCAGATTTGAACTGTGATTAGCTAAGTGCTTCCCCACAGAACCACCACCTGCTATTTCTCCGTAACAGACACAGGCCCCTCTGGGATTTTCATTGGGCTAGTGGCTTTCCTTAGAGAATCCTTTCAGTTGGGAGATTTTGTTTTTGAGGATCGCCATGGTTGCTGAATGAGCCACACCTAAACCGCCAACATTAATGGCCATGAGTTTTCCACCTTATGTCGTGTAATGAACGTTTCCTTCGCTTCCAAATGGATACCTCAACTCTGCCTCCTGCTGTCGTTACCAGCATTGGCTCTGTGTTTGGGAGCCACGATACACTTGATGGTGATATTGTCAAATGAAAATTAAACAGACGATGCTACCATACTCCAAGTGCCAGACCCTAAGTGGAATGCTGCTTGGCCAGGTGTCAAAGCCTTTCAGTCAGAAAGTACAACACAGCACACACATAAGCCAGCAACACAGGCATTTATTATGACCACCAAGTCATGTATTGCAGGTTACATGTACACTGTGCCAGTACCCGCCTGGCAGTTTTGCACAGAAGGGCCATGAGATGTACGTGCTGCTTGCTATGTTTAGTTGTCAGGATTTTTGAATGCTATTATAACGAATATGGGATTCTGGGCCTTTATAGTCCGATGTTGTTTGAATAGGCACTATTGAGGTGCAAGACAACCAGAAGATTAAAAAAACAGAAGACAGCCATCTAAAAACAATCTTGGAAACATGGTTACAAGTTTTGTTTGGAAACTTTGGCGATGAGTTGGGTGCTGGGCTAACTGCTTGGTCAGTAATTTAACGAGAAGAAAGACGACGCTGTCTGCTCAGGTAGATTTAGTCTGGGGACCCCTACACGGGGTCGCTAGTAATCAGCCTAGACTTCATGGCAATAAGGCCTTGGTTTTCTGGTTTTATTCTAATAATCTGAAAGGCCAACTTGTGTAGCCTTGGAGGCTAAGACTGTTGAGAGGGCACTAGAAATAGGTCATGCCCTATTCTTTACGGAAGGAAAATCAGAAGGCTTTCTCAAGAAGTAGAGGACAACCCAAAGACACACGGTATTACAGTAACCAATCGTTGCTCTGGGGGGATCTCAGATCCACTCTAAGGAGCACAGAACGAGGGTGGCAACTTCCAGCTCCTAGCAGTTAAAGCCGAGGACCTGGCAGCAGGAGAGGGTGTCAGTGACCTGCTTTTCAAAGCTATGTGCCAGCACCGAGAAAACATCAGTGACCCCAGATCACATAACCTTCAGAACAGGGCAAGTTTATGAAACTCAGGAAAAAGCTACTTCTAAAAAGGAGAAGTTATGTAGCTATTAGTGGAAAAGCCCACCCCCATGTAATTAGTGACTTTCTATGCTAAATTATAAGGAACCACAGTACTTACCATTCAGATGCACTTAAAGGGCCCTTTAATTTTTATCCTCATAATTTCATGAGGAACCTCAAAATGAATGTGATCTGAGCAGCAAGAACGCATACAACTCTTACCTCTTCTGCTTCGTCTTCTTGATCCCAATTCCTGTCTGTCAGCTCCTTCTCAGCGATTCGTTTGGCCATTTTTCTAAACCCGACACAAAAAAGTAAAAGGAAACAGCTTAAGTTTTCCAGATCAAGACATCTCTCCTATAAAAAAACTTAAAAATCAATTCCTTCATGAAATGCAACCCAAACCCTTCTGCTACCAAGGGAAATGGCTGTAGTGAGAACTCTGTGCAAGTGGGAGGGGAGGGGATGCGCTTGGCTCCTGCACCATCAATTTTAGGTGGGCTGGTGCTAGGAGGTAGCAGGAAAACACCCAAGCAGCATGGGTCCTCCCTCTGCCCAACAGCTCCATCAAAAAAGGGAAAAGGAGACCAATTGTGAAGATTGCTCAAAATAGGGCAGTGTGTCACTATGTTGGATACAGAGTCGCTATGATTCAGAACAACCATAATTTCACTAGACACAGGGAGAAGGATGACATGTATAGACAGTAACCATTCTAAATGCAGAGGTGAACATGTAAAACTTACTGAATAAGGGTATGTTTTGCTTTTAATACACTAACCAAAATTAGAATATTTTTAAAAATCAAAAAAGGAAATAATCATTTTTAAAAATCTTAAACCTAAAGTATGATATGACCTCAACAATTGCTTAACACAATGTCAACCTTCAAAGTCTTGAGGCCAAGTCTTAATCTTACAGACAAAACACTTTTCACATTAAAAATTCTCTTTAAGATAGCCTATTAATGAAACTAATATCCAATGCTGTTGGTTTGATTCCAGCTCAGAGCCACCCTATTTGGGCTTTCAAGGCTACACATTTTCACGAGTAGACCACCTCATCTTTCTCGCAAGGACTACCTGCTGGATTTGAACCACTGACTCTGTGGTTAGTATTCCAATGCTTACTCAACAGCGCAATCAGAATGCCTCTAAAGAAGTTAATAAACTACTGGAAATACATTCACAATAAGAAAGCCCTTCCTTTCATGTTGTGCAAAGTCTAAAGTTTGTTGATGGGAAAACAGGCTTTCTAAAATTGAACATTTAATTCCTGAAAACTGTGTCCCTCCTTCTCTGCCTTCAGTACCACCAGTCAACAAAAAATTTTCTTGGAGTCTCAAGGTGATAAAGAGCTCACATACTACCCATTGCTGTCTAGTATCTAGGTAATAAAATCCCAATGCTGGCATTCCAAAAGCCTTGCAAATCTGGTCCCCTGTAGATTGGTTACACAGGGTCTTTCAACTTGAAACAACAGAATAAAACAAAAATTCCAGCCCAAACCCACTGCCGTCTCCAGTCCATTCCAAATCAGAGGCCCGCTACGACAGAGCCCGAATGCTCCCTGTTTCCAAGGCTGTTAATCTTCATTAAAACAGCCAGCTTTCAACTTCTTCCCTGGAGCTGGTTCAAATGACTGACTGCAATTCGTAGCCCAACAAATAACTCACTGTGCCACTAGTGTTCCTTAACAACACCTTAATATTTGAATGTTTCTTTTTATAAGTATGTTCTCTTTATCTGAAAATAGAATGAACTACTGTATAGTCCAAGGTCTAAAACACAAAGCACTAGATTAAACACATGTATTTTTCAGCCATTATCCAAGAATCTATAACATCAGTCAACTTTTGCTATCAACCTTCGGAATCCTAACAAAAATGAACAAGGTACTTCAGGACAGGATCCTTTGCAACTAATACTGATCTGCTAGGCTAGGACTCTGCGGGTTCTTCCCGCCATTTCTCAGTTTATTCACGATCTCCACCAGAGGGCAGAAATGATGAGGAGTTGAAATGGCCATTACTGTTATTTGAGATTAACTGTAGCTACAAAAGGGCTGAAAGTGCAAAAGAGCAGCAGGAATAAAATATGAACTTATCCTTTTGAACATTTATCCTCAATTAAGTCCCAATAGCATAGTGGATTGTGTGTTTTGACAGTTCAAAACCATCAATGAATGGCTCTACCTGAGAAATCAATCTGTGTGTTCCAGAAAGATTTGCAGCCTGGGAAACCCACAGGGCCAGCTCGACTCTCTCCTATAGGGTCACTATGAGTCTTGATGGTTATGGTGTTGGTTTCTGAGTTTTACTTCCAACTGAAGAGATAGCTGGCATTGCAAAATCTTCTAGAGTAAATGTGCTGAATCAGCCTATAATCTGAGGGCAGGAACTTCTGCTTTGTTTACTGATCTATTCCAAACACTCAAGGTAAGTGCTTGACCAGCAGTTGAGTAGGTAAGCTGGGGTATTACACACTTCCTTTCTCACACAAGTAAGTATATCTATTTAGAGGTAAACATGCAATGCCCCCACTCACTCATCCGATGGGCCCCTTATTACCTGAGGCAAAGTTACACAGTACCTGTGCCACAGCCTCTGGTCTGTAAATGGACAGAGATCAATAAAATGAATGAGATAAAGGGAAAGAGCTTAGTTTAGAAGCGTGCCTAGCACACGGGAGGAGTCTAATCAATGTTATTAGTTAAGAAACAAGTTTGCTAGAAGCAATGCCTATCAAAGATGACTTTTCTGCCAGAACTTAAAATATAGGGCAGAGATTAAAGTTGAGGTATGAATCAAGACTTGGAAACAGTTCAGGGGGGGGGGAGATAAGGCTTTCTACTCCCGTTCTCTTTAATGAGTTAGTTTTGGAAACCCACAGGGGCAGTTCTACCTTGTCCTATAAGGTTGCTCCGAGTCAGTGTGTTTGGTTGGAGGTTACATGAATAAGAAAGGAGCCCTGAGCAATTGGAAGGCACCAGGGGCTTCAGAGGAGAAAGATGACTTTCTGCTCTTGTCAAGATTTAAGGCCTTAGAAACCTACAAGGGGCATTCTACCCTGCCTTACAGATAGGGTTGCTGGGAGTCAGGAATGACTGGAAGGCAGTGAATGTAAAACAAGGAAGACCACAGAACTGAAGGGTTTGAATTACGGTGTTGATGAATATGAATGTACCATGGACTAACAGAACAAGCAAATCTGTCTTGGAAGAAGTATAGCCAGTAGAACGCTCCTTATAAGGAACACGGCAAGACTCCATCTCATGTATTCTTAATGTGTAATCTGGTGGTTTTGAAGTGTGGACCTTGCAGTTAGCAGCCAAACATGTAATCCACCACGACACCAGGGCTGCTCAGAGCAAGACGCGGTGGGCAATAAAATTCTTTTTACCCAGGAAGGGAAAAATGATCTCTTCGGAAAAGTACTCGGAACAAGGCCTGGTCCGTAGCAACTGCCAGGTGCTTGCTATGAGGGTAACTTTGAGCTTAACTGAGTACCAAAAAAAAAAAAAGTAGCAAGTTATTGAATGATCCCAAAGAACAAAAGTAACATGGCAGGAAAAGTGAACCTCAAAGGAAAGAAAACTTTTTTGTAAGTTACTTGGGAGTCTTGGAGGCAGTTTGAAGCCAGCAACCACACTACCTCCCTGCACAGGAGAAAGCTGGGCCTTCCTTCTACTCCATCCCAGTCTCTGAAACCCACAGGGACAGTTCTATTGTCCTACGGTGTCGCTCTGAGCCGGACTGAGTTTTGATTTTGAGGCCACTTGGTCTCTGGGATGGACCCACCCCTGGGGTGAACTCAGAAGCGGCATCAGGGGCCAGGCTGGCAACCACAAGGTTCCACACGCCCAGCCGCTCCGAGCGCGAGAGGAAGAGGTGGCCGCTCGCGCTTCCAGAAAGATCGGTCTTGGAAAGCCTGCGGGGCGGGTCCACTCTGTCCTTTGGGGTCACTGTGGGTCGGAAAGCACGCGACTGCGGTGGGAGGTTCGGGCGCTGAGCTGCTCACGGGAAGACCGGCGGTTCAAATCCACCCGCCGATCGGCGGGACAAAGGTGCGGCTGTTTACAGCCTCGGAGTCCCCAGGGGCCGTCCTCTATGACCGGTAGGGTTGCTGGGAGTCGGAATCCACCAGAAGGAACCAACGACGATAAGTGAGGTGCCCGCAGGCCGGTGACCGAACACGCCAGCGCCGGGCGGAGGAAAACCCCTCAGAGAGCCGGGACCGGGACCGGGGCGGAGGAAGGGGGCACGGGGCTCAGAAAGGGCTGGCAGGGGCACGGGTACAGGGGCAACCCCAGGAGGCGGCCGCGCGGGCCCGGCGCCTGTCCTCGCCCTCCCACCTCCGCTGGCCCGCCGGGGTCCCGCGCCGGGCCACGCCGGACACCGCGGTCGGCCGCTCGGCCGCCGGCTTCACAAACAGCAGGCTTGCGTGGCAGCGCCCCGCCCCCCCGTCCCCCCGTCGCCCCTCACCTCGCCGGTCGTCGCACTTGCTGGGCCCTGGGCGCGGACACGGCAGGCCTGGGGTCTCGGCGCCCGGGGCTGAGGCGGCTGCGGGTCTCCTGGCCGAGGGAGCTCGGTCGCTTCCGGTGTGTGGAGGGCCTCGAAGAACGTCGTCGTTGCCAAGCCCGAAGTCCCAAATACCATGACCCCCGGGGGCTCGCCTCTGCGCTCGGGGGTGAGAGGAAGGCTGGCCGTTCCGTCAAACGCCGCCGGGGCAACAGCGTTCTAGACACTCCGGGCGGCCATTTTGTAACTCGACTCAACCCCTCAAAACCAACTCCGGGAAGAAAAAAAAAAAAAAGGAAAAAAACGCCCGCGTTCAGCTACTGCGCAGGCGCGACGGAGGCTTCGCCGGCAGCACCTCCTTCCACGGGGCGTGGCGACGGGCGGCGCATGCGTCGAGTGCTAGGAAACCGTCGCGGGAAGACGGCCAAAGGGAACTGGGTGGCGCGCGACCGCCGCACGCATGCGCATCTCCCGCACCCATGCGCAAGGACGCGTGGGCCTGAGCCAGGAGGGGCGGGGAGATCCTGGGCTCCCGGTGGGCGTTGGCGTTTTAGGCGCACTAGTCACGTGGTGGAGACCGTCAGCGTTTGTAGGGTTTGGGCGCGAAACGCTCTTGAGGGAGGGCGGATGGGGTTGGAGACTTCTGAGAAGATGCTCCCGTGTGGGGTGCCGGAGGGCTGATAGTCCGTGGCCCACGAGAATGCCACCTTTCCTCATGCCACGCGCGAAGTGAGCTGAGAGTAATTTAATGTCAGACCGTCGCCTCCGGAAGTGGGCCAGCTGGAAGGTGGCCCAACCTGCGTGTCTGCGGAGTGAATCACAAAGGTCTGGACTCTGGGAGCTCCGCCTTACCCGGAGATGAAAGCCGCGCTGGGCGATTTAAATTGCCTTCCGTGCTCAAGAAGTGAATTTCACTTGCCCCAAATCGTGCAATCGGTTATCCGCGAAGATGGAGTCTGCCGACGTGCTTCCAAACCTGGACCCGATGGACGTGCGCAGTGCCAGGACTTCTTGTGCTTTGGCTGGAATCCTGCATTTTCGGACAGTACAGCCATAGAGGAAAAAGCACAGGGCCGTTTTGCCCAACTTTCCTTACGTAAAGGTTAAAGAGAGTAGCCCTAGGTTAAAGGTTAAAAGGCATTTGGCCCTTTATGAACTAATAGGAGATTTGCATAAGAAAATAACTTATGATTCGTGATTGGGAGGGGTTTGATATGGATGTCCTTTAAAAAGCTATAGGAAGTTTGTGCAAACAGGCATGTGAAAATTCAGTTAGTCCAATTTCAGGGAGCTTATGAACCCTGTTTCACAGCTCATCCAGGGACCCCTGGGGTGAAGATTCCCCATCTAAAGAGTCGATTACGTGTGCTCACTTCCGTCTAATCAGTGCTGATTCACAGTGACCCTCTGGGTTTCAGAGACTGTTTTGGGAGAATAAATCCCAGTCAATCTTTGGAGCTGCTGGTGGTTTCGTACTGTCAACCATGTGATTACAACCCAACTCATAACCACTACACCTGCGATTAGGCTGATTGCAAAGATAAACAGGCCAGGTGAGAGAGGAGGAGGAGTTTATTCTGAGCTCCTGGGGGTGGGGGGTGGGTTCACTGGTTCCAGCAAGGAGCCAGTGAAGTTGCGCGGCCTGGGAGGAGAGAGCAGAGAAAGAGATAGGAGCCCTGAGCTCCTCCTGGACGTGGTGGGACCCGAGAAGTCGCACCTATCTGTGGTGAAGAGCAAGTTTTTAAGCTGCTCAGGAGGGTAAACAAGAAGGGAGGGGCCTCCTGACCCAACCGCTGAAGACAAAGCTGGTGAATAAGCAAATGTGAAGAAAGCTGATGGTGCCCGGCAATCAAAAGATATAGCGTCTGGGGTCTTAAAGGCTTGAAGGTAAACAAGTGGCTATCTAGCTCAGAAGCAACAAAGCCCACATGGAAGAAGCACACCAGCCTGTGTGATCACAAGGTTCTGAAGGGATCAGGCATCAAAGAACAAAATATCATATCATTGGGTACACACCTCCATGAGACGATCACTGAGGACAAACGGGTGCGTAAGCAAATGTGAAAGAAGCTGATGGTGCCTGGCTATCAAAAGGTATAGCATCTGGGGTCTTAAAGGCTTGAAGGTAAACAAGTGGCCATCTAGCTCAGGAGCAACAAGCCCACATGGAAGAAGCACACCAGCCTGTGCGATCATGAGGTGTTGAAGGGATCAGGTATAGAGGTGTTGAAGGGATCAGGTATAAGGCATCATCAGAACAAAAAATCTTACCATAGTGAATGAAGGGGGAAGTGCAGAGTGGAGACCCAAAGCCCATTTGTCGGCCACTGGAGATCCCCTTGCAAAGGGGTGTAGGGGAGGAGATGAGTCAGTCAGGGTGCCATGTAGCACTGATGAAGAATACAGCTTTCCTCCAGTTCCTAAATGCTTCCTCCCCCCCCCCCACCATGATCCAAATTCTACCTTGCAAATCTTGATAGAGCAGAGGTTGTACACTGGTGCAGATAGGAGCTGGAGGCACAGAGAATCCAGGGCAGATGATAGATACCTTCAGGACCAGGGGTGTGAGTGGCGATACTGGGAGGGTAGAGGGAGAGTGGGTTGGAAAGGGAACTGATTACAAGGATCTGCATGTGACCTCCTCCCTGGGATCGGACAACAAAAAAGGGGGTGCAGGGAGACGCCGGACAGGGCAGGATATGACAAAATAATTATTTATAAATTATCAAGGGCTTATGAGGGAGAGGAAAAGGACCTGATGCCAAGGACTTAAGTGGAGAGCAAATGCTTTGAAAATGATGAGGGCAAAGAATGTACATATGTGCTTTACACAATTGATGTATGTATGGATTGTGATCAGAGTTGTATGAGCCCCTAATAAAACATTTAAAAAAAAAAAAAAGAAGAGGGGGCAGGAGCTGCAGCTGTAGGGCCTTAAGCCATCTCCCTTAAGATGGTGTCTTGATCTTTCCGCCTGATACCTAAGAGATGGCTCATTGTCCTGGAGCCCTTTGAAGCTAGCTGTCTTGGTCCCATAAGGGCAGGTCAGGCTGTTCCTAATGTCCCCAACGTGTGTCTGACCCAACACAGGCAACTAACAAATGGCCTTTATATTGATGAGAGCAGCCACCTAAATTGTAGACTCAGGCCAAACATCCTGTTAGGTAGCCAGAATAGGGATCAGGTTGTCTACTGAGCGTGCTCCAAATTCAGGCTCCTCGCCAGGAAGGGGCAGTACACCTAGGTGGACCCCAATCTGAGCCAAGTGAGCTTAATTTAGCCAATGGGGCCAGCCAGTACCATCGACCACACCTCCCAACGGGAGAGTGGAGGGGGTGTTTGTGAGTTTCCAAAACAGTCACTTATTACAGGAGTAGAAATCTCTCCTGTGGATTGGATGGTGGTTTAAAACTGCTGGCCTTGCGGTTAGTGGCCCACTGAGTCACCACTACACCTCCAGGGCTCCTTGAATCCTCACAAAGTGCTGCTGGGTGTCATTCCTTCAATAAACTGAAATATTTTTATCAATCAGCAATTGCTGCCTTCTCAGCAATCCAGTACTCTCACTTTGTGCTGCCCGACTTGAGTGGGGTAATCCCTTCAATAAAACGCATCATCTTTTCTACTCTGACAGTGTGAAAAGTTATTAGACATTGATTGGTATCAGGAGGATTGGGAAGGTGCATTGCCTGCTGTGACCCTTGAGAAAGGGAGATTTGGACTTTAGCACTAGCAGTCATTTGGACTCTCGATGTCCACAAACCCAAGAGTTGTTTCAAGATGTATTACTTGGTGACTCTGTATTGATAGCGATTTGAGGCTTGTGGAGCATACAGGGAGCCCCCTTCAGGGACCTCAGCCCATTATGTAAACTATTGGTACTTTAATTCTTTGTTTTTGTTTAATTGGCATAAACTCACAAAAGATCATTTGGAAAATCAGTGACCACTATTGGATACTTTCCAATTGAATAGATGAATATATTTAAGGTCTTTTTTAATAAAAAAAATAGATCTCTCACTGGAAGTATGGGTTTGGTTCAAAAAGAACGAAATCAGGTATTGCATGGTTATGAAGCAATGCCGTAGTCTTTAAGCCAATCCAAATGTGGGCATCCATGCGATTATGGCACTCAGCACTGAGAGACAACCATGAAAGACTGGGTGTGTTAGGGTTCTCTAGAAAACCAGATTGCTAATAATTTTATATATATTTATACAGATAGATATATAACAAGAAATAATTCAATTATAAAGCAGTACAAATGACTCAGTGCAACTCACTCCCGGGAGACAGTTGTGAGACGCTGGCAGTCCTTCAAGTCTTGAGGGACACCAGGTAGTCCTCTGTAGAGCAATTCAGGCTATACCGGCACAGGCAGCAAACAGCAAGGCAGGTCACCAACAGTCAGCCAGATGACGGGGTCTGACAGTCCCCAGCTCAAGAGATGTAAATTCCAATTGTGTGGCAAAGTAGGTCTTGAAGGAACCTCAAATTACAGTGACACAGTCCATGGTTAGGTGTCCCACAGGTAGTGTAGCTTGTAAATTGAGACAGAACAAGCAAGGCAGCCGTACACTGGTCCGATGATCAAAGAGCAAGAGACAAGAAAGGCCCTTCAATTAATCCCATATGTGTTTATTGGCCAGGTTGGCACAGTAAACTACCTCAAGCCACCCCTTGCCAACTTGGCACCTGTACACAATTCTTTAGCCATATATAATTGTGTAATTTCCAGACATTAATGAAATCACTTATCATCAATCATCTATCATACATATAAATGAAAACACTGAGTCCAATTGTATCTGATATATCATACATGAAGAAAGGAAAGATAAGCAATAAGTACATAAAAAGAAAATACACTGACAATTACAAACCTTGCTTTTGCAATTGATCACGTAGTCGTAACTGATAGGTAGAACTACCTTCTACTACCCATTCTGTATTACCTTTGCCCTCAGCAAGCACCTCAGCTGACTGTGGTTTTTTGCCTGGTGGGGTGACCAAGACCTTCATTTCTGTGGAGTCTGGGTCATGAGACATCCTATAAGGATTGGGTTGCTGTTAACTTACCATTTAATCACAGGGCATGGAATCTCCTGGATTCCAGACATATTCTTCGTTACCTCCATTATGTAACACCAGTCCAATTTCTCCTTGGTAATCAGGATCAATCACACCACTCAATACAGTGATACCCTTCCTGAACGGTTGATTCAAAGGCTTGAGAAGCCCAAAGTGGCCAAGGGGGCATTCTCAGCTGCCAGTTCAGTGGAATTCGTGCTGCGTTTCCGGGTGGGAGAGTTCTTTCCTTCGGGACCAGGACCTCCAGGCCTGAGGAACACAGGGTTTCTGGGACAGGAAGCAAAAATGATTCAAGTGGATCACTAGAAGTAATAGTGAGTGGTGCCACTCCAGCTTCCACCCCTTGGTTCCTGGACCCATGAATTCTAGCTATTGGAGACACAGCGCCATATATTGGCTGCTGGTTTAGAGCGTATACAGCTTCCTGGAGAACATTGCCCAGCCTCGCAAGTTGTTGCCACCTAGTTGGCGCCGTAATTTTGTGTCTTTAGGAGCCCATTCCATCGTTCTAGCAAGCCGGCAGCTTCAGGATGATGAGGAACATGATACGATCATTGGATTCCATGGGAATGGGCCCATTGCCGCACTTCATTTGCTGTGAAGTGAAGCAATGCTATGTGGGATGCCATGCCGGTGAATGAGGCATTCTGTAAGTCCACAAATAGTTTTGGCAGAAGCATTGCATGCAGGGAAGGCAAATCCGTATCCAGAGTAGGTGTCTATTCCAGTAAGAACAAAACGCTGCCCCCTCCATGATGGAAGTGGTCCTATGTAATCAATCTGCCACCAAGTTGCTGGTTGATCTCCCCGAGGAATTGTCCCATATCTTGGACATAATGTTGGTTTCTGCTGCTGGAAAATGGGGCACTCAGTAGTGGCAGTGGCCAAGTCAGCCTTAGTGAATGGAAGTCCATGTTGCTGTGCCCATGCATAACCTCCATCCCTGCCGCCATGTCCACTTTGTTCATGTACCCATTGGGCAATAACAGGGGTGGCAGAGGAAAGAGGAGGAACAGTCTCCACAGCGCGTGTCATCTTATCCACTCGATTATTAAAGTCCTCCTCTTCAGAGGTAATCCTTTGGTGAACGTTCATCTGAGATATAATTACCTTTACTTTCTTGGCCCATTCAAAGAGGTCTATCCACATACCTCTTCCCCACACTTCCTTGTCAAAATTTTTCCAATCATGGTACTTCCAATTCCCTAACCATCCAGCCAAGCCATTAGCCACAGCCCATGAATCAGTATGCAGTCTCACATCTGGCCATTTTTCCTTATATGCAAACTGAACAGCTAGGCGCACTGCTCGAAGTTCTGCCCATTGGGAAGATTTCCCTTCACCACTGTCCTTTAGGGAGATCCCAGAAAGCGGCTGTAGTGCTGCTGCTGTCCACTTATGAGTGCCACCTGCATATCGTGCAGAGCCATCTGTAAACCAAGCATGACTTTTTTGGTCTTCAGTTAAAGTATGGTAAGGAACTCCCCAGGAGGCCATAGGTGAAGACTGGGAGAAAGAAGCTAATGTGACAGGAGTGGAGACTGTGGGCATTTGGGCCACTTCTTCATGCAGCTTACTTGTTCCTTCAGGTCCTGCTTTGGCCCGATCTCGTATATACCACTTCCATTTACCAATGGAGTGTTGCTGTGCACGTCCAACTTTATGATTCTGTGGGCCAGACAATACTCAGTTCATGATGGATAGTTCAGGCCTCATGGTGACTTGGTGGCCCATGGTGAGGTGGTTCAGTCTCCACCAAGGCCCAGTAACAGGCCAACAGCTGTTTTTCAAAGGGGGAGTAGTTGTCTGCAGAGGATGGCAGGACTTTACTCCAAAATCCCAACGGTCTACGCTGTGATTCACCAATAGGGGCCTGCCAAAGACTCCACACTACATCTTTATCTACAACTGACACCTTTAGCAGCATCGGGTCAGCTGGCTCATATGGTCCCAGTGGCAAAGCAGCTTGCACGGCAGCCTGAACCTGTTGAAGAGCCTTTTCTTGTTCTGAGCCCCACTCAAAATAGGGGGTTTTTCATGTCACTTGATAAATAGGTTGAAGTAGAACACCCAAGTGAGGGATATGTTGCCTCCAAAATCTGAAGAGGCCCACTAGGCATTGTGCCTCCTGTTTAGTTGTTGGGGGAGACAGATGCGATAGCTTATTCTTCACTTTAGTAGGAATGCCTCAACAGGCCCCACACCACTGGGCCCCTAGAAATTTTACTGAGGCGGAGAGTGCCTGAATCTTTGTTGGTTTGATTTCCCAACCTCTTGTACGCAGATATTGTACCAATGAATCTAGAGTCTGTGATACATCCTCCTTAGTGGGTCCAATCAGCATAGTCATCAATATAGTGCTTTCTTTCCCCCCTTCTTTCCTTCTGGTTACCGAGGGCTGACTTTTACTGCTCCTTTTCTAATTATTGGAAATGTTGGGTGAAGGTATTGATTTTTTTCTTATTTTCTGATGTGTGTGCTTATTGCTAAAATTGTCCTCAAAGTACTGCTTTTGCTGTGTCCCAATGGTCTTGATATGCCGTCTTGAACCTCATTTGATTTTATATTTTGCAGTTTCATTAATTCTGTTACCCAGTAGTTTTTAAGCAAAGTAATATTCAGTTTCCATGTATTTTGTTCCCCTTTGATTTGTCTGTTTTTGATTTCTAATTTTATATAGCACTATGATCTGAGAAGATGCTTTGTAGTATTTGGATTTTCAAATTTTTATTAAGGCTTTTTGTGCAACCGAACGCAGGGTCTAGATTCTGTAGAATGTTCCATGAGCATTTGAAAAGAGTGCATATTGTGCTGTGGTTGGGTAGGTTGTTCTATATATGTCTATGATATAAAGTTGGTTGATTGTGTTTATCTCTTAGCTCTGTTGAATTTCTAATTGTTCTGTCCTTCATTGAAATTGATCTATAAAGCTTCCTACTATTATTATAGAATTGTCTATTTTTCCCAGTGGTTAGTTTGATATATGTATGCTGAGGCTTTCTCACTAGGAGCATAGCTATCTATTATTGCTAAGCCCTTTATTTGATCGACCCTTTAATCATTATATAGTGCCCTTCCTCATCTCTTATGGTGGGTTTTGACATAAAATCTGTCTTAGCGGATATTAATTCTGATCGCCACGCCTGCTCTTTTTAATTGCCTTTCACTATTACAACCAGCCAGTCATCAATCCAGCTACTCTAATTCCATCATCCCGGTTTCCCTGTACAGATACACGGGCAAACAATAAACGGGACCCCAGCAACCGTGACATATAAGATGGTCTCAATCTAAGAGAAGCAGAGACTATTAAGGATTTAGAGTAAGTTTGCATCGGGTCCAGAGGGAGATGAAAGTACACCGTGTCATGGTCCAGCCTAAATAACAGCTGCCAAAATCCACTTGACGTGCCTTTTGTCTGACATTAGAGAAGTTGTGCATGGGGGATTCACCAGGGACGCCCCATGTAGGGACTCGGTAAACGTATTTGGGGGTACCGCTGTCAACCATAGCTTTCCACAAACCAGGTGTTCAGAATTTAGGCACGGGTGTTGTTCCCTCCTCCAGTTTTGGATCTTATTATTTGCAATCCTTGGATTGCACAGCCTGGTATACTTCTTCCACATACCCATAGGTTTGACTCTTTCTATGTGCGTGTTTACCTATAATGGAGGCTCTTTCTATGTGTGTATTTACCTATAATGCAAATATATCCATGAATAAACACAGTCGGGCCAATTATGGAAACTGGTTAGACATAAACAGCTCGAGGCCCTGGGCCTGGAGGCTTTGAGGCCAAGGTCTCCAGTGGACACCAAGGTCAAGTGGCCTCACATCGTCCACAGAGACACTGCTCTATAGCCTACTTGGGTGTGTAGTTACTGAGGCCTTAAAAGCTTCTGAGTGGCCTCCACCTAAGGTCCCATTTGGAAGCAAGAAGAGGATGAAAATCAAGAGACACTTGGAAACAACTAACCCAAAAGAGTAATACAGTTAAAACAAATAGGGAAATAAAGGCCAGCCACTTGGTACTGAGGAAGCCAATGGGAGGAGAGACAAGGAGGAGGAGTTCTCAGGAAGTCAGTCCCAGCACACACGACAACAACGTTCTCTGACACCGCTGCGTAGACCACCGTCAGGGAGTGTACGCCTTAAAAGAGATGAACTGATGTGAGGAAGGAGTCATTTGAGAGAGAATTGTAGTTTAGGTCATGCTGCATTTTTGGGGGCTGTGGGGGGGTTACATAAACTCTGCCATGTGGCTCGGCAATCAGAGCCTGGTGTACTGTTCCTTTGTACTGCCCGCCGAGAGTTGTGTACCCCCACTCCCACCCCACCCCCACCTCAGTAAAACACGCTCTCTTTTCTGCTTCAACAAATTCAGAGATTTTTCTTTGATGCTTTTTGACAGTTAACAATAAAGTCAAATTTATCCCCTGCCAAAATTTACTTACTCTACCCCCTAGCAAGAAATTCAAAGCAGATGTTTCTTCTTCTTTTTCTTTTTTTCTGATCTGAGGATAAATGTGAAAATTAAAAAAAGGGAGGGGGGGAAATCCAGCCAGCTAGGAAACTGTATTTTCATTTCAACAAATCTTTCACACCATCCTGGCAGGTTGGATTGGGAGAATGTGAACGGAGTGGAATAATATTGAATTGGAGGCAGAGAAGGCCGACTAACGGTGCACTGTGAAGAGGGAGTTCTGTAGTGCTACGCTGTGTTCTTGACTCTGTCCAGTTCACTGCCTTTGTTCTTATCACCAACAAGAGAAGGACGACCTTTGAAAGGCTTGGCAAGCTCTCCTGCTGTAGCGTGGGCGAGGGAGGGAGAGAGTCCAGATCTTACTCTGGTCGGGTGCCCCTTCCCACAGTCCTTTTCAACAACTGCCGACTGTTGACTCTTCTCCCGGTTTGCAGTGCCCAGCTGCATCTGGGCCCTCATCTCTTCCAGCTGTCCTTGGTCAAGCTTCCCATAATTCACAATAACCCTCTTAACGCTCATCACTTAAATCTTCATAGTGTGTTAGGGGATGAAGGAGACCTCCAAATCTCAAATATGACTTAAGAAGAGCATTTAGTAAGTCTTAAAGGGGACACAGACAAAGACACACGATTCAGACGGTGGAGACCATGAGGTCATAATGGAGTCCAAGGATTCACAGCCACTCCGTCACTGAAATGGAACACGGAGAACAAAGGAAACGGGCGCAAAAGCATGGTTGGCAACAGGTACCTTCACCACGGTTGTAGGTGGGACTGCAGAAGTGGGAGAGGAACTCAGATCGGGACCGAGGTTACGTTAGAAGAAGAAATTACAAATTTGGTCCAGGGCCCTCAGCCCCAGCACCGCAATATCCATCAAGGACACACCCAGGCAAGTCCCTCAGGAAGACAGCCTCTCCCTGGATTGGCTGGAGAAGGGTGGAGGTAATCCACTTTCTTTTTTTTTTGAAAATATAACTAAAGAGCATTTATTTTTGGCTAGGATTTGTATCTTGAGGATGTAACTAGCTGTTGTTACCACTCCCACCCCCACTACCATCTTGCGGAAGGGTTAACACAGTGAAGGTTCTACAGTGGATATGAACCCGTGGAAGATTCGGAACTAACATTAACTGACAAGGAACAGTTCTCTTGTAAGCCATCGTAAAAATGTTTAAGTAAAAAAAAAAGAAAGAAAAAAGAAAAGGTGGGGAAGTGAGGGAATCAACAGGAAGTTCAGGTTGAACACATTCACTCCTGGCTACAGTGTCCACACGACAGACACAGGACTACTGCAATACAACCCCCACTACAGCACACTGTACACGGCTGTGTTCCAGACCCTCCTCCCCCCACCACCCCCCGCCCCAGATGCTTCCAACTCAACTATTTCCCAGCCTGTTGCGCCTGCCGGACAAAGGAGCACGTAGATCTTCGCCTTAATCCAGTCTTTGTTGTAAGGCTGGTATGTCTGGGTATCAGCTCGGTAAACAGGACAGCTGAGGTCCGCCAGCTCATCAGTAAAATCAAACAACTGGCTGGTGTCGTATGTAATCGAGGGACTGTTGGGGTTCATCCTCTTCAGATGCTCTTCATACATTTTACAAACACCTTCCATGCACTCATTCACAGATTCGTAGTCGGCGTAAGTTCTACCTTCTGGCCTCTTGGTAGGCTGGACCAACAAAATGGTGTGAGACATCGTGCCAAACTCTTTCGTCGCAGCCGCTGCCGAGATCCCCGCTGCACACCGGTAATCCACCTTTAAATGTGTTCTGCCTGAAGGCAAGACGTTCCCATCCCTGGCTGATGGCCAGAAGGAAATCAGCGGAGGCTTCATCGGTGTGCGTACTCAGCAAATGAATTTTGCACTTTCCCTACTATCCCTCGCTTTCTGCCGTCCTCACTGTCATCGACTCGATTCCAACTCAGAGGGACCCTATACGACAGGGCAGAACTGCGCTGTGGATTTCTGAGACGGTACCTTTTTACTTTTTAATCATTTTATTGGGGGCTCATACAACTCTTATCACAATCCATACGTACACCCATTGTGTCAAGCACTTTTGTACATTCGTTGCCCTCATCATTCTCAAAACATTTGCTCTTCACTTAAGGCCTTGGTATCAGCTCCTCATTTTCCCCCCTCCCTCCCCACTCGTCCCTCCCTCCTGAATCCTTGATCATTTATAAATTATTATTATTTTTGTCATGTCTTACACTGTCTGAGACTGTAACTCTTTATGGGAGTGCAGAGCCTCATCTCTCTCCCACTGAGTGACTGGTGGTTTCAAACTGCTTATAGTTAGAAGTCTAACTTGTAACAAACTGAGCGATCAGGGCTCGTCAGAAAACACAAACTCACAGCCATCGAGTCAATATGGGCTCACAGTGACCCTATAGGACAGGGTAGCACTGCCCCTGTGAGTTTCTGAGACTGCGACTCTTCTCGGAAGTAGAGAGCCTAGTCTTTCTCCTGGGGAACGACTGGTGGCCTCAAACTGCTGACCTTGCAGTTAGCAGCCTAATGTGCCACTATTACACCATGAGAGTTCTTCCAGGGCTCCTGGTGCTCAGAATTTAAGCTCCATGCGGTATGTGGTTAAAGCACTTGGTTGCTAACCAAAAAGGTTGGTGAACTAACTTACCAGCTGCTCCACTTCCACCTCTTCTACTTCCGCCAGATTGCAGCCTCGAAAGCCCTATGGGGGCAGTTCTGCTCTGTCCTGCAGGCTTGCAATCGTCCTCTTGGCAATGGAGACCTCCCTTTTCCCTCTCTCTGAGGCCCCATACAGCAGACAGCCTCACCTCTTCCTTCATAGAAAAAGGGCAGTCATGAACTTGAGTGGCTCTTCCCTCAAACCTGCCACCTCATCTTTGTCCGACATCTATTTCATTCCCTCCTAAAGCTGGAAACGATGTTTTGCTGGAATTCTATTTTATTAATTATTCCTATCTATTAATAATAAACATCATTAATTATTCTTTCTCTCCTGTATTTTCCATCATCAAGAGTGATAAACTCAAAAAAAAAGATTGATAAACACAAGGTTGGAGGTTCAAACCCACCAGCTACTCCATGAGAGAAAGATGAGGCAGGCTGTTTGTTCCTGTCATGATGGACAATCTCAGAAACCCTCTACAGGCTCTGCGTGGCTTTATTGGGTTGGAAGATTCCCAAGGCGTCCTGGGGTGCTGGGGTGCTGCAGATGGCTTTGATGCTACCTGATGGTTGCAGATGCTTTGATGCTACCTGAAAGGTGGGAGGTTTGAGTCCACCCAGAGGCATCCCAGAAGAAAGGCCCAGTGATCTGCTTCCCCAAACCCCATCCATTGAAAACCCTTGTTCCTGCTGCTAGGAGCGGTCATTCGGTTTGGACTCACTGTGGCCCGATGCGCAACAGAAGGACACAGCGCCTGCCCCTGCACTGTCCTCACGGTTGTTCGGTTGGAGCCCATCCTTGCAGCCACTGTGTCCATCCATCTCGTCCAAGGTCTTCCTGGTTGTTTTTTTCTGTCCCTCCACCCAGCATGGTGTGCTCCTCCAGGGACTTGTCTTTCCTCCGAACGTGTCTGAAGTGTGTGAGATGGAGTATCGCCACTTGCCTCTAAAGAGCTTGCTGACCGTACTTCCAAGTCAGATGCGTTTGCTCTTTGGAAGTCCACGGTTCTCTCCGTGTTCTTCCCCAGCACCGTCACTCGGATGAATGCATCCATCCTTCTTCAGTCTTCCCTGTGAAGTGCCAGCGTTTACACACGTGTACGGAAATGGACAATGCCATGGTGCGAGTCAGGCGCACCTGAGTCCTTAGAGTGACATCCTGACTGACGTCAGCACACTTGATGTCATTGCCATGCGTTTGGATTCAAGCTGGTGGCAACTAGCAGCCTGAGATCTCGAGAACCTCACGCGGTCCTCTGTACATGATGGGCAAACAATTTTACCAAAGGAATGGACCCTTTCTTTTCTTCACAGAGAGGCGTATTATTATACCAGGCAAGATCTGAGTTCTTTATGACTAGTAGGTTTAAATTTTCATAGTTAAGGAGGCCAGGTGGTGAAGCAGGTTGCTTATTGGGTTGCTAATTGCAAGGTCAGCAGTTCGAACCCACTAGCCAGTTCCTGGGCAGAAAGAAGAGGCTTTATATTCCTGTAAAGATTTATAGTCTCAGAAACCCACAGGAACCATTCTATTCAATCCTATAGGGTCACTCTGAGCTGGAATTGCACAGCAGTGGGTTTGACTCTTGAGTGTGAAGCTCCTTTATTTCTGTGTAAGTTGCCATCTTTTAAGTTGAATGACAAGTTCAAGTTTTGCTTTTTAAACATTCGAGTATCATGACAAATCCGTGTAATCTTTAGTTCGTTACCGTGTCGGGTTGTAGACAGCTCTGGAGGTGGGAGACTTTCTCACCTTGAAAGGTAGCTTGGTTGAAATCATAGCTTTTGTTCTTGCCAGTAAGAAATAGTCCCCTGTGCTCAAAAATTAAGTGCTCAGCTGTGAATGGCAAGGTTGGCTGTTCAAACACACCCAGCTGCTCTGTTGGAGCAAGATCTATTGTTCTGCCCCCTTGAAGATTACAATAAAATAGACTCACTGCCATGGAGTTGATCCTGACTCACAGTGACCCGACAGCACAATGGTAAAATGGCCCCTGTGGGTTTCCGAGACTACATCTTTACGGGAGCACAAAGCCTCATCTCTGGCCCGAGCAACAGCTGGTGATTTCTAACTGCTGACCTTGTGGTCATCAGGGCCTAGAACATCCTATGAGGACAGCTCTGCTCGGTCACATGGGGTCGCCATGAACACCCAACACCACCCATGATAAGACTAAGCAAAGCAGCACGCTTACTTCAACTATGCATCACGGCACGAGGCAACGGATGCCTGACTAATGCAAACAAAGTCCTCGACATTAGCTGACTTGCACTTCTGTCTGGTGCTTACTGAAAACTGGCTCTATCTTAGAGAGTAGAAGCAGGTGGTGGGCAGGCACCCACTCATTGAACTGAACTGTGTTTGGTGAGCAAGGCTCGCTAAAAATCATCAAAACTCACTGAAATTTGAGCAGAAAGTTTATTCTGAGAACTTGTTGCTGCTGCTGTTGAGCGGTGCCATGGGGTTGGTTCTGACCCATAGCAGTCCTGTGTACAACAGAACCACACATTGCAAGGTCCGTTCCACCCTCCCCATTGTTCCTGCGTCGGATCCCATTGTTGCACCCACTCTGTCAGTCCATCTCATTGAGGGCCTTCTTCTCTTTCGATGTCCCTCCTCTTGACCCAGCATGATGTCCTTCTCCAGAGATGGGTCTCTCCTTACTTGCATATACACGCCACTCCCACCCCAACCCTTGACCCATTGCTGCAAGTCAATTCTGACTCACAGCAAGTGTCTAGGACAGAGTAGAACTGTTCTGTGGTGGTCCTGAGGCTACCAGTCTTTATAGGAGCAGACAGCCTTGTCTTTCTCCGGTGGAGGGGCAGGTTAAGCCCAATGCTTAACTACTGTCCACCAGGATTCATAGGAGGGAACTCCAAAAAAGTTGGTGGGGAAATTTCATTATCACTCAATCCCATTCTTTCACAAACTTCCACCCCCCCAAAAAAAACCCCAATTTATTGGGGGCTCATACCCATTTTATTGGGAGCTAAGATAAGGTATCATCTAAAAACCCCATTTTATTGAGAGCTAATACAAATATGGTATCGTTCCATAGTTCAATCACATCAAGCAGTATTGTACAATTGCCACCACAATCTGTTTTTGAGTCATCCTCATACTGGGGAGACCATTTTGACTCCAGAAAAAGCAAGTGCCTTGAAGCGGCTAAGGACAATGGGGCTTCAAAAGGGAAAAGAGAAACAGAGGAAACCACCCACTGGCTGATGTTCACATGATGGATTGAGCCTTTGTCTGACCCCCTTTACCAAGGTCAAAGGGCATCGCTTCCCCAGAGAGCCTCTGCCCTTCCACACAGCCTTATGTTTTGAGATTCAAGCTAATAAGCCTTTCCGTGGAATCAAGTCCATATTGTGGATTTGTGTCCCACACTATGTAGCTCAGCTTTAACTATGAGTTGGCCCAACTCACACCTAGTTTCCCTTGTCCCTCATCTCAGTTCCTTTGGAGTTTTTATAATGTATCGTGTGGCTCATGGGTAAATATGATGTTTCCTGAAAAGAGCTTCCAGGTAATGCTGAACATACACCCAAGAAAAGCTAATTTTTGCTCTCTGGCTAGGCAACAAAGGATCCCTGGTGGCATAGTGGTTACATATTGGGCTGCTAACAGCAAAGCCAGTAGTTAAAAAAACCAACCGTTCCTTGGGAGAAAATGAGGCTTTCTACTCCTGTAAAGTGGTGCAGTGTCAGAAACCCACAGGGGCAGTTCTACCCTGTCTTATAGGGTCACGATGAGTCAGCAGCGACTTTATGGCAGTGAGTCAATAGAGACATCCTGAGACTGCTTGCCCAAGGTCAACAATCACATCCCAGAATTATTCTGAAACCTGAGTTCATGTGAATTCCAAAATCAAAAGGCATATAATTTCCATGTATTCTGATTTCAAACAAAGGCCATCAGGACAGCCTGTCAGCCTCCCCACTGAGGTTGCTTTTTAATAAACTTCTCTTTTTCTCTTTAATTCGGAGTGAGTGAATTGGCTCTGCTGCTCCAGGGTTGAAACACTTGTTAGAGGCAGCAAGTTCGGTGTTTTGGTTTTGAAGTCTAGCGCCAAAGAAAATATTGGCATCGTTGGGTGAAGGAAAAATGGCAGGTGGAATGATTTTGATCAAGGATTTCTTGAGAGTGAATATTTGGTTTCATAGGTCAGAGAATCCCCCAATGGAGGCAAGATCTCTGCTATCAGTTTTTCCCTTCGACTGGCTCTGGGGCTCTTTAATGAACAAGTTCTCTGAAGGGGTCAGCCTGCGTTTCCTGAAATGCACATTTCTCTCTCAGTTTACTTAACACCTGAGGGCCAACGGACTTCATGTGGTTGGTAAGATGGGCCATATTCATATTCAGCAACCAAATGAAGTAGACTTGTTGCATGTTGGTGTCCCTGTTTTACCTGATTGGCAGTGGTTTCCCCAGGAGATCAGCCCGTCTTCCTCTGGGTTGCTTGTGCTGGAACCACCAGTGTGTCATGGGTCTTGAGTTAGGTTAGGAAAGAGGCTAGATTCTTCCACCCAAATATTTTAAGTTTGGATGACTTTAAGAAATGTCTCCAGGTCAACACTTCGGATCTTACCACACCCCACATCCGTTTGCTGTTTAAGCATGTGGCATATAGAAAAATTAGCCTAGGTAGGTAATTTTCAACTTCTTTCTTCCTTTACAAAAATGACCCTGGGCGGCTTAGTGGTCATGTGTTACTCTGCTAACAACAAGGTCAGTAGTTCAAAACCGCCAGCCACTCCACAGGTAAAGGATGAGGCGATCTACTCTTGGAACGAGTTACAGTCTCGGAAACCCACAAGGGTCGGTCTACTCTGTCCCATTGGGCCGCTATCGGTCAGAATCGGCTCGATGGCAGTGACTCTTACAAGAATAATGTAGTCTTGTCCTACACCCTTGCTCTGCAGCATTTACCGGTTTGGCCAACGGAGGCTAATTATAGAAGCAGGAGCAGAACCTCCTCCCATGTTCTCAAGAGCAAAGAACACTCAGGCAGAGGACCGGAACGCAAAGACCTGGCAGCCTGGCCTATGCACACCACCCCATAATAAGTGGGGGCACCAACCTAGACACCTTTGCTGCAGTCTCATTTTGAACACCTGTGTGAAACGCACCCTCTTACCAGATCCTGCTCATGTGGCCTCAGTTCCTGGAATTCCCACTTCCTTTCACGAATAAACATAATGTCCTTCCACCCCAAACTCCCTGAACTCCTTCCTCCCTTTCTTCCATGTTTGGAGAGACTCGATCTCCTTTTGCCTCAGGCAACTTCCACATCTCCACTTGCAAAATGCTTCTCTATCCTCCAGTAAACTTGCGGGTCTTTCCCACCCTGGGAACTGGGCTTTGGAAACTGATCAGGGGAGCTCCGAGGAGCCCTGAAGGAGCCCCGGTAATGCCATGGGTTAAGCATTGGGCTACTGAATGAAAGGTTGGAGCTTCAACCCCATCCGCTGCTACGTGGCTGAAAGATGAGGCCGTGTGATGACAGCCTGGGAACCCTTATGGAGCGGTTAGTCCGGCTCTGGCTACATGGCTGAAAGGAGTTGAAATGGACTCAATGGCAGTGGTGGGGTTTTGGTATTTTGCTTCTATCTCTGGAGGAGAGACTGGTTGTTTTGGACTGCTGATCTGCACTGAACCACTATGCCAGGGGTCCTCAAACTGCGGCCCGCCGAGGACATTTAGCTGGCCCGCTGGGCGTTTTTCCTTCTTTTATTTTTTTACTACAAAATAAGATATGTGCAGTGTGCATAGGATTTTGTTCATAGTCGTTTTTTTAACTATACTCCGTCCCTCCAACGGGTCTGAGGGACAGTGAACTGGCCCCCTGTTTCAGAAGTTCGAGGACCCCTGCACTAGGCCATAATAGCACCTTCATTAAACTGTGCGGATTGCATGAGGACCTTTAGGCAAAGTCCGGCCGAAGAGGACACAATAAACAATCGACTGAGAAAAAAAACAACAATAAACAATCGACTGAGTTTTCCTGTGCCTGCTCTTCAAGTTCTCCAACCAACCCAACCCCCCCATATTCAGTTCCTGTGAGCGTCATGCACGTCGTCTGCACGTGTGTATTATTTACATGGGGTGTTAGGGACAAAGCACAGTATTGCTGGTACTAAGAAAGGGACCCCGGTTTTAAAGGACCCCTTGGAGTTTTATCTCTGCCATCGAGTCCAGACTGACTAATAGCCACCCCATAGGACAGGGTAGAGATGTCCTTGTGGCTTTCTGAGATTGTAACTCTTTCTAGGAGTAGAAAGCCCTGCCTTTCTCCCAAGCAGCAGCTGGTGGTATTGAACCACTGACCTTGTGGTTAGCAGCCCAACTAGTAGCCACTATGCCAAAAGGGCTCCTACTATCGCCTTCCTTAAGCATCATGAAAATTAAAAAAAAAATCTATAATGGAAGGAACCCTTGTGGCTTAGTGGATTATGCACTGGGCTGCTGACCGCAGGTTATATGTTCAAACCCATCAGCTGTTCAGTTGAAGAAAAAACAAGGCTTTCTATTCCCATAAAGAGTTACAGGCTTAAAAACCCACAGGGACAGTCCTACCCTGCCTTAGAGACTCACCGTGAGTCAGAATTGACTCAAAGACTGAGTATTGAGTTTTTATCATGGGGTTCTTGTTTTGTTTGTGAAATCACAATTCAGGGACCCTCTTTTACTGGTAATAAAAAAATGATTGCGTTTTGGGCCTTTGCACTGGAACAAATATAATCTCTGAGAGTTCCTGTAATTCTGGCTCAAGGCAGAGATCTGGGGTGTTGGGCTGGGGAAGTCTTAGGGTGAATTAGATTTATGATCTCCAGTAGGCTTTGTGAAGGATTGCCCAGGGGTCAGGGACTCGCTGTTCTGCTCACAGATTCCAAACTGGGTCCTTCTCAATCTGGGCACATTTGGCTCTGGAACAAAGAGTCTGTGGTTGAACTGAGACTGTCCCAGATTCTCCTGAGGATTTGAGCTCAGCAGGGCTTGTTTTGCTCAGAAATCTTGATTTATACAAGGCCTTCGGAACGGTTTGCAACTTTTATCTTGTACCCCCGCCCCGCCCCCACACCCTTTTCTCTTGTAGTATTTCAGGCTTCACTGCCAAAGCATATCAACAGTCGAGTTTTCCAGGGTAGCCGGAAAACGGCTAGAACTTGGATACAAATCAAGACTTTAAGGATGAACATTCAGGTCAGCGTGTTCTGATCACGTTGATTCTCAAGGAAATGCAAACATTCCTTGTGAGTGTGTGATTTCTGGAATTTGTTTGGTCCTTGTTCTTTGCTTTATAGATTGTATCTTTACAGCACCAGATGACTTGTTTTCTTAGGTAATGTAGTTTTGAGAGTGACATTTTTTAGACTTAGAAACAATTTGAGTAAATGTAACCAGTCATGTATTCCCAAACTTGAGCAGGAGTACACAGAGAAGACACAGCTCAGTTCCTTGCTATGTGCCTGAGCGAGCTGTAGCCCTCTGCTGTTTTACAGATTCATTCCGCGAGCTCTCGGTCCTCTGCGTCTCCGACCATTTACAACATTCCAGCGCTAGTGTTTATTTTCTCTTAGGATTTAGTCGCTTATTGAAGTAGCAAGAGGAGTCCACAGTATGCGTGTGTGTGTGTGTGTTATTGTGAATGATACAGCATGCACGGGGCCCTGGTGGTGTGGCAGGTCCTGCTGACCAAAAGGCTGTGCTTGGAACCCACCTGCACAGAAGGATGGTCTGGGTCACACTTGGGGAATGCCTGCCTTGAAGATCTTTCAAGCATCTGCATCACGCTATTGCACACTCATAGCCGACGACAGTGTGGTGCCAACATAACCTCTATATGCGTCGTCCGCACGGCTCTCTTGATTTCAGAGGCAACTATTTCCACAAAGGTTTCCAAAGAACCCGCCCACCCCCATCTCCAAATCTACTGCCACTGAGTTAGAGCTGACTCCGTGACCCTGTAGGACAGAGTAGAACTGGCCCGTGGGTTTCTGAGGCTGTACGAGGTTTCCAGCAGCAGAGAGCCTCCTCCTGCTCCTGCGCCATGGCTGGGGGGCTGGAACTACAGTCTGACGCATTGTTCAGTCTGTCTCTGGGGCTCCTTTCCAGCTCCGAAAGCCGAGGGGGCAGTTCTGCTCCGTCCTGTAGGACTGCTATGGTTGGAATGGACTTGGTGCCAGTGGGCTCCAGGCTAACATATCGTTTCACCTTTCTGGGAACAAAGGTGGTTGGGAAGACTGAGCTGACCAACCCGCCAGGAGACATCACAGGCAGTGACTGCCCATTAGAGGTCAAGGCAACATTTGTCCTGAGTTCTAAGGTTGGAGAAATGGCTAATGTCTGCCAAGGAAGCAGTCCCCGCTGCGGAGCGACATCTCTAGAGAGCATCTCCCCCTTACCTCTTTCTTCCCGGGTCGTGTGGGCCACACCCCTGCCCTCTCTGACTTCCCTGGGAGGCGCCCTGCACCCCCTAGCTTACCAGTAGTCACCTCGTGCATTCTACCCTGGCATGTCTCTTACGTCCTTGTTGAGGTTTGTCTGGCCTGCATCGCTGCCTCTCCTAGTTTGACCTCCTTGAAAACCTTGTTCAAATGTGTGTCTGAGTGGCGTCTTCCAGGACCCCTTGACTGAATTAGAATGCAGCGGGTTAAGTGTTGGGCTACTAACGGGATGGTCGGGAGTTCAAGCCCGCCAGATACTCCTCGGGAGAAAGACAAGGCCATGAGCTTCCACAGAGACTCCCAGCCTCTGCAGCTCCATGGAGCAACGTTCCTCTGTCCTGTAGGGTCACTCTGACTCACAGTCAGCTTGATGGCCGTGGCCTGGGTCTTACTTTTGGACTTTCCTACATTGTATTTTCACAGAATGACTGTCTTCTCCACTGGACTGTGAAGGCCTAGAGAGAAAGACTTATGCTCAATTCACCTTCATAACTTGAGCCAAGTGGGGTCAATCAGACTTAAACGGATTGGAAAGAAATGAAGGCTCCAAGGGTCCATTTAATGAACACCAGTCACTGTCTAGACATGAGCTACAGGCAGAGATTTCTATTTGAGTAAAAATATCTTGAATAAAAAAAGACAAGTAGAATATTGAAAATCATGGACACAGCGGGAATAGGACAATCTGGAATTCTATAGCTACACAATTACTATATATGCAGAATTCTTGCAAGGAGCTACATAAGCCAAGGAGACCACAATGATGATAATCGGTACCTTTTCCAGAACTCGTGAATTTCAGATATCTTGAATAGCAGAAAGCAGCCCCATCCAGTATCCAACGTTGTTTCCATCACTGTTTTGAGCTGTAGGCTCAGGTTTTTTGACAGCAAAATTTTCATTTGTCGTAGATTACCATGATGGTCTGTCTGTCTGCTAGACCTACTGGTCCACCTGCTAGGACTTTTGTTTTCTTTTCATTGAGTTGTCACCCACACTGACGGCTGCATCTTTGATTTCCATCAGCAAGGGCTTCAAGTCTGCCTCACTTCCAGCAAGCAAGGTTGCATCCATGCTTATCCGGAGTTGTTAACGAGACCTCTTCCAGTGTTGACCTTGCATTCGGCTTTGTATGACCTTGCTTCTGGGGGTTTTGACCTGGAGTCAATTTGAACCCAAGCTGGGTTTCAACAGCCATCAACATTCCAAATTCTTCTTTGAACGCTAGGAGACATTACCATGATACATGTGTAACAGAATCGGTTCCACTGAAACACAGCCGAGGCAGTCTTGCTTATAAGCCTTGTTCACAACTTACATCCAGATGATACCTTATCCAATAATCAGGCAAACTGAAGGTTCAAGTCTACCTTGGGCAGTGTGGTAGTTACATAATCTGTTGTCAGTTTGAGACTTAAGAGGAAGGTGACCAGACATCCCGATTTTGGTGGGACAGTCCCGATTTTTAACAATTTTTCCGGCATCCCGCAGCGTTTAAAAAGTCCTGATTTTTGGAAAGAATGCACAACAAGCTAGGGTACACGGTTTTCGGCTGCCATGTGGCTATTTCTCCAGGATAGGAGTTTTATCAATGGTGTCCCGCTGGTGTCCCGCTTTACCAATGTTAAAATCTGATCACCTCACTTAAGAGTGAAGGGGTGGAGTTTAGCCTGTCAATCAGGCCGCAGCTTGATGACTTCATTTGGAGATGATAAGGAGATAAATAGCTCGCTGGAGGTAGGACACGGGCTCAGTCTCTGTGAGACATTCTTGTTGACAAGCCACACAGAGACTGGCTGATGGCAGCCAGAGCCTCGGATGTGGAAAAGCCACACGGAAACCCCTGTCAGTTCTGAGATGCTTACAAGGCCACTGGATCCACAAGACTTTCCATCCACTGGCCTGTGATTGCCCCACATTTGGCAGCATTGCATGTGTTTTGTGAGTATGAACAGGAATTTATAGATTGGTATCAGACACATGGGCTAATGCCAGACTTATGGACTTGATCTGGATGGGGCTGGGATGTTTTCTCAATATTCAATTGCTCTTGTACATGCAGTTCTTTCTTATACACATGTGAGTGTCTCTGAATTTCTTTCTCTATTCAACCCAGACTAACACAGGAACGATCTGAGAGGTAAGCAACATTCTAAACTGCTGATGGGCCTCTAGGGAAATAGCTGACCACACCTTAAAATACCACAGCCAGTGATCTGAAGCCCTCAGCAAAATCAATTATGCTTACAAATAGCTGACTTACAATCAGAATGACTGTAACATACTCACAGCTGTGGCTAGGTTCTAATTTTTCACGTAATCAACCTTTCCCTTTATGCTTTGGGTCTTTTGAATACAAAGATTTTCTTTCCCTGAGACCAGAAAACTGGCCTCTCATTTTTTTTCTCTGAACATTTTCAAGTTTTGTTCTCCCCTTTAAGTCTTTAATCCACCTGGAATGTATTTTGTGGAGAGGATTAGAAAGGGATTACAGTTTAATTTTTTTCATATGGCGAACCAGTTGTCTTGTAGGAAGCTTGAGGGCACACTTGATTGTTTTCAGATGAAGAAGTTGGTGGAATTATTTAACTTCCTCACGACTGATTCTAGTGGTTGGTGCATAATGTGAAAACAGTTGTATTAACTGGATTCTCTATATGGCCGTGTAGGCATAGAGATATTTTCTTATCACAGACAGCATTTGTAATTTAAGACAGGGACTTTGGTGCATACACACAACACAATATGGTAGATGCATTGCTGAAAAACAAGGGCGAGGCCGCTCATAGCATGGATGGACCTGGAGAACATTATGCCGAGTGCAATTAGCCAATCCCAAAAGGACAACCATGAGGATAAAAGCAAAGACAAAGACTTTCATACCAAAGGGAACAGACTGCAGCTCACTGAGTGGAGGGGGCGCGGGTAGTCAAGGGAGAGAATAGGAAGCAATGGGCTAGAGGGGTGATGGGTTCACTTGGGTGAAAAGGGGGGTGGAGGTCCACAAGAGGGAAAAGAGTAATTGGGGTGGGGGTGGGTGGTTGATGAGGGGTTTGAATTGTGGAATACAGAGTTGAGGGTCTGAAACATAAACCACCCACCTAACGAATCATGATGATGATGATGATGATAGATCTTGAAATGTTCTTTTTGAGGATAAACGCTGACCAAGGAAAAAAGACGTCACCATGAGGTTACCAGCATTCCACACCAAACTGTCCATTGGATTGGAGCGTGGAACTCGTGGGAGGACCTCCACAGCAGGAGGTCTTCCTGGCACAAAGGGGCAGGATCCAGTGGGAGGGCAAGGGCACATCTGTGCTCCTTCTCGGTGTTTTCCTACAGCAGCTGTGTGGCAGGGCGTCTCTGGGTCAGAGAGGTCCGAGGGAAAGCAGCAGCCGGGTTCTCCAATGCCAGGACTCCGTCTTATCTAGGCCTCGCAGATGGTGGGCACAGTTTTACAGGCAGCTCTAAGTGGCT
This sequence comes from Tenrec ecaudatus, assembly GCF_050624435.1. Taxonomy (NCBI): domain Eukaryota; kingdom Metazoa; phylum Chordata; class Mammalia; order Afrosoricida; family Tenrecidae; genus Tenrec; species Tenrec ecaudatus. The sequence continues at coordinate 5,450,369 of NC_134535.1, forward strand.
AACGCCCAACGTATCTGGGCTATTTTAAAGCCAGTTGGGTGTGTAGAAGTTGGAGTTTGATGTGCGGTGGGAGGGTCTCTTTTCTTTTCACTACTAAGCTCCAGCAATAAAGATGTAAGCAACACATACATCAGGACCTTGGTGCATTGGCATAACATGCCCCAAGGCCCTGTTAGTCATCCCTTCGTAATGCCATCTTCGCACATTGTGTGTTTTTATATGTGCAAGGAATCTATATTGGTGTTCCCATTTCTAATTCACAGTATATTTATCTCCACACCAATGTCTCCATGACAATATCTTCATAATAAGTCCAGGCAACTGACAGACAAGTCTCTTCCCCTCCCCCTCCCTGGGCCATATTCAAATGTCCTTCACTGTGCTTGGCTTTGGGTTCTGACATTTACACTTTGAACTGAAACACAACAGTTGTGAGGATGGCAAAGGACGGGGAAGTGTTCTGTTCTGTTGTGCTCTAGGAGTCAGAACCGACTGGGCGGCACCTAACAAGACAACAGCAGCAGTAGACGTTTTGGAACCCACTTACAAGTTCTTCAAAGGCCGAGTTTGCTTGGAATTGCATTCAGTAGTAACATTTGAATGGCGGTGCTGGAGAAGAACACTGAAAGTACGACAGACGGACAAAAGGATACGCCGATCTGTCCTGGAAGAAGTAAGGCCAGATTGCTCCTTGGAGGCAAGAATGGTAAGACTTCATGTTACATGCTTTGGCCACGTTGTCAGGAGCGACCAGTCCCTGGAGAAGGACACCATGCTTGGTAAAGTGGAGGGATGGTGAAAAGGAGGGAGGCCCTCAACGAGATGGACGGACACAGTGGCCGCAACAATGGGCTCGGACACAGGAGCAATCGTGAGGACGGCGCAGGACTGGGCAGTGTTTCATTCTGCTGTGCACAATAAGGTCGCCATGGGTCAGAGCCGACTCGATGGCACTTAACGAGAGAGAACAACATTCGCATTTAATTGCTTAAGGAAGAATTCTCAGATGTACAAGGCAGGATCTCTCACCCATTTGTGTTCTTCAGAAAAGCTCATCATTTTCACGCAAGGATTTCCCACCTACTTAGATGAATTTACCCCTAGGTGCCTTACACCCTTGGCAGCTGTTGTAAAGAGTACTTTTAAAGAGTCCAGTTTCACACCACTTGTTTTAGGCAAAGAGGAGTGCAGTGGATTTTGGATACTCCCCTCAGATCCTGGTTCCCGATTTGAACTCACTTCCACATTTGCATAATTGTTTGACTTCTCAACTGCTTCTCCCATGACCATTGATGATGGATCCAAGCAAGATGATACCCTTGACCATTTTCGCCTTTTCTGTTCATCATGGTGTGGTCCGTGGGTTCAGTTGTGAGGATTTGAGTTTCTTTACACTGACTCATAAGCCATACTTGCCAGAGGCCAGCTCCGGGAGGGTTGAACTGGATGCCTGAAGGAGGGGTGGAGTCGGCGAACACAGACAAGACAGACACGAGCGATGTGCTGGAGGAAGCAATCTCTGCTGAGTTCTTCCAAACAGCTTTATTTATGCCATGAAAAGTTTCGCAGACCACTACCTAAAAACAATGCCTTATGATTAACTCCAAAGTCACCCTTATTGTTTCCACTAAAACCTGGTAAAAGACCATATACGGTCTGTACTCTTTTCTGTCACATTCTGTCCTCTTCCTGTACTGTTTGTCTCATACACCACACACTGTTCTTGATGGAGGTGTTTCAGAAATGTGGTTAGACGCATATCCTACTCGCTGCCCTATTTTTTGCTCACACTGTTTCTTTCCTGGTTGAGTAACTTAACACAATGAAACTACCTCATGTGCTACTTCAAAGCCTACCTTATTCTAAAAATATCTACAAGCAGAGTTAAATGCTTCTCAAATATTTTCCTTTATAAGCTCTCTTATGGTAACTGTTCCATAGTCTACTTATGTCTCTTATTTCTTGTACTCCTGAAGCACCATGGGGGCCAAACCGACTGGTTCTTTGTCAGAGACTTACTGTTTCTCCTTTTATGTCTTTTCTATTAATGTGAACCATCCTCTCTCCTTCTATGTCCAAGGTATAGGGGCGTCAGTTTGGGGAAGCAGTCTATAAGGCCCTCTGAATCGGAGAGGCCAAAAGAGTCTCCCACTACCTCATCTGAATGGAATCCAGGGTTTTTCGGTGGGTTTCATTTTCTCCTCTGACCTCAGCTTTGGGTTTTTTTCCTCACTCAATTCCCACATAACCTTCTCAGAATTCCCAAGGATGTCTCGCTGTCTAAGCCTCTCCAATGCCTCAGTTAAGGAAACCCCCATCATATTGAAGCAAGTTTTACATCTGGTTTTATTCATACTTCTCAAGACTGCCCTCGCATCCACTCCAGGTACGGTACACATGACAACGCACAAATTTCTCAAAAATGGAATTAACAACAGTTAATATTTGAGGGATGTTGGAAACCCTCCCTGGGAAGGTCTGCTCTGCAGATGCTCCCTCCACCAGGCTGGAGCTTTGCTAGACGGCAGGGCTGGGATGGCTCCCAACACGTACTGAAGGCTGCAGTCCTTCGTCTTCATCAGCAAGGCCTTCCATCCAGTCCTCCTCATTTCCAGCCAGCAAGGTGTGTCTCCTGCATATCGAAGGTTGTTCACAAGCCTTCCTCCAATCCCAATGCCGAGTTCTCCTCCATATAGTCCCATTTCTTAGATTATTTTCTCAATAGACAGTGTGTTAGGCCGGGTGAACTAGAGAAACAAATCCAAGGACACTTGTGTATGTAAGAGAGAGCTTCATATCAAAGAGCAGTTGTCTATTGAGAAAACATCCCCGCCCAGTGCAGATCAAGTCCGTAAGTCTGATATTAGTCCATGTGTCCGATACTAGGTCATACATTCCTCTTCAGACTCGTGCAGCACATACAATGATGCCGAGTGCAGAAAGATCACAGGCCGGTGGGTGAAAAGTCTTGTGGATCAGGGGAGGTGGAAGCATCTCAGTGCTGGCTCTGCAGGTCTCTGCTGCATGGCTTGCTCAGGTCTCAGCATAGCTTCACATGCTTGTTCACAGGAAGAGGAAAGAACACAGAAGGCCATGCCCACAAGGAAGCATTTTCAGGCTGTGACCTGATTGACAGGCTAGACTTGATCCCTTCACCTTTTTTTTTTTTTTAATTTGGTCCAGTGTTTTAAAATTGGTAAATTAAAAAATGTTTAAATCATTTTATTAGGGGCTCATACAACTCTTATCACAATCTATACATACATCGATTGTATCAAGCACATTTGTAATTTAGTTGCCCTCATCATTCTCAAAACATTTGCTCTCTAACTAAGCCCCTGGCATCAGCTCCTCATTTTGTCCCCTCCCTCCCTGCTCCCCGCTCCCTCATGAACCCTTGAAAATTTATAAATATTATTTTGTCATATCTTGCCCTGTCCAACGTGTCTCTGCACCCACTTTTCTGTTGTCCGTCTCCCAGGGAGGAGGTTATATGTAGATCCTTGTAATCGGTTCCCCCTTTCTACCCTACCCTCCCTCCACCCTCCCAGTATCGCCACTCACACCACTGCTCCTGAAGGGATCATCCGCCCTGGATTCCCTGTGTTTCTAGTTTATATCTGTACCAGTGTACATCCTCTGGTCTAGTCAGAATTGTAAGGTAGAATTGGGATCATGATAGTGGGGGAGGAGGAAGCATTTAGGAACTAGAGGAAAGGTGTATGTTTCATCATAGTTAGATCACACCTTGTCTGGCTCATTTCCTCCCTGAGACCCTTCTCTAAGGGGATCTCCAGTGGCCTACAAATGGGCTTTGAGTCTCCACTCTACACTCCCCTCCTCATTCACTATGATATGATTTTTTGTTATGGTGATGACTGATACCTGATCATTTAACACCTCTTGAACGCACAGGCTGGTGTGCTTCTTCCATGTGGGCTTTGTTGCTTCTGAGCTAGATGGCTGCTTGTTTACCTTCAAGTCTTTAAGACCCCAGACGCTATATTTTTTGATGGTGAGTCATCATCAGTTTTCTTTGCCACATTCGCTCATGTACCCATTTGTCTTCAGCAATTGTATCAGGGAGGTGAGCACACAATTATATGATTTTTTTGTTCTTTGATGCTTGATAACTGATCCCTTTGGCACCTCGTGATCACACAGGCTGGTGTGCTTCTTCCATTTGGGCTTTGTTGCTTCTGAGCTAGATGGCCACTTGTTTACCTTCAAGCCTTTAAGAACCCAGAACTTATCTCTTTTGATAGGCAGGCACCATCAGCTTTCTTCACCACATTTGCTTGTTCACCCACTTTAGCTTCAGCGGTTGTGTCGGGAGGGTAAGCATCATAGAATGCCAATTTAATAGAAGAAAGTGTTCTTGCATTGAGGGAGTACTTGAGTGGAGGCCCAACGTCTTTCTGCTACCTTAATACTAAACCTATAAATATATGCACATAGATCTATTTCCCCATCCTCATAGATAAATGTATTTGCATATGTACATGCCTTTATTTAGACCTCTGTCAATGCCCTCTGCCTCCCAGCTCTCTCCTCTATTTCCTATGATGTTCCTCTTGTCCCACTATCATGTTCAGTCTTCATTTGGGTTTCAGTAATTCCTCTCGGTTACATTGCCCTTGATCAAGCCCCACCAGCCTCCTACACCCTCCTTACCACCTATTTGAATCACTTGTTGTTCCCTTGTCCCTGGGTTTATTAACCCCACTACCTTTCCCCCCACTTCCCCCTCTCCCCTGTCTCCCCGGAACTGTCGGTCCCATTGCTTTCTCCTCCAGATTGTTCGTGTAACCTATCTTATTTAGACAGACTTGCAGAGATAATAACATGCACAAAAACAAGATAGAGCAAATCCAAGCAACAATATGCAACAAAACAACAACAAACCAATAACAAGAAACCCAAACAAATCACAACAAGAAAGAAAAGCTTGTAGTTCAAGGACTGTTTATTGGCCTTTAGGAGTGTTTTCCAGTCCAGTCTGTTGGGACACCATGCCCTGGTCCTGAAGTCCACCTTCAGCATTCCCTGGAGACCTCACCACTCTGTTCCTTTGCTGTTCTGTTGCACCCCTTAGTGTTTTGCCTCGGTGTGGCGGGATCAGATCGGGTGCAATTCCCACACTATGTCCCCTGTGTTGTTCCCTGTAGGGCTATGGGTCAGTGAGGGACATCATGTCTCATAGAAGGGCCAGCCCTGTGGTCCTCTCTGTGGACTGGCTGCTCTAATCGGGAACATTTTCCTCAAGGCCTGGTGGGCCAGGATATGCTCCACTCTCTCCTCCTCCCCCTCATCTGTTCCCGTGTGCTCCGATCAGATATGTCCCTCTCCCGGAGCTGCAGATTCAGTGCAGTCCTTTGAAATAAATTCTTCTGAGGGGAGAGGAAGGTGTTCATGTAGTAGTTGGGATTGGGGCTGGCCGCCCAGACCTCTTCACTGGTTCCCTACTCCACGTTGGCATGTTGCATTCACATCTTGGAGCACTGGGTTGATGTCTGGTTCATCTTTCCCTTTGGAGATATAAACAATACTCGCCCCTTGGGTGGGTTAGTGCCCTGTGCCCCTGCTACCCATTTCTTTTTATTATTATTATTATTTCTTTTCCCACCTCCTTTTTAGTTGTCTGCTATATGTATCCGTATTTGGTCTGGTCCCTGCCATACTACCTGGTCCTCACCCCAGGGATATTTGTATGCCGTAGCTTTTTCCCTATGTCCCTTTTGCATTTTTTTATTTTTTAAAGCTTACCCCAGTGGACTCATGTTGTACTTGTCCTTTTGTGTTTGATTTACTTCGCTTAGCATGATTTCCTCCAGTTCTTCTTCCCACGCAGCGATGTGCTTCATACGTTCATCACTGCTTTTTAGCGACTCATAGTACTCCATTGTATGTACCACAGCTTCTTAATCCACTCATCAGTTGATGGGAATTTGGGTTGTTTCCAACTCCTGGTGATTGTGAACTGTGCTGCAATGAACATTGGAGCACAGATGTCTGACTGTGGTTTGTTTCTTGCCTCTTCTGGGTATATGCCCAGTAGGGGGGTTGCTGGATCGTATGGTAACTCCACTTCCATCTGTTTTAGGTATCGCCAGATCGATTTCCATAGTGGTTGTACATACCTACAGGTCCACCAGCAGTGGATGAGAGTTCCTGTCTCCTCACAGCTCCTCCAACAATTGTTACTTTCTGATTTTTTGAATTGGGCTATCTTTGAGGGTGTTAGGTAGTATCTCATTGTTGTTTTAATTTGCATTTCTCTTATGGTTAATGATCAGGAACATTTTCTCCTATGTTTGTTGGTCATTTGGATTTCTGGCCCTGTGAAACTTCTGTTCAGGTCCTTTGCCCACCTCCTCAGAGGGCAATTAGTTTTTTCTTTTTTGAAGCTAGCAGAGTATTGTCAATTTTAGTAATAAGGCCTTTGTCTGATGTGTCATTGCTAAAGATGTTTTCCCAGTCCATGCACTCTCTTATTACTCTCTTGATGAATTCTTTCGATGTACACAGGTGTTTTATCTTCGGTATAGCCCATTTGTCAATTTGTGCCTCCTCTGTGTTTGTGTCCCTCCCTAGTTTTGGTAGCCTATGTACTCCCTGTGCCAAAGTTCTCAAGTTGGTCCCAATTCCCTCATTGATGGCCCTAATAGTTTGGGATTTAAGTTGAAGGTCTGGCATCGACCTTGAGTTTATTCTTGTGCATGGAGTGAGATAAGGGTCTTCCTTCATTTTTCTGCAGGTGAATAGCCATTTTTTCCAGCACCACTTGTTAAAGAGGGCATCTGCTTCCCATTGGATATTTTTGGGCCCTCATCAAAGATCAGTTGTCTGTATGATTTTATTTCTGGGTAGTCAGTTCGACCCCTTCACTCTTAATACCCTTAAGTTGACATGAGATTATATAACTACCACCCACACATTGGATACGTATGGTGAGGACACAACCCGAGGCACACCTTGACTTTAAACCACATGTCTTGTTCTATTGGAACGACTGCCTCTTGGCTCATGTGCAAGTTCTGCCTGAACACAACAAGGTGTTCTGGTATACCCATTCTTCTTAATGTTATCCATAGCTTATTATGATCCACACAGTTGAGTGTCTTCTCATTGTCCATAACACCCAACTAAACATCTTGCTGGTAATCTCTGCTTTCAGATAACGTCCATCCGAGGTAGGCAATGGCACCCCCATGCCACACCCTCTTCTAAACCCAGCTTGAATTTCTGGCACCTTCCTGCAGGTGGACTGCCGAAACTATTGGTGAATTATCTTTAGCAAAATTTTACGTGCATGCTGTGAGATCCAGGCCTACATCCGGATGGGTCCTAAGGGATGGTTGCGTCATTGAAGGGAAGAAAGTAAGAGACAGACAAAAGTGTTGGGGTGCTCCCCTCCACCATGGCACCAGATCTGAGCAGGAGCGAGAGATAATGCATTCTTAACATCAACTTATATAGTCTTGGGACATGCAAGCCCCTCCTGTACAGATAACCATATACATAACACATACACAATGCAGTGGGCTGTATCCTCACCCTGGGGGCAGGTAAGGGGGAGTGACTGTCTGCTCAGCAGGGAGAACAATTGTAACATGTCTGCTCCTGTAGTTAAAGCTGCCGGCCAGATAGCAATCAGCCACGTGCTTGTAAGAGGTAACTTTAAGGTAGCGCTTGGATGGGAGGCTATTGTGAGGATTAATATTAATTATGGGAATATGGTTGGAACTAATCCCTAATTCAAAGTTGTGAAGGCCTCCCTTCACCCAGAACCCTACCCTTCCAGGCGTCTTAAATATGCGAATAAAGAATTTCTCCGCATACACGCTCTTCCCATTCCTCTGCTTCCCACAGCATGTGATAGTAATATTAACAAAACAAAACTCAAACTCATTGCCATCAATCCTCTAGACAGGGTGGAACTGCCCATGTGTGTTGCTGTGATTGGAACTCTGTTTGGGTGTGGAACGCTTCATCTCTCTCTCTCCCGAGGAGCAGCTGGTGGTTTTGCACTGGTTTACAGCCAAACAAGTAACCCACCGTGTCACCAGGGCTCCACTATGATATTGTTCTATAATGTCTGTTTTCTATTGGGTTATCTTTCTTGGGAATGTGCGTAAGTACAGCCTTCTCCAGGTGTGTTGGGCAGGTAGCTGCCTTCCAAATTCCTCAGCATCTGTGAGCAAGTGCTTCCAGCGCTCTGCCAGCCTGTTGAAACATTTCACGTGGCATCCTCTCAGTTCCTGGAGTTTTGCTTTTCACTAGTGCCTTCAGTGTGGCTTAGACGCCTTCCTTCATTGTCATTGGCTCTTGATCATATACTGTCTCTTGAAATGATTGGAAACGGGCCCGTTACTTCTGATGGAGTGACACTGTGAATTCCATCATCTTTTGACACTTTCTGTGTCATTGAATATCTTGCCCATCGAATCATTCAACATCACCACCCGAGACCTGAGAAATGTCTTCAATTCGTTCAGCTTGAGATCTGATGGGTGTGCTCTTCCTTGTTTATTTTCTAACTCCACGTCCTTGCATGTTTCATCTACTTTATCTTGCCTTCTTGAGCTGAACATTGAGATGAACGTTTCCTTTTGTTACATAGGATGTTCTTGACGTCATACCGTAATTCCTCATGGCTTCTGCCGTTAGTGTTCAATGAGTCTAATCTGATCTTGAAATTCGCGTGGGATGTACTCACGACGGTGTTTTGGCTCTTGTGGACTTGTTTTACATCCCTTCAACTTCAACTTACATATGAGCCATTGGTGGTCTGTTCATCTGGGACAGCTCATCCCAGCATTGATTGTTACTATTGTTAGGTGTCATAGAGCTGGCTCTGACTCATCGTGACCTACAACAGAATGAAACCCCACCCAGTCCTGCACCATCCTCACAGTTGTTCTTGTGTTTGAGTAGCCACTGTGTCCATCTCTCTCACCGAGGACCGGCCTCTTTTTCACTGATCTTCCACTTTACACAGCATGCTGTCTGGGGTAGCTATGTGATTTCATGTCCACTTGACAAATAAGTGTGGGGGTGAAGTCTAGCCTGTCAATTAGGTCACAGCCTGATGATGCCTCTTTGTAGGCATGACCCTTTGATCAGGATTCTGGGAACTTCCTCTCTCTCTGCTTCACCTTCCTGTTGACAAGCCACATTGAGTCTCACTGATGGACACCAGAGCCCTGATGATGCTCCCACTGCCACTGGATCCACAAGACTCTGCACCCACTATTGGCCTGTGATCTTCTTGCATTCTTCATCATTGCATGTAGCTGCATGAGGTCGAAGAGGGATTTATGGAATAGTATCGGACTTATGGACTTGATCTGGACTGGCTGGGATGTTTTCCTGATATATAACTACTTCTTAACATAAAGTTCTCTCTTACACATATATAAGTATCTCTGGATCTGTGTCTCCAGTCAACCCAGGCTAACACAATGTCCTTTTCCAGGGGCTAGTCTCTCCTGACAACATGTCCAAAGTCTGTGTGACAAGATCTTGTCATCGTTGCCTCTAAGGAGCATTCTAGCTGTACTTTTCCCAAGACAGATCTGTTTGTTCTATTGGCAGTCCACGGTACTTTTCAAGATTCTTTGTCAACACCACAGCCCACATGCCTGGATTCTTCTTCAGTCTTCCTTATTCAATGTCCGGCTTTCACGTGCATAAGAGGTGATTGAAAACACCATGGCTTAAATCAGGCACACCTTATCCTTAAAGTGACCCTCTTGCTTTTCAACACTTTGAAGATATCTTGTGCATAGACTTACTCAATGTAATGCATTGTACTGGGGAGCTTTGTGTGGTGCTGTGATGCTATGTCTATGTCACTGGTCCTTCAAAGGCCAGCGGAGTCCCCAAAGTGAACAGGTTTCAGCGGCGCTTCCAGACTACGAACAGACTAGGAAGAAGGCATAGGCTCTCCACTTCAGAGGAAGTAGCCACTGAAAACCCATGGATAGCACCGAAACCTTGTCGGAGAAGATAGAAGGGATGGGGGAGATTATTTAAAAGAAATGGCTCACCCAGTGGTAGAGGTGGGCAAGTTTCAAGTCCATGGATCAGATGTTAGGCTGGAGGCTTCCCTTGACTTGTGCAACTGCAGGGACAGAGGAACACAAGCTCAGCAAGTCAGAGGACAGGCTGCTGGCTGCAGCTATACATGAATTCAAGGTCAGCGGTAAGATGGAAGGCTGCTAACAATTCTCAGGATCGGCAGGCACCAGAGGGCAGTCCATCTTGTGAAGGAGCTTCCTCTTTTCCACGGCTCCTCTACTTTACCATGTATCATGTCTTTCTCCAGGCGTGGGTCCCTCCTGATGACCTGTGCAAGAAACATGACACCAGGTCTCGCCAGCCTCACTTCTCAGGCGCATGCTGGCATACTTCTCCCAGACACAAAGGTGTTCCACCTTCTATCGGGAATAAAACCAAACCGTAAAAGGCTTTCATTGGAATTCTCCCTTCCATTGTATGTGTCATGCTCTTCTTGACCTTTGTGTTCTCCAAATGATGGTGGTTGTTTTTGCACTGTCCTTGCTTATTTAGGTTCGCCCACTCCACTTCCCTTCCCTGGCTCACTGCTGTTTCTCTCAGCTCTCTCTTTCCTTTTGGGTTCAATTCACCTCGTTCTGAATGGGCCCCTGTAGCATTTCTTGCAGTGAGCAGCTTCACAGAGGCATTCTTTCAGGCCTCTAACAATGAAAATCTCGTCCTCCATTTATCTCCGAAAGGCATCCCAATGGAAAGTGTATTTATTTTTCTCAGCACTTCTGCTGATATGATTTCATTTTTCTTAAACGTCTATTGCTGTTGTTGACAAACATCCTCGTCTTCCTTTTCAGATTACATTGTGCCAGAGTCAGTTCATGGAAGGAGCTGGGCGTCAAACCCAGGTTAATCTGATAACCATGGTCTTTGTGGCAGTTCGATTTTCTGTCAACTTGCATTTGTGCCAAGGTGAAGTCCAACCTGCCAATCAAGTCACTGCCTGGTGATACCTCCTGGGATGTATGGTCTTTTTATAAGAGAGACAATGGGGACCCCCACCCTGTTCTCTCTGCCCTGTCACCTTCCTGTTTGCTGGGACTCTGTGCCTACCTCTAGGGGCGGTCCCATGTGGGCCATCCGACCCTGAGAGCTGTGGATGTCCCACCATGTTTCCACTGACCTTGAATCTCTGGGACTTTGCATATACTGGCCTATGATCCTCTTGCCTCCCATTTCACCTGCCTGCCTCCTGGGCCTGCAGCTCTGCGGGTCTGAGGAGGGCTCTGGCTAGCATCGGACTGTGGACTTGGGTTGGACTGGGCTGGATAGCTTCTCGGTATCAGGTGGCCTCTTGATGTAGAGTGCTTTCTTACGCACATTTGAGCATCGCGGACTGCTTTGGCAGACAACCCTGCTAACACAGTCATCGAGTTGATCCTGCTTCCTGACGACCGTCTGTGCCTCCCAGTGGAGTTGTGCTCCTCGGAGTTTCAGGAGACGCCCTTTCAGAAGTCATGGGTGGGCTTGTCTCATGAGGCACTTCTGGGTGCCCTTGGACCTCCACTCTTTCCGTTAATATCTACGCACCTTATCCATTGGCACCAACCTGGCACTCCAGGGCCATCCCATACCAGGGCTGAAGTCCTTTACCTCTATATTTAGATTCGCTCAATCACATATGGGCATGGTAACCAAGTCTTCAATGCATCTACATCATGAAAACATGTAGACTGTGTTTTAAAATCAAGACATTTAATTTAGCTTAGCAGGTTTGTTTGTTTTAAAGCAAACTGCCCCTCTGTTGAACAACACGGTGCATAAAAGGATAATTAATTAATTAGTGGGGATTTATTTTTTTTATTTTTTTATTTTTTTACCCTGTCTGAAACTAGCCCAGGCTCCAAGAGCACTGAGGGGCAGGCTTCAATGTTTCTTTTCCTCCTTTTACGACCACCCAGACCAGTGTTTTGATCCGATGGGAAAGGGAACTGGAGGGTAATTAGTGGGGATTTAATACATAAAACACTTCATTCCATATTTTAGTCATGTCAAGCAGAATTTTACATTTGCTACACATTCGGTTTCCAACCATTCTTTTTCTATGCAGACTCTTGACTTCGTCTCCCTTTCCCCCCACTTCTCTCCCCCCTCTCCCCCTTATTATACTTGATGTCTCTATAGGTTCATCACTCCTGGGTTTCATATACTGAAAAACCGAAAAGAGTACAACACAGCTTCAAGAGGGTGACCTCCATTGACATAACACCTCTGAGAGACACTGTACTACAAACCCCAAACACAGAAACATTTGGAAGCCAAATGTGTGAGTCTGGGTAGACTAGAGAAACAAATCCATAGACACTCCTAAGTGTATAAGAGAGAGTTTTATAGAAAGGGTAATTGTACATTAAGAAAGCATCCCAACCCAGTCCAGTTCAAGCTCATAAATCTGGTATTAACCCATATGTCCGATACCAGTCTATAAAGGCCAGTGGTTAGAAAGGCTTTGGATCCAGTGGTGTTCGTTATAAGCATCACAGTGCTGGCAGGGGTCTCCATGTGTCTTCTCCAGCACCCAGGGCTGCATCAGGGTAGGTCCATGTGGCTTCTCCTCAGGGATGTCTCACAGGGAGTCAATCTTGTCAGTAGTGAGTCTCCAAGGGTTGAGAGAGAGTGTGCCTTCCCTCCAAGGAGGAAATCCCAGAGTTTTCCCAGAATCCTCAAGGGAAGGCCAGGCCCCACAGAGGCCTCATTGGCTATGATCTGATTGACAGATTAGACTCCACCTCTACATTCTTAAAAAAAACAAAACATTTTATTGGGGGCTCATACAATTCTTATCACAATCCGTACATATATCCATCGTGTCAAGTACATTTGTACATTTGCTGCCATCATCATTCTTAAAACATTTGCTTTCTACTTGAGCCCTTTTCCCCCTCCCTCCCTCTCTGCACCCCTCCCTCATGAACCCTTCATAATTCATAAATTATTATTTTGTCATATCTTACACTGTCTGACATCTCCCTTCACCCACTTTTCTGTTGTCCATCCCCCAGGGAGGAGGTTATATGTAGATCCTTGTAATAGATTCCCCCTCCCCACCCCACCTTTCCTCCACGTTCCAGGTATCGCCACTCTCATCACTGGTCCTGAAGGGATCATCTGTCCTGGATGACCTGTGTTTCCAGTTGTTTTCTGTACCAATGTATATCCTCTGCTCTAGCCAGATTTGTAAGGTAGAATTGAGATCATGATAGTGGGGGGAGGAAGCATTTAAGAACTAGAGCAAAGTTGTATGTTTCATCGTTGCTACCCTGCACCCTGACTGGCTCATCTCCTCCCTGCAACCCTTCTGTAAGGGGGTGTCCAGTTGCCTACAGATGGATTTTGGGTCTCCACTCTGCACTCACCCTCATTTCCAATCACCCCTACACTCTTAAGCCTCAAATTGACAGTTATATAACGATCACACCAGAGCAGGTCCAGCAAAAGGACATGCATTGTTCTCTGCTCCAACCAGTGGAAAGTATCCGCCAGGATGCATCCTCTTTTGCTGGTTCATGTTCCAGTCCCTGCGATTGACCCTGTTCAGAAACAGAAAACACATGAAGCTCCTTTCAAGAGGCACCTGAACAGAGCTGTATGCAGACTGTCCTCAGCTGGACAGGCATCAGTGCTCTCGTCCAGAGACAAGGATTTGTGGGCTGCTGGGGTACTTGAAGGAGTCATGGTGCCGTGGTGCCTATGTGTTGGGCTACAGCCCTCAAGGTCAGCAGTTTAAGATCACCAGCCACTCTGCAGGAGAAAGACCGGGCTTTCTACTCCTGCAAAGATTTGTAGTCTCAGAAACCCAGGGGCACTTCTCCCCTGTGCGGTGGGGCCACTATGAGTCAGCATCTCCTTGATGGCAGTGAGTTTGAGTCTATTTTGAAGGAAATGCAGGTGGGACAACTTTGCAGAGGAGCTGAGATCCATTCCTGGCCACTGTACCTCACGCACAGCCACCGCTCACTAGTCACCGAAGGCTTGCATGATACTAGAGTGTTGGTTGGCTTCAGCCAAGCTTTAAGGCTAAGACAGACTAGGAAGAAAGGCCTGATGATCCAGACAGTGAAAAACCCTGTGCATCACAGCAGATCTGCCCCCGAGCCTGGGGACCATCAGGACCCGGTGACATTTTGTTTCATGGTTTCTGGGGTCTCTTGAGTTGGTGACTAACCCATCCACAGCTAACCCCAATGGCTCCCACAACAACCCCCAGAGATGGGAAGCACCATTTGTCATACTTGTTACACGTTGGGCTGCTAGCTGCAAGGTCGGCAGTTCGAAACCACCAGCCCCTCTGAGGGAGAAAGGCCGTTCTAGTCCTGTAAAGAGTGACAGTCATGGACACCCGCAGGGCAGTTCTACCTACACTCGGAAAGGAGGCCTCCAGGGTCCCTCTGAGTTGGCATTGACTTATGGCAGGAAGTTTTGCTTTGGTTTTTGACTCATGGAAATTAATGTACCTGCGCAAGCTTAGAAGAGTCCGTGGGACTGGAACTAAAGACAGAAAGGTGGCCTTGGAGGCTGGACTTGTCACCACAACACGGTGAACCAGAAAATGGCCGGCCGGCCTCCAGGGCAGTCCCACGGGAACGCCGCTCCGTCTTTTCCACAGAGGCAGCTCATCGGCTTCCCCTCGGGCACATCCTCGGCTGGCACGCTGCTGCTCATCCTTCGTGGTCCAGCCCGCGTGCCAGCTCCCCGCTTCTCAGCCTACCTCTAGGGATGCTCATTCCCAACTCCCCCAACTGGGGCTCCAAGCCTGTGTTCTGGCTTAGGAATACCAGAGAAGGCGACGGAAGTGGGTAGCGTCCCCCTGAACTCTTCCCCTGAGCACCTGGCTCACACTCAAGTATCTCATTTGGTTGTCTAACAGGCACCGCAAATGTCAGAGTCTGAACCCTCCCTCACCACCACTCCCCAATTCTACTCTCCTTGCCTTCATCGCCTGCAGTCCCCTGTCTGAAGGAAAGGCACCTCCTTCCCTCTACATGCTTGGGATAGAACCCCTCGGCCAACCCGCCCAGGGGCCCGTTGCTGTCACTGTCCAGCGCTGTTCGTTATTGACGGCACGGTGACCCATGTAACAGAGCAGACCTGTCCCCTGGGCTGTCCTAGGCGCTCATCTTTACAGAGGCCGATCCCAAGGAGCCGCAGGGTGGATTTGACCTGACAACCTTTTTTCACCACTAGGCCACGAGGGCTCTTGAGGAACCCACTGACTCTCTAAAAAAATTTTTTTCAATGATCAGAATAAAGTCACTTGGTACCATCCCAGCCATCGCCTTGGCCCAAGTCACTTTATTTCTGTCCGGATGATGGTCAAAACCTCCTAAATCTCTAATACATCAGTGAAAGACGCCAGGCTGAACCTGAGGCTGTGTAGGGATTTGCCAGATGGAAGATGAACGGCAGCTGTAAGCAGGCAGCAAGCCCCTTGGTACATTAAACAGTGATCTAAGCAGTGCGCATCGGGGTTGACCATGGACATGACTGCTTCACTCATTTGTCTGGTTACATGCATGCAAGGGAGGTTTATGAATCTGGCAGCAATACTTTCTCTGTTAATCCCCTACACACACACTCCAGTTTAAACCTTTGTGATCGGCATGTAATCCACATACCGTGCGCCCAGTGGTCCACCTGGACTCAAAGGAGTTGCGCAATTGTCACCACCATCACTTTTAGAAAGTTTTCTTCTTTCTTGCGCAGATGGTTGTTAGCTCCTCATTCCTCACCCCTCTCCAGCCATAACGCCAACAAACTGTTAACCCAGTTCCTGTCTCTCTAGATTTATGGATCCTGGATTTGGTGGTGTGGTGGTTGTCCTTTGGTTTGAGATCTGAAAGGTCAGCAGTTTGAAATCACCAGCCGCTCCTAGGGAGAAAGATGGGATTTTCTACTCCCATAAATAGTTACCGTCTCAGAAACTCACAGGGTGGGTGGGTGGGGGGTTTGCTCTGAGTCAGCGTTGACTTGATGGCAGGCAGAGGATTTCATATGAAGAAAGACATATAAAAGCAAAAAACGAGAAATAAACGCAACCACCATGACAAAATAAAAGAGGGAAAACTTCAATGGAAAACAGAAAAACGGATAACAGAAAAAGAATAATACCAGAACACATTTTAAATGGGTCGAAAGAAAAGACCCAAAGGAGCCCTGGTGGGGTAGTGGTTATGAGTTGGGCTGTTAACTGCTAGGTCAGCTGTTCAAAACCACCAGCTGCTCTGTGGCAGAAAGACCGGGCTTTCTATTCCCATAAGAAGGAGACAAAAGTAATAAAGTGTTACATTTTAACCTAATTACAGCTGTATTCGTTCACTTCCCAAAGCTTCCTGGCATCTGATAGCAAGGCAGTTTACATCTCTGGTCCGTGGGCAGAGGGGATTCAAGGGCAGGTCCTGCAAATGGGTTGGGGGCGTTCACTGTCATCCATAGCCTTCTACGAACTGGGGTTGCCTGTGAAGCATTCATTTCCCCCCTTCACTACTCCATCCTTTGGAGATGAGTTACTCCATCCAGCTCAAAGTCAAGGGGGTGGCCGCTGGGAAATTGTGCTCCACCTCCTGGAATGGGGATATCTACCTATACAACATGGAATCTGTCTATAAGGAAGAAGATTGGCCTCTTCTTCCCCCTTACTAAATTATTTATGTCAGTATGAACTCGTGTGTATTTATTAGATACTCTCTGCTATCACCCAGAACTGTATGATTTATTGTGTTGTCCAAGTGGCTTTAGCCAGTGGGAACACTTTCCATTGGCTCCCGGTCCCTTGGACACGCCCCATCCTTTTGTGCGTGAGCACGTCCTTGCTTTCAGGATGCTTATGGCTTAGAATCAACCAGCTTTCCAAGGTTGTGTTCTGTGAAGAACTGTAAAGTATGGTTTAAAAAAAATCTGTCTGGTTTTGAATGAATGGAACACGGCATTTCAGATACGAGCTATGAAGAAGTGGAGAGTCATGCAGCGGTGCGTGGATACACTTCTATCCTTCCGGGAGAAAAAAGGGACTCACCTGGCCATTCTAGCGGGCGCTGTTATTATCGTCTTTCAAGCACGTTCCTTTGGCGTGTGCAAAATGGTTTCATTCCCGTGCACACGAGAGCGTGCTCTGTAGCTGTTTCCAAGGCTCTCTACATGGCCATTAGTTCAAGGTCATTAGATTTGTTTTTCAAATATATGATCTCTCCTGGGGTTTTTCTTTGCTTATTCCACAACTGATAAGTCACGGGGAAAAGAGGTGCAGACTCTCATCGCTGTTGAGTCAGTTCCAAGTCCGTAGGGCTGTGATGCCTGGGCTGGAAAAGGCTCACCAGAACCCCCCCAAAGGCAAGGAGGGGTTGGTGGATTTCTCCGTGTGATGCTACACTTTCCCCTCCCCCCTTTTTGCTTCCTGTATTACCAGACTGCTCGAATGGATGCACGCAAGAAGATAGTTTTTCAACTCCTAGGATCGATCCGTTGCTGTGAATATGTTAGGAGCCCTGGTGCCATGACGGTTACACAATGGGTTGCAGTCTGCAAGGTCAGCAGTTCAACCCTCCAGTAGACACGGGCCTTGCCGTGCCCATGCAGACTTACAGTCTTGGGAACTCACAGGGGAAGTTTCTCCCCCGACCTCCAGGGTCACCGAGTCAGTATCGACTCCATGGCAGTGTTTTGAGTGAATATGTTTATATTTTAAGTGAAAGGTCTCCTCTTTGGTGAATTAAGACACCAGCTTCCTTTTGGTCCTGCACCCCAGTCTCCCCTTCCCGACGGGTTTCTGCTGTACACAGGGGCTAGCCAGCTTTCGAATGGGTTCACTGTGTATCTTTTTCCATCCTTTACACTCATGTCTATTCCAGAGGCCAGGATGGCAAGACTTCGTCTCACGTTCTTTGGACACGTTGTTAGGAGAGAAGGCCATCGTGCTTGGTAAAGTAGAGGGGCAGCGAAAGAGAGTGTGATGAAATGTGACAGAGTATGTGATAAGGATGTGATGAGGATGTGATGTGATGGAGAAGGTGATAAAGAAGTTGAAATTGTTCTGAGTGATAACGAAATTGAGGATGTTCTAGGTGGTAAGGAAGGTGCGATTGTTCTGGGTAAAAACTGGTCTAGGTTTGCAATAAACACAGAAAAAAGCAGGATGATCCCAACCTTGCATAAAGTTCAGTTTAACCAAATGTTCTGCTTCTGTGCCCTGCAGCTTTTTGGGAAAACTACAGCTTCAGCAGATAACTGCCTTTTAACTCTTCAGTGTTAGCTATAAAATAAAAAAAGGGGAAATTATAGAGAATCACAGTTTTAACTGAAGTGTATTGGTAACTCTCTTAAGACACTGTGTCTTTATGTTTTCCCATGTTCTAAAATACATTAAGTAAACTGAGAATACAGCTGCCCTTGTTAAAATAAAATCGGTCCCACGAAATTGTTTGTGCTTAGAGCAATTTTATCAGGATGCTGTTGTTACACTATGCAAGCTATAGACCCTCGCCTCATTCATATATAAAGCTGTACTTTGGAAATAAAATTGGCCTTTGGATCATCGATCCACTGGCCACTCTTTTTCTTCAGGTTGCCACTTCGCTTAGCAGTAAGTGAAAACTCCACACTACACACCACCCACAATCCTCAGGCAAAATGTAAAAAGCCCATAATAGGCAAATTATTAAAACGAAGTCTGCTCACCCCTGTAAACTCACCATGTAACACCCCTGTTTTGCCAGTACAGAAACCTAGTGGACAATATCGCCTGATGCAGGATCTCCGCCTGATCAATGCTGCAGTGGTCCCCATCACCCCTGTGGTCTCTAACCCCTACACTCTCCTGTCCCAAATCCCTGCCAGCACCACCCACTTTACCTTCCTGCATCTCAAAATGCTCTCTTTACTATTCCTATTCACCCAGACTCCCAGTTCCTATTTGCACTCACGTAGCATAATCCTGTTACTGACTTAGCCCAACAACTTTCCCACTCCTAGCTCAGTATGCTTTTTATCGCCTACTTACATTCCAACTTACACTGATCAGGAAAACACCCAGTATTGCTCTCTTCCTCAACGAAAAGAGTGGGTACACAAATGTAACTTATGCATTCTCCCAAAGTTACAACAGGAAATAATCATCACTGATATTCACAATCTCTATACATCAGACCAAAAACTCTCTGCAAGTTTCTAACCCCCATATTTCACCCCACTGGACTATGGGGCACTATCAACACAGAGCATGCAAAATGCAACATCTGTGCCCTCTCCAATAGCCAGGGAGCTCAACACCCTCGTAAACAGTTCCACCAGATGCGAGGGCACCTACCGGGACAGGACTAGCAGATAGATTTTACCCACATGCCAAAGCATAAGAGGTTTAAATATCTCCTCACTATGATTGACACATTTTCAGGATGGATCAAAGCCTTTCCCATCTCCTCTGAGAGTGCAAGCATCATCACCGCTCACCTTCTTCAAAACACCAATCCTCGTTTTGGCCAGCCTGCTTCAATCCAGTCGGACAATGGCCCAGCCTTCCTATTTAAGGTGCAGCAGGCAGTTAGCGCCTCACTGGGCATCTGCTGGAAACTCCACGCAGCCTACCACCCCAGTCTTCTGGTGAGGTTGAGCGAGCTAACGGTCTCATAAAACAACAGCTCACCAAACTCTCACTTGAACTTCGGCTGTCCTGGCCTCAACTATTACCTCTTGCTCTTACTCGCCTTCGCACAGCCCCTCGGGAGCCGTCCGGCCTCAGTCCTTTCGAAATACTCTACGGAGGACCTTTCCTTTTCTCACCTCTTCCTGCAACTGATTGCCCTCCGCTAGCTTCGTACCTTCCATACTTGTCCTTGCTCCGCAACCTTCTTAGACTCCAACCAGAAAACACTCAAGTGCCCTTTTGCTACTCCAATGCGTCTGCACAGACATGTAATGTCACCCGAATCCCTTCCAAACCACTAACAGCCCCAGAAGGACTTTTCTTTGGTGCAACCATACACTCACTAAGCATTTGAACATCAGTTCTACCTCTACCCCTTTGCGCCTGCCCGTCACTCTGGTTCCGCAGCTCACTACACACACTCCGGCTGAGTTCCAGGACAAATACATCCAGGTATACAGTCGCCGTACTAAAAGAGCAGTTTTTCTCCCGATAGCAGTGGGCATCTCCTTAGCCTCAGCAGCAGGTGCAGTAGGACTCAGCGGCGGGGCCCTTGGACACTCTATCATCACAGCAGACAAGTTATCCGCATGCTTCCAGCTGGCAGTCGATGCCTCTGCCGAGTCTTTAGCCTCCCTGCAGAGACAAATAACCTCTCTTGCCCAAGTTGCCTTGCAGGACCGCCACGCTTTAGATCTCATCACGACTGAAAAAGGAGGAACTTGTCTCTTCCTCCAGGAGGAATGCTGTTATTACATCAATGAGTGGGGAATTGTGGAAACTAGAGTCCAGACCCTCAACAAGCTAAACCGTAAGCTGCAAAACACCAGATTCAGAACAGACGGATCCTCTTCCTGGTGGAGCTCCTCTCTGTCCTCCTTCCTAGCCCCATACTAGGACCCATAATTTTAGTTATAATTTTGCTCTTAATTGCCCCTTGTCTCATCCAGCTCCTGCAAAACCGGCTCCGCGAGATCACCCGTATAGCAGTCCACCAGATGCTGCTGCAGCAATACCAGCCTCTCCACCCTGTGCCAGGCCAGGCATTCCAGTACTCTGCCCCAAATCCCCTCCTTGGTATGAGTTCGTCTTCCTTATGTCCGCAGGAAGGAGTTACAGAAGAGACTGATGCCGCCCCTTTTCACTATAAGGCAGAGTTGGGTATGCCTGGTCTTGGCAACAGGGACTCCATTTTGAGTCTGGTGCCTTCAGCTTGTCTCTCAGAATTCACCTCTCATAGACCTCCCTTTCACTGACCTCCCTCTCTCACTGATCTCCCCCTCCCCTGCTCAACCTTCAAATTCCTGGAGCCGGCTCCTCCCGGAGCCAGAATGTTTTCTGAAGATATGCACACTCCACTCTAGCAGTCCTTGGCATATAGATAAGGTCAAAGACCTTCTCCCTTCTGAAGCACCTGTGTGCACAGATCCTCCCCAGCTTGGACCCTTCCCAGCTGTGCCTGCCAGCAGGGGTATAAAGACGCAGCCCAAATTTCCCAAAGTGTGGTTTCAAAGGCTCAATCCCCTGAGTTGCTGAATCCGCCCGCAAGCCTCCCAATAAAGCCTGCTTCTAAATTTTGCCGATTGGATCTTTGGTTCTGTTTCACACCCCAAAATTCCTTACAGAGAGGAAGGCCCTTGACAGGATGGATGGACAGACACAGTGACTGCGACAATGGGCTCTCACATAGGAGCACTTGTGAGAATGGTGCTGGACAGGGCAGGGTTTCTTTTATTGTCCATAGGATCACTGTGAGTCAGCACCAACTCAATAGCACCTGACAACACAACACAACACCAGCATTCTAATGCTCTAGGTGGGGTTCTTGGAAACCAGAGACTTTCCATTCTACCAGTAAGCTTCCTGGTTCTGCTGCTGTTTTCTCTGCCACTGCTTCTTGCTGTCTCTGGTAGAATAGCTCTCTGTCTCCTCCATCCAGAAAGTTCTTGGCACAAGAATCCTGAGTCCAATGGATCCGTATACTCCTGGCTCTCTTTCTTGATGGGATTGAGGACCTACTGGTGGAATGGCAAAACGGCCCAGTCCTTCATTAAGGTTTCATATACCTTATTTGCATGGCCCCACCTCAATAAGTGTGCCACGCCCTTAATTTACATTATTGGCAAGCTATCCAATTCCTTGGTGGGCCAGAAATCCTCATTTGCATAGTCACACCGAGTTTGGTGGGAGTTACAGACTATGTAGCTAGAAGGGCCATAGTGAGTAACTCACTACACTATAGTGGTATAGCCAATATTCATCACCAAGACCACCATGCGAAGGCATCCATCTTTCTGAAGTCTTCCTCATTCGCTGTCCAGCCTTTGCATGGAAATGCGGAGATGGCAAAGACCTTGGATGTGGGTCAGACAACCTCAGTCCTCAAAGGGGCATCTTTGCTTTTGTAAAACTGCAAAGAGGTCTTTTGCCACTGATTTTCCCAATACAATGTGTCATTCGATTTCTTGACTGCTGCTTCCTGGGCGCTGATTGTAGATCCAAGGAAAATGAAATCCTTGACAACGTCCCTCTTTTATATCCATTTGTTTTATCCACGCTGCTTATTGCTTCAGTCCTGAGGATTTTGCTTTCTTTATGTTGAGGTGTAATCCATTCTGAACACTGTAGTCTTTGGTCTTCATCAGGACGTGCATGACCCTTTTTCCCTCTCAGCAAGCAAAACTGTGCCACCTACGTAGAGCAATGGGCAATGCCCCTTCCACCAACTCGGATATTGTTTTATTTTTCATATAATCAGCCTACTGATCGAATACTTACAGTGGAAGCATCCAACCCGACACAGAGCTTTCCTTATGTGAAGCCATGCGGTATATCCCTGGTTCTGTTTGAATGACTGTCTCGTGTTTTATGCACAGGTTCCACAGGCGCCCAATTCAGGTCCTGGAATTCTCTCCGTCACAATGATAGCCATGACTCGCTAGGACCCACACGCTTGAATGGACGCCTTTGCACAGTCAGTAAAACACAGGCAAACTTCTTTCTGGTATCCTCTGCTTTTAGCCGAGGTCCATTTGGCAACAGCAATGATATCCATTGTTCCACCTCCTCTTCTGAATCCAGCTTGGATTTCTGGCAGCTCCCTGTCCATGTACTGCGGCAACCATTTTTGGAATTATCTTTAGCAAAAGTTTGCTTGCATCTGATTTTAATAATATTGTTTGATATTTCCCATACCCTGTTTGGCCCCTTTTCTTTGGAATGGGCACAGATATGGATCTCTTCCAGTCAGTTGGCCAGGTAGCCATGTTCCAAATTTCTTGGCATAAAGTACCGAGTGCTTCCAGCGGCATCATTTTATTGAAACATTTCAGTTGGCACTATGACAATTTTGCAGGCCTTGTTTTCCATCAGTGACTTCGGTGCAGCTTGGCCTTCATCCTCAGTACCATTCGTTCTTGATCACATGCCACCTGTGGACATGGGTGAATGTCAACCAGTTCTTTCTAGGGCAGTGTTTGTGCATTCCTTCATCTTTTTCCATGCTTCCCATACCATGCAAGCATCATGAAAGAAGATGAAGGAACACACAACCATTGTATTAAAAATAACTGTACTAAGGTGCGCCTAACTCAACCCATGTTAGTTTCAGTCACCTTCTATGCACGTGAAAGTAGACATTGAATAAAGAAGCCCGAAGAAGAATCAATGCATTTAAATGATGGTGCTGGCAAAGAATATCGAACTTGCCACGGACTGCCAAAAGAACAAACATACCTGTCTTTGAAGAAGTCCAGTCAGAAAGCTCTTTGGAAGCGAGGGTGGCAAGGCTTTTGCTCACAGATTGTCAGGAGAGCTCAGTCCCTGGAGAAGGACATCATGCTTGGAAGAGAAGAGGGGCAGCCAAAGAGCGAAGGCCCTCAGTGCGCTGGACGGACACAGTGGCTGCCCCAGTGGGCTTGAACATAACAACCGTGAGGATGCCACAGGACTAGGGGTGTTTGTCCTGTTGTACATGGGGTCCCTATGAGTTGAGACCCACTCAATGGCAACGAAAAACAACACCGTCTTTCAATTCTTTTATCCCCCTCATAGAATCCTTCAGTACTGCAACTCAAGGCTGGAATTGTTCCTTCGTTCTTTCAGGTTGAGAAATGCCAAGGATGTTCTTCCCTTTGGATTTTCTAGCAGTAAGTCCAGGCACCTTTCATTGTAATTCTTTTGTTGTTGTTTGTTTTTTTACTACTTCATCATTTCCCCCATTCACTTTAGCTCTTTTATACTCAAGAGCAAATTTTAGAGTCTCGTATGACATCCGGTTTAGACTTTTCTTTTTTTCCCGTCTTTTAAATGACCCCTTCGCTTTTTTGGAATCTGATGTCCTTGCTCTAAGTCCTCTGGTCTTCGGTCATTAGTGTTCCACGTGTCAAATCTATTTGTGTGGTGGTCTCTACATTTGAGTGGGATATACTCAAGGCCATTCTTGGCTTTCATGGATTTGTTTACTTGGCTTAAGCTTCAACTTCAACTTGCATGGGAGCACTTGGTGGTCTGTTCTGCAGCTGGCCCCTGGGTTTGTTCTAACTGATGATATTGAGCTTCTCTGTTATCTCTTCCCACAGACGAAGTCAATTTCTAACTTTACTGCATTCCAAGTTCTTTGGTTCTATCTTCTAGCTCACTAATTCTTCAGCTCTGTCTAACCAGCTGTTTAACATACTCATGGGGTTTGTAATGTTAAGCTGTGTTTATGTTTTTTATTCCCACAACTTCTAATGGGTTCTTTTTCAAATCCATGTGGCCCTTTTCTTGATAATTTCTTGTTCTTCTCTATACTTGGCTTTCATTCTCTTTTTATTAAAACACATTATCACATTTATTTTATGTTTCATATCTGATCATGTAAAAAAATCCTGGAGTCTTTGTTTCTCTACTATATGGTGTTTTTTGTTCACTGTTATTCATGGAGATGTCCTTATTCATGTTGGTGTGCATTCTGATGGAAAGCCCATGCTGCTTGGAGCTTTGTCAGGTGTGGATTCTCTGCTGACATGCTTGGGGGTGACGGTCTTACTTGGTGTGAATTGGTTAGAATTTAGGTCCACTTATACCAGGATGCAAGGGTAAGGGTGGCATCCTACCCATCAATCAGATCACAACCCGATGATGCTCTCTTGGGGGTATGGCCTGTTTATAAGACAGACACCAGGAACCTCTCTCTGTGTCTCCCTGGCATTTCACCGTTTTCTTTGCTTGGATCCTGTGTCTTCCTCTGGGGGTGGCCCCACGTGGGGCTGTCAGCACCCTGCCATGCCACCTCTGCACCCACTACCTTGTAAGCTCCCTGTTTCCTACTTCCTCTTTCTGTTTCATTGGCCTGCAGCAATGTGGGTCTGAAGAGGGCTCTGCTGGCCTCGGGCCCATGGACTTGAGCCGGGCTGGGCTGCCTTCTTGATATAAAATTACTTATTGATATCAACCTCTTTCTTACACAGAAGTCAGTGTCACTGGTTACACACAGGTGATTTCTGGTGGGCTCCTGCGGTACCACCACCATGTGGCTGTTATGTGCCGTCAACTCAGTTCCAACTCACAGTGTCCTCGTGTACAACTGAGTGAAACACTGACAGGCCCCACACCATCCTCACAATTGTTCCTGTGTTCGATCCCATTGTTTCAGCCTCTGTGTCCGTCCATCTCATCAAGAGTCTTCCTCTTTTTCGCTGACCCTCCGCTTTCTCAAGCACGATGTCCTTCTCCAGGGTCTGGTCTCTCCTGACAACATGTCCATGAAGTCCCGCCATCTGTGTCCCTGAGGAGCACTCTGGCTGCACCTCTTCCAAGACCAATTTGCTCTCCCTTTGAGCAGTCTCTGGTACTTTCAAAATGCTCCTCCAGAACCACCATTCAATGCACTGATTCTTCTTCGGTCTTCGAGAACCACCAACACAGTACTCCAGCAAATCACAATTTTGGGCAGAGCAGCTTCTGGTCTGCTAAGTGCTGTTAAAATGCAACCTGAGGCCTGGTGTGTGATGAACACTCTTTGGGAGAGCCCCCACCGCCCCTTCACTCAGAGTTACAGCTGAGCAGGACTGGCTTCCTGACCACTGGCAGGGCAGTTTGTCCTCCTAGTCAACCCTTCCTGGTAGACAGTGCCTCTTCCGGGTGGTCCAGAGCCCTGTCTCCTCCGGGCCCAAGCTCTTCTTCGCATAGTGGCCGAGGATGCCTGGCAGCTGCTGACTTCCTGTCCATCCTGCTCCCCCTTTGTTTCCGGCGCCTTAGCGTTTACTTTTCTAGCCCAGCCAAGCATGGGCAAGGCTGCCTTTTCTATTTCCTCTCTGATTGCAAGCATTTTGAACCGGAGGGTGTCAATGCCCCACACCATCCCTGTAAGGCACCACAAGGAAGCGAATCTCAGCTCCCTTCTCATGTCAAACCTTCTTTTATGACCACCTTCCTCATTACAGCCAACAACTGCCCTTTCTGGGCAAAACGAAACAAAACTCACACTCCTCCCCGCCACGAGTCGATTCTGACTCAGAGAAACCCTATAGGACAGGGTAGAACTGCCTCTGTGGGTTTCCGAGACGGGTACGCTTTATGGGAGTAGACAGCCTTGTCTTTCTCCCTCGGAGCAAATGGTGGTTTTGAACTGCCGACCTTGCAGTTAACAGCCCAACACATAACCACGAAGCCACAAGGGCTCCTTTCTGGACACATAGAAAGAGGGAAAGATGAACACACCCACCTCACTTCGCGAATGTCAGAAATTAGTTCAAGCGCGGAGGCTTCCTTCTCGCGGACACTGACTGGTACTTGTTTCTGTCTGTGTGTGGGGGAAACTGGTCGATTGTAACTCGATTGTGTTCTAGGTGGACTGGGGGGCCGAGTTGTCTGTTTGATGGATTTTTTAATGGACTCTTTGTGTACCAGGGTCAATAGCGCCCTCGGGCTCCAGTTCGTGCACACACAGGTTTATCCAAAGCAAACCATGCCTAACCACATCTCTGTGATCGGCGGATGCAGATGCGGTCTCTCAAACATCTACTTGTCCAATCAAACCAGGGGCCTGTGGGTCACTTCCATTCAAGGCAGAGCGTGCAGTGCAGGAGCTTAGGGTGATTGCTTGTGGGGAGCCCTAGGGGATACTCTTTGTAATGAGACCACTCCCTAACCTGTTCAGCCCTGTGTCACGCTGCCAACTCCACAGCTCAAACAAGGAACCCATGCTTAGGCTAACGAGATGTTGCCCCAGGATGTTGGGATAGGTACGTTATACATTTCTCATGATTAACCCGGTGGCTTGCAGTGGTTATGTAGTGGACTGCTTGCTGCAAGTTCAGCAGTTTGAAACCACCAGCCACTCAGGAAAAAGAAGAGGCTTTCTACTCCCACAGAGAGCTACAGACTCGGAAACCCAGAGGGGCAGACCCTCTCTCTTACAGGGTCCCTATGAGTCAGCATCAACTTGAGGGCAGGGAGTTTGGAGTTTTTTTTTATAGTGGGTTACGTATTGGAATGCTAACCACAGATCAGCAGTTCAAAACCACTAGCTGCTCCTCAGGAGAATGACGAGGCTTTCCGTTCCTATAAAGAGCTGCAGCTTTGGAAACCTCCCCCAACACCCCACCCCCCGGAATTAACTCCATGGCAGTGATTCCCTCCTGCCCCCACCTAACAATATCCTGTCTCTTTTGAAGTCATTTCCTCTCAGGAAAGTATCCCATCATAGCAGATGAGTATGAACTACAGCCAGGCCAGGTCTAGCCACGATGGAAAAACACTTCCTTCAGGTCACCCGGAAGTACTTAGGTCAAGGAACCAAAAAGTCACCGGAAAGATGTCACCAGACCGACCGTAAAACCTTTGAAGGTGAGGGGTTCTGACAAGCCACAGCCTGTTAAGACTAACAACCCTGCCCTAATGCATATTCAATACTACTCTGAGAAATCTGTTACATATTCATGAGCCCCCTCGATTGGCTTCCTGGTGTCCAGATATGAAAACTGTAAACCCATTTTTGGGGGAAGAGCTTGTCTTGGCTGCTCTAGTCCTGACTTGCTCCTTGCTCGCTCCACCAAGTCATGCTCCCAAGTCACTGTCACCCAGTCTCTGTTCGTCTCTCAGCAGAGCAGAAGGAGACCTGCGTTGGTAACAATTGTTACTCACAGACTCGGGGCGCTTATTCTGAAGAAGGCAGAAGAAAATTGAAAATGGAATTGGTGAGAAAAAGGCCAGGGAGGGTGCTGTGGGGAATTGCTTTCCCCGACGACAATGCACCTGCTCACTCTTCAAGGGCAGCAAGGGCTTCCTACCGGATGTTGGTTGGGAAACTTTACCCTGTCCACCCTATGGTCCTGATCTTGCCCCTTCTGCTGCTTTGCTAGTTCCCCGAACACAAGGAAACAGAAAAGGAACCAACTGGAGTCCCCGAGGCTGCTGGCACTGTCGTTTGCTTGGTCTCCACGGAGGAGCACAGAAGTCTTGAGGGGGAAGGCCAGAGAGAGAGCCGCAAACATCACCACCCGAAGTGTCTAGAGACAGATGGAGGATGTGTCATGCATGACACAACCTTGCACAGTTGGAGATTTTTAAATGTAACAACAGCTCCTGCGATTTCACAGCTGTGCTTGTTGACTGACTCTAGCGTGTCCAGGGGGACCCTGTGGTTGAGTACGGGATTCACAAGTCATAAAACTTGTTGCTTGAAGTAGGGGACTTACAGGCAGATTAAACCATCAGAAAATATTTTAGAAGCTTCTGTCCTTTCTTATTGGTCCAAACAATGTTGTTCCCGCTGCTAGCTGCCATCCAGTTGGCCCCAACCTTTCACACAACAGAGCAAAACACCGCCCGGTCCTGTGCTGTCCTCACAATGGCTCTTACGTTCGAGGCCAGTGTGGCAGGTGTGGGCCTCCCCCTGTTTCCCTGCTTCATCCAAGACCGGTTGGTTTGTCCTTTTAGCCGTCCAGAGTGCTTTCATGGGTCTACTCCAGCACCGCCATTCAAATGCATCAAATCTTCTTGGGTCAATACAACACCTCTCCCGTTGTTTGTACGCTTACCAGTTCCCTGAAGACCCATCGTGTGAATAAAGGGACGAAGACGTACTTGTTCACGACCTCTGGACAGCCGTCCTTTGCCGGCTGCCTTTCCCCCAGAGCAGCCTGGGAGCCGCGTTTGGCACGGTTGCCAGCACGCCGTGCGGTGTGAGGATGACAGAGCAGTGGGCTTATTATCCTCTGAGAACAGCCACGCATCACGCCTCCTTATTTCCCGGAATAATTGCTGTCACTTGTATATTTAAGTAAGCAAGGGAATGAGCCCGGTGCCGAAAGTGTCCCCGCAGCTCTGGGCAAGTTGCTCTGTCATCCTCCTGCAAAGCACCCCGCTCACTCCGCCCACCTGGGGCCTGGATGCTCCCTGGAAGAGAGTAAGGGGGCAGTCCGTCTCGGCCCTCCCCAACAGGTGATGGGCAGGGCCAAATGATGGACTCCCTGGACAAGAGGCCGCAGAATCATTTAGGGAATTAGTTGCTGGAGGTGAGGTGAGATTTTCAAAGGCTTGGCAGCTCACTCTGGCAAACCTGCAAATGGAAAATCCAGGAGTTTTGCAATGAGAAAGTAAATTGAATAAAGTAAAGTATGAAGTACAAAGTACTGTGTTAGAGTGAACTAAAGAAACAAGTCTGGGGAGACACATGTGTATGAGAAAGATCTTTATATACAAGAGCAATTGAATATGGAGAAAACATCCCAGCCCACTCCAGATCAAGTCCATAAGTCCGATATTAGCCCACATGTCTGATACCAATCTATAAATTCCTCTCCAGACTCACACAACCCAGGCAATGAGGTTGAGTGCAGGAAGACCACAAGCCTGTGGTGGAAAGTCTAGTGGATCCAGTGGCAGTAGAAGCATGCCAATGCTGGCATGGGTCTCCAAGTGGCTCTTCCAGCTCCAGGGCTCTGGCTCCATCATTGTGTCTCCATGTGGCTTGTCAACAGAAATGTGTAGCAGAGAGTGTGGGTCTGGTCTCCCATGAGCTATTTAACTCCCTAGCGCTTCTAAATGAGGTAATCAAGCTGCGATCTGATTGACAGGCTAAACTCCACCCCTTCACTCTTAATAGTCTGAAGTTGACACGGATTATATAACTACCACAACACTTCTCAGCAGTGACTAGGTTTAGGGCTCACCCTGTCCTGCACGATCTCATTAACATCTTTTGTTTAGTTGGAAGTTTACAGAGCAAGTTAGCTTTTTCTTCAACAATTCCTACAAATTGTGTTTCCTGACAGGGCTGCAGCCCCTACAGCAGGACAGCACTCTTCCCACATACCAGGACCCACAATTCCCATTTGTAGTTCTTTCCTATCTCTTCCTGCCTTCAAAGCTTTCTCCTTGGACAAGTGCTGCCCTTTCAATCTCCCGAGGCGGTTGTTCTAAGAGTGAGGACCTTCCTCGTGTTATTGTCCACCTTATGGCTGCCATTTGGCTGAAAGCTCACCCACAGGGGTGAGTTCGGCTCCAGGCCTGGTTCTGACTCATAGTGGCCCGACAGGACAAAGGAGGACTGCCCCACAGGGTTTCCACGGCTGCGAACCTTCATGGAAAGATGGACACATCTCTTTTTCTGCAGAGTGGCTCGTGGGTTGGAACTTCTGGCCTTCTGATTTGTAACCCAGAACTTAACCACCACGGCTCTAGGAGACAGTCCCCTGTCAGGGGAAGCCAGCCCCTAACACATCATTACGGGTCCGGTAGGCGCAATTGTACAGCGATAATAAGTAAAGATCATAGTAAAGTTATAGAGAGCATGAGAGATAGAAGTATTGAAATAAATGGAGTCAGACACGATTCATGGTAGCATGCTCACCTCAGCCCCGCCTGATGGTCCACGTGGAGGGAGGGAGAGATCTTTAATGCTAGCCCAGGCTTTTTATATTCTCCGGGGACATGCAAGCCCCCTAATTACAGGTGAGGACATATGTCACAGGGAGGGGTTGTGCTATAGGTAATACAGTAATGAGAGGGGGTGGTCTAGGGACGTACATGCAATAGTAAGAGGAGGGATTCGGGGTATACATGTGATAAGATGGGCGGATAACTTAACTTTGGATGTCACAGTCAGTTTGGCCTGTTCCCTCACTCAACTGATAGAGATCGTCATTGGTGGGGTGAGAACAGCTTGGTCACAGGCCTCAGGGAGGAATCATTTATTGTCCCCAGTAGCAGGGAGTGAGGCCTGCCATATAGTCTGGTGACTAACTGCCCTAGAGGCCAACCCTGTAGTCTGGTGACTAACTGCCCTTGGGGAGGATGTCTTTAAGTGTCTGACCTCACCCCACAGTCCCGTCCCCCCCCCCCACCAAATTTCCAAGAATTTTAAGGAGTTCTCAGAATGCTGCTCTCTCTCAATTCATCTGACACACCATTTTGCACATCTATCTTTCAATTCATCCTCCTTTTTGGACCCTTGAAGCCCAGGCGGGAGATGCTTTAGAAGCAGACCCTTGGGTTTGTTAGACCAAAGCTGAGTGGACATCGGAGGACAGCATGGCGCCCTGCCCACGTCACTGTGCACGGGGGGGGGGGGGGGGAGGGGGAGGGGGCGCGTCTCTGGTTTCCCTTCATCCGTCGATGCCCAGGCATTGCACATGATGATGCTCACAATCATAGCTACGCTAAAAAGGCGGCTCAGCTGGAGC
Source organism: Tenrec ecaudatus (assembly GCF_050624435.1). NCBI lineage: Eukaryota > Metazoa > Chordata > Mammalia > Afrosoricida > Tenrecidae > Tenrec > Tenrec ecaudatus. The sequence goes on from NC_134535.1 coordinate 5,481,749, forward strand.
GGTCTCTGCTTCCACCCAGGAGACCGGGGTTCAGTTCCCGCCTGATGCTGCTCGTGTGGAGTCAGGGAAGGCTTGCCAGAGCTTCCAGAAGAACACAGACCAGGAAGGAAAACGGCGATTACTGAAAACTTGCCAATAAAAATATCTGGGTCACCACGTCTGAGCTGGAACTGGTATCGGGGAGGGTGCTGCTCTGGGATGGTGCGGGTCGGGGCAGGGCTTTACTCCATGTGCCTGCGGTCCCCAAGTCCCCATGGTGGCTGACTTGACAGTAGCTAATCACAACAGTCTGTCACATGTAACCTGAGAGTTTGACCCCTGGAGCCCTGTAACGGCTGTGTCCTAAAGAAGGAAGTTGCCCAAAGAACATTCCTAATTGCTCAGATAATTATCTCAGTAGCCAACCACCAGTGGCTTGTGGTATGTATGTATGTGTGTGTATCTATGTATATATATGCACACATATGTATACATATATGTGTGTACATGTATACATATGTGTGTTAGGTGCTGCTGAGTCGGATCAGACCCATGGCGACCCGGTGCACAACGGGACAACACCCTACCAGGCCCGGCGCCATCCGGACAATGGTTCCTGGGTCTGAGCCCAGGGTGCAGCCGCTGCGTCAGCCCATCTCCCTGCGGGCCTTGCTCTTTTTAGCTGCTTCTCCAGGGAGTGGCCTCTCCTGACACCATGTTCAAAGGACATAGGACGAAGTCTCCCCATCCTGGCCTCTAAGGAGCACTCTGGACATCTTTCTTCCAAGACTGATGGCTTTGTCCTTTCAGCCGTCCGTGGTGTTTTCACCGTTCTTTGCCAGACTACAATGGAAACGCATCGGTTCATTTTTTGATTTTCCTTATTCAGTGTCCAACTGTCACGTGCCTATGAGGCGACTGAAGGCTCTCAGCGTGAGGGGACATGCCGGCACCTCCCTGTACTTGGTGACCATTACGCATTCAGGGCCAAGCCGCATACTGACAGGGTCCCTTAGCTGAAGGGAACGCCGCTGACCACGGCACCCAGAACCAACGGCCTTCCTTGAAAGCCGCTCATCTTCCTCCCAAGATGCTGACACAGCATCTTCCCCAGACTGGTAGCATTGACTGTTTTGCTTAATATTTGCTTCATTGCTTATGAGATTTAAAGGTGCTCTTCTGATTTGGGAGCTAAGTGGAGGCCTCCCTGGGGGCAGTATCTCCACCATTAATGTGTGTGGGGAGTTTGAAGCTTTGTCCCTGTGTACACGTACAACTCTTGTTGCAGTGAGTAAACCCTAAGCACCACACAGACAGTCTGATGTCTCTGGCTGGTATATAGGATTTGCTTCAAACAGCTACCTCCCTCTGCTATGCTCTTGGCTTCCCCCCAAAGAAGTGTCACATATGCTATTTAGTTAAAATTCTTCCACCTCAATGAGTAGCTCAGAGCACAAAGCTAATACCTGTCAGAGTCGGGGGTGGGGTGGGTGAAGCAGAGTATGTGTTGGGAGCTCGCTTGCTGAGTCACAGGAAGCATCTTTGGGGAAAATTCATAGGGCAGAGATCCTTGTTTAATGGATGCGCCTAAAGCCAGTGTCTTAAATTCTCCCTCTCCCTCCTCCTGGGACAAGGAAAGAGACATTTAAACTTCAGCACCTTTGCAATCACTGGAAGTAATTTCCTTTGTTGTAACATTTTTCCCCTTAGAATCGTGTATTTATTTTATTTTCTTAGCTTTCTATTTGCCAATTAATTTATTCTTTTTTATCCTTTTATTGGGGGCTCATACAATTCTTATCACAATCCATACATACATCCATTGTGACAAGAACATATGGACATTTGTTGCCATCATCATTCTCAAAACATTTGCTTTCTACTTGAGCCCTTAATATCTGCTGCTCATTTCCCCCTCCCTCCCCACTCCCCCCTACCTCATGAACCTTTCATCATTCATAAATTATTATTATTTTGTCATATGTTACACTGTCCGAAGTCTCCCCCTGTCTTCTTCTCTGCTGTCCCTCCCCCAGGGAGGAGGCTATGCGTAGATTCTAGTAATCAGTTCCCCCTTTCTACCCCACATTCTCTCCACCCTCCAGGCATCGCCACTCTCACCCACTGGTCCTGAAGGAGTCATCTGTCCTGGATTTCCTGTGTTTCCAGTTCCTATCTGTACCGTACATCCTCTGGTCTAGCCAGATTTGCAAGGTAGAATTGGGATCATCATAGTGGGGGGGGGGGGAGGAAGCATTTAAGAACTAGAGGAAAGTTATATGTTTCATTGTTGCTACCCTGCACCCTGACTGGCTCATCTCCTCCCCACAACCCTTCAGTAAGGGGTGTCTGGTTGGCTACCAATGGGCTTTGAGTCTCCACTCTGCACTCACTCACATTTTCAAACATTTTTAAGTGACTAGTCTAGCAAGATTACATTCACCTTGACCACCCCCATCCCCGCATCAATCAATACAATGTGTCACGTCAACAAGTATAATGTACCAAAACACACTGTAACTAAATAAAGACAATGTCTTTGAACCAAGGAACACAATGATCAACAGCGCCCTAAGTGGGCGTGGGTGGGTGGGCGGTTCCAGAGAACCCTCCAGCTTCCGCACCTCCTTAGCCGGAACCCGGGAGGGAAAGCGCAGCCCAGTGATTGGCCACGTTCCCTGTGTGCTTCTGCGGACTTTCTCAGGCCACTCAGAGGTCAGCATGATCTTTGAGTCATTTGTTCCTCTCCTCCTCCTTTCTGCCCAGTAGCCCCTCCCTGCTCCAGACAGAGCCTGCACCGAAGCCTGCCCATCTTTACAAACCAACCAACAAGTGAACGGCTGTATTGGCACTTCATCCACATAGCACACAAGTCAGTAGTTCAATCATATCAAGAAGAGTTATACAATCATGACCCCCATCAATTTTAGAGCACTTGCTTTTACCTTGTACTCATTGCTATTAGTGTTAATTTATTTTTAACTGTTATTAAAAATATATACACAACATCTCCAATGCCACAACTTCTGTGTGTATAATTCTACATCATTGGTTAGACGCTTCATGTTGTGCAACCATCCATGTCAATATCCTTAAATTATTCCACTGCCATTAACATACACTCAGTGCCCCCTAAGGAAAAACTCTTCCTCCTTCATGGTAACCACTGGTCAAATCTGGTTTCTTTTATATTTTTTAGTAGTTTTCTTGATATAATATTCACATAGCATACATTTCCATAGCTAAATCGCTCTTTAAGAGAGCTGTATATACATCATCACAATCGGTTCTAGTGCTCCCTCCCCCCTCCTGTATTCATTATTTCCTCCCAATTCCCCTCCCCTTGCCGCCCCGTCCCCATAAACCCCTGCATCAGTTATCGCCTCTCTGCATCCACTCCTTCTGAGCTTCACAAACTGGGAAACTTAACAGAAACAGTCAAAAATAAAAAGCAGAAAGAAGATAGTAATAATATAAAGATTTAAAAATTAAAATAAAGAGTAAGAAAGAAGAGACCAACAGTATTTTAAAGGTCACAGAAGACAGTTCTGTCCTGGAGCAAGAGAGAAATACTTGAGCCATGAGCCTAGAGTCCTCCTCTCCATCTACAGGTTGGCTGACCTATCACAGCTTCAGCTGTCCGCCTCCTGCCATCACATACGTTTCCAGCCAGCCTGGTCGCTATGTCTCCTTCACGAAGGTGGCACAGTCCTCAAGGTGAGACAGGTTATGGAAGAGCTGGGTTCTTCCACCCCCATGTTGCCGGAGAGGTGAACAGGTGAGCTCCGTGTTAACCAAAATACTAGCAATATAACATAGTTTACAGCTTGGTGTGTTGGAAATGCTGTGGGATTATAAAGAGACTTCCCCCCAGCTTTGTCTCCCCCAAAGACATCCCAAACATTAGAGGTTATTTGCCAGCACATGGTGGGAGGTCAGATGCTTAGAGACATCCTCCCTGAAGGCAGTCAGTTGCCTTGGTCCCACCACAGGTAGGCCCCGCTCCCTGCTGTTAAAGGACAACGGGCTACTTCTCCCCAATGGCTTTCAGTCATCCTTTGGTTCCTGCTGATAATGGTCTCTGTAGTGAGCCAGAGAACAGGTCAAACCGACTCAGTGACATCCAAAGCCAGGCTGCCTCCCTGAATCTAGGGTCCGCCCATCTTGTCACATATGTACCCCCAGTCCCCCCTCTTCCTTTTATGTGGATAGCCCTAGATCACCCACTTCCCATTACTCTATTACCTATAGCAGACCCTTCCCTGTGACGTATGTCCTCCCCTGTAATGAGGGGGCTTGCACGTCCCCAGAGAATATAAAAACCTTGGTTAGCAATAAAGATCTCTCTCTCTCTCTCTCTCTCCATGTGGACCACCAAGTGAGGCTGAGGTGAGCATGCTACCATGAAATGTGTCTGACTCTATTATTTCAATCTCTCCTCTGTATCTCACGCTCTCTATGACTGTACTAGAATCTTTACTTATTATTGCTGTACAACTGCGCCTACCGGACCTGTGATGATGTGTTAGGGCTAGTACTCTGACAGAAATCCAAAATGTAACAGCCCCTTCCTTTACAGTAAAATGACTTTTCAGCTCAATCCGTCAAGATGTTCTAACTCAGGAAGGCCCATAAGCAAAGCGATTAAGATCAGTAGCCAGGCACAAAGCAACCCCTATTTAGTAAGACAATGGAGCACGAGGCCTCAGGGGCAGAGGCTGGAAAACATTGGAGAAATGTGGGTATAGATCCTTATTTCCTGTGATCATTGTGAAGTCTCCTTCTGGTCACAATATTTGGGGTGTCAACTAATTCCTGTGATCATTGTCAACCATCTTATATTTTTGGTCACATAGTTAAGGGCATAAATAACTTGCTGGATTTTAAAAAACTTTCACTGGATTCTTGGAGGACTGTGGAGGTAGCAAACCCCACTTCTCTTTCCTGCTGTTTTGTGCTTGTAGAATAATCTTAGGGTCCCCCAAATTAATGTGGTCTTTGGCTTTGAAGGCCACAGCGACAGGCAATCCCATGCCTTGGTTCACAGCAACACGCTCTGGAGTTCAGGTGACTTTGAGGGGTTTGCCCATGCCTATGGGCCCCATCAGGTCCTGCACCCTGTTAACCTTTAAATGTGTGGCACAGCACAAGAGGCCCCATCAGTTTCAACTCCTCTTTGCCCTTGAAAAACTGATGTGTGTCCTCCCCTGTAAAAGCTACATGTTTGCTGGCTAGCCCCACTGTGAGACATGATGCCCCTCACTGACCCATGGCGCTACAGGGGACAGCATCAGAGACACAGGGTGGGAATTGCGCCTGACCTGATCCCACACCGAGGCAAAGCACTGGGGGAGTGCAGCGGAACAGCAAGGGAATGGAGCGGCAAGGTCCCCAGGAAATGCTGAAAGTGGACTTTGGGGCCAGGGCGTGGTACCCCAACAGACTGAACTGGAAAACACTCCTAAAGGCCAACAAACGATCCTTGAACTAACTACAAGCTTTTCTTTCTTGATGTGTTTTTTTTGTTGTTGTTGTTCTTTGTCAGTGGTTTGTTGTATACTGTTGCTTTGTTTTCCTCTGTCTTGTTTTTGTGCATGTTATTATCCCCACAGGTCTGTCTAAATAAGATAGGCTGGATGAACTATCTGGAGAAAAAACAATGGGACTGACAGTTTTGGGGGGACTTGGGATAGGGGTAGGTGGGGAGTAAGGAAGTAGTGTTAACAAACCCAGGGGCAAGGGAACAACAAGGGATCCAAATTGGTGGTGAGGTGGGAGTGACAGGCCTAGTAGGGAATGATCAAGGGTAAGGTAACGAAGAGGTATAGCTGTAACGCAGGTGGGGACAGAGCATGATAGTGGGGCAGGAGGAAAGTAAAGGGAAATAGAGGAAAATGCTAGGAGGCAAAGGGCATTTATAGAGGTCTAGACAAAGACATGTACATGTGCAAATATATATAGGAGGATGGGGAAATAGATCTATGTGTCTATATTCATAGGTTTAGTATTAAGGTGGCGGAAGGACCTTGGGCCTCTACTCAAGCACTCCCTCAATGCATGAATACTTCCTTCTATTAAATTTTCATTCTATGATGCTCACTCTCCCGACACAACCGTTGAAGCCAAAGCGGGCGAACAAGCAAGTGTGGTGAAGAAAGCTGATGGTGCCCGGCTATCAAAAGAGAGCTTCTGGGGTCTTAAAGGCTTGAAGGTAAACAAGTGGCCATCTAGCTCAGAAGCAACAAAGCCCACATGGAAGAAGTACACCAGCCTCTGCGATCACAAGGTGTTGAAGGGATCAGGTATAAGGCATCATCAGAAAAAAAAATCTTACCATAGTGAATAAAGGGGGAAGTGCAGAATGGAGACCCAAAGCCCATTTGTCGGCCGCTGGAGATCCCCTCCCAGAGGGGTCTAGGGGAGGAGATGAGTCAGTCAGGGTGCGATGTAGCACCGATGATGAATATAGCTTTCCTCTAGTTCCTAAATGCTTCCTCCCCCCCAACTACCATGATCCAAATTCTACCTTGCAAGTCTGGATAGAGCAGAGGATGTACACTGGTGCATATAGGAGCTGGAGGCACAGGGAATCCAGGGCGGAAGATAACTTCAGGACCAGGGGTGTGAGGGGCGATACTGGGAGAGTCGAGTGAGAGTGGGTTGGAAAGAGGGAACCGCTTACAAGGATCTACATGTGACCTCCTTCCTGGGGGACGGACAACAGAAAAGGGGGTGAAGGGAGACGCCAGACAGGTCAAGATATGACAAAATAATAATTTATAAATTATCAAGGGCTCATGAGGGAGTGGGGAGTGGGGAGTGGGGGGGGAGGTGGAAAAGAGGACCTGATGCAAAGGGCTTAAGTGGAGAGCAAATGCTTTGAAAATGATGAGGGCAAAGAATGTACAGATGTGCTTTACACAATTGATGTATATATGGATTGTGATAAGAGTTTTATGAGTCCCTAATAAAATGTTGTTTTTTTTTAAAAAGCTACATGTTTGTATTGCACTCCTTGGTCTGCATCATTCAGCGTTTGGCCAGCTCAGACGGAATGGAAAAGCAGACCATACACCTGTGGCCTGGAGTTAAACCCAAGAGTAAAGAATGCCTGAGAAGAGGACTCTGACCCAAAGGGCTGGCTGTCCAACATGTGCACAACATCCCATCATCAGTGATGACACCCCATCCAGAAGCCTTAGCCCTGCCCCCATTTTAATCACAGGTTGCAAACCCAGTTACCGTAAACCCACGTATTGGGACTCAGTCTCCAGAATTCTCCACCTCCTTTCATGAATATACAGAATGTTCTTCTGGACTAAACTCCCTTAAAAATATTTCTTTTTGTTGTTGTTGTTCAGGGAGACTTGGGCTGCATTGCCTTAGGCCCTGTGGCAGGTACATAATCTTCTGTCAGCTTGCAAAAGGTGGAGTCTAGCCTGTCAATCAGGTTGCAGTTTGATGACTTCATTTGGAGGCGCTAAGGAGATCAATAGCTGACTGGAGGCCAGATACAGACACTCCCGGCGAGATATTTCTGTTTACAAGCCACATGAAGCCACACTGATAGAGCCAGAGCCCTGGAGCTGGAGAAGCCACTTCAAGACTCATGCCAGCACGGAGACGCTTCCAACACTACTGGATCCACAAGATTTCCTACCCACTGGCCTGTGATCTTCCTGCATTCTGCATCATTGCATGGTTGCATGAGTCTAAAGAGGAGTGTATGGACTAGTATCGATATATGAGCTAATTTCAGACTTATAGACTTGATCTGGACTGGATGGGATGTGTTCTTAATGTACATTTGCTCTTTGATATAAAATTCTCTCTTAAACACATATGAGTGTCTGAATTTGTTTCTCTAGTCAACACCGACTCACACAGGCCCCTCCATGTCTCCCCCTCGCAAGGTAGTTCTCTTTGAACGTGCATGATAAGCTTGGTTCCCTGCTTCGTCATCCTGACTGAGTAGGGAAAGAACTTTCCATTGGACACTTGCGCCAGTAACAAAAAGAGTGATGCCCCCTCCTTTTATTTATTTATTTCTAACAGTTTCATGGCCATCGACTTCACATGCCATGCCATTCAATGGCTTACATATCTCAAAAAGAGTTGTGTGGTCATCATCGCCATCCATTTTAGAACATGTCTTCATTCTTGTACCCATTCTTATTAGCTCCCCATTTCCCCCAAACTCCCCTGCCATAACTATTAATCTAGTTACTATCTCTATCGACATAAAGGTTTCATATAAAGAAAATCATGCACAAAAATAATTCAACAATGACAACCAAAGAAGACACCAAAAAAAAAAAAATCCTCCATCCAAGAGAAGACAGAAGTAATGATCTCTTAAATCACTTGATTAAAATTAATATTCAGTTCTCGGCATGTGTGGAATGCCTCTGATCTCCATTCTAAGCTTATATTCTCCCTGAGAAGATTAAAAGAGTAAAAGACAGCAAAGACACAGGCAACCCCATAGCTATGTCCCCAGACCAGACACGAGGGACGAACTTACAAGCGACAGCTCTCAGAACACCAAGAAAAAAAGAAGCGACTCTTACCTGGGCCGGTTTGGGAAGACCTCACACAGCAGGGGGAGATTTCACCCTGCCATTGACCGATGTGTGGCAGTGAGTCTTGTTCTCACAGCCCCAACCAAGTCACCGGTCAAAGATAATCTCTCCTTTAAACGTCAACCAAACCAGCCGTAGACAGCCACAGCGGGAATCAATGTCTGGAGTTAATCCATCCTTTCAGTTCCCCACTCTGATTTCCTCCCATCTCCTCTCATCATCAGTTGATGAATCTTTGCACTAATTAATAGGGGAGCGACTTAACCCGCTGCTGAAAATTATGACAGAGTTGAAAATGAATGATTTCCAAGAAACGCTAATTACCTCTCAAGGGAGGTGCCCAAGATATCTAGACGATTCTGTCTCCTTCTTCATCTTCCCCTCACGAGCAAATGTACTCTAATCACTTTTGAAGAAAGCAAGCTGCACTGTAATGCAAATACCTTGGGGGTTGCCTGAGGGAGAGTTTCAGAGGTGGACTGGATTCTATTAACAGAGTGGTTGGCCGTCTTCGGAAACAAGATGTGCCAAGATCTGACCCATTTCCTTCCTCATGTATCAGACAGGGAGTGACGAAGGAACATTGGCAAAGGGGTAAGGCAGGGCAGTTGACAGAAATGACCCTCCCAGTCTGAGACTTCTGATTTAGGGCTTAGACGCCTGTGATTCCCAAGGAAGATTCTCATTGGTCACAGTGAATTTTTTCCGTAAAAGCAGTTTCGCTCAAACCTCTTCTTTGCGTGTGATGGCCGAGTTAAGAGAACACCACGCAGCTATGAAATGTTGGTTCCTGCTCAGGAAAGCTGTTGTGATGTTGAACACAGATGATAAGGAGGGCACCATGGGAAAAACTCAAGTGTACAAGTGGTTTTCTGTATCAAAACAGGTGAAATGTCAATTGATGACCAGCCTCGTTCTGGACATCCGCCGACTTCCCAAAAGGATGAAAAGGTCAAGTTGTAGTGCTCCGGGAGTTCGTTCCGCCAGGTCAGACTATTAGTCAAGCTTGCTATTTAGAGGTTCTGAAAAGATTGCATCACAGCATGAGACACAAAGGGCCTGATTTGTGGCAGACGGGGGACTGGTTTTGCAACCCCGACAATGCACCTGCTCACACAGCCATCTTGGTGTGCCAATTTTTGGCAAAAACAGCATGCCTCTCTTGCCCCCACACACCTTACTCACCTGACTTCACTACGTGCAACTTTTTTTTGTTTCCACGCATGAAAAGGGACACGAAAGGACAGCAATTTGACAAAGTAGAAGAGGTCAAGAAAAAAATGAAGGCGGTGCTGTCAGTCATCCATCAGATGAGTTTGAAAATATTTCCAAGAATGGAATCACAGAGAAGAAAAAAAAAAAGAATGGAATCGCAGATTTGAAAAATGTATTAAGTGTAATGGAGAGTACTTTGCAGGTGATAAGGTTGTTTTGTTAAAAACATATTAAATGCATAGCTTTGAAAAAAATTAATTTTGGGGGAGTACCCCCTCGTAGTCTTCACACTCATGAATGCACAATCTAGACAAGAAGATCTCACACACACACATACACACACACACACACACACACACATGAAGAACCTACATTAAGCTGTAAGAAGTACACTGCTCCTCAGTACAGCAATGGGCAGACTTTATAAACCCATGCGGATTCTTTACTAAGTTCTTTACTAAGCAAGTGCCTGATGTAATGACAAGTTCTTCAAAATGGTACCAGGCTGGGAAGGCTGGTTCCATTCTCTGGACAATGTCGATACAAGCCAACAAAGCAACCATATAGCAACCCCATCTGTTGAAGATTGGATGTGTTCTTCAAAAAAGATATGGTGAAGGCGTAGCTCTGGAACCTGTGAACATGACTCTCCTTGGGATCCAGTCTTTGAAGATATTATCATTTAAATTAACAAAAGGTCATACTGAAGTAAGGTAAGTCCTACCTTATAAAAGAGAGAAGAGAGACACAGAGCAAAGGCAGCCACGTGAAAGCAAACATCTGAAGGATGTGTCCATGAGCCAAAAAACACCAGCTGGAATAGGTTGAGTTCAAGCTGGGCCATCAAGGATAATGTCATAGGGTGGCAGTTACATAATCTACTGTCAACTTGAGGAAGGGGTGGAGTCCAGCGTGTCAATCGGCTAGCAGCTTGATGACCTCACTTGGAGGCTCTAAGGAGATAAATAGCTCACTGGAGGCCAGACACATACTCTCTCTCAGAGACATTTTTGTTGACAAGCCACATGGAGCTACGCTGATGGAGCTAGAGGCCTGGAGCTGGAGGAGCCACGTGGAGACCCCTGCCAATGTTGAGATGCTTCAACCACCACTGGACCCACAAGATTTCCACCCACTGGCCTGTGATCTTCCTGCATTCGGCGTGTGTTAGGCAGGGTTCACTCAAGAAACGAAACCAGGACACTTATGATTTTATATACCCTGTTTCCCCAAATAAGACAGTGTCTTATATTAATTTTTGTTCCCAAAGATGCGCTAGGTCTTATTTTCAGGGGATGTCTTATTTTTCCATGAAGAAGAATACGGTACACATTTATTGTTTGTTGTTTTATTAAAAGAGACCTCGCACTTCCTGTCTGCTCCAGCTGCACTGCGGCCAACAATGAGCTGCACAGCAGCCCCCACCACTAGGTCCAAAATCCAGAGTCATGGTAGCTTTGTGGGGCCTTATTTTCAGGGAGGCCTTATTTTCGGGGGGATGCCTTATATTTCGGGGAAAGGCAAAACTGTAAGTAGGTCTTATTTTCGGGGGATGTCTTACTTTAGGGGAAACAGTATATATAATAGGATAGGTTTATACAGCAAGAAGGAATATAAAAGCTAATTAGTCCACACAGCAGTACAGAGAGTTCAGTTCAACTTACTTCTGTGGAACATTTAATTTACTGGAAGTCCTTCAACTCACATGGGCTGCTGGGTCCAAGGTCAGGGAAGCAGACAGCAGAGTTCTCCCTTGGGAAAGACAAGCAGAGTCTGCCCACAGGCAACAGGCAGCAGGTGGGTCAGCAGCAGTCTGTAGCTCATTAGCTTAGTGAAGCAGGATTGGATGGGATATCAAACAAAAGCAATGCAAGGCAACGGAATCCACCAGCCTCAAGCTCAAGCGATGCACGCACCCGGCAGTGTGGCGAAGCAGCTCTTGGAGGATCCTCAAGCTCTAGTGACACGATCCATGGGTTGGCCTGGCCCACAGGTAGTGTCGCTCACAGGTTGGGGCAGAGAACTAGCTATAGCAGCAGCAAGCACGCTCCAGCACGCTCCAATCACCAGAGAGTAAGAGAGAGGGAAGGCCATTTATCTCTTTACCTTCCAATCAAATTACGACCTGATTAATCCCCACATGTTCCTAATGGCCAGATTGGCACAATAAACCTACTGATCACAGTCCATCCCTTGCCAACTTGGCACCTGTACACAATTGTTTTTAGCCATCTATAATTTCTAGACATTAATGAAATCACATTTACACTTAGCAGCATATCTATCATACATATAAATGAAACACACTGAATCTAATCTAATGGTATCTAATACATAGTATATGAACAAAGGAAAAATATTCAATAAGCACATATAGAGGATAAACTGACAATCACAAACCTCACTTTTGCAATTGATCAAGTAGTCGTAACTGATAGGTAGAACTACCTTCTACTACTCCCTATTCTGTATGACCTTTGTCCTTGGTCAGCACCTCAGCTGGCTGTGCTTCTTTGCCTGGTGGGGTGACCCAGACCTTCATTCCTGAGGAGTCTGGGTCATTATAAGTCCTGTCAGGATTGGGTTGCTATAGTTTACCATTTACTTTAATCACAGGGCATGGCAGTAGTACTAAGAGACGGCCTATGGGATCTCCTGGATTCCAGACATATTCTTCTTGACCTCCATTACGTAGCCCCAGTCCAATTTCTCCTTGGTAATTATTATCAGTCACACCACTCAGTACAGTGACACCTTTCCTGACCTGTTGACCCAAAGGCATGAGGAACCCAAAGTGGCCAGGGGGCATTCTCAGCTGCAGGTTCATTGGACTCCGTGCTGTGTTTCCAGGTGGGAGAGATCCTTCCTCAGGACAAGAACCTCCAGGCCTTATGGGCATAGGGTTGTTGGGACAGGAAGCAATTAGACGTGGAGGTCGTCTGTCATCCACTTCTCCTTTGTTTCCACACCTGCAACAGGAACGACTTTGAGATAAAGGGGCAGGACACTCCGGGAGGTGTGGATGGCAGGTGCCCATAAAGAGCCAGGACGGTACCACTGCATAGGGAAGGAGGTACAGGGTACTATGAGAGAGGCCACCCCGCTAGATGCCACTTACCCAGAACTTATAAGATGTCAGGACCTTCCCTCAGGGCACACTCCACTGGGATTCCACACACATGTCACTCGCCAACACTTCCTTCTGGGCTCAGAGCCAGAAGGAGAGGCCTTGGGATGAGGGCCTTGGTAAACCACTCACATCACATGGTGGTCAACAGACCCCCGTGTCTTAGCTCCCTCTGCAGCTGTCATAGAAGTACCACACGTGGATGGTTAGGTAACAAGCAAACAAATAAACAATGTGCAGATCAGGGAGGCTGAAGTCCAAAGGCAGGGGGCCCCAGCTGCAGCAGAAGGCTCTCTGTTGGCTCCGGGGAAAGTCCTTCCTTCAATTTCGGTGTCCCCGGCGTGCCTCGTGGCTGGGCACGCTCCACGTGGAGTCCGTCTCCCACCATTTATGCTTGCTTATCCCCGCATCTCATGTGCTCTTGTTGATATCTCAAAAGTGACCAGGTTTGAAACACTCCCCTCCCCCGACAGGGCTCCATTAGCCTGACAAAGAAAACCTGACCTTCGACTGGAATGACACCCACAGGGACCAGGAGTTAGGACCCCGATCACTTATTTTGCTCTTCCAGTGTACCCTGGAGTCAAATTCTGACACGCTCCACGAGAAAGGCAGGAACCGCCCGTAGGGTTTCCTGAGCTGTGATGTGGATGGAAGTGGGTGGCCAGCCCTTTCTCCCTCGGAGCCTCGTGCGGATTTCAACTATCGACTTTGCAGTTACCGGTCAAGCACTTAACCATTGCACCACCAAGACTCCTTTCAACACGTTTTGAGGAGATACCATTCAAGCCCTAACATGGTACTTGATACAAATCAGATTAAAAATATAAGTAATCTGGATTTACCAACATCTTTCACTCTTAAATTTCAACTTAGAGTGGTTCAGATGTGGCTTCTCATAAAGGATCAAGCCCAAAGATATCCATAGAGCAATGTCCCAGTAGAAGACGTGTCTGGCCACATACCCAGGATGACACCTGCGAATGTTGATTAGTAGAACATGGGCTTTCTGCCCCCTCCCCCTCTTCCTCTGGGCGCACCACTAACTCAGAGTGAGTTGCTTGGTGCTCAGCTAGTGGGGAAAATGCGTACTATGAAAGATCTGCTCCACTGAGCACAATTCTGTTTTTTGGGGGGGCGTACCCCCTCATATGTCCTCAGCATCATCATACTGTAGATGCTCAACCAATAGCAAGGAACTGGTTTGTAACTTTTTAGAATTCAGATGGAGACACGAGGACTGAGGCTACTAATCAATCCAATATTTTCAACGGTCCCAGGAGTTGTTGTTGTTGTTAGGGGCCATAGAGTTGGTTCAGACTCACAGTGACCCTGTGTACAACGGAGCAGAACACCATCCGATCCTGTGCCTTTGTTGAGCCCATTGTTGCAGCCACCATGCGATGGAGAGTTTTTCTTTTTCCCAGTCCTCCACTTTTCCAAGCATGATGTCCTTCTTCAGGGACTAGTCTCTCCTGATAACATGTCCAAAGTGCATGAGACGAAGTCTAGCCACTCTTGCCTCTAAGAAGCACTCTGGCCGTCCTTCTTCCAAGAGAGACCTGTTGGTTCTTTTGGCTCTCCGTGGTGCTTTCAATATCCCTTGCCTTCACTATAGTTCAAATGCATCGATATTTCTTCGGTCTTCCTTATTCAATGGCCAACTTTCACCTGCATATGAGGTGATTGAAAAAAAAAAACCCAAACAAACCGTGGTCAGGTGTGTATTAATTTCCTAGGGCTACTGAAGAAAAAAATTCAAGCCTCAAATGATAACATCGAAAGAGTCTATGGATAAAATATTGAACGATGCAGGTGGCATTAACAGAAGATGGAAGGATACACAGCATTACTGCATCAAAAAGAACTAGCTGCCAGCCAACTGCTCCAAGAGGTTGCATGTGGTCAAGAACCAGTGGTACTGGGAGGGGGAGACCAGCCTGCGCTGAAGGCATCCGCCGAATACAAGGTTCTAGGAATGGATGGAATACCAGCTGAAATGTTTCAGCGAGCTCAAGAAACATTGGAAACACTCCCCCATACCCAAAAGTGTGGAAGACAGCTACCTGGTCAACCAACTGGAAGAGAGCCATAGTTGTACCCACACAAAAGAAAAGTGACTCAACAGAATACAGAAAATTTCGAACAATATCATGAATATCACATGCAAGTAAAGTTCTGTTGAAGGTCATTGGAGAAGAGTTGCAGTACATAGACAGGGAGTTGCCAGAAATTCAAGCTGGATTCAGAAGAGAATGTGGCCAGAGGGCTATCATTGCTGATGTCAGATGGGTCTTGATTCAAGTGGAAAATATCAGAAAAATCTTTACTTGTGTTTTACCGACTATGCCAAGTCATGCGACTGTTTGGATCACTCCAAACTATGGGATTCCTAGACACGTCGCTGTGCTCATTTGGAGCCGGTACACGGACCAAGGGGCAGCTGTTCAAACAGAACAAAAGACTGCTGAATGGTCTAAAATCAGGCAAGGTGTGCATCAGGGAGGCATCCCTCCACCATCCTTATTCAATCTGTATGCTGAGCCAGATAATCCAAGAAGCTGTACTCTGTGAAGAAGAATGCAGAATCAGGATCGGAGGAAGGCTCATTAATAATCTTTGGAATGCTGAGGCAAACTCGCTACTTTAACTCCATTTTGTTGACTGCTAGACGACCTGCTCTCCTTTCCCTCACACTGGGACAGCCCTACTGGCTGTTGTTCCCAAAATGTACCATATGTAGCCACAACCAGAACGTTATAATCAATCTTGCTATTGTGGCTTCTGGATGGTATAGTTAATCTTGCAATTCTTGCTTCTGTAAAACCTGCTCACTTAACCAGAAAGTCCCTAATGAGCGAGCCAACCGGAATGTGGTTTTAGTCTTTATAAACTTGCTTGCAACTGCTTTGGGGACTGCAGTTTAGGAGAATGCCTTAATTCTCTGCAATGGCTAGCCTAATAAAAGGCTTCCATTTTTTGCTGGACACTATTGTGGTCATCCTTTACTTGAACTCACAACAACGCAGATGGCACAACTGCGCTTGCTGAAAAAGTGATGAGGACATGAGGGACTTGCTGATGAAGATGAAGGATTTCACCTTCAGTGTGGATCACAACTCAATGTAAAGAAAATGAAAATCTTCACAACTGATCCAGCAGGTACATGATGATAAATGGGGAAAAGGTTGACGTTCTCAAAGATTGGATCTTACGTTGATCCACAATTAATGTTCACGGAGGCAGCAGTCAAGAAATCAAACAGCGCATTGCATTGGGGAATCTGCTGCACCAGAGCTCTTTAAAGTGTTGAAGAGCAAGGATATCCTTTGAGTACTAAGGCACACCTGAGCCTAGTCATTGCACATTTTTAATGGCTTCATTTGCATGCGCAAGTGAGAAATTGAGCCAGGAAGACCCAAGAAGAATCCAGGCGTTGGAATTATGGTGCTGTCAAAGAGTACTGAAAGTACTGTGAACTGTCGTAGAACAGTCTTGGAAATATAGCTGAAACGTTTCTTAGGGGAGAGGATGGCAAGACTTTGCCTAACATCCTTAGGACATGTTATCAGGAAAAAACAGTCCCTTGGAAAGGGATAATGCCTGGTAATGTGGGGGGCAGTGAGAAAGGGGAAGACCTCCATGGGGTGGATCAGCACAGTGGCTGCAACAATGGGGTCAAACATGGCAACAAGGGTGAGGATGGTGCATGATCAGGCAGTGTTTCATTTTTGCTCTGCTTATTTGTTTCTAGATAGATAAATTTATATCAAGAAAAGGACTCCCCCCAGTTATCGAAGTGGGAAAGTACGGGGCAGGTCCCAAGTCCATGGGTCAGATGTTAGGCTGGAGGCCTCTCAGGTAGCGTGGGAGGTGAACCCTGGATCATCTGGAAGGTGGAAGACTGGTGATTACAAAGGTGAATGAATCCAAGGTCAGCAGGCCAGGCTTGTGGCTGCAGAGTCAAATGAATTCAAGGCTAGCTGGACAGATGGCAGGCTGCTGACTGCTCCCAGGATTGACAGGCAATGTGGCAGACCATTGGCTCAAATCCCAAGAATTGGAGGTTGATGGTCCAGGTGCAGGATTCAGACCCTGGAAAAGCAAATAAGATTTTCCACAGAGCCCATTTATATTGAAAGCACGCCACACCCCTGAGGAAACGTACTTTCAATTGATTGCATCAGGGCTCTGATCTGAATTGGGGTGCTATTTCCCACCATAATCTTCTTACAACTGATTAGCTGCTCACAGCAGATCCCATTATGGAGGGGATACCATTATATTAGGGCAATTAGTAAGGGATGACCAAAAACCAAACTCGCTGCCATCGAGTCACAGAGACTTACAGACTCATAGATACACATAGACCCTATAGGATAGGGTGGAACTGCCACTGTGGGTTTCTGAGACTGTAGCTCTTCACAGGACTAGAAAGTCCCATCTTTCCTCGGAGGAGCGGCTGGCAGCTTGGAACTTCAGACATCAGTTAGTAGCCCAATTTATAATCACTCTGCCACCAGGGCTCCTAGTGGGGAGCTATGAGGTAGGGGTTACACAGTCTTAACTGCCAAACCACTGAGAATTCGGTCCCAGCCAAGTTGTCACAAAACCTTCACCATCACATGGACTTTACTGATTGTTCTATTTTGGGGGGTGTTCCAGGTTTATTGAAACTATTAAAACATCGTGGAATAATTCAAATGGCTCCATGTGGTATTTTAAAATTCATTCCAGCTGTGGCCTGAGTGACTTGCAGGTTGGACAGACTGCCCAAGACGAAGAGCACTCCGTTTCTGTAGGGTCTGGAACAATTTTAACAATTTCCTGCTCCAGGTTGAGACCTCAGGAACATAACTATCTCCGTTCTCTCTCCTCTTCCTGCAGCTTGAGGGAGTTACCTCTCCAGGAGCCTCTGAGTCTGCTTCATCATCTGTGTGATGCAGCCTGCTATCTCAGTGCAAAGCTTCTTGCTGAGAGGAACGGTGATTTCTTTGTATCTGTGATTGGATTGTTGCAATGGAATCGTTGCCCAGGCGTGTGTAATACTTCTCAGTGATGACCCCGGTCACCATCTTCAGGGGTGTGATAGGCCAGGTTGACCAGAAAAACAAATTCACTAGCACTCCTATATGTACAAGAAAGAGCTTTATATCAAGGAGTAATTGTGTATGAGGAAAACACCCCAGCCCAGTCCCACTCAAGTCCCTAAGTCCAACTCAAGTCTATAAATCCCTCTTCAGACTCACGAAGCCACGTGCAATGACACAGGAAGATGGCAGGCCAGTGGTCTTGTGGATCCAGTGGTGGTGGACGCATCTCCAGGGCTTGCACAGGCCCCAGCATGACTCGCTGGCAAGAAGGTGAAGACAGAGAGAGGGAGGAAGTTCCCAGGATCCTCCTTACGAGAAGGCCACGCCCACCAGGAGGTATCATCAGACTTTGACCTGGTTGCCAGGCTAGACTTCGCCCCTATACTTTTATATCTTCAAGTTGACGTGAATTTATGTAATTACTGCAATGATTTTGATGCAACCTCAGCCCGCGTTGGCAGGTCCCTGACTTGACTATTTTTGATGATGAGGGCGGAAGAATAATGACAATAATAAATAATGATGAGGGAGGAAGAAGGGGGCACTGCCACCCTTGGGTTGGCCAGGTGACTGGCTGCTTTTCTTTCTTCTTTTAGGTGGTTGGCGGCAGTCGAGGGGGCTGTTAGCAATCTCTTGGCTGGTTGCGTGGCTCTGCCTCTCTTGCAGAAGGATTTGGGGAAGATGCATCTAGAGCAGTGGTTCTCAACCTTCTCAACACAGTTCCTCATCGTGTGGTGACACCCAACCATAAGATTATTTTCATCGCTATTTCATCACTGCCATTTTGCTACTGTTATGAATCGTCATGTCAATGTCCGATATGCAGGATGTGTTTTCAGTGTCACAAATTGAACATCATTCAAGCAGAGTGATTCATCACAAAACAATATGTAATCATATATTGTGAACTATGTATTTCTACTGACAAGTAAATCAAATTTTGTCTGGAAGCATGGTGTAGCATGGGTAACAGTCTTCACACCGGGTCCTCATATGTGGGCGTCTCTGCATGTGGGCGGACTCCCCTGGAGACGGATAGAGGAGCGGTGTCTGCTCACAAATTTTGAAGATCCCCGTCTGGTCTCTTAGTAAGAAGTAGCGCATTGTCTTTGTGGGTTAGGTTGTGCCAATTGACCTTGGTGTCTCCTGAAACTGTGCCGAGCCCCGAGGCCCAGCAGCTCATCCCCCTTATGGGGTTTGGTCATGTCTAAGAAGTATCCCTACGTCGCCATTGCTTTTTTAAGTTAATTTTTTAATTCCGAGGGTCCGTAGAGTCTGAGTGGCTCCGTTGTGGCATCAGTAGGTGTTGTTTCGTTCCAAGACCCGTTCACTCATTGGGTGGCATCCGTCTCTGGGATCGGATGAGCCAATGAGCGATCATCTCATCCTGGCGAGCCCTGCTCGAGACAGTTGGAGGAAACACGTTGGGGCTCAGGCCTTTCTCTGCCAAATGCTTCGTATGAATGTCAACATCTAACTTCCCCCCAGACCTCACCTCCCCATTGAGTCCCGTGGGTGCTTCTGGCTGTTCAGGGCCTCCTGGTTACCCCTCTTCCTTGTCCTTCCGGCTGCAAAAAGAACTGGGCTGCCACTAGATGGTGCTGGAGAGTAGTCCTGCCTTTTGGAGCAAGACCTCTTTGTTTTCCACTGGATTATCAATCCCGTGGCAGTAAACTAAGGAAGGGTTACATTTTGGCGTTTCTCGGATTTAAGCATTGGGCTGGTTACCTCAAGGTCGGTGGTTCGAACCCAGCGTGGGAGGCAGATGTGGTAGTATGCGTCTGTAAAGATTTACAGCCTTGGAACTCTCTGGGGGCAGCTCTACTTTGTCCTGTCGGGCTGCCCGGCGTCCAGATAGACTCCATGACAGTGGTTCCTTGGCTCTGGATCAGCTACCTGGGGTCACATGACCTTAAGGTTGCACCACCAGCGTGGCTGCTGGCTGGTCTGACTCTTTCCAGACAAGTGTTCTCCGAGCAGCGGTGGCAGGGCAGACAAAAGCTACCCGGAGTGCTGTCTGGACGGCACCTGCTCAGAGCTCCATCTTCTGACTTAGCAGGAGGGGCAGGGCCCGGCTCTGCGTGCACTGTGAAAGCTCCCTGATCTTCAGCACCTGGCCCCCACTCCATTGATACTTGACTCGGTAGCTCATCTAACTGAGGAACGATTCTTGGAGAAAGCCACGGCAAAGCTGAGCTTTGAAGGACGAGCAGGAGTTGGGAGCACAAGGTGGGGAAGAGCTGTCCACGCAGAGGGAAGCTTGGGGAGGGGGGGCAGCAAGGAGGGGCCTGGAACTGCCTTTGTACCCGGGGCACTCATGACCCAGGGCCACGGCTCTCTGCATGGATTTACTCCCTGGCCCCCCGCTGCTTGTCTTCCAGTGGGAGGTGGGAAGCTGTACAAGATGGGGGCCAAAGCCAGATCCTGAGGGTGTGTGGGGCAGAGCCCAGAAGTCTGAGCTTTGTTCTACAAAGGCTGTGTGTGACACTTACATAATCTCCTGTCAACTTGAAGAAAGGGTGGGGCGTTTATCCTGTCAATCAGGTCACAGCTTTATGACCCCATTTGGAAGCACACCAGAAATAAATAACTCATTGGACGCCAGATATACACTCTCTCTCTGCTACACATTCCTATTGACAAGCCACATGGAGCTATGCTGATGGCAGCCAGAGCCCCAGAGCTGGAGGAGCCACATGGAGACCCACACCAGCACTGAGATGCTTCCACTGCCACTGGATCCACAAGACTTTCCACCCACTGGCCTGTGATCTTCCTGCACTCAGTGCCATTGCACGTGTGTGTGCATCTGAAGAGGACTTTATAGACTGGTTTTAGACACATGGGCTCATATTGGACATATGGACTTGATCTGGACTAGGCTGGGATGTTTTCTCAATATACCGTTATTCATTGATATAAAGCTCTTTCTTATACACATATGAGTATCCATGAATTGGTTTCTCTCGTCAACCTGGACTAACACACTGTGGGAGAGTTTTAGTAGGGCATGCAAGGATGCCATTGATGATCACCACCGTACGTTCCTCCTGGAGGCTCTGTTGGACGTGGGAAAGTGGGAGGAAGAAGGTGCCAGAGTGAGGTGTGCCGGAAGTTCATGTGTGAATCTCGCCAGAGACGGCTGAGATAGTGAAGGGGGCAGGGTAGAGGGTCTGACCAGGGGCTCGGCGACTTCCTGGACATGATCAGCAAGTAGGAAGGAGAAGGATGGGGGTTTGGGCCCCTGGTTGGGGCAGGGGGGTGGGTCTTGCTATTCACTGGTGGGCTTGGAGCAGAGCAGGGACATACTGTGATTTAGGTTCTTGTGGAGGGGAGGGACCAAGTAGGAGAAGCAAGGCATTCTCAGTGGGCAGTGGCCTCTGAAGGGTCTCTAGGTATAGTGTTGGCAGTGGAGGCCAGGGGTGGCCATGTCGGATGTGTGGCAAAGGCCCTGGGAACTGCTGATGGACTGGCCCAGGGGAAGAAAGATTCCAAGCTGAACAACTGGAAGGCTGGGGCTGGGGCTGGGTGGGCATGGGCGGCGGGAGCGGGGTGGAGGAGGGAAGGCAAGGCTGTGTGCTGTTCTCGGTGCACCCTGGGCAGCTGGTGGAGTTGGGCACCAGAGAAGTCAGGCTGGAGCGTGAGAGGAGAGTTGCAGTGCCTGATGGGATGAAAGTCCAGGAAAATCAGCCTAGCTTTGGGGAGGGAGGTCACTGGAAACCACCCCCAACCCCCACCCTGCTACCTCTCAGGATGGGTGTGACTGGCCACCTGTCCTCCAGCCCAAGAGAGTTTGGAACAGGGCTTCTGTTCCCTGGGGACCTGAAGATTGTGGCTGTCCTTTCTGTGCCTGTTCAGCAAGCTCCAAAGAAAAGACAAGACAAGAAAGACAGGTGATCAGGAAGGAAACAGAAACCAAACCCACTGCCGTCTAGTCGCTGCCGACTCACAGTGACCCTATAGGACAGGGTAGAACTGTCCCTGTGAGTGCCCCAGATGGTCATTCTGGACGGGAAGTAGAAAGCCCCGTCTTGCTCCTGTGGAGCGGCTGGTGGTTTCGAACCGCTGACCTTTGCAGTGAGCAGTCCAGCTCGTCGCCACTGCGCCCCCAGGGCTGCTCTTCAGGCAGCAGAGCACAGACTCGTGGAGGGCCGTACCCAGGGAGAGGAGAGAGCTTCCAGCCTCCTGTGACCACCCCTCTCATCGAAGCACAGGCTCCGTGGGCACGCGGTGAAATGTGCGATGCCCTTTTCCTGTGCAGATGGCTCCGCCTCCGCTTCTAGGATGATCCCACTCCCCACACGCCTGCCCCTCCATTAGCCCCTCCCAGATGCAGACCACCTGCGACCCCTCCTTCCTTCCTTTTTAAAAAACTATATGGGCATCTGTACCAACCCAGGTCTTGTGCACTCAGCTAAGAAACAGACAGATGCTGGAGAGACGTGAAGGGAGACTGCTTTACTTTGGTTGACGAAACAAAGAGCGAGCCGGGACTAGAGTCTCCAAAATCAGCTCCTAGGGAGGGGGGAAGGGGAGGGGAGTTACTGTTTCTGGAAGTACATGAAGGGTGATGAATATGTAACAGATTGCTCAGGAACATCCATGAATATGCATTAGGGAAGGATACGGCTTATTGGACCACTCACATCCAAATGTCTTCTGAGTTGGCCTGGTGGTATCTTTGTGGCAACTCTTGGCTCCTTGACCAAAGGACGATTGTTCCAGGAGGACCTGAGGTTGTGACTGGTCATACCTGGTACTAGCCTGTTGTGATGGACGCTATCCCAGGAGGAAAAGGGCTCAAGATACAGACAGGTTATCAAGAAGACCCGTGCAGGTTAATGACGGGCAATCTATGAGAGTTCTAAGTTCCACCACCTCATATCCTAAGCAGAGGCTCATTGGGTGAGCAGTGGGGTTTATGACATCACACTGAGCTGAGCAGCTCAGGGGTATCTCTGCATCTGTCTCAGGCATCTAGGGCAGCTGTAACAATTACCACAAGGGGGTGGCTTTGACGAACAGAAATTAATTTTCTCACAGTTCAGGAGGATGAAAGTCCAAACTCAGGGCGCTGTCTCTAGGGGAAGGCTCTCTCTGGGTCAGCTCTGGTGGAAGGCCCTTCTTTGAGTGGTTGGCCATCTCTCTTCCTGCATCTCCGTCACTCACTTACTTGTTTAATCTCTCACGTATTGTCCCCAAAGAGATTGATTTCAGACTCAATCTCCACTCGCACGGTTCCATTAACATAACAAATGGGATTAGAATCACGGGAATAAGGGTTGAGATTTACAGCATGTATTTTTTTTGGGGGGGAAGGGGGCACAGTGCAGCCCCTAACAGTATCTTTTGTTGACGTTAACATCCTTTTCTGGGCTATTGTGGCTTTATACATTTTTCTAGTAACTCGACTGAGGTGTAATTTACATGTAATAAACTACACCCATTAAGATGATGTAATGTGACAGGTTTTGACAGGTGTTTACACATGTGAAGCGTAGATGCAATGAAGATAGAGAATGTTTCCATCCCTCCAAGGTTTCCTCCTGCCCCAAAGGAATAATCTCTTCCACTCCCCTCTGCCCTCCCTTCCCTGTCTCCAGGAAGACCCTGATCTCTTGTTTTCCTCATTTTGGGTTTTTTTTTTCCCCACTGTGAATTGGGTGAAGGTTTACTGAGCTGACCCCGTTTCTCATTGGACACTGCCCATAAGTTTTTATTGTGTCACCGGTTGCCATCCCAACAATGTCACATCTCTTACCCCACTTGTTCCCCGTGTTCACTGTTTCCGTTCTTCATGCTCCCCTCGCCCTCTGCCTTCTGAACTTGGCCCTTGAGCCAAGATGGTCCTTCTGATGGGGAATGGCTGATGCTGAAGGGGCTGGTGTAACTTCCTTGGTGTTATTTCTTCCCTTATATCGCCCTGTCTGTTGTCTGACAACGGAGTCAGGAGGGTGGGTTCAGCCACTAAGGCCCCAGCCTAGAGGGTTCTGCCAGTCTTCACCCGACCAGTAAGCCTGGTCTTTTCTGTGTGTGATTTTGACTTGTGGGACACAGTTTCCTCTGACTCTGTTCAGGACTTTCTAATGTGATCCCCCTTTCAGAGGAGTCAGTAGTGGTTGCTGGGCAGGGTTATAGGATTGAGGTTGACAGGGTTCATTAGTCCTTGTGGACTAATTGTTTTCCACGAGTCTTGGATTTCCTTCACTCTGTTTTTCTCTGCAAGACAGAATTGTTCCTTAGATGGCCTCTCAAGGGCTTTGAAGACCCCGGACCCTATTCACCAACCTGGGTCGTCATTGGGCATTGCCGTTGTCAACCGTTATGCCAGTTGCCCTTGTCCTGACCTCCTCTCTGTGGCTACACATTAGTTTGAATTTTCTAGCATTGCCTACTAATGGAGTCATAGAGCCTGGCCTCTTTTGTGCCTAGCTTCTCTCCCAAAATGATTTCCCCTAAACTTGACTTACTTCATTGCTATGGTTGAGAGCATTCACAGTAAAGCATGCGCCGATGCAGCAGCTTCTGTAGGTACAACTTCATGCTGTCAATGACCACGCCCCTTCTCTGATTTCTTCTTCCCCCAGAACTCACACTCACTTGTTCTTTCTCCCAACATTTAAAAGTGGTAAATTAGGTGGAGTTTTACATTTCAGGTCATCACCGTTGTGTTAAACAGTTTGGGGGAATTAATAATAATCAACCTCCCCAATGGTTTACCCTTCGCCCACTCCTTGATTTCCCTTCTCTCTCTGATGGACTACCGTCTTCCAGTCACTCAAGTTGACCCCACACCAGTCTGCCCCACTGTTTTGGTATCATTTTACTTAATCTCTAGGTTTCATTTTATCTCTTGGTTCTCACATCCATTGCAATGGCTACACAGAACTCACAGACGAGATCCGTGATTCAAGGGCCTATTAGCGAAGTTAACAAGTTGTAAAGCCCGGGAGAAATGCTCGGGTTGGAGTCATCTATCACAACGCGTTAGACACTTCCTTCAGCTCTGCCTACCACTCCACTGTAGACCTTCACCCAAAGGCATTCAGCTCAAGCTCTGTGGGTCAGCTCGCTGAATTGAGTGCCCAGAAGCACCCCACTTTGAAAACCAGCCTCCTGCACAAAAGCACTCAGGGTCACTTGCTCCGTGGGTTGGGAAGCCCCTCACTCTGTTCCGCGCTCTGGCTCCTGGTTGTGCTGCTGCTCCTCTGACGGTACAGCTGTCGTCTGGATCCAGGATGCTCACTCCTGGCTCTTGCTGGTCATGAGATCCCTCCTCCTGCTTCTCAGAGAGTTCCTCTTATACCCAGCAGGATGACACAACAACAAAAAAAAATCTGTTTGCAATTACAAAACAGTGAATCCTATCAGTATCTTCTCCCACCTTCTCGCCAGAGGCGTGCAGGGGAAGGTCGTTTGGTGGGAGTTAGAGACTTTGGCTAGAAGAGCCCCCTTCAGTAATCCACTGTTCCCGCAGCTTTATTCTCCGGCCCCAGCCCTTCCCCTGCCTGCTTACATTGCACATTCCGGATATGAATGGATGTTCACAGCTGTCTCTTCTCATTGTGAGTCATGCCCATCAGCAAGTGAAGGTCTCAGACGCTTTTCACGTCACCGTGACTCGATTTTGAGCAGGCAGCTCTTCCTCAGTCGTGTTTTGAGCGCCTTCCAAGCTGAGGAGCTCGCCTTTCGGCACGATATCAGGCAATGTTCTGCTGCTATTCAGAGGCTAGCAGGATTTCCGTGGCTCAGCCCTTAGAAGTGGACCGCCTAGTCCTTCTTTCTCGTCCGTTCTTAGTCTGGAAGCTCTGCTGAAACCTGTTCACCATGGGCGACCCTGCTAGTATCTGAAATACCTGAGGCAGAGTGCCCAACATCACAGCAACACATAAACCGCCACCATGTGTGTATTGGGAGCCCTGGTGGCATAGTGGTTACACATTGGGCTGCGAACTGCAAGGTCAGCAGTTCGAAACCATCAGGCGCTCCTTGGGAGAAAGATGGGGGGTTTCTACTCCCATAAAGAGTTTCAGTGTCGGAAACCCACAGAGAGCAGTTCTACCCTGTTCTGTGGGGTCATTATGAGTTGGCATCAACTTGATGGCAATGAGTTGTCGGTGCATGTATTTACCCACTAAACCCACATGAAAGCCGTGTCTTCAATATGAAGCGAAAAGACCTTTCACCCAAAGGGCAAGGTTTTCTTCCCTGCTGGCAAAGTGGCAAAGAATGTCTTCTCTCTGCCATTACCTTCTCTGCTTCTCGGGAGCATTTCCAGGATCGCCAGCGGCACTGCCTACAGGTCCCCTTTGCTAGTCAAGGTGTAAGGATTTGAGCTAAACACAACAAAAAATGATCGAGAACTTCCAGGGGTCACCTTTGTATGGACGGGCAAGTTTCTGGACACATGGACTCTGCACACAGAGATGATGAGGGTCGCCCGGCATTTCAGAGTAAATTCCCGTAGAGGTGGACCTGCGCGGCTCAATCCCACACTGTTCAAGGGCCAGTCCTACAGAGGCAGTCCTTCAGGGGGTATAATGCCCAAGGCAGGTGGTGTTCACCGGCCAAGCTGCACTGGTCTTCAGTGGTCAGAGGACTCCAGGAGCCCCGGTTCCATAATGGTTAACGTGTTGGGCTGCTGACTGCAAGGCCTGTGCTGTGAAACCACCCGCCAAAGCTTTGTACTCCGGTCAAAAGTGACAGTCTGGCAAACCCACAGGGGACAGCTCTACCCTGACCAGTAGTGTCGCTCGATGAGTCTTTGATCAAAATGTTCAGAAATGATCGTTGGGCACCATCTAGAGCTTCCGATCTCCGGACAAAGAAGGCCGTTGATGAAGGAGGTAGATGGATAGCCACACATTACTTTTCCTCTTCCTGCTCCTGACGCCTCTCCTTCTTCTATTGTTCTAGGTGAATAGAGATCAATCTCTGTACCTTGGGTGGCCACTTGGAAGACCCCCGGCACATGCAATGAACTAAGAGGTAGAACTCATTCACACTCAGTCCCTGACATTGAGTCGATTCTGAGTCATAATGACAAGGTAGGACAGGGTAGATCTGCCCCTGTGGGTTTCCAAGATTGTAACTCTTGACTGGAGTAGAAAGACGCCCCATCTTTCTCCCAGGGAGTGTTTGGTGGTTTCAAACTGCTGCACTAGGTGCCTAATTGGGCCAGTTGACTGGGATGTCCCAGGAAACCGTGACTCTAAACCTCCAAACCCAAGAACCAAATCCTTGAAGCATGTGGGTGTACACAAACAGCCTCGACAGCGACCCTTACTTTCTGTCATTGTTTTTTTTTTCCCCTCTCCCCCTCTGTCATTGTTATAAATAGATCGCACGGTGTTGGCAGGTTCCACCTCTTACAGGAGCACAGCCCATTGACAATAATCCCAATGACTGGTCGTGCAGCTTAATCTTCGCCAATGCAATCTTCCCGTCACGTTCTACCTGTCACCCGCCCGTGGTGACATCACCTTTGGTCTCTGTACATTTCCTACCAGTGGGTTTCCAGATAACCGAAGGATTCCCCTTTGAGGGCTAAAACCCTTTTGTCTTAATCTCTTCAGATGGAAGACTCTCTAAGACACATGATAGGCATTCCTTCATTTGGAAACAGAGGCTCATGGGAACCATTCCTCTCCCCAAGGATGGGAGGTTAACACCATGATTCCTATTCCCAGTCCTCCCTCGGGAAGGGGGTTGGTGGCCTGTTGTTGTAATGGTCCCAATGGGCCACCTAGTCAGCTTCCCAAGAGTTAAAACCAATCAACACACGGCTCATTGGTTTCCTTTAATGTCATTAAACATCATTGGACATCACATTGAGAAGGAACCGTAGAAGTAATTAGAATCTAGCGTCTGTCCCATTCTGCTGGCATGGGAACTGAGCCCAGAGAGGTGAGGCAGCTGCCAGGACACACAGCACGTTTGCCTTGAGCTGGTCCCAGCAGCCCCACTCTGTGTTCACCTTTCTCGCTGCCTCTTCGGCCCCTGGAAGAGCTGGCTGTGGGCAGCTCCTCCTTAGACGTTCCTCGTTCCTTCTCCAGCCCACTTCCCAGCCTTCTCCTTCTTTCCCGAGCCCTGGAAGGCTGATCCTTGTTTGTTGTTGGGTTGCTTTGAGTTGGCTCTGACCCATAGTGACATGACCCATGGACAACAGAACAAAACCCTGCTCGGCTCCGTGACGTGTCCCAGGAGTGGTTATGTTGGAGTTCGTCGACCCAGCCTCTTCCAAACAAGGCATCCTTCTCCAAGGACCGGTCCCTGCTGATTCTGGGTCCAAAGTCCATGAGACGAAGTCTCTGTCCTCATGCAGCCTCACTCCTGGAGGCGCTTGCCGGCTGTGCATCTTTCCGCACGGATTTCAGGATCTTCTGGCAATCCACTATCTATAGTCTTTGCCAGACATGAAGAGCTCCCCAGAATCTGAAGGGATGAGGAGGAAAAACCTCAGCAGACTCAGAAGAGAAAGTCTTTAAATTTTGGTTAGTGCAGGTGATTTTTTTTTTTTTTGCCAACAGGTGATTTTTATTAGCAGCCACAGATTTATCGGGAAGTGGACTTCAGTTTTATTGACTGGGACCTAAGTTTTACAGCTAAAGAGAAAAAAAATCATGGTGTAGATTGTTACTGAAAGCATGGATTTTATTTAGGTGTGTGTGTGCATGTGTGTGCGTGTGTGTATATATGTGCTTGTATGTGTGCTTGTGTGTATGTGGACATGCATATGCACTCATGTGTACATGTGGGTTTGTGCATGCACTTATGTATGTATGCACAAAGGGGACCTTCAAAAGGCTGATGGAAAAATTTCATGATCTTTTCAGCAAACTTTCTGGAGCCCCCTGTGTGTGTATGCATGTACACACGTGTGTGTGTGTGTGCTTGGTTGTCCATGAGAAACCACAGGGCCCCCCTGTCAGAGGAGCGGAGCAGTGGGAGTCATTTCCTGGCAGTTGTTCCCACTTATACTGAGTGAGAAGCGTTTATTAGCTGCTTGGACCGTTCACCCCATTTGCAAGGAGTTCCAAGGAGAATCAGCAGAGCCGGGTTTCCCCTAGAACTGAGGGAGCCAGGGGAGGACAGCAGAGCTCTGCTGATGAAACACTCTTACTGCCAGCAGGCAGGCCCACGTCCCAGGGACACATATGCCCGGTGGACATATCACAGGGGCCACACCGTCCTTTAAAACTGCCAACGAGTCACAAAGGTGCTACTCTGAGGATGAGGGGGCGCCTGATCCAAGCCATGGTGGTTTCCATTGCTTCAAATGGATATGAAAGTTAGACCAGAAAGAATCAATACCTTTGAATCCTGGTGCCGGCCAAGAATCTTGAAAGTACCACGGGCTTCCAAAAGAACAAGCACACCTGCCCTGGATGAGGTTCAGCCAGCGTGCTCCTTAGAGGCGAGGATGGCGAGACTTCATCCCACGAACTCTGGACATGGTGTCAGGAGAGACCAGTCCTTGGAGAAGGACATCATGCTCGGTCACGTAGAGGGGCAGCGAAAAGAAGAAGGCCCTCGACGGGCTGGATGGGCACGGTGGCTGAACCACGGGCTCAGACATAAGAGCAATTGTGAGGCTGGCGCAGGGCCGGGCGGTGCTTCCTCTGCTGCTCACGGGTTGCTACGAGTCAGAACCGACCTGACAAGGGGTCACCCCTCAGCCCTGGTGTTGCCAACCATTCAGTGCTCGGCTGCCCCACCGGGTAGTTTGAGGCGGTGAAAATATCACGGCGTGGTGTTGGGTGCGCCTGAGACCTCAGAGTGGCACCTTTGCTTCTGAACCCTTGGAAGAGCTCCCATGCAGCCGGTTTCCCCGGTGCCATGTGTTGTTTGATTCCTGACTGCTGCTTCCAGGGGGGGGCCTCGAAAGACTCCAGCCGTGGACCCCCTCAGGGGCAGGTCTGCTCTGTTTTCTGGGGTTGCTGTGAGCCCGAATCCACTCAAAGGCAACAGACACCGGTGTGTTTGGAGCAGAGTCTCTTACTTTAGTGAGGATGCTGGTCACTGTCATGGGGGAGGGGCTGGCAGAGCTGTCCGCTTGGAAACTGGGCTCCACCCTGCACTACGAATCCTCAGAGCCCCCCGGGTGCCCTGCCGTGCACACAGAGGGACTCTAGGAAGTGATAGCACACCACGGAAGCAAGCATCACTTTCCCTAGGGGCTGGCTGCCTTTCCAGAACTTTCCTGAAGAACTTGAAGCTTGCAAGGTGGGGCCAGTCTCCCTGGGTCAGATCCCACCAGCTCCACCACCCCCAGTCCCTCATCCCCCAGCTCTGCCACGCTCCAGGCTGCCTCCTCCAGGAAGCTGCCAAGGCCAATGCCGGCTGTAACCAGAACACCTCCCAGCTGCTGCCTCTACCTGTCCCTGCAAACCTCCCCAAAGGCCTTTCCTCTGGGGAAGGAGTGTGCGGCAGGTGGTGGTCTGGAGAGGAAATAGAGGCTATTGGCCACCAGACATGGTGTCTGGCCTTGGACTCTGCCAGTATGTTGGGGTGGGGGTGGGGGGAGCCTGGATGTGGAGCTCAGAGTTGCCCCCCCCCCAAACGGGGGTGGAGAGGGCGGGGGTGGGCTCTTCTCTCTCCTCTGAGTTCTCTTCCTGGTGGTTGCTCCCTTTCCACTCAATGTTGCTATTATAGTTGCTATTTTATTTCTTGTGCTAGGCCAAGCGGTGTGGAGAGACAAATCCAATGACACTCATCTAGGGACAAGAAAAACCTTTCCATCAAGAAGCAGCTGTACATCATGAAGTGCAGCTCCAGTCCCTCCGTCTGATGCTGAAATCCACAGGTCTGTCTTTAGACTCCTGTGACCACTAACAGTGACCCAGAAAGATGAACCAGGAAGCAGAAAGCTCACAGGCTGGGGGGGGGGGGGCAGGGCGGGGTGGCCCTGAGTCCCATGGATCTCATATTCAGTGGAAACAAGGCAGGGTACCCACAGCTCCCAGGGTTGGGTGGCCCACATGGGGCCACCCCCTCAAGGCAGGCAGAGTCCCAGCGGGGCAGAGAGAGAGAGAACAGTCCCCAGTGTCTCTGACTCGTATACAAAAGGCCACATCCCCAAGGAAGCATCATCAGACTGACTTGATTGACAGGTTTGGCCCCACCCCCAGCCAGGAGTGTCTAGTTGACATAAAATCATCTGACTACCACACTTCCCGTGCCTCTTCCTGGATTCCTTCCTTCTCCCTTTCCCTTCTCCTGTCCCTTTCTGAGGCCCCGCCCTTCCTTGGAAATCAAACGGTATGCTTCTAAGCAAGCAAGAGAAACCAAGGCCCTGTGCTGAAAGAGAACTCCCAGTGGACCTCAGAGAACATTTCCACCTGGACAATCATGGAGATGTGCTATGTCCACAGGTGTGGGATGGAGCTGTCACGCTGGCTGGAGGGAAACTTATAACCTGAAATCACAGGTTTCCAAACTAATTTGGCCTACTGCCCCCTTTCAGGAAAACAAAACAGAAAAAACAGAACTCAGTACCCTTCTGGCAATGAAAAACGACAGCTCATCATCCAAGATAAAGTGTAGACATCTGGTTTTGCAGTCCCCGCCCCTCCCCATCCTGGATTGTTCCAGCACTGCCCACTTTGCAAACACCGCCTTGCATGCTGATCTTTGAAAAGACGCCAGGCTGGAAGTCAGGGACCCAAGGACCCACCCCAGGAAGCTAGAAAAAGGCAAGTAGAGGAAACCAGAGAAGGTGGAAGGAAGGAACAGATAGGGCTGAAACAGAAGCAGAGGTCTAACAGGGGGGAAGCCCTCCAAAGGCATCTCGTGACTGGAACAGAACCCAGACTCCCCGCGGGGCCTGGAGCCCCTCACAGGACCCGGCCTTCTTCCTGCCCAGCCTCACTGCCTGGGGCCGAGGGCTGCCAGGCTCTGCTCCTCCCCAGGAGACCTGACAGGTACTGCGGCCCATCTGCCTCACCAGGATTTCTTCCGGGAAGGTCAGTCGAGCCCTTTGCCACCAAGGGGGAGGAGTGGAAGTGTGCTGGGCCCGGGAGAAGGCAGAGACGGGTGTCCTTGTTCCCCTGAGAGGGGACAGAGCCGGTCTCCATCTTAGCCACTGAGTGCCACCGTGACAATAGCGCCCAAGGACAGACGTATGTCTTCTCACGGGCATTTCCGGGGAATCGGGGTCACATCACCTCCGTTCCTGCCTTGCGGGTTGCCCAGGCACTCCTCAGTTCTTTGATGGTCCCTGGCTGGTATGTGTCTCTTCTGTTGTTTTATAACTCAGGAGGGATCGGGTGAAGACCCCCGCATGCTGGCCTGACCTCGCCACCACAGCCAACGGCCGCCCTTTTTCCAAACAGGCTCACAACCACCACTCGCAGCGATCCTGTGGGTTTCCGAGACGGTCACTCTTTACGGAGCGGACAGCCTCTGCTTTCCCCTGTGGAACAAGCTGGTGGGCTTGACCGGCCATCATTGCAGTTTCCCACACCACCACCAGAGGCCCTTGGGTCAAAACCAAACACCCCGCCTTCGGGTTGATGCTGACTCATCTGGCCTCCTTCAGACAGAGAAGTGCCTCTATCCGTAAGGAAGCGGACAGCCTCATCTTTTCTCTTAGAGCAGGATGACGGGCTTGAACCGCTAACCTTCTGGCTAGCAGCTGAGTGTGTATGTAACTGTTGTGTCATGAGTATCCTTCCACAGGCTCAGAGCCCAAGAATTCAACACACATACGTTTAAGGACATAGTTCAGTTCATAACAGTCCACCCTTTCCCCTGGAGATCGCTGTCTCAACGAGCTGCGGAGCCTAGCCCAGGAAAGCACCCTGGCATCGAGACCAAGCACACAGCCCTCAGAGTGCTCCAGCCCAGGGCTGGCCTCCGCCCAACTTCTTCCCCTGGTGTCCACTCTTCTGGACACACCCCCTCCAAGGCACTCCTTGTGGGCCTTGCACGTGTCCCCCTGCACCTTCCCACCAACCACCATGGTGCCCTCCTGCCTTCACGCCTCTGCCAGTTGAGCCAAACTCTCCAGAGCACTCGGCACGAAGGGCCTCTCGTCACACGCAGTGTCTTTACCGCCCTGTGTTTGTTTCTTGGTCACCTGTTCCCACCTGACACACAGACGTCTGTATCTACTTCTGCATCATACAGCCCTCGCCTCATGGCACGGAGCTTGAGCATGTGGCTGCGGACCCAAAGGTCACTGGTTCAAACTCACCTGCCACTCCCAGAGGGGAGAGACAAGGCTGCCTGCTCCCATGAAGGGGTACCGTTCCACCCCATTCCACAGGGTCTCTGTGAGGTGGAATGGATCCAGCAAGGAGGGATCTGGTTGGTTTTTGCCTCGCTTGTTGTTGTTGTGAGGTGCCCGTGTGACCTAGAACTGCCCCACAGGGTTTCTTGGCCTTTCTCCCTTGGAGTTGCTGGGTGGGTTTGAACTGCCAACCTCTTGTCTAGTGGTGAGCGCTTCACTGCTGCCCCTAGAGGGCGCCTGTCCTCCCTGCATTCACTCCAAGTTGCCCCCTACCGCATTGACCTGTGTTTCCTTTCTTTGAAAAGTAATGATTATATTGGGAACTGGGAGAAGGTTGACACAGTGCATCAATTCTCCATTCAACAGTTGGTATGCGTTGGGTTCGTGTTGCTGATGGGCAGCCCCACAGTGGACTGTAGGACACGCACCCGCACAAGATGGAAGGGTGGCATCTATCCAGGTGCAAGGGTCTGAGGGCAGAAGGGGCAGGAGAGGAGGATGAAGGGACTGGGCGAGAAGCAAGGGAGGAACGGGGAAGGGTTTCTATGACGTCGAGGGGAGGGCGGTCAAGGGCACAACAGACACTGTGAATGGATTGCTGAAATGAAGACCAGTCTGCTTTGGAAACGTTCGCCCCAATCAAAAGTGAAAAATAAAAAACAGACAGAGAGAAGAAACCCAGCGCAGGTGAGAGACAAAGTCACTCCAGAGTCCAGAGAGAGAGAGAGAGAGAGAGAGAGAGAGAGAGAGAGAATGGAGAAATAAATGAAGAGCTCTGTAAGCTCCTAAAATCAAAATAACATTTGTGGAACAGTTTAGTGTGGAGAAACAAATTCTAAATTCACTGATGTCAATTTCCTGGATCACAGAAAGTGTGAGGATTATGGAAATGCTGGATGCCGGGGCTGGGCGGGACCTTAAGATCCATCTCACGTAATTACCCACTTGATGCTTTAATCCCTCCGCGGGCAGCCTTGCCGCAGTGGCATGTTGGAAATGGGTTCCTTTGAATCCCTTGAATGTGAGACGCTCAGGGCTCGGAAATCACCCCCCACCCCCGCCCCCCCCCCCACACACACGGAAACACTGTACCTTCTCATGAGTCACACCCATGGGACCCGTGTTTGGTCCCGGCCCTATCCTGACTGTGCCCAGGTCTGACTTGTTAGCCCCGGGTCTGGGGAATGTGCTAGAGATGCTTCTCAGCCTCTATCCCAAAGGTGCTCCTGCCTGTGTTAGTTCCAGGTCTAGAGAATGTTCCGGATGGTTCGGGGAGCAGGTGATGGACCTCCTAGAAGTCAGGGGTCACGATGGGGTTGGCTCTCACGGGAACCTCGCTCTCATCTGGGTGGAGCTGTCAGGCCCCCTGTCCTCAGCGGCTCCGTCGTCTCACGCCCTCCTGGTAGGGACTAGGCAGCACCTGGGGTGGGAATGCGCTCTGCTGGCTTCTGAGCTCCACGGTGACTAAGAAGGATGCATGAAAATAGCAGCTCCAAATGCCACCGCCCACCCCCTGCTCCCCCCAACTTTCCAAGAAAAACCACAGCGTTGGCCCAGAGGGGTGCAGCCCGTGGGCAAAGCCAGGAAGCGACAGTGTATTTGTGGCCAATACTAGGCTCCCCTGGGAACAAATGCTGCTCTCGGCTGCCTCCCCGGCTGTCTATGGACAAGTGGGCCCTGTTGGTGCATCTCCGCGACAGCCCGGCAGCTCCAGTGAGCAAGTCTCCCCCCTCCCTTTCCAGGAGAGGGACATGCGCTAGTGGGGAGATGGGATGACGTGGCTGATCATATAGACAGTGTCAAGAAATGCCGCCTGAAGCCCGTGAGCCATGGCTCTTTGCTAAATGACGAGCTTGTTCTAGTCTGAGTCGTGTGCCAGGTGGGTGGCAGTGACGCTGTCTCATTGAGTAGTCTGGACAGTCCCCCACCCCCACCCGTCACTGTGACTCCCTGCCCATCACCTTCCCTGGTGAATAGGAAGTATGTGTGTGTGTGTGGGGTGGGGGGTCAACGCCTCATCTGCGTTTGGTCCCTACCCTCCCAACAGAAACGTTCCGGACTTGCTGACATTGGTGTCCCATCCAGCACAAGTGGTATCTTTATGGGAAATTCAGGCTCTCCCATTGGGGACATCTGGGGGCCCACAGGACCGTGTCGTGACCTAATGACTGATCCACTCAGTCCAACAAGTGAGTGGCTTTAACGAATAGATATTCGCGTTTTTGTGCTCAGGAGGCTGGGCCCCTTTCTGGGGGGTCTATTTCAGCACTTAGTAGGTAGCACCCTTGGCATTCCTGGGCTTGTAGCTGCATCTGCCATGGGAGTCAGCTTCCCCCTGTGTACATCTCTCTGCCCCAGAGCACAAGGTAGGACTGCCCTTGCGGGTTTCTGAGACTGTCATTCTTTATGGGGGTAGAAAGCCTCATCTTTCCCCCATGGTGCGGCTGGTGGTTTCAAACTGCCGACCTTGGGGATCTCAGCCCAGCTTGTGACCCACACACCACCATCCCGACTCCTCAGCATGACTTGGAGAATCCCTCCCAAATGGGATGATCACCACAGACGTCTACCTTAACTCATTCTCTGCCAGCAAGTGGATTCCCCGGTCTCAAACTTAAGGACCGTGTAGAGCCTGCAAAAAAAAGCAGAAACCCACCACTTGCTCCTGGGGAGTGGCTGGTGGATTCAAACTGCTGACCTTGTGGTCAACGGCCCAACTCTGAACTCAATCCACACCACTAAAGGGATCGGAACCGCTGTTGTTGCTAGGTGCCATCCAGTCGGTGCGGATCCATAGCGACCATATGCACATCCAGGCGAAGCGCCGTCTGGTCCCAGGCCATCCTCACAACTGTTCCCAGTGGTGTAGCCACCCTGTCCACCCACCTGTCCAGGGCCTTCCTCGACTTGACCAAGCATGAGGTCTTTCTCCAGGGGCTGCTCGCTCCTGACGACACATGCAAAGCGTGCGAGATGAAGTCTCCCCACCCTTGCCTCTAAGGAGCACTCTGACTGTGCTTCTCAAGGAGAAAGATGACACGGCTGTTTGGGCCGTCGGGGACTCCTTCTGCTGTGCTGTGCTCCGCTGACAACGACTGAGGTGAAGGAAGCTCCTGCTGCGGCCCCGTGCTGCTCAGCCCAGCAGGAGGCGGAAACCGTGTTGGATGGAGGGGAGTGGGCAGGAACAGCTTAGGGGCGGGGGTGGAAGAGAAAACACGGGCAATGTGGGCAAAGACATTTGGGGACGACTACTGGTTGGGATGAGGACCAGGATGCTGATGCTGTTGCCAGGTGCTGTCGGATCTCTGCTGACCCACGGAAACCCTGCCTGACCCTGAGCCACGGCACAGTTGTCTGGTGTCCCAGGCAGTCTTGCAGCCATGGTGTCTGTCTACCGTTCGGGTCAAGGGTCTTCCTCTTCTTCACGGACCTCTGCTTCCCTACGTGAGATGTCTCCGCGGAGCAGTGGTGGTACAAGGAGTTAAGCGTGGGCCTGTTAATCAGAGGCTTGCAGTTGAGACCCACTGAGTGGCTCTGAGGGAGAAGCCTGGGGACCCGTTTGTGTAAAAGTGACACCAAGATCATGCTACGGAATGCTTTTACCGTGTCACGTGCGGTCACTGTGAGTCAGAATCCAATCCATGGCCCCTCCCACCACCACCAGCCCCACTCGGAGCCGATGCAGGATCTATGTCAGGGGTTGCCCTGGAAACTGTCCATCCCAGCGGACCCCACAGGACTCACCAAAGAGAAGCAGCCCTCACAGGAGGGTCAAGTTCACGAGATGCTGCACCAGACGTGGTGGGCTCATTTTTTAGTTGCTCATTTTGTGTGGCCCGAGAATGACCCCATGGCAGAAAAGCGGCTCCCTACAGCCCCTGCTGCTGAGTGCTCTCCTGGGCTAACTCTTAACCTGACCAAGAACCCACTCTTGGATGCCCATCTGACAGATGGGAAAACGAGAGCTCAGATGTTAGATTCGGCGCCTTTGTTAGGTCATGTTGTCTAGAGAAACAAATCCAGTGACACTCATACAGATATGTATGTATGTATGAAAACTCTTTATATCCAGAAGCAATTATATATCAAGAAGGCATCTCCGCCCAGCTCAGGTCCCTGAGTCCAGTGCCTGCCGGGACCCTCTTCAGACTCACGTGGCTGCAGGCCGGGGATGCAGAAAGGTGAAGCGGGGAGCAGGGAGAGCACAGGCTGGTGGGGGCGGGGTCCCATGGATCCAGGGTCAGTGGGAGCCTGGAAGAACCCCGACAGCTCTCTGGGGCCACCCCTGGGGGAAGACACAGAGTCCCCCTGAAGTCCCAGTGAGGAGGAAGGTGGAGGTGCAGAGAGAGAGGGGCAGTTCCCAGAGTCCCTCACTGGCACACAAAAGGCCACGCCCCCAAGGAGGTGCCATCAAGGTGCCACCACTTGAGTGACAGGTTTGACCCCGCCCCCTGCCAGAGTGCTCAGTGGACATAAAGTCATCTAAGGACCACAGCCTCCAAGACGGTTGGGCTAACATGTGGCGGAGTCGTGTTAAACCGTGTGTGCCCATTCGTTCCTGTGTGTGTGTGTGTGTGTGTGTGTGTGTGTGTGTGTGTGTATGAGAGAGAGAGACTTGAATCATTTCTCAACTTCTGGAACCTTCCCCTCTAAGATGATGGCCCCTAGTGTGTGAAGCCAGGGGGCTGGTTCCCTTGGGTCGAGGGAGGGTGCAGCACCTTTCCTGTGTGGAGAGTCACTGAGTTTTAATGGCAGTATACTGGTGACTCTCTGGGGTGTTTGGAGACACTGTGACCCAGAACGCTGGGACGATAGCCCTGTTTTCTCACATTCCGAGATGCTCTGTATAGGCTGAGAACACAGCTGCATTTGTTAAGATTAGTCCCAAGGAGTTGTTTGTGCTTAGAGCAATTTTATCACGAGGTTATTGGTACACTATGCAAGCTATGTACCCTTGCTTCCTTAATATATACAGCTGTACTTTGGAAATAAAATTGGCCTTTGGATCATCAGCCCACAGGCCACTGCTTTTCTTCAGGTGTCCCTCACTGCAGGTCCTATCGCTGGATGGTGCCACCCTGGTTGTTGGTCCCCAGCACTGCTCTTTGCTCCCTAGTCAACTGCGTCCATTGAAACTTTTTTTTTAATTAAGAAGTAAAAAACTCCAGTCATCATGATCCTGAACTACCCGGGGTGTGCAGCGTCCAACTTGGCAATGCATTTGGGGAGCCCTTCGCCGGTGCCTTCTCTTCTCTCCCCGCCTCTGAGTGGCAACCTGGTGGGATGTTGACGGTCCACCCCTGCATGCAGACCCCTGCAGCCCTTTGTGCCAAGACCACCTGGAGCCCTTTCACTGGACCAGGCTACCCACATGACCAACGGCTCCTCCCCACAGCTGCCTCGAGGGTGCCCAACACTCTGCAGCTCTCTCACAGCCCATGGGAAGAGGCCAGTGTCACCGCCATGCGTCCCCTCTTCCCCTCTCCTGACGCACCCCCAGCATCCTCACCCTGTGAATCCAGGGTTCCGGAGTTTCCTGGAGATGATCCATGACTTGCCAAGGCCCGGAGAATTCCTGATTAGGGTCTTCCATGGGCATCTGCAGGGTTCCCATCTTTGGGGTATGCTCCCTGGATGGCCCACCCTCCCCACCATTGAGGTCCCGGATCCCTCTCCCAGTCTGCTATGGTCCCTTCTGTCCCAGCCCCGGTCACCCCTCTGGCTTCCTCAGAGTCCAGCCCAGGCCCCCGGCGCCCACTAATACTGAGCAACAAGCCAGTGTGGGGACGGATAGGCAAAGTCAGCGTGCCGAGCATGGCCTCTCCTCCTCCTCCTTGCCAAGGCTGTAAAAGGCGTTTCACAAAACACTCTCCACTGCGACCGTCTTTTCTTTTTAATAGCTGTTGTCTCGACACACCATTCACATGTCATACACTCCAGTGGTCTGGTTTCATTTAAAGGAGCCAGGCCCCACAGGTGACTTCCCTGCGTACAGTTCAGTAGCGTTCAGCATGGCCGTCAAGTTGTGCCATCTTCCCCCACTACGTGTCTGGATTTTTCACATCACAGGAATTGAATGTCCCAGGAAGGGCTAGCTCAATGGTATAGCCGACAACAGCAACAACAACAACATACCCTTCCACCCCCAGCCCATCCCCTGGAAACCACGAAAACTTGGCTGTCTATACGCTTTCTTATTCTGGTGATTTCATACACTCTTTGTCCTTCCTGGAGTGGAGGATCATTCTAGATCTTGGTCGAGGTGTGAGTTGTAGGGGTGTATACCTCGGTGGAGACCCGTTGAGCTGTGTGCGTAGATTTGTGCATCTCAGTGTGTGTCTGCAGCCGTGTTTAAAAGACAAAGCGGAAGGGGCCTGGGCATCCAGGTCCCATCTTTGCAAGCACAGCCCAGGATGGGGGTGGGGAGGGGGCACACTATAAGACCCATGCTGGTGCCTCCTCTTTGGCTGCCCCCCCACCCTCATCATGCACCCCAGATCCCCCCCACCCCCTTCAAGTCCTAGGCAGGTGAGGGGCTGGCAGGTGGCTGGGAGTAGGGGTGGGTTATGTGGGAGCCTGTGGACTTAGGCGCAAACTGTCAACAGCTCTTTATGGGACGCGGATGCCCTCAGCTGTACCGCATCCTCCCGACGCAAAGACGCCGGGACCTTGAGAGCACCAAGCGAGGCCTTAAGGAAAGTCTACGGATGAGGAGCAGAGATGGCACCGAGGAGCCTGGAGGCTCCAGCCCAGGGCAAGCCTGCTTCCTGGAATTTCGCAGATGGAAGATTGAAGACCACAGGGCTGGCCCTCTCTCCAACCCAGAACCCCTCCTCTGGGGACCCCTCTTCTGTCCGTAAGCTGGGAGGGTGGGGAGGCGGTGACATCGGCTCCACTAACAGATGTGAGCACTCCGAGCCTGCCTGGCGCACTGTGAGCAATGCCGAGTCCCTGTGGTGCTTACAGGTGGGACTGGCCGGGGAAAGAAAGACGCGGCTGGGGGCATCATTCTGCGCTTTTAGAAAGAGTGTGTGACGTGCTGCTGTCGAGTCCGTTCCGATCCGTAGAGACCCTATCAACGCACCACAGAACGAAACACCGCCTGCCCCCGCCATCCTCACAGTGGTTCTTATGCTGAGCCCATCGTGGCAGCCACTGTGTCCGTCCGTCTCGTCCAGGGTCTTCCTCTTTCTCGCTGCCCTTCAACTGGACCAAGCATGACGTCTTTCTCCAGGGACTGGTCTCTCCTGACAACATGCCCAAAAACATGTGAGCTGAAGTCTCCCCATCCTTGCCTCTAAGGAGCCTTCTGGCCGTCCTTCTTCCAAGACAGATTTGTCTGTCCTTCTGGCCGTCCGTGGTGCTTTCAATGCTTAGATGTAAGCCTACGCTACATGCTTGTGGTAAAGTGGCCGGGACATGAAGGCTGTTGAAATAAACACAAGCCTATTCCTAGGGTACTGTCTGAAGAGTCCGTCAAAACATTCTGGCCCCCTCTTCCTGTAGCAGCCTGGGGTGACCTGCCGAAATGGTTCGTTACTTACTGGGCCCAGCAACCCGCACAAAATCATGCCAACCAAGAGGGTCGAATCTTCGGGCCCGTTTTAGGAACCCCCGTGAAACTGCCCAGGCCATCAAGGGTCTGCACCTCCGGAAAACCACCAAGGATTTGAAAGATGTCCCTGTGCAGACGCAGCGTGTGTCTTTCTGAAGTCACGGTGGTGGCATGGGTAGGTGTGGCCAGGCCACCCAGTGGGTGTGGACCCAGGGTCGGTGGCCCCCAAACAGTGCTGCGCTTTTGCTGCCCATGCTTACAAACGCCGAGAGTCGTGCTGAGCGGAAGGGTTTAGATGTGGATTCTCTGGTCATGGAGCACGTCCAGGCGAACAAAGCCCCCGAAGTGCAGCGCCGGACTCACGGAGCTCGTGGCCGGATCAACCATGCACGACACACACGCACGCACGCACACACGCACACACACACGCACACACCACACGCACACACACACATACGCGCACACACGCACGCGCGCACACACACGCACACACACACACGCACACACACGCACACACACACACGCACACACACACACGCACACACACGCACGCACACACACGCACACACCACACGCACACACACACATACGCGCACACACGCACGCGCGCACACACACGCACACACACACATGCACACACACGCACACACACACGCACACGGCCACGTTGACATGATCCTCCCTGAAAAGGGGTACATTGTTCAACCAGAGGAGGAGGTTTTGCAGAAGACGAAGATCTCCCAGAAGCAACCGAAGAAGCAAACACTAATGGCTTGGGAGTAAACGAAGCCTAAAATAGAAGTGTTAATCAACGTTTACTCCAAACAAGACGCGCTCCGCCACAGCTCTGAGACGCGCGGACGGCGGACGGCGGTGGACACGTTCTCGCGGACGGCGGACGGCGGTGGACACGTTCTCGCAGTCGTGCACGCGTCCTGGTCTCCTCAGGGTGCCGTCAGCAATAGAAGGCCTAATCCAAACTGTGGCTTCCGCCCCGTTCGCGGGGCGCAGAGGCCAGCTCAAAGGACTGCGGGGACTTTCGTCTTGCCTCTGGGCATTCCACAGGAATCCTCTCTCAAAGGACGCAGGGCAGCCCCGGAGGCTTATTCTGAAGAAGCTTCTGGGAAATGAAAGTTGCACTGGTGAGCGAGCACGGCCAGGGCAGCTGCAGAGAGAAGCGCATGCCCCTCACGACACTGCACGCCCTCATCCTTCAAGGGCAGCGTCTGGGTGGGGACCCCTCACCCCGTGCATCCCGCAGCCCAGATCTTGTCCATCTAGACTTCTATTTTGTGCTCCACATGCAAAGAATGTGAACAAGGAACAGGCTGTGGGTCTCTCGGGGATGCCCCTCCCTCCTTTGACGTGGTGTACTTTAAGGAGTGAAGAATGGTCCAGGCGGGGATGGGCTGGAGAGACGGAATCACCACCCGCGAGGGGGTACACACCTGGATGGAGACAAGCGCGGGCCGTCGTGCTCTTTTTGCTTAATGCAGTTTCTATGCTTTTGTTAGGACACAGACTTCTTTTTTTTTAAGTTAAAAATTCCTTAATTTTTTTTATTCCTGGTACCACTACCACCATTTATAGGGTCAAGGACATACCTGATATCTGATCCATTTCCAGGTTCTGCAGGAGCGCAGTGGAGTGTCCTGGGATCCTCACTGTCACAGTTGTGTCAGCATGTTGGGTCTTCCCCACGTTAACTGACGGATCCCATATAGAGTTGCTGAGACTGCACCACAAACAGCAGCTGGTGGCTTTGAACCACTGATCTTAAGATTAGCAGCCCATGGAATCCAATGACAGGTGTCTGTATCTGCCAAAGAGAAGGCCATGGGAAGATGGCAGCAGTGACTCAAGCACGGCTAAGACATGCCTGGGGCCACCAGAAGCTGGGAGGCACCAGGACACCAGGAAGGCCACCCAGCTAGAATCTTTGGTGAGGACATGTCCCTGCCATCACCTGGATCCTGGACTTCTGGTCTCCCAGGGAATGGACTTCTACTGCATTGAGCCTCCTGGATTGTGGTACTTTTTGACCGCAGTCCCAGACCTACAGTAAGCAGGTGGTCATGACCTGGAGGTCAATTATGCTAGTAGACCTCGTAGCCCGACATCCTTCTTTTCCATGGGCACTTCTGTGCTTCAAAGAGGGACATGATGTATTGATGAACATCTCAGAAAGTCGAATCGAAGCAAGCTGCGGTTGGCTGCTGCCAAGTGAAAGGCCATCCGGTTCTTGCTGGTTCTTGTGCACCTTGGGTGCATGTTTACGACGCTGTAGAGACGTCATTCACTGACCTTTATGACATGCAGGTGCACACACAACTCCTTCTGCCCGCTCCTTTGATAGTAGGTCTCTGCGGTAGGTGTCCCGGGACGAAGTCAACAGATGTATTAGACCAGCCTCTGGGCTGGATAATAGCTCAGTGCACCGGTCTGACTGAGTGAGTTTGTGTGTTAACTGGGCAGGCCACCTGTTCTATAGTGATTCTCTCCTGGAGGTGACCCTGGAACTCAAAGGTGGCCCCCGATGAATGTGCTGTGACCTGCTTCCCTCATCGTAGCTTCCTTGGCCACCCTTTCTCTCAGGGTGCAAGTGGATGGTCACCAGTGTCCCTTTCTTCCACAAGTCCTTGGTGAGCATAGAAAGGGAAGGGGCATGTCACGGATCAAGCAATGTGTGTTTCAGACCTTAAAGGACAGATGTGTGCAGGACAGGTGTGGGCTGGTCAGGCAGGAGGAGAGGGAGATAAGAAGAGAAACAGGTGTCTGCAGAACATCTGTGAGATGGTCAGGACATCTGGCAAATTAGGAATGAGGAGAAGTTGGGGAAAGCTGAAATGTAAAAGTGAGCTTTACAGAATTGGGCCTTTGACCTGGATCCCCAAAGGATACTTTCTAAGACCTTGCAATCTTCCCAGAAAGTGGAGTTTGGTTCCCACCGTCAGACTGCATTGTTGGGTGGGAAGACCGACAACATATTACTCCAGCTCAGGATGTGAGCCCACCACATGGGCAGTGGTTCCGTCAACCACACCTACATCTGGCCCTGGGGAAAGATGCTCTCTGGGTTTCCAGGCTGGTGAAAAACGTAGATGCTTAGGGTAGAGTCATGCATCCTTCAGGTCACGGGAACTCTGACTTGGGGAACCCTCCTAGACCTTGCCCGAGATGTCTTCATTTCTGTATCCAGTTTGCTGCAATAAAACTGTGATAACAAATCAAGCACTCTACCAAGCCCAGTGAGTCCTTCTAGTGAATTGTGGTGGTCCAAGTTGAGTGTCAGCTCAGCTGGATGGGTCGTGGTCGGGCAGTCAGGATGTAAGCGTCCCCCGTGGTGAGATCCGATGTAATGTAATCACCTCTACAATAAAATTCATTGAAAGAGGGTTTCCTGGGGGTGTGGCTTGCATCCAATATATGGGGAAAACTCACCTGCTTGCTTTTTGCTGGGTCTGCATCTGGCCAGTTCTTTGGACTCGAGCCAGCAGTTTGCCATAATCACCTGCAGATTCTAGGAGTCATTAGCAGCCTGTTATCTACCTGTGGCGAGAGTGCCCTCTAGAGGCAAGGAGGGCAAGACTTCATCTTACATTCTCTGGGCATGTCGTCCATGGAGAAGGGCATCATGTTTCCTAACATAGAAAGGCAGTAAAAAAAAGAGGAAGACCTGAGACAAGACGGATTGGCACAGTGGCTGAAACAATAGCGTTCCGCATAGGAACAATTGTGAGAACAGCACAGGACCAGGTAGTGTTTTGTTCTGCTATACGAAGAGGTACCCCCATTGCCCCCCCCAAAAAAAACTGAAGAATAACTCCACAGGCAGAGCTTTCATAGTGTGCACCCCCAACCCCCCACCCCACCCCGCTAGGTGAGCATCAGACAACCTTCTGTGAGTTAGTGCACTCAGTGGCGTTGCCCGGGAAGATGCTCTCTGG
This sequence comes from Tenrec ecaudatus, assembly GCF_050624435.1. Classification (NCBI taxonomy): domain Eukaryota; kingdom Metazoa; phylum Chordata; class Mammalia; order Afrosoricida; family Tenrecidae; genus Tenrec; species Tenrec ecaudatus. The sequence continues at coordinate 5,526,479 of NC_134535.1, forward strand.
TCACAGTGAATTTTTTTTGCCAATTCAAGAGAACAGCGTGTGGCTGTGAAATTTTGTTTTCTGCTCAGGAAAAATCCCGCAGATGCTGTTGTGATGTTGCACACAGTTTACAAGGACAGCACTATGGGAAAAACTCAAGTGTATGAGTGGTTTTCTTCTTTCAAAAAAGGTGAAATGTCAATAGATGACAAACCTTATTCTGGACATCTGTCAATAGCTGGAACAGACCAAAATGTCACTGGTAATGCATCTGGAGTTCATTCCACCGGGTCAGACTGTTTATCAAGTTTTCTATTTAGAGGTTCTGAAAGGATAGTGCAACAGTGTGTGACATACAAGGCCTGATTTGTGGCAGATGGGGACTGGTTTGCCACCACCACAATGCAACTGCTCACACTGCCATCTCAATGTGATAGTTTTGAGCACAAACCAGCATGCCTCTCTTGCCCCACACACAACTCACCTGACCTCGCTCCATGTGACTTCTTTTTGTTCCCATGCATGAAGAGGGACATGAAAGGACAGTGATTTGATGACATAGAAAAGGTGAAGAAAAAAAACAAGGGAGGTGCTGTCTGCCATCTAAACGAATAAGTTTGACAAATGTTTCCAATAATGGAATCGCAGATTTGATGACATGTGTATTAAGTGTAATGGAGAGTAGTTTGAAGGTGATAAGGTTGTTTTGTAGTGCAGGGGACAGCACTGGAGACACACTGTGGGAATTGTGTCCAGCCTGACCCCCCACACTCAGTGAGACGGAACACGAAGGGAGTGCAACAGAGCAGCAATGGGAGCAAAGCAATGAAGTCCCTCAAAGAATCCCTAAAATAGACTTCAGCCTCGCAGGGCGGAGCTTGGTACCTCCTCAGACTCGATTGGAAGACATATATAAGGGTCAGCAGACTGACCTGGAACTATAGGCCCCTTTCTTCTTTTTTCATGTCTGTCTGTATAAGATAGGCAAGATAAACAATCTTGAGGAGAAATCAACTGGACCATGAGTGACGGGGGACAGGGGGAAAGAGAAACCAACAAACCCAGGGCCAAGGGAACAACAAGAGAGCTAAAACTGATGGCGAGGAGAGTGTAGAATGCCTGGTGGGGTTTAGGAATTACCGAGAGGTGAATGAAGGTCAAACATGACAGCGGGGCAGGAGGAAAGTAAAAGAAAATAGAGGAAAGAACTAGGAGGCAAAAGACACTTATAGAGGTATAAATATAGGCATGTATAGATGTCAATATATTAATATAATGATAGGGATATATGTCTACATATTTATGTTAAAGATCAAGGAAGCAGACAGACATTGGGCCTCTATTCAAGTCCTCCCTCAATGCAAGAACACTTTGTTCTAACAACCTGGCATTCTGCGATGCTCACCTTCCCAATACGATCCCTGAAGACAAAACGTGTGCATAAGCGAAAGTGGTGAAGAAAGCTGATGGTGCCAAGCTTTTAGAAGATTTAGTGTCTGGGGTCTTAAAGACTTTAAGTTAAACAAGTGGCCATCTAGCAGGGAAACAACAAATCCTGTGTGGAAGAAACACACCAGCCTGTGTGATCATGAGGTGTTGATGGGATCAGGCATCAGATGACCCAAAACAAACAATCATATCAATGCAAATGAGCGGGGTTGGAATGGAGATCCAAAGTCTATCTCTAGACAATTGGAGATCTCCTCACAGAAGGGGCACAAGTAAGGGATGAGCCTACCAGGGTGCAGCATAGCACCAACAAAACACACAACATTCCTCTAGTTCTTTAATGCTTCCTTCCCCCACTATCATGACCCCAGTCCTATCTTACAAATCAGGCTAGGCCAGAGTATGTACAATGGTACAGATAAGAGCTCTTGACACATGGAATTCAGGACAGATAAACCCCTCAGGAACAATAATGGGAGTAGCAATACCATGAAGGTAGGGAGGAGGTGTGGGGAGAAGGGGGAGAAAAGGGGAACCAATCGCAATGATCGACGTATAATTGCCACCACTCCCCCAGAGGGACAAACAACAGAAATTTGGGTGAAGGGAGACAAAGGATGGTGTGATATATGAAAATAATATTAATTTATAATTGATCAAGGTCTCACAAGGGTGGGAGGGTAGGAAAGGGAAGGAAAAAAAGAGGAGCTGATGATACCAAGGACTCAAGTAGAAATAAAATGTTTTGAGAATGATGATGGCAACATCTGTGCTCGATAGAATTGATGTATGGATTCTTATAAGAACTGTAAGAACCCCCAATAAAATGATTTATTAAAAATTATTTTTTAAATAGATAGCTTTGAAAAGTTCTGGGTTTTGGGGGTACCCCATTGTATATAATAAGGTTGTTATTGGTAGGAACTGACTCAATGCTACCTAACAACATCATCTTACTTGCTGATGTTGGGTTTATTTGCTTCTGCAGCCAGTAGCTTGGCCTGCCAATCTTGGATTTATCAGCTCCTGCAGCCATGTGAGTCAAGAGAAGCCTCCTGCCTGGCATCTGACCCACAGACGTGGAACTTGAGCACCTCTACCAGTGTGAGCTACTTCCTTGAGAAACTCACGGCGAGTGATGAAACCTCCAATTTGTAAGCAGCAGGTCAGAATTAAGGGGAGTGTTTGAGCATTCTTCAGGGCGGTGGGAATCCCCAACTTTGTAATAATCTAGATCGTAGGTGAAGGGATCCCCAAGGTCACCCTGAGTGGTCAGAGCAGAAAGCCTTGGATTTGATCACAAAGATAACATCTGATCAGGCAAGATTTCATCCTGTTACTGGTAAGGTCGCCGTGACTTGGGGCCAACTTAAGACACCCAACAACAGCATATTCCCATCCAGAACTTGGCTACCTGTTTTCTTATCTTACAACCGCCTGCAGGTACACGGTGCAAATATTCTATTTTACAGAGGAGGAACACGAGTCATAGAGAAATTGTGGGACTTGCCCAAAGTCACACAGCAGGAAATGAGGGAGGCATGGCTGAAGCCAGAGGCAAAGGGCTCTGCTGGTCCAGACCTGGCTCTCCAGAAGGCTCCTGGGCTAAGATCCTTTACGGAAGCAGAGCTTGGAGTGACCTTGCCGCTGGGGGTCAGTGACAGAAATACAAGTGTATTGTGACCAACAACAGAGGGTGGTGACTTAAGCAGGGTCTCCCCTTCACTCATGCCCGAGCATCCCAGCCGCTCCCTGAGGTCCACATTTGGACAAGCCCTGCAGCGCTGCCAGGAGCACAGCACCTACTGCCGGCGGTGCTGACCAACTGCTGACCTCAGCACTCTCCAACTGTGCACGTTACAGAATCCTTGATTGTGCCGGAAACATGTTGATGTCCTAAGCGGAGGGGCCACTGTGCACTGGTGGCTTGGGAGAAGGAAGCTGGCAGGACCAGAACATTTGTTCCTGGGAGTGGAATGGTATTTCTCATCATGTCTGTCCAATGGATGGATGGATGAATGAATGGGTGGATGGACAGACAGATGGATGCTATATGCTAGTGATGGAAAGACGGACAGCTGCTGTAGAGTGAACTTCAGCTCATTGCAAATGTGTGCAATAGAACGAGACACTACTTGAGTTAGTCCGGGTTGACTAGAGAAACAAATCCAGAAACACACATGTGTATGAGAGAGAGCTTTATATCAGGAGTAATTGTATATTAAGAAAATATCCCAGTCCAGATCTAGTCCTTAAGTCCAATATTAGCCCATATGTCCGATACCAGTGTATAACTTCTTCAGATTCACACAACCCATGCAATAACATCGAATACGGGAAGATCACAGGCCAGTGGGTGGAAGGTCTTGTCGATCCCGTGGTGATGGAAGCATCTCAGTACTGGCATGGGTCTTCAGGTGGCTCCTCCAACTCCAGGGCTCTGGCTCCATCAGTGTAGCTCCATGTGGCTTGTCAACAGGAAGGTCTGTCAGGGAGAGGGTATGTCCAACCTCCAGGGGGGAAGGCTGGAATTCCCAGAATCCTCAGGAGAAGGCCATGTCCACACAGAGGCCTCATTGGCTATAACCTGATTGACAGGCTAGACTCAGGAGATGATGTAAGATGATGTCACTGCCACATTACTCCACTCTGGATGGTCCTCGCAGTTGCCAGCAAGCTCAGGTCCACCCTCACAGCAACTGCGACTCTCCTCACCAAAGGTCTCCTGCACCCTCATCCACCCACGATGTCCCCAAGCCTGATGGCTTTCCCCAGCAACTGACCCTTCTCCATCATGTGTCCAAAGTGAGCACGGCAGGCAGCGCTTGATGGTGAGGTTTTCCTTGGCTTGTTTTTGGAAGTTCATCTGCAGCCCTCCTTTATAGTCTGTCTTTGCCTGGAAGCTCCCTGGGAACCTATTGACCCTGGGTGACCCTGCTGGTATTTGGAATTCTGGCGGAGTAGCTTCTAGAATCCCAGCAGCAGGCAAGCCACCACAGCAGGACAAATGGACCCAGGGGTAGTGGTTCCCATTGACGGTAGTGGTTACGCACAGAGCTGTTCACAATGAGGTCAGCAGTTCGAAGCCACCAGCTGCTCTAAGGGAGAAAGGCGAGGCTTTCTACTCCTGTAGTCTCGGGAAACCACAGGGGTCTCTACCCTGTCCTGTAGGGTTGCCCTGACTTGGGGAGGGTCTGCATGGCAGTGGTTTGGGTTGAGTGCCCCTGGCCTGTAGGAATGCCCGACACTACCTCTCCTCTTTCAATTGGCCCCTGCCAAACCAAAAAGGACTCCATCCTGGGCAAACAGGGAACACTGGAGCCTAATTAAATTAGACCTGCTTTTTGTCATTCCTGGAAATGCACTCCCTCGGTGAGTTAATAATCCCCATCCATCACCCCTTTCAGGGCAAGCGATTCACCCGGGGAGACAGCGGCAGTGTGAATGGTGCCCAATTCACCTGAAATGGCTTTGAACTTTAAAAATATGTTCCCTATTTAACGGTGGAGCTGAAATAGCTCAGAATTCTTATAATGATTGTAATTACGACGGCTGGTTAGTGAGCACAATGAGGTTTCAGACACTTTACACCTTTTCTCTTCCCTTCCCAGAAAACCTCTGCAAGTTACAAATTATCATCCCCACCAGAGAGAGACAGAGAGGGAGGGAGGGAGGGAGGGAGGGAGGGAAAAGCAGAGCGACAGAGAGGGAGAGAGGCAGAGAGAGGGAGAGGGAAGGGAAGGCAGGGAGAGAGAGAAGGGAGAGAGAGGGCGAGAAAGAGAGGGAGAGGGAAGGAGGAAGAGAGAGAAAAGTTGCTTATTAAGGGTATCCATCTCAGAGATGTTAAATAACTTGCTGAGGTCATACAGCAGCTCCACCTTGACGAAGTGTCTCCACACACTTCCTGTCAGGCACTGAGGCCAAGCTTTCGGAGCTGGGCAGGACCTTAGGGTCCTCCAGCCCTGACTAGAGGGGGGAGTCAGGGGTGTCAGGGACCCTGACAATGGAGAGGCTGTGGCTGGCTTTCCACATGTGGGCACAGACACGGATGGACGGAAATGAGGGAGGGACGAGCACGTGGCAAGTGGGGGACAGAATGGACTCTGGCAGGCCAGAGGCCCCCTCACAGGGACAGTCGGGGGGGGAGACAGACTCTGGTCAGGCTCAGGTGGTCAGAAAGAGTGAGCTGGCCAGGCGCCACCACATGCCCCTCCATCATGGCTTCTTTGACTGGATGGTGCAGGTATGAATGCCCCTCCAGCAGGTGAGTCCATGCAGTCCATCCAGGCCCTGCCGAGCTGCTTGGGCCGCTGACATCTGCCGCCAACCTCCACTGCTGTCTACCCAGCTCTGGATCGCGCCTGTGGAGACGGCATCCCGCCGGTTGATGTGTACTTCTCATCTTAAGTCCTTACCTGCACACACGCACAGATCTTTACCTTGGTGTCTGATCTAGCAGGAGTCCGGACAGTGTAGCAGTGATGCATTAGGCTGCCATCCACATGGTCGGCAGTTCTAAACCACCCCAGCTCCTCACCCACAGGAAGGTTGCCCAGGATGTCCGTGGCCCAAATGAGAAATTAACACCCAACCCGGTGTGAGTCTTGCCTGACCTTCTCTCACCTCTGTTCTCTCCCCCTTGGTAAAGTGGAGGGGCAGAGGAAAAAGAGGAAGATGCTCAGCAGGATGGATGGGCTCAGTGGCTGCAGCCATGGGCTCAGGCACAGGCACAATGGTCAGGACGGCGCAGGACCAGGCAGTGTTTTGTTCGGTTGTGCCCAGGGTCGCTATGGGCAGGAACCCTCTCGATGGCACCTCAGCACCAATACGGGTCTGGAGAAGTCTGCATAGTGATAAATAAGGGTCGTGCAACGTGCTCAAGAGCATACTGTGACTTCTCTCCATCAATGGACAAAGAAGAGGAGGGAAACGGAGTGGTATCTGGGGAAGCAAACACCTGCTCAGGACCAGTGGCTCAGAGTCATTTGATGCGGTGCCTGTTCAGGTGTGCTGGTCTGGGTGATGCGGACGGGCCTTTGGGGATTCTCCTGACCTAGGACCCTTCTTCCTGCCCAGCTTGCCTCCTAGTCATGGGGTCTGTGGTGTTTTTTCTCTGAATCCCACTGCTCTGGGAGTCTTTTGTGTTGGCAATTGTTCTGCAGTGGGGGGCAGGGCTGAGTCCAGGGACTTAGGAGCAATGAAAAAATGATCACTGGTGGATGCCTCCCTGTGTGGCCACGTCTTTGAAGAGTGACCGCTCAGGAAAGCCTGGGAAGTAGCTGTACTCGGTCGTTCCAAGGGGGCCACGGTGAGTCGGAATCGACTCAGTGGCGTTGGGATTGGTGGTTCTTATGAGGTGGTGGCACTGTAGCAAGCACTGGAAATCCAGTGTCAACTAGCAATTGCAGGGCCCTGAGCTATCCCTCGTAGTCATGTTCTGATACTTCCCCCACCCCCAGGCAGCCTGCTCAGCCTCCACGCCATGAGGAGGGATGCTCTTTCCAAAATTATAATGAGTTACTCACTGGCCTTCTAAAATCTCTCATTGACTCACCCATCATGGGGCCCCGAAAAGGCTCCCTCTCCTTCATGGCTCAGCTAATATTAGGAGCAGAGCAATGTTCTCATCAGTGGCCACTGGTCATGTTCTCCTCAAAGGGCCTCTGGAGGTGGCCCTGGGGTCTGGCCAAGGATCCAAGGGCCTCCTTCGAACACGTCTCCAGCTCCTGGCAGCATCTCAGCACCGCCCTGGCTGCTCTGCCACTTCCCGGGGGGGTTTGGACAGCTTGGGCGAGGCTACGAACCCAGAAGAGGTGGTTCAAACCAGCCCCGTGGAAGAAAGGCCTGGTGATTGGCTTCAAGATTGTTGCCAAGGGAACCTTGGGGAGCCATTGTGATGAGGGGGCTTCCAAAAGTTCGTGGAAAAATGGAATGAAGTGACCATAGAATTTCCCCACAAACTTTTCAAAGCTGTCTCATTCATGGGGTCACCATGAGTCGGCGTGGTCTTGATGGCAGTGGGCCAGATTTGGGGGCTTGGGTGCTAGGGGACCACCCTGCCACAGTCTGTTCCCCTCTCTCCGGAAACTAGTCTCTGTCTGTCCATTCACTATATCTAAATACTGTCAGTGAAGCCAGCCGAGCCAGGCCTCGGGGGATGGAGGATGAGAACGTGGTGTGGTGGGCACAACGGACTCCCCTTCCATTTTGCAATCTTGTAAGCAGCCAATCGGTTGACAGGGGTATTCCCTGCGAGGCGTGGCTTGAATCTGATCTATAAATGGATATTCTGCTACAGTTTGCTCTCTCCCTCTGGATCTGGCATGCATCTTATTGCATGGCCACCTATTTGGGGGGACATGAGCCAGCATGCTTGTTGCCTGACCTGCAGATTTGGGATCCATCAGCCCATCACCACGTGCGCCGTCAGCTTGCCTCCTGACCTATGGGATTTGCCAGCGGCTACAGTTATGCGAGCTGTTTATTAGAAGGAAGCCTCTCTTCGCATGCTTACATGTATGTTTCATTGGGTTTGCTCCTCTGGAGAGCCCAGATGAAAGTACTCCTCCCTACTTTCTCATTCTGCCTCTTCCTCCAGGAAGTCCTTCATGCCCATGCCAGGTGGTGTCTACCCATCAGCAGAGCCACACACTCAACACCAAGTACAGGCAGTGTCCCCATTACCCAACTTGCCTACAACCCGTAATAATGGCCAACTCCCTGTAAAGTCTGCTATATCCCAAAGCAAAGGTACCTGCAATGGTTCCTGCTAACAAATGACTACTACTCAACACATCGGTATCTTCACTGTATTATGTCAAAGGTGCTTTATCTGAAAGTGTTTCTTTAACGATTCCTATGCACCAGAAGGTACACTCTGTGTTACATACGGAGACACGCAGAGACTAACTGGTGTGAGATGTAAACTACACCTGACTGTCAAGTACAAATTCCACTTAAAGACAGGCGTGGGACTGGTGCTCGTTTGCATTCTGGGGGCTGCCCACATGGTGCACCCACTGCCAGGGACCTCCTCTCTTCAATGGGGTATTCAGCATGCTCATCAAAGGCGGCTGATGTTCTCTAGACCGCAGCGGGACCAATCCGAGCAAGCTTCAAAAAGATGCTGGGAAAACAGTGGAATGGGAAAAGATGGTGTCATTTCCCCAGGTACTCTTGGAACGTCTCCTCAGGACCAGCATCTGTAGCAGGGAAAACATGTTGGCTAGCCGGCCTGATGGAGCTGGATTACAATGGCGAGGTTTTTTCCTACACGCTGTGGGCACGTTGTCAGGAGAGACCAGTCCCTGGGGATGGACATCATGTTTGGCAAAGCGTAGGGGCATCGACAGAGAGGAAGACTCTCCAGGAGACAGACAGACACGGTGGCTGCAACCACGGGCTCAGGCACGGGAATGCTTGTGACGATGGCACAGTGTTCTGTTTTGTTGTGTTATCAAGTCATTGTGGGTCAGAACCACTCGATGGCACCTCACAGCAACAACGAGTGCCCAGGGCAGAGCAAAGACTGATAGTGATTTCAATTTTTTCAAATGCACAGACAAGTTGTCTTGCAAAAAAAAAATTTTTTTTTTAGGAAAAGGAAAACTTTTGAAAAAAAAAAGAAATGTGAAAGGGGGGTAAAATCAGGAGCAAGAGGACAAGATAAGCCATTTTCTGGATCAAGAAATATAAACACAGGGAGGGGAGAGCTCCCTTGTGATTGACATTTAAATCCGTGAACCGGAAAGACGCAGCCAGTGCAGTGTCACCCACTCTCCTCCTTGGTGACTTGTGGCCAAAAGAACAGAACTGTGGGCAGATCTCCTGAGGCGTGGTGGGCGGGGAGAGCGTGGCAAGGAGCTCATTTGGGCAACCAGTCATTAATGCCTTTCTAACAAACCTGACCCTGCTGTAGGGGCGATTCTGACTCATCGCCTAGCTGTGCAGCCATCAAAGAGCAGGAAGCCTCCTCTTTCTCCCAAGGAGGGCCTGGTGGTTTAGAACTGCTGACCTTAGCAACCCAATGATGAAGCCACAGTGGCACCCAAAACTTAAAGCCCAACACCCCCCACCCACCCACCCACCCCAGTCAATTCCCACTCATGGTGACCCTGTCGAGGGTGTCAAAGACTGCACATCTTTAGGGGAGCAGACAGCCTCATCTTCTTCCTGTGGAGCAGCCGGTGGATTCAAACTGCCGAGCCTGTGGCTGGCAGTCCATCGCTTCTGCAACAGCGCCGCCAGCGTTCCTTACAGCAACAACCCACTGCCATGGAGAGGATTCAGGTGGCCTAGTGGGTCGTGGGTGGGGCTTCTAACCAGAAGGTCAGCAGTTTGACTCCACCAATTGCCCTGCAGGAGGGTGGTGGAGCTCTCTGCTCCTGTAAAGATTGTACAGCCTCAGGAACCCCAAAGGGGGCAGTTCTACTATAAGGTCTCTGTAGGGTCCTATAGGGTCACTATGAGGGCACTGAAGCAGCAGTCATGATTCAATCAACACAGGCAGGGACATTGGCATCCAGTCTGATGAGACTGTCTGTTCCATATAGAAATACGATCTCCCAAACTCACAGGGGCAGTTCTACCCTCTCGTAGAGGGTCGCATGAGTCAGGAGAGACTCGGTGGCAGTGAGGTGACTGTCTTGTAAGCTTTGAGGGACCATAAGGGCAGCAAGGATAGGAAGAAGGGGGAGAAAGGGGGCACCGATTTCAATGATTGGTGTCTACCCCCCCCCCGACCCAAGGGGGATGAAAAACAGAAATGTGGGTGAAGGGAGACAGAAGACAGTGCAAGATATGAAAATTAAAAAAATTTATAATTTATCAAGGGGTCATGAGAGTGGGAGGGTGAGGGAGGGAGGGAACAAAGAGGAGCAGAGACTAAGGGCTCAAGTAGAAAGAAAATACTTTGAAAAGGATGAAGGTAACATTATGTGCAAATGTGCTTAATTCAACTGATGTACAGATTACTATAAGAACTGTAAGAGCCCCCATTAAAATGACTTACAAAAAAAGGAATCTGTCAGGACTCATGATTCAGAAGGCCCTGGACATGGCCTTCCAGCAAGGGCAGGGCTCCCCTTCACCCCAGTCCAGGGCTGGCCCCACAGTCCTGCACCACAGGCCGTGTGCCCAGAGGGACGTGTGCTCAGGCGCTGCCATCTTGAATGTTTAGAATCAGTTTAGAACAAGGGACGCTGTGTTTTCACTTCACACCAGACCAGACCCACACCCCTCTGTGGCTGAGTCCATGCGGACTCAGGGTGGCCCGTGTGCGACAGAGGAGAAGTTCTTGTTGTTGCTGTGGGGTGCTGCCAAATTGGTTCCAATTCATAATGACACTGTGCACAACAGACCGAAACCCTGCCTGGTCCGGGGCCACCTGGCTCTTGTCCTTGTACTTCTGTTTGAGCCCATCGATGCAGCCACAGTGTCCATCCATTGTGTCAAATGGCTTCCTCTTCTGCACCGCCCCTCCACTTTACCAGGCACGATGTCCTCTCCAGGGACCGGTCTCTCCTGACAATATATCCGAAGAACGTGAGACCTCATCTCCCCATGCTTGTCGCTAAGGAACATTCTGACTGTACTTCTTCCAAGACAGGTCTGTTGGTCTCCTCATCAATATTCTGCCCCAGCGCCACACATAATTCAAAGGAACCCAGCCTTTGCTTTTTCTTATTCAATGTCCAACTTTCACACGCGTGTGACGGGATTGAAAACACGCCATGGTTTGGGTCAGGTGTACCTCAGTCCTCGAAGTCACACCCTTGTTTTTCAACACGCTAAAGAGACCCTGCAGCGTGTCTCTTGATCGCTTGACTGCTGCTTCCATCGGTACTGACTGGATCCCAGCAAGAACTCCTTGAAGTCAATCTCTTCTCCTTTTATCGTGATGTTACCTGCGGGATTGATCGGGAGAGTTTGCATTTTCTTTACATTGAGTTGTAAGCCACCACTTGTCTTTCTCGACTTGTGCGTTACTGAGATGCTACAAGCTACACCACTGGCGTCTCAAACGCAGCGGGGTCCCCCAGTTTCAGCAGGGCTTCTGGGCTGAGCACAGATGACAATGAAAGAATGGGCGGTCCACTACAGAGCAATGATCCACGGACAACCTTAAGGACAGAATCGAAACATGGTCAGAGATTGAAAACCTCCGGCGCAGAAGCAGAATGGAAGTGTGCCTTGGGATTGCCTGAGCTGTCATCGTGCCGGAAACAGGTAGCCTGGCATCTGGTAGCCAGGCCTTTCTTCACGTGCTTCTGGGTGAGGTTTGAGCTGCTAACGTTCTGTGAAAAGGCAAGTCCTTACCCATTCGCCCATCTGGGTACTTGTTCACTTGGCATCAAAAATAAGAATGAAAGCAAGCCATTGAGTGGATTCCTAAATCTGTAGAAGCAGAGAGCGTCATCTTTCTCCCACAGAACGGCAGGTAGGTTTGAACCAGTGCCTGACTCACAGTACTACTGGGCCTGACACCTCCTGCAGCAGTCCCAGCCAAGCCTTCGGTCCTCGCTGGTCGGAGCACCTGCTTCCTGGTCTGCGACTGTTGCACAGCCTTTCAATTGATACATTGTTGCATTGTCAGCTCCGAACCACCGAGCCTTCTTCCCGGCAACAAAGCGCATCCTCCTAAGATGGTCTTTTTACTCAGAAAGGCAGAGCGTGTTGGTGGAGATTCAGACAGAGGTGGCGGGTGAATTAGGGAGGGATCCCCTTCAAAAAGTTCTCTAGGTGGCTGGAACATCTCCCCCCCAAATCTGAGAGGCAGCCTGGAAGCTTGACAGGAGGAGGGACTGTAAGGAGGGTGGTTGTCCAAGGCACAGAGGTGCTAAGTGTGTGAGGGGAGACTTTGGGGACAGTCCTGGTTTGTGTTGGGGGGAGGGTTGGCTGAGGAGAAGAGTAGGATTTGGTTGGAAGCAGAGAGCAAGGGCCTTTGTGCTGGGCTGAGGGGTGGGGACATCCCAGGGCTGTGGGGGCAAGGAAGGTCCCCCCAGAGCTGTGCTCTTGGCCAGTGACTTTGGGGGATGTAGGAAGGCAGAGCTGGGACTTCCAGATCAAACCCACGGCCACTGAATGGATTCCAACTCGTCGTGACTTGACAGCACAGAATAGAATTGAACCACCACCACCCCCCTCTGGGCTTCTGAGGTTGGAGATCTTTATGGTGGTGACTCTACAGCTCGGATAGAACTGCCCCCTCCCCCGGTTCCTGAGGTTGAAGATCTTCATGGGAGCAGAGGCTATATCTTTCTCCCTGGGAGCAACAATGGGTTTGAACTTCCAACCCATTGGTTGGCAGCCCTGCGACTAACTAACTGTGTCACCAGGACTCCCTGGTTAGAGGTGTATGGGTCTGGAACTGATGGCCAGGGGAAAGGTGGCCGAGATAAGCCTGGGAGCTGTACTATGTGGGCCTGGGCATGGGGTGGGTGGATGGTGTAGGACTGAAGGGATGGCATTGGAGGGGCGCGTGTGAGAACAACTGGCTCATTTCTAACGTGGGCAGTGGGAAGGAGGAAGAGGACCCGGACTGGATGGAGAGTTGAGCCTGGTGAAGCACTGAGGTTCACACACAGCCCCGGGGAGAGGGCACAGGTGCCAAGAGGTTGGCTTCTTGATGTTCTGGAAGCTAACAGGGTGAGGGAGAAGCTGCTCAGAAGAAAAAGGTGAGAGTAAGTGAAAGGTGGAGCCATGTCAGCCTGACCAGGAAGGAGAGAGACTGGGTATCAGGTGGGCTGCAGGTGTGAAGGAGGCTCTGGGTGGGGAGACTCCTGGTTGGAACCTTTGGCACCTCAAGGATGGTCAGGAGGTTGATGTGATCAGGGGACAGAACACTTCAGACCCAGGGAAGGTCATGAGCAGAAACCTGAGGCATGGTGATGGCCTGGGAGGAAGGACCCAGCTCTAGGGAAGTAGCACCTGGGAAGGAGTGGCCAAGGAAGACAGAGGAAGTGACTCAGGTTCGACAGGGACAGGAACAAGCATGATGACAGGGATTCTCGTGAGGACGGTGATGGCAGTGATGATGAGAGCGCTGACAGTATGACAGATTGGCCGTGATGACTGACAGTGATGCCAGCGATGGGGGTGACAAAGAGGTGGTGACAAAGGCAATGTGATGATAACAGTGATCACAGTGGTGACAATGGCAAAGATGGCGCTGACCCTGGCAACAATAATATGGCGATGATCACAATAAGACAATGACAAAGACGACAAGACGAAGAAGCTGGCAATGACAAAGATGATGCCTATACTGCTGCTGATGACAAAGACGATGATGGCGACAGTGGCAATATTGATGATGACAGCGACATGATGGGAATGGCACCCACAATGACGAGGGTGATCATGACAATGACAGTCATGACAAGACAAAGACGATGCTGATGACAATGAGGATGACTGACAGCAATGGCAATGAAACCTAACTGGTGATACAAGACTCACACGCATTAAGTGGGGGGAGAGGTAGCCTTTTCAATAAATGGTGTTGGGGAAATTGGATCTTCACCTGCAAAAGAATGAGCCAGGCCCCATACCTCAGACCAGGTATGAAAACAAACTCAAGATGGGTCAGAGACCTAACTATAAGCCTCACAATCATAAAGACCATCCACGAAAAAACAGGGATAAACGTAAGGGCCCTAATACAGGCAAAAACACATTATTGAACATAGGGGGAAATACCCATGCTATTTATGACAAGATAAAGGATTGGGACCTTCTAAAACATGACGTGTGTGCACATCAAAGGCTCCACCAGAACAGTTGAGAGCAGGTGCGTTCATAGAGTTCATCAGTGGTTTCTTAGATATGGCAGGGGAGGGAGGGGGGTGGGGAGCCAATTATGAATATAAGAACTAAGAAAGCATTTTAAAATCAATTGTAATGATTGCACAACTTTTCTTGATATGATCGAACTATTGAATTGTGTGATATGTGGATTGGGGGCAATAAAACATTAAAAAAAAGAGTTAAAGGAGAACACACAGACTGGGGAAAAATTCAGTACTAGTACATCCGATAAAGGGCTAATCTCCCAGATCTATAGAAAACGACTACATCTTAACAAGAAAAACACAAATACCCCAGTCAAAAAACGGCACAAGCCATGAAGAAAATGCACAGCAGAATGAAACGTGGCCTGGTCCTGTGCCGTCCTCACAACTGTTCCTGTGCCCGAGGCCATGGGTGGGCATCATGCTTGGCCAAGCGACGGGGCAGCGGAGAAGAGGAAGACCGCCCAGGAGACGGATGGACCCAGTGGCTGCAACCATGGCTCAGGCACAGGTAATTCCAACTCGATGCCACCTAAAACAGTGTTGTCAGAATGGACTAGGTAGAAGAAAGGAGGTTGAGAAGTACAAGGAGAGGGGGCGTAAAGCAACAAACATGTTTTCTCTCACCTTCTAGAGGCCAGAAGCCCAAAGACAATAGAGCCAGGATCCTCCTGGAGGCTCCAGGAAAAATACTTCCTTCTTTCTTCCAGCTTCTGGTATCCCTGGAGATCCAGGTATTCTGTGACTTACGGACATCACTCCAGCGCCCCTCACCTGACATCTCCCTGTGTGTCTGTACCTGGTGCTCACATTTCCTTCTTACCAGGTATACTGTGTGCTAGGTGCTGGGGAGTCAGTTCTGACTCATTATCCTAACCGTATGATGCCCGGCAGGAGGAGACCCCGCCCAGCCCTGCACCATCCTCCCAGTTGTTTATGTTGAAGTCCATGGTGGCGTCCACTGGGTTGGTCCGTCTTGTTGAAGGTCTTCTTTTTCGCTGCCCCTCTCCGCTACCACACGTGATGCCCTTTTCCAGGGTCTGGTCCCGCTTGATAGCATGTCCCAAGGACGCAAGACAAAGGCTCCATCCTTGCTTCTAAGGAGCACTCTGGTCACGCTTCTTCCAAGGCAGATTTGGTTGTTCTTCTGGAAGTCTGTGGTGTTTTCGGTCTTCTCTCTCAGCTCTACTTCGAATGCATCGATTCTTCCTTATGAATCGTCCAGCGTTTCCATGCGCACGAGGCGAGTACAAATACCACGGTTTGTGTAAGGTACTAAGTGCTTGCTCTTCAACACTTTAAAGAAGTTGAAGAGTATATTTGCCCAACGCAGCGTGTTTGTTTGATCTCCCGACTGCTGCGTCCACGAGCATTGACTGTGGACCCAAGCAAAATGAAATCACAATTTCGATATTTTCTCCCTCTATCATGATGTCCCTTTTGGTCCAGTTGTGAGGAGTTGGGTCTTCTTGACATTGAATTGTGATCCACGAGGAAGGCTGCAAGCCTTGGTCTTCCTCAGCAAGTACTTCAAGTCCTCCTTCCTGTCAGCAGGCGAGATCGTGCCATCTGCATCCCGCAGGTTGTTCATCAGCCTTCCTCCCGTCCTGATGGCGCAGTCTTCTTCATAGAAGCCAGCTTCTTTGATGATTTGCTCATCTTTCTCCTGAGGGGTCACTGGTGGGCTTGCACTGCCCACCTTGCAGTTGGCAGCCCAGCACACAACCCACAGCACCACCTGGGATCCATGTGGGCACCAGGCTCAGCAGGATCACAGGAAGAAGCAAGCTCACCAGCAGAGGAAGATGGGGGCCATGGGGAAGTCGCCAAGGAACGGAGGAACAAAAGCTGAGAGGGTCAAGGACTTCCCCAAGATAGACAGAGAGCCTGCTCCCAGAGCCGACGGCCTATTCCACACGCTCTGTCTCCTCTAACCCCCCCTCACAGGCACCAGGACCCAGAACCCCCTCTACTGCACCTCGCTTGCTGTTTAGGGGTTTCTCCAGGGGATGGCAGAGGGACATGAGCCGGGGGGCCCAGTGGCAAGGGTAAACCAGGCAGGCCCAAGGAGGGTCCGGAGACCAGGAGCAGGGGCTTGCAAGCCTCCCAGGGGTCCCAGGGTCTCTGCCTGCCACTGGGCTCTGTGTTGTCACTGTGACGGGGCAGCCCAACAGGCTTCAGAACCCAGCTGAGTGACCTAGGTGGTGGGAGCCACGTCCCGCATCCCGCCTGAAACCACTGCCAAACACGTCGCCATCCACCAGCATCCACAGCCCACTCGCCGAGCACCCGACTTCCGGCTGAATTGATTGCTAAGGACCCATGTGGTGGTTACAGAATCTGGTGTCAACTTGAGACTACTAAGAGTGAAGGGGTGGAGTTTAGCTTGTCATTCGGGTCGCAGCTTGATGACCTCATTTGGAGGTGCCACGGAGATAAATCGCTCACTGGAAGCCAGATGCAGACACTCCCTGTGAGACATTCTTGTTGACAAGACATATGAAGCTACGCTAGAGCCCTGGAGCTGAAAGAGCCATGTGGAGACCCCTGCCAATGCTGAGATGCTTTCACTGCCACTGGACACACAAGACTTCCCACCCACTGGCCTGTGATCTTCCTGCACAAAGCATCATTGCATGTGTTACATGAGTCTGAAGAGTAATTGACAGACTGGTATTGGACATGTGGGCTAATATCAGACCTATGGACTTGATCTGGACTGGGCTGGGATGTTTTTTTAATATGCAACTACTCTTTGACATGAAGCTCTTTCTTATACATATGAGTGTGTGGATTTGTTTCTCTAGTCCACCCGGACTAGCACAGCCGGCACTGCTTGCTTTCCAAGTGGCTATCACTCCGGCCTCGGAATGCACCTCCCGTTGGCCAGGGTGTCTGTGCAGGGTCCACCCTGTCAGATGCGCTCTTCCAGGCTTCCCTCTTTAGACTATTATGTGCTTGATACAATTAGTATGTGGGTTGTTATTAAGCTGTAAGAGCCCCCAACACAATGATTTATATCTATGTTTTTAAAAGCCTCTTTGTATGGTGCTTTGGGTGAATGTTTACGGAGCATGTTTGTTCTTCTTTATATTTTATTTCCTGAAATTAACTGCCATCCCCTCAATGCAGCAGCCTTCTTCCCACTGATGCGCACCTACCCCCCTCCTCCACCTCCTTTCCGGCCTCTCCTGGCCTTCCGAGTTTGGTTTGGGCCACACTGCCCTCTTGGTCTCCTGGCATCACTTGGGTAAGGAACACGTTCCTCCCCGGTGTGGTAGTTGGGGGCCATTGAGTCAATTCCGAACCGGGGCCAGCTGATGCACCCCGGAAGGAAAACCCGCCTGGCCCTGAGCCATCTTCACAATGGTGCTGTTTGCGCTCATGGTGACCACCCCTGTGCAAACCCATCTCCTTGAGGGCCGCACCCCCCACCCCTTTTCCTGGCCGTCCCTCCATAGGCACCCTGGTGGCGTAAGGAGTGATGAATTGGGCTGCTAACTACAAAGTAAGCCATTCAAACCAACCAGCGGCTCCTCAGCGAACGACGGTGCTTTCTACTCCAGTGAAGAGCTATCGTCTGGGAAAACCCACCGGGGGCAGGGGCACCATGAGCCAGAGTCGACTCGATGGCGGTGATCTTGTTTCTTTGTTTTTCCACTTTACCAAGCATGGTGGCCTTTCCAAGGGGCCAGTCTCATGTTCAAGCCACATGAGCTGAAGTGTCATCGTCCTGGTTTCTAAGGGACGCGCTGCCAGTGTGGCTTGGCCCCAATCTCACCTGGACATCATGCTCGACCAGCAGCAGCAGCAGCCAGCGGGTCACAAGAGAGAAAAGAACCATTTATGGGCCCAGAGGTAACGTCCTCCCCCTCCCCCTCCTCTGGGTGCACTGTGGTTTAGTTTCATGAAGAGAAGGACCAGGCATTAGGGCTGGACTCGTTAACAAACACTCCAGGGTCAGAGTCCCAGCTTGACCCGGAGCCCGGAAATGAGCACGGGGCCGAACGTGGGAATCGAGCTGCACAGCTGACCTCCCTGCACTGTGGGGTGGGGGTCGGGGGGGCGTCTCCCTGCACAAAGGTGCAGGGGGGAGCCGGGGTTTGTGCCCATGTGCCCCACAGGGACACGTGACCTCGAAGAGCATCCTACAGACAGGCCACTCACCAGCTCATCCTCCAAAGGGCTGGAGCCACTGGTTTAGAATGCATGCCGATGTGGATGAGAAATCCTCAAGTGACAGATGGGAAATCCTAATGTGGGAGCTGGTGCTAACAGTAGAAGCCTCGGGACACAAGAGGGGCCCTGGTGGCTACTTGATGGGCTGCTGACTGCAAGGTCAGCAGTTTGAAACACGCAGCCACTCTGGGGGAGAAAGACGAGGCTTTCTCCTCCTGTAAAGTATCTATTACAGTCTTGGAAAGCCACAGGTGCTGGGTCGCTGTGACTCGGCAGCCACCCGATGGTGGTGTGTTTGGCTTGTTTTTGTGAAGAACACAAGTGGGTCTCAGCGGGCTTGGCTCCTGGTTGGGGCACCCATGGGGAGTGGGGTGTCTCCTGGGCCTCCCACAGGGGCCCCCTGTTCGTTCTCTGCTGATTTTTCTGCTGGTTTCTACCTCAGCCCTCCCCCACCACCTTTAGGAGACCCAAACACTCAGGTGATGACAGGGACGCAGGTCACCTGCCAGTTCTCCAGCTTCCACAGGTGACCAGAATGGTCACACTCCCTTGGTGGGGAGAGAGACTCCCCCCTCCCTCCACGAACCCCCCCTCACCATGCCTCTCTTCCCCCAGGTGGATCCAGGAGGGGTGGGGTGCAGTGTAAGGGTGGCCGCTCCTTGTCCCGAGTCTAAAGGTCATGACTGGGGAAGAAGGAAGGATGAGTCATAGACGGCTCTGGGTGGGTGAAAGGGCCCTGGTGGAGCACTGGCTTAGGTGCCGGGTAGCTACCCGCCAGGCAGGAGATTTGAGTCCACCAGCTGCCCACCAGAGGAAGGAAGATGGGGGCTCCTGCTCCCGGAAAGACCGACGGCCGGAAAACCCTAAGGAGCGGTCCTGTTCTGTTCTCCAAGGCTGCTGTGTCTCGGAATCAACACGAGGGCAGTGGCGGGGGTGGCCAGGCGGACAGCAACCTTGGGAAGCATGCTTGAATCACTTACTGATGAAGATCAAGGCCACCAATGTGCATTTCAGTGTCAGAACCCAACCCAAACCCACTGCCATCCAGTCGACACCGACTCTCAGAAACCCTACCGGACGGGTAG
The DNA here is from genome assembly GCF_050624435.1 of Tenrec ecaudatus. Classification (NCBI taxonomy): domain Eukaryota; kingdom Metazoa; phylum Chordata; class Mammalia; order Afrosoricida; family Tenrecidae; genus Tenrec; species Tenrec ecaudatus. The sequence goes on from NC_134535.1 coordinate 5,545,962, forward strand.
CACTACCCCTGTGGGTTTCCAAGGCTGTGAGAATTCCCCGGGCTAATGGCTGTGGGCCAGAGGTGAGAGCGGGCTGGGTTTTCTGGCCGAGGTCAGATGAGAGAGAGGGTATCTAACCTGGGGAAAGTGCTCGCCCAGTCTGAGGGACAGCTCATTAGTCACTGCTGTGTGTGGTGAGCATTTCTGGGTTTGGGAGCAGGAGGGGTCCCTGACGTTGGGGGCATCACAGGGCCATGGCGGCAGAAGTGGGTAGCCAGCACTTCCCGAGGCCCCCGGAGCCTTCATGGACTTGACAGCCCAAACCCAAACCAAGCACACCGCCATCAAGTTGGTGCCGACTCATAGCCAAGTCCATCTTTCTCCAGAGCGACAGGTAGGTTTCGAACTGCCGACCTTGAAGTTAGCAGCCTAACACAGCACCACTAAGCCACCGAGGCTCCTTGAAAAGATAATCGACAATAACAGAAGGGGGAACACATTTAAGATGGTCGAAAGGGAGGATGAATGATAACGGCTTACTTTTCAACCTTAACAACATCTGCTTCCATCCACTTTGCAATGGGCTCTGTCTGATACCAGGGCGACTCACATCCCCGGTCCAGGGTGAGGGCATTCTCGTGGGGACCCTGCAAGTGGCCTTGGACTGCCACTGTCTTCACTGCCTTCTGCACACCCCACAGACATTCCCGCACTAGGAAGCAGGGGTTCAAACCCATCGGATGAGCTTGTGCTGTGAGCGGCTGTGGGAAGGAGTCTTGTGGGCAGGGCGGGGCGGGGGTGTCCAAGAAAAAGCCAACAGAATTAAGAGGAGGAACAGCTCACAGCCCGGTTCTTCCCACACAGCCGAGGGTCTCCACACGAACCCATGGTGAGTCAGGTCCTTCGTTGCTGTGGGAGGTCCCCGGCACTGTGGGATGCTCAGCGACATCTCCGGTCCCCCACCTAGATACGAGTACAATTCTCCTGCCCTGTTTCCCACAATCAATTATGTCTCCCCCAAACATCGCTGCCATTGAGTCGATTCTGACTCCTAGCGACTTTGTGGTCAGCGGTTGAACAGGTCCATAGTCCACTCGCCACCAGCACGCCTTGAGAATATCTTTCCGCACCTAGCTCACTCACTGCCAGTCAATCGATGATGATAACGTCCCCAGACATTGCCAAATGTTTCCTGGGGGATCAGTCACCTCTGATTGCCTTGCAGTCAGTCATCTTGGTGGGAGACAGGATGTGTTAAGGGGGCCCTTAACACAGTTTCCACCATTCCCATTGATTGCCATTTTTATTGAACCCTAAGTGAGGCGTTCATACAAATTATCAAATACAACTGGAGCCCTGTGCTTGAAGAGCAAGTGTGGTTAAGAAAGGGCACGGGAATGATGCTCTGTTATTACCTTGAGCCCAGTGGATTGTGACCCTGAGCCATTGTGCTCCCCAGGGACATTTGGCAACATCTAGAGGCATTTTTCATTGTCACCACTGACGTCCATTGAGCAAAGGCCAGGGACCCCATGACGCCCAGGGCGCGTCCTTCAGGGCTCACAACAGCCCTCAGTGGGAACCCGGAGGCATCAACGACACTCACAGGGCTGTTCGAATGCCACAACATTCCATGGCCCAGTCCGAGAACCCACGCAACAATCACTGTTGCCCCTCACCACCATCCCCCCAGCCCCCGACCACCTCACCCCTCCTTTCTGTCAAGCACTTACACACAATCACCATCAAGCACAGGGCGCGCAGGTGGTTCCGATCACAGCGATCCTGCACACGGTCCTGCGCCGTCCTCACCACGATCCTTGTGTCTGGGCCCATGGCTGCAGCCGCTGTGTCCGTCCATCTCGCTGAGGGCCGCCCTGTTCCCAGATCCCATTTTCTACTTTCCTAAGCACAATGGCCTTCTCTAGGGACTGGTCTTTCCTGATAACAGGGCCAAAGGATATAGATGAGGTCTCGCCGTCCTTGCTTCTAAGGAGCATTCTGGTGGTACTTCCGAGACAGATGTTTATTGTTCTTTTTGTTGTCTAAATCATTTTACTGGGTTTTTTTACAGCTCTTATCACCATCCATCCATCCATCCATCCATCCATCCATCCATCCATCCATCCAAGTCCAGTACATTTGTACATATGTTGCCAGCATCCTTTTCAAGACATTTTCCTTCTACTTGAGCCCTTGGTATCAGCTCATTTTCCCCTTACCCCACCCTCCCTCCCTCATGAACCCTTGATAATTAATAATTTATTATTTTTCATGTCTTGCACCCACCACTGTCTCCCTTCACCCACTTTTCTGTTGCCCATCCCCCTGGGAGGGGGTTATATATAAATCATTGTGATCGGTTCCTCCTTTCTCCCCCACTTTCCCCTGACCCTCTTGGTATCTCTACTCTCAATATCAGTCCTGGGGGGTTTATCTGTCCTAGATTCCCTGTGTTTCGAGCTCTTGTCTGTACCCGTGTACATGCTCTGGACTAGCCGGATTTGTAAGGTAGAGTTGGGATCACGATAGTGGAGGGGAGGAAGCATTAAAGCACTAGAAGAGAGCTGTAAGCTTCATCGGCAGCTGGTTGTTCTTCAGATGGTCCACGGCACTTTCAGTACTCGTCACCCATCACTCAAAGCCATCGGTGCTTCTTCCGTCTTCCTTATTCAGTGTCCACCTTCACATACAGGGGAGGTGACGGAGAAAACCACGCTGGGCACTGGGGACAGATGAGGGCTCAGACAGGACTCCTGCCCCACAGAGCACCTCCAGTGGGTGGAGTGGGGGCTGCTGTGGCTGAGGGAAAAGCACCTCCACTGCTGTCCAGCTGGTTCTGACCCCTGGTGACCCCACCTGTGTCATAGCAGAATGGTGGCACCCGGGGGCTTCAGGGACTGCTTTTTCTCCCAAAGTGCCTCGGGGGCGGGGCTTGAAGCCCCCCACCTTGCTGTCAGTGTGTTACCTGCCCATCCAGGGCTCTGGGGGCGGGCGTGTAGTTACACACCTTCATGTCAACTTGATGAATAGAGTGAAGGAGTGGAACTTAGCCTGTCAATCAGGTCACAGTCTGATGATGCCTCCTGGGGGGCGTGGCCTTCTCATGAGGATTCTGGGAACTTCTCTCTTTCCCCCTGGAGGTGGGCCACACGCTCTCTCTCTGCCTTGGTCTTCTGCTGACAAGTCACGCTGATGGCAGCCAGAGCCCTGAAGCTGTGACCATCGCCATTGGATCCACAAGACTTTTCTCCCACCGGCCTGCGATCTTCCTGCATTCAGCATCATGACGTGTGCTGTGAGTCTGAAGAGGAATTTATGGAGTAGTATCAGACATGTGGGCTAATATCAGACATATGGAGTTGATCTGGACTGGGCTGGGATGTTTTCTCAATATACAATTGCTCTTCCATATACCACATATACTCGAGTATGAGCCAAACTGAATGATCAGCTGAGACACCTAATTTTACCACAAAACTACATTAAAAATGTGCTGAAAAACTCAGCTTATAGAAGAGTATACATGGTAAATCTCTTATACATGAGTGTTACTGGATGTTTCTCTAGTCAACCCGACCTAACACACACAGTAAGCCCTTAATGAATGGGGGCGCCTCGTCCCTCTTCTGTCAATGGGAGTCAGGAAGAGGTTCATCCAGGAGCAGGAGTTTGCACCTGGTGCATCAGAGAAGGGTCGATGTTTCTGAGTGGGCTGGAGAGCCGAGGGAGGTAGACGGTAAGGAGAACAGCAGCGTGGGCTCTGCGGTGCTGTCAGAGTGGAAGGCGTGCTCACAAACCAGACCATGCTGCAGACCCCTGTCCAATAAAGGATGAGTGTGGCAGAGACAGGTTCATTTTGGTTTGGGGAAGATGAACTTCATGGCAGTGGGGGAATGGGAGAGGGGGAAGGGAGGGCAAGTGATGAGGCCATGGACCCCCCCTGAGAGATGCTGGGGATGTCCGGGTAGGACTGCTGAGCCCGATGTTGTCAGGGGAGGGGATACTGAGAAGGAGAATGTGAAGACGACTGAAAGTCCCATGGACTGACTGCTAAGAGGATGCACAGAATTGTCTTAGAAGCGTAGCCAAAGTCCCGCTCCTTAGAGTCAAGGAGGGTGAGGCTTTGTCTCAGCACTTTGGACATGGTGTCAGGAGAGACCAGGCCCTGGAGAAGGGCACCACTCTTGGAAAAGTAGAAGGACAGGGAAAAAGAGGGAGGCCCTCGAGGAGATGGGTTAGCACAGTGGTTGCATCAACAGCTCCGGCATAGGAACAACTGTGAGGGTGGCCCCGGGCTGGGAAGTGTTTTGTTCTGGGAAGTCTTTGTTCCACAAGGTCCTGATGGGTTGGAAATGACTTGATGGCACCTAACAACAACAACAATACAGACTACTCTGTATAGCTTCAAAAGGGTAATTCAGGCCCTAGCCCCCAGGACGGGGAATGTGGCCTTGTTGGGTGACAGGGCTTCTACTGACAGGCGATTGCTTGTCTCATTGTGCTGCACGTGATCATGCTTCACAGACATGGTGTTTTGCTTTTTAAAAAGAAAATCAAACTGTGGGCTCGTGACCACCCTGCATCGTGCACATTGACCGGCACCGTTTTTCTGAGGACACGAGCTCAATTCGTGTCTCTGTCACATCGTGGTCGCCTGCACCTTAGTCCAAAGACTTCCCATCATGCTCTTTTTGCATGTTTAAGAGATTGCAAAACCCGACTCTGAGCTGCTCCAAGGTGTCTCCCAGGCTGGAAAGCTTTTTGGAAGCTGACTGCCACATTGTACTCCCATGGAGCAACTGGTGGATTTGAACCACTGATGTTACGCTCAGCAGTCTAATACTTAACCCACTGAGCCACCAGGGATCTTTAATTGACTAGAGTCTAGTGGGAACATAACTTGGATCTGCATGGGGACACCAAAACTTTCATGTGGCTTCCTTTATTATTGATATTCAATTTGTCGTGATGGCCTGAACCCAAATTGCAGCATCTCCAAGGGCTGCCTGTGGTTAGTTCAGTTCCCATCACATTACATGAGAGCAGGATGGATCTGAACCCGAGGTGATTCTTTCACAACTAGATTCTGTCTGTCTTTTAGCATTCATGCATCCAACCATCCATCTTTATATTCATCCATCCCTGCATCCCTGCATCCATTCAGCCCTGCATCCATCCATCCATCCATCCATCCATCCATCCATCCATCCTTCCATCCATCCCTGCATGCATGCATCCATCCCTGCATCCAACCATGCTTGCCCTCACCCACTCATGCCCCATGGAGCATCTGCTTGGTTGGCTTCAGGGACGCGCCTCCTGCCACTCTCCCTTCCCCCAACACTCCCATGGCCCAGGCTCATAACTGGCTCTGGCTCCTGCCCGAAAGAGAACAGTGATCGGTTTGGGCGTCAGAGTGGCCCCCATACTAAGGGCTTGTCTAGGGGGCTCTGAGGGCCAAGCCAGGAAACATCTGGTAGAAATGGCAAGTGTCTCAGGAGTGGTGGCCCTGGCAGTGAACCCCCTGGAGGATGAGCAGGGATTGTGGAGGGGCGTTCCAGATGGAGGGCACAGTGAGAGCAGAGGAAGGAATGGGGGGGAGGGGCGGGGCAGGCGCTGGCTGCATCCAGGGAGCTGGGTCTGCTCTAGGAGCAGGCGCCTCACACTTTCATTCTCCTCCACATCGGTTGTCCTCAGCAGCACCCCAGCGCCAGGCCTTGGCTTCTCACTTGGAGGGGAGGGATCCATGAAACACCAGCGACGTGAGGATGGTCAATGCTCTGACCCAAGTTTAATGAACCGCAAACAGCTGAGTCCTTGATCAGCCATGCTCTACCTACCAAGGCCCATCCAGAGGGACCTCGGAAGAGAGGCCTAGTGACCTTCTCCCGAAAAAATCAGCCCGTGAAAGCCCTGTGGGGCACAGTTCTGCTCTGACGCCACCAGCATCGACTCCAAGCCCAATGTCTTGGTCCTATGGACTTGGCATACTTTCTTACTTACCAATTGCTATTGAATCAGAATCTCGATGCAAGGCAACCCCTGTGGGTGTCAGAATAGAACTGCACGCGATAGGGTTTTCAATGGTGGATTTGGGGGCGGGAGGGAAGTAGAAAGAAAGCACAGCTGGGTGAATTCAAACCGCCAACCTTACAGTGAACAGTCCAGTGGCTTAACGGTACACACAACACATTTCTGTGCCGTGGGGTTCACTGGCCATCTCAGAGGGTCGCCGGGACCCTAGGCTGCTGTGGTAAGGTGCCATAGAGTAGGTTCCGACCTATAGCAACGCTATGCACAACAGAACAAAACACTGGCCGGCCCTGCGCCATGCTCACAATTGTTCCTGCGCCGGAGTCCATCGTTACAGCCACAGGATCGATCCATCTCCTTGAGGGTCTTCCTCTTGTCACCCCACTTTACCAAGCATGAAGTTCTCCAGGGACTGGCCTCTCCTGACAACAGGTCCAAAGTACATCAGACGAAGTCTCGCCATCCTTGCCTCTGAGGAGCTCTCTGGCCGCATCCTTTCCAAGACAGTTTTGTTTGTCCTGTTAGCAGTCCACGGTACTCTCTGTATTCTTCCACGTAACCACAATTCAAATGCATTGACCATGAACTCTGCTTCCTTTTAACCAAAAAGCCAGCGACATCTATAGATAGGAAAGTAGGATCCTCTCTCTGGAACTGTCCTTCTGGCTCTCAGAATGCGGGGCCCCCTCCAAAGTCCGGCCCAGAATTGCACGCTAAGGTGGGGGGAGTGGGGGAGGAGCCAGCCTGGGTTGAGCTGACCCTGGAGTGGGAGGAACGAGACTCTAGTTCTTCTTCCTCACTAGACTCTAATAACTCGTTACTAGAGTCTTTCAGGAGTGACTAGCTAGCACGGGCTAGCTTTCCCTAAGACAACCAAGCCCATGGGTTCACGGACAACGTCTTGCTGAAAGCTTCCTGAAGCTGGTTGCTGGGTGCAGGGCCATTGGTGTGCGGGGCGGGGGTGGGAGTCCACAAGCAAGTGCCCAGTCCCTTGGTCTCTGCAACCAGAAGAAGACCAGGGTCCCTAGGGTTAAAAAAGAAAAGAATTCAAGTGAGTTTTGCTGACGGTACAGGAATAGTGTGGTTCACTTTGTCCAGCTGCCTCTGCAGGGCAGAAAGGCCAGGTTTGGGCGACTGATCAGCAGCAGGAAACCTACTTCGAAGCAGGCCTTTGGGACTCTGCTCAGCTCCTTCCTTCCCCCGCAGACCTCAACGCAGTGATGTGAATGGATGAGGTTGGTTAACCTGCCAGGGTGGTACTAGGCAGCAAGCATCAGGTCCGGCAGTGCAGCGGGGCTGGGTTTCTGAAATCTGACTCCAGCAGCTGTAGTTATATTGTTCTAGGTCGAGTTGACCGCGCGTATTTACGCTTTTTTAACAGTCTTAAAAAGTCCAGTGACAGCTGTTGAGAGTTTAATTGGGAGTGTTTAAAGGGGGAGGGGGGAAAGAAAATCATTAAAGGTCCAGATAGAGATCAGTTTTCATACTGTTTAAACATGGAGGCCACCAGGCGGTGGGACGAAGGCAATGTCCCAAATCCCAGAGCCGGTGTGGGTAGGCGAGAGGGGTGCAGGCGCTCAGAGCAGCACAGAGAGGCAGAGGCAGGGCAAGAGGAGAGCGGGAGGAGGAAGCACAGAGAAGAAATGATAAGAATAATAGTAAAAGGCCTTTCCTCCACTCCCACCATTCACCCTGGTTTAGGCCGGGTACCCCAACGGAGGGGATAGGGAGCCCCACTTCTCGGTTCTGCTGAGGGTGGAGCGAGGGGGGGAAGAGCTCGGGCACCCACTCTGCACAGCTCGGCCCGTTCCGAGCTCGGGGGCCCGGTGGAGCCGGCCGGCTACTGTGAGCCCCTCGCCACCACCGCCGCCACCACTTTTGTTCTCGCTCGGGCAGCCGGGCCACGGCGGGCGCAGTGCGCAGGCGCGGCGCGACGGAGGAGGGGCGGGCGGACCCCAGCGCCGCCCCACGCGCCCCCCGCCGCCCCGGCCCGCTCCATCCGGGCACTGCCGAATTAGCATCGCACCGAGGCACAACTTTCCCCAGGCCCAGCGAGATCCAGGCGCGCGCGCGCCTGAGGAAATATAGTCCCTGCCGCGGGCCGGCGAGCGGGCGGGAGCGGGCTCGGGGCGCCGGGGACCATGCGGCGGGTCGCTCCCCCAGCCCCGGGACCCGGCGCGCCTGGCGGGGCAGCCTGAGGAGTTGGGGGCCGCGGGCCGGCCCGGCGTCTTTCTTCCCTTCCCGGCTCGCCCCTCTGTGGGCTGCGGGGAGGGGGCTAGCGACCCCCTCCTGCGGCCGGCCCGCCCCGCGCGCCCCAGCCGAGCGCATAACTTCCCAGGAGCCGGGGCCAAAGTGAGCGCAAAGTGTGCCCAAGTTGCCGGCATGGCGCTGCAGAGCCGGCCCGAGGCGCTCCCGGTGGAACTCTCACGCCACCAGGTAGGTGGCGGGGGCATCTGGGGAGGCGGGAGTCCAACCCAAATCTGCGTGGCTGGGGTGTCGGGAGGGGACCCCTGGGAGCCTGCCCAGCATGGGGAGTGCGCATGGACCCGCCCCCGCGCGCCCCTCCTGGCTTCCGGAGCATTTCTGCACAGTTTGAGGGATTCGGGGACCGCGGGAGACCAGAGGTCCACTTCTTTTTTCTCATTGCAAAGATGCATGTCTGGGGGTGTCAGAGGTGTCCCCCATGAGCCTGCCCTGCTGTGGGAGTATACACGGATCCCCGGACGTCCCTCCGTGCAGTCCTGAACAGTTTAGGAGGCCCTGGGGGGCGGGGACTCTAGGGATCTGAGTCCAGGGATTTCTCTTTCATCTCAAGATCTTAGTAGCTGGGGTTCTGGAAGGGGCCCCTCACCAGCCTCTTGGGGGTGGGGAGTGTGCAACGTTTCCCCAGAAGCTCCCTCCTGGCCTCGATGCACAATTGGGGGGGGTGGAATTGGGGAGTTAGGGCAGCTAGGGGACGACGACTTGCCTTTTTTGTAGTGGGGTCTGCAATCGGGGTTGCGGGGAGCCCCCCTCCCCAGCAGGCTCTCGGCGGCGGAGGTGCCGGCCCCCCAGGCCCGTCCGACCCTGCACAGTTAGCTTAAGTACTTTTGCAGTCTGGGGCTGCGCGGCCGGGGCAGGCGGGCTGGCGGCGCTCGGGTGTTCGTCGGAGAGATTAGGACGCGACTGGAATATTTATGAGCTTTGCTCGACACGGACTCGCCGTGTTTACTTGGCTCTTTGTTCCTCCCCCCTCCCCGGAACGCACTCACACTCACACTCTCACTCCCCCGCACACTCGGCCGGCCTCCAAACTTGCTGCGCTCCGGGCGCCGCCGCCGGTGGCCTCGGCCCGCCGCCCGCCGCTGCCCCGATGAGGCGGCAGCCACAGGTAAACGGCCCGGTGCCGGCCGCCACTCGCGCCAGGACACCCGGGGAACTTGAGAGCTCGCGGCGGGCAGCCGGTAGCGGCGGGGGTGGTTCGGTGGGGGGTGGGGGGTCCGGGAGGTGAAGGGCGCCGGGGCCACTCAGCCCCCTGGGGGCTGCAGCCTGAGCTAGCTCCTCCGTTTCTCCGCAGAACGGCGACCTTAAGAAGCAGCTCCAAGACAGGCCGCGGGTCGCAGCGCTGAGCGACAAACAAGTAAGCGAGAAAGCGGTTGCCTCCCCACTGCCAGCTCGGGTGGCAGGCAGGGGAGGGGTGGCGACACTTTGGCAGCACCTTAAAAAGTGCCAGCCCGGGATCCATGCGCCAGACTCTCCGGAGGGATCTGTCCCAATCCTTAAAGTTGCGGGTACCTCTTTTCTGCCGGGGGAGGGCTGGAGGCGAGGGGACCGAGGCCCGGATGGCCAAGAGCGACCGGCTGCGCTTAGAAGGCGGCGCGCGCCCGGCGTCCATTTTGAGGTAGTGGACATGTTTTGGAAATGTGGACATTTACCCGATCGGCGTCCCACTTCTTGCAGAGGAGCCCAGAGGGTTAAATGCGGGCCTGGAGGCCCAACTCTTGGGAAGCGGTTTCGGGGCTGGGATGCAAACCATGCTCCAAAGGCCGACACCTCCACCCCTGCCTCCTTCCTCCTCCCTCCACTTCGCCGGCTCCACTTTTGATTCTTGGAACTGACGCCAGTTCCGGGGAACAAAAGAAAGGCGCCCCAAGGACACTCCAAATCTGCCCCAACTTTAGTGTCTTGGCGTTAGGTGGAAACGGGTCTCCCGCCCCGCACCAGCAGCTCCCGAGGGGCGCGCGGCCGCCGGGCTCCGCCGGGAGCAAAGTTGGCCATTGTGACTTAGTTGCGCTGAGCTCAGCGCTCGGGCTTTCAGCACCAAGAACAGATGCCGCCGCCGCCGCTGACGAACGCGGCCGCCCGCCCCGCCCCCTTTCCTGCCCTCCCCTCCCCCACCGCGCCCCTCCCCCGCGCGCCCCGCCTCCTCCCCGCGCCCCCCGAGCGGAGAACTTTGAGCCGCACAGCCAATGGCGCTCGCGCAGTGGCGAGGCTCCCGGCGGCAGCGGAGGCGGCCCCCTCTCCTCTCCCCCTCCGTTTCCCTCCGCTTTGCCTCTCCCCCTCCTCCGCCCCCCTTCCTCCCCCACCCCACTACCGCGCCCCCTGCGATCGATAGCGCTTCCTTCGGAATGCCGGCCGCCACGGTCAGCACCAAACTTGGACAGCTCCTGGCTCGCGTCGCCTCCGCCCGCCAGCTTGGCTGCACCCCGCGCTTTCCCAAACCTGGGCGCCCCCTCCCCAGAGGGATTTTCGGGTGGAGGACCGAGGCGTGGGCGCGATGGCGGGGGACGGGGACCCCGACACCGGAGCACTTGGAGGCCGGGTGTTGGTTTCCAGTGCTCAAAGTTGGGAAGTGGTGGGCGTGCAGGCGAGGAGGCTGGAGCGAGTTGGGGGACGAAGGGAAACCAGGCTGCCCCCCCTCTCCCACGGTTCCCCGTTGGACGGGCAGCAGGCCAGCGGGAAGAGCTAACAGGAGCGTGAGCACCCCCCTCTGCCGGGGCCGGCGGTCCCCCTCCTGGCTGCACGCCCCCGGCCGTGAGTGGAAGCTTCCATTCCCGCCGGAGGGGGGGCGGGGGGCAGCGCGCAGCGGAGTAGGGGAGTTCGCGGGGGGAGGGGCCGGCGGGCTTCGCATTACCATTTTGATTGCTTTGATGCCATTTTTGGAGGGGGAGGGGTGGGAAGCCCCTTCTTCGCGAAGCACAAAGATGTTTAATCACTGTGAGGAATCAAATCCGAGACTTTCTCTCTTTAAAAAAAAAAACCCAAACCGAACAAAAACCCCACCATGAAATCCGTTCCAGCGCGATTGCCGGGGCTTCCGGGGTCTTTTTTTTTGCACTGCAAGTTCTGGGCTCTCAAATAGAGATTGAAAAGATAGAAGCGGGGTGGGTGGGGTGGGGGTGGGGTGGACCCACACACGCGGGGCCCCTGCCACTGGCATCGCAACAATGCCTCTTCTCCTGCGAGCCCTCCTGGCTATACTTTGCACTCTTTGGAGAGGCTCTGCGGAGCTTGGGCTCGCCCCACTCTCCCGTGTGCCAGCGACTGCGTCCAGGAAGCTTACATTTGGATGGAGCTAGGAAATGAGTAGCTATCTATCTGCCCTGGCCTTTCAGCGGAGAAGCCTGGAGAGACCCTGCCCCTGCAGTGCGCTGCTGCGCTGGGAAGGGGCGATTCTTCAGTCCTGTCCAGCCAACTCCGGGGGAGGCCGGCGGGCAAGCGGACCTCCATCTTTGTGTGTGTGTGTGTGTGTGTGTGTGTTTGTGTGTGTGTGTATGTATGCGCTCACGCGCACGCTCTTTGCCAAAGCCAAGCAAGCAAAGGAAAACAAACTTTTGTTCTGTGCCTTTTTCCAAAAGGCTTCTTTTAGAAAGGACTGGAAGTTACCCTGGGCGAGCAGCCCGGAGCCGCCGGCCGCCAGGAGCTTGTATTTGGCACCGCGTGCGGGGGTGGGCTTGCCTCCTTTTGTGGCATTTTTCCCTAACAAGGGCTCCTAAAGGAGTGGGTGGGGGGGGGGCTGTGGGGTTGGGGCGCTGAAACTACTCGCTAATAGAGCCGCGGGTGTCCTGCTTTCAGAGGTCACCCAGGCAATGAGTCGGGAGACTTGCCCCTCTTCCCTAGGGCCAGTGGGCTGGTGGTTTCCAGCCTGGTGGGGATGGGAAGGTTGCCTTGAAGGTGACAGTGGACTGACCCAGGGTCTTGAAGAGGGGCAGGAGACTCAGCTCGGGACCCTCTAGTGCCCTTCCTCACCCCCACCCCAACCTGCCCACAAGGAGCTAGAGTGAGATGGGGGGAGTGAAAAAAGCTAGCCCGTCTGGAGTTTGTTGGTTTTACACTCCATATAAAATTAAGCCAAGATCTTGCCTGGGCAAAAGCAGCCTCCCCCCATAGCCCTGTGTGCAGTGTGTCTCTGGCTTAGAAGATCGGAATGGAGGCTGGGTGTGTTCAAAGGGCACACACGTGAAGGAAACGGTTCTGTTGGCCGTGTGTGAGAGCCATGCTGGCCGGCCAGGTCCTTGTCTCCCTGGGTCTCCACCATCTCACCATTTGGTGCTTGATTGGCACTGGCATTTCCAGTTCCTTCTAGAAATGTGGACGGCATTTAAAAGATGTTTTTCAAAGGACTCATGGAAGTGGAAGGAACCCTGTTGGCCTGGTGGTTTTGCCTTGGGTTGCTAATCACAGGGATTTCGATGGAAGTAGATCACCAGGACTTTCTTCTGACTCAACACCCTGAACTTTGGGATCCTGTAGGCTCATTAGAAACCAGTTGGCCACTGGAGTAAGAATGCCTCTTCCTCCTTAAACAAGCAAACACACGGAATGCTAATGTGGGGCATTGGTCAGCGCTGAGAGTGGACCAAGTGAGACAGCAGAGAGGAGACCTGCAGTGTGGTTCCTGGCAGCCTCCTGCCCTGGGCTGCTGGGCGACTCCATCCCCTCTTCTGTGCCGAGAGCAGGTGTGTGAAGTCTCCATTAGTTGCTCCAGTGGCTTTGCACCACCGACTTGCAGCACAAGCAGAGATGCAGGGACGTGTTTATCTCAATTGTCAAATAACAAGCCGTTCTGTATACATAACAGGCCATCAGACAAGCAGGAGACCCCCCCCCCCCCCGCCCACCACCACCACCACATGCACCCCCTCCGGTGTTCTCAACATTGTGTCCAGAGGCCAGGTGGAGCAGGCCTCTACAGACAGCCATTTCCTGCAGACTTGGTTCTCCTGGAACGTGGGCAAGCGCCCTGCTGCCTAAACTAAGGTCCCAGCCAGTGTGGCCTCCCCAGAGGCTCCTGATCATGGGCCTTGGAGGACAGCACTTGCTGTCCGTTTTGATGGCCTCGGGGTGTTCAGGGCCTGACTTAAACACAGCAGTAAACAAAGCCCATCTTGGACGGTGTTACGTACGTGGTGCTCGTCTGGGGGCTGAGTCATGTCCCAGAGAAGTCCATCCTGGAAGCACCCGCTGTATGAACTGCAGGTGTGTGTATCTTAAAGTTCCCCTTATTGTAAGCCACCTCTCAGGAAGAGGGCCTTCTGGTTCCGGGTGTCCTCCCCATCCTGCTATCTGAGAAGGTGGACATTCAGCTGCCTGACCCAGCACGCCACTTCCTGTTCCTAAGACAGCATGACTGCTTGTGAGAAGGTGAATGTTGTCTTCCCAAGCACTGCATTCCACCCAAGGGGCTTAGTGTGGGTGACATGCTTGCTGCCCACAGCAAGGATGGGGGTCCCAGTTCACCCAGAGGGGCCCCAGAAGGTTGACCTGGAGCCTGTATTCAAAAATCAGCCCTTGGAAAGCCTGTGCAGCAAAGTTCTACTCTGAAACGCAGGGGGCTGCCAGGAATCACCCGGAGTGGCTTACAAATAGTTTTTAAACTGTGCGCCCTCCTCTGGCACAGTGCTGTCCCCAGGGCCCAGCTCTTTACCCTGGCCTCTCCTCGGAAGATGGCAGTGTCACCTGTCTGCCCCACCTCTCCCCCCTCAGGTGCATCCTCCCCTAGAAGGAAGAGGAGGGCGCTCTCCCTGGCTAGAGCCCAGCATGGTTTTACCTGGTGCTCAGAGGAATCAAAGGCCCAGGGTGGCCTCCCCTTGGCACCCGCAAGCCTGTGGGTGGTCTTGTCAGTTGCTTCAAGCGGTCTCCAGGCACCTGGGAGGTCAAGGCCAGGGGTGGGAACGGCCGACCCATGGGCATGTGTTGTTTTTAGGTATCATGGAGTCGGTTCTGACTCATAACAACCGTATGTTCAACAGAATGAAGCACTGCCCGGCCCTGCGCCATTCTCACCAGTAGAAGGCCCAAGAAATCACCAACGCCAGCCAACACCACATGCATCACCACAGAGAAGCAGTTGCAGACATCACATTTGCAAAACAGAAAGCAACTCATGGACAGCACATTGGTTTCCACTCCTAGAGAACCTCTAGGATGGAGTAGAGCTGCCTCTGTGGGTTTCTGAAACGGTAACTTTGTATGGGAATAGAAAGCCTCATCTTTCCCCTGCGGTGCACCAGGTGGTTTCCAACTGCTTCCTGGAGGTTAAGCAGCCAGTGCGCAACTACTCCACCACCAGGGCTCCAGGCCCTCCCGTTAGGGGTGATGTCTGTTGATGTTTGACCAGTATGGCCCCCGAATGATGTTATAAATACCCAAATGGCTCTTGGCAGAATAATGCTTCCTCATTCCTGGTCTGGAATTTCAGGGGCGCACGAGGTTCCTCTGCCAAGCTCCGTGTGTGTCCTTGATGACTTCGTATGTGTCCCTGAGCCATGTTCCTGGTGACTTAGTATGTGTGTCTGCGCTGGGCGGCAGGGTTGGGTTTGCCTGTCTCCTCACAGCAGGGCTTAGCCGGGATGATTCTTTGTCTCCATAACACACGTGTATATCTCATACTTACGGTATAAGAGGCTCACCCATCATGGCAATGGTGAGGTCCTAGGCAGTGTTGCTTTCTGCTATGCATAGGGTCTCTTGAGTCAGAACCAATCTGAAGGCACCTCAAGGAGCTCCAGTGGCCCAGTGGTTGCACATGGGCTGCAAACCACAAGGTCAGCAGTTCCAGGCCATCAGGTGCTCCCTGGAGAAAGATGAGGCTTTCTACTCCTGTAAAAAGCAACTGTCTCAAAAGCCCATAGGGGCAGTTCTACCCTACCCTATAGGGTTGCTGTGGGTCAGCTTGGAGGATTTTTGTTTCTCATGGGCAACAGCAATTATGTGTATAAGCAGCAAAAGCAAAGGGGCACCAGAGAATTCCACTCTTTTCGTTCTGTCGTTCCACCAAGCTTCCGAAGGCTTTGTAGGACACACACGCACACCTGAAGGTGAGTACGAAAGTATGATACTAGCGTTCCAGTTCATCCTTGCTCGGGATTGATTCAAATGGTATCTCTGTCCTGTTGCTCGTGATCAGTGAATAACTGCAGACAAGTGCTCCCAGTAATACACTTCTCTTACACTAAAACCAAACTCTCGTTACTCAAAAACCGAACTCGTTGCTGTCGAGGTAATGCCGACTCACAGCGAGACCCGGTAGGGCATGTGAAACTTGGACATGGACTAAGGAAGACCCAAGAAGAATCGATGCGCTTAAATCATGGCTCTAGTGAAGAATATCAAAAGTACCCTGGACTGCCCCAAACAAACAAACAAACAAACAAACAAACAAACAAACCTGTCTTGGACGAGGTAGAGGCAAGGATGGTGAGACTTGGTCACAAGGATCTTGGACATGTTATCAGAAGATCCTCGTTCCTAGAACAGGACTTCATTCTGGGTCAAGTAGAGGGTCAGCGGAAAACAGGAAGCTCCTGGACGAGGTGGATGGACCTAGTGGCTCCAATAATGAACTCAAACATGAGACCGCTTGTGAGGATGGTGCGGGACTGTTACTTCTGCTGTTCACAGTGTTCTGTGAGCCAGAACTGACGGAACGGTGTCTAACAACAACAACAGCAGCAGCAGCAGAACAGTAGAACTATCCCTGTGGGTTGCTGAAACTAACTCTTTACGGGAGTAGAAAGCCTCTTCTTTCTTCGGCAGAGTGCCTGGTGGTTTTGAACTTCTGACCTTGCAGTGAGCAGCCCAACTTATAACCCATTACTCCTTTAGTTATTTTATTAAAAAAAGCAAACAAAACTGCTCTGTGCCATGGGAAAACACACTTTTGAGGTCGGTTCTAATAAATCAAATGGCACACCTCACTTGAACATCTTCCCAAATGGCTCACACATTGCGTCAAGTTTGCGGGCTTGCTAACCCCACGTGGGGCAAGTTGTTCACTGAGGCACGCATTTTAAAGATGGGAGGGAGGACAGCAGACGTGAGCTGGGAGAGGGAAGACTGGCAACTTTGATGAATGAAGCCACTGGCTGAAAGGCAGAAACGGGGTGGAAGAAAAGCGAGGAATTTCTGTGGAAGTGATCAGTGTCGGAGCAGGGGCCTCACATGACTCAGGCGGCCTTCCCAATTTGAAGCAGGCATCTTGGCTGCCAAAAGTGTTGGGCCAAGGTCAACTCCAAGCATGAATCTTCCCGCCTGTCTTTTAAGTAAGACCAATGCCAATGAAATGGAATTTTTATGAAGCTGATTGTACTGTGAGGAGTCCTGGTTTTCCAATACAATCCAGAGGGCAAGGTCCAATCCAAACCGTGGCTTCCAAGGGACTGCATGGCCTGGTAAACTCGACCGACAGGTCAGCTCAGAAGATGATGGCAGCTCTTTGGTGGGATTCCAAAAGCGGAACCTGGTCGATTTTCTTGACAGGTGTGGACAGTCAAAGGGGTGTGTTGTGAAGAAGTTTTAAGAACATTAAAGATGACAACGGTGAGAAAAAGACCTTGGAAGTTGGGCCAAGAAATTGATCTCCATCACATTAGTGCACCAGTGCATTCTTTGAAGATCACAAGGGCTGTTCTAGAAGAATTTTCTTGGAAACCTTGCCTCTTCCATTCTACAGCCCTGACCTTGCCCCTCCAGACTCTGCAAAGCTCAAAAGAGCAATGTAAAGGAATGCAATTTGAGTCCCCCGGGCATGCCACACTGCCGTTTTGACTTGGTGTACATTGCGGAGCACAGAATTTTTTGGGTTACAGCGATGGAACCACCGTCCCAACTGGACGGAGGATGTGTTAGGGTTTTCTAGAGAAAAAAAATCAAGACACTTATGAATAGATAGATAGATAGATAGATACAGCACGAGGGAATATAACAGTTAATTAGTCCACATAGCAGTACAGAGGCTCAGGTCAACTCGCTTCTGTAGAACAGTTAATATACTGGAAGTCCTTCAACTCACGAGGGCCCCTGGGTCCAAGGTCAAGGAAGCAGACAGCTGAACTGAGTCTTCTGTAGGGCAATGTAGGCAGTCCAGCTACAGGCAGCAAACAGCAGGGTGGGTCACCAATAGTCAGCAAGACTGACAAGATCCGGCAGTTCCAAGCTCAAGTAATCTGGACACCAGGAGTGTGGCGAAGCAGGTCTCGAAGGAACCTCAATCTCTAGCGATATGAACCACCAGTTGGGGCAGTCCCACAGGTAGTGTAGTTCACAAGTTGAGGCAGAGAACTAGCAGCCGCATGCTGGTCAGATCACAGAGCAAGAGAGAGAGAGATGGACTTGCCATTTATCTCTTTGCCCTCCATTCAAGCTGCGACCTTATTAATCCAACATGTTCCTATTGGCCAGGTTGGCACAATAAACCCACCTATCTCAGTCCACCCCTTGCCAACTTGACACCTGTACACAATTCTTTAGCCATATATCCTTTCCAGATATCAATGAAATCATATTTACACCTAACATCAAGTATCTATCATATATATAAGTGAAACATGGGATCTAATTGTATCTGTATACATGAACCAAAGAAAGATATTCAGTAAGCACTTTAAAAAATAAACTGCCAATCACAAACCTCACTTTTGCAATTGATCACGTGATCGTAACTGATAGGTAGAACTACTACCCATTCTATATGACCTTTGCCCTCAGCAAGCACCTCAGCTGGCCGTGGTTGTTTGCCTGGTGGGGTTGTTTGCCAAGACTATCATTCCTGAGGGTCTGGTCATCAGCAGACGTCCTGTCAGGATCGGATTGCTGAAGCTTGCCATTCACTTTAATCACAGGGCATGGTAGCAGTAAGAGTCTGCCGATGGGATCGCCTGGATTCCAGACATATTCTTCTTTACCTCATTATGTAACTCCAGTCCAGTTTCTCCTGGGTAATCAGGATCCAAAGGCACGAGAAGCCCAAAGTGGCCAGGGGCATTCTCAGCTGCCAGTTCAGTGGAATCCGTGCTGTGTTTCCAGGTGGGAGAGTTCTTTCCTTCGGGACCAGGACCTCCAGGCCTGGGACAGGAAGCAAAAACAGTGCACGTGGGTCACTAGGAATAATCGTGAGAGGTGCCACCCCAGCTTCCACCCCTTGGTTCCTGGACCCATGGATCCTGGCTATTGGAGACACAGCACCAAATACTGGCTGCTGAGTTAGAGCGTATACAGCTTCCTGGAGAATATTGCTCCAGCCCTGCAAGTTGCCACCTTGCTGGCACCATAATTGTGTCTTCAGGAGGCCATTCCATCATTCTATCAAGCCAGCGTGCTTCAGGATGATGAGGAACATAATATGACCAATCCTTAGCCAGAGTAGGTGTCGATTCCAGTAAGAACAAAACGCTGTCCTCTCCATGACGGAAGTGGTCCTATATACTCAACCTGTCACCAGGTTGCCGGTTGATCTCCCCAAAGAATGGTCCCATATCTTGGACTCCTTGCTGGTTGATCTCCCCAAGGAATGGTCCCATATCTTGGACTCAGTGTTGGCTTCTGCTGCTGGCAGATGGGGCAGTCAGCAGTGGCAGTGGCCAAGTCAGCCTTGGTGAGTGGAAATCCACGTTGCGCAATGTATAACCTCCATCCCTGCCACCATGCCCACTTTGTTCATATGCCCATTGGGCAATGACAGGCATGGCAGAGGAAAGAGGAGGACCAGTCTCCACAGTGCATGTCATCTTATCCAATCGATTGTTAAAGTCCTCCTCTTCAGAGGTAACCTTTTGGTGAGTGTTCACATGAGACACAATTATCTTTACTTTCTTGACCCATTCAGAGAGGTCCATCCACATACCTCTTCCCCATACCTCCTTGTCACCAATTTTCCAATCATGTTCTTTCCTATTCCTTGACCATCCAGCCAAGCCATTAGCCACAGCCCATGAATCAGTATACAGTCTCACATCTGGCCATTTTTCCATGCAGACAAACTGAACGGCCATGTGCACTGCTCAAAGTTCTGCCCATTGGGAGGATTTCCCTTCACCACTGTCCTTTAGGGAGATCCCAGAAAGGGGCTGTAGTGCTTCTGCTGTCCACTTACGGGGGGCACCTGCATATCGTGCAGAGCCATCCGTAAACCAAGCATGACTTTTCTGTTCTTCAGTTAGATTATCATAAGGAACTCCCAGGAGGCTGTAGGTGCAGACTGGGAGGGTGTGTTAGGCTGACTTGTCTAGAGAAAACAAAACAAACCAGTGACATTCATATAGGTATAAGAAAGAGCTTGATATCAAGAAGTAATCTTATATCTAGAACGCGCAATCCTACTCAAGTCTCAAGTCTGATGCCAGCCTGTGCCCTCTTCAGAATCACTTGGCTGCAGGCCGACGATGCAGAAAGGTGTACTGGGAAACAGGGAGGTTAGTGGAAACAGCTGCGGCTGACAGCTCAGAGTTGGGGCAGCCCACATGGGGCCACCCCTGAAGGTAGATACAGAATCCAAGCCAACAGGGAGGGTGAAGGGCCAGAGAAAGAGTAGTATCCAGATTCTCACACCCCCAGCGAGGCATCACCAGGCTACCCCTGGACTGACAGGTTGGACTCCACCCTGCACATTCAGGCAGGGTCAAGTTGACATAAAATCTAACTACCACAGAGGATATGTCAAAAAACAACTTTCACCTTTTTAAATTTACTAAAACTCAGGATTCAAAACCAAAATCACAGTCCTATAGTTGATTTCAACTCAGGCCTTGTAAGACAAGGACATCTGACCCTATGGGTTGACTGTAACTCTTTTTGTTTAAAGATCATTTTATTGAGGGCTCTTACAGCTCTTGTAACAATCCATACATCAATTGTAACTGTAACTCTTTATGAGAATAGAGGTCTTGTCTTTCTCCCAAGGGGCGGTCGATGGTTTTGAACTGCTGATTTTGTGGCTAGCCGACCAACACACAACTGCAGCAATGGGCTGGAGTATAAGGATTGGGAGGTTGGTGCAGGGCCGGGTGGGGGTTGGTTCTGTTGCACGTGGCGTGTTTTTGAGTCAGAACTGACTGGATGGCACCCAGCAACAACAACAACAACAACCAGGGTTTCTATGATTTTTGTGGCAGTGCTTTCTGACTTGCCGTCGTGTTGCTGCATATTATACAAATGACCATATATGAATGACAGAGGAGCCCAGGCCCATGGGGCTTCCAAGCTCTGGGCATTGCAGGACCAGACTGCCAGCCAGGCCTTTTCTCTCTCAGAGCTGCTGCAGGTGTTTAAATGGCTGACCTTTCTGTTATCAACGGAGTGTTTCACCACCGCACCACGTGGGTTAAATTTTTTACTGGGCATATCTGTGTATTTGTTTGTTATATATGTAACAAAGTTGCTGTTGGAATCGTTCGTTTTTAAGTGTGCACCTTGGTAACACGAATCACATTCAGCACATTGGGCGGTCATCACCGCTGTCCATGGTTAGACGCCATCCCGTCGGTTCCGACTCTCGGTGGCCCAGTGGCCCACGGAAGGACACAGTGCCAGGTCTTGCACCATCGTCACAGTTGCTCCTATGCTGGAGACCCGCTGCTGCAGCCACCGTATCCACGCACCTGTGGAGTGCCCATTTCGTTCACACTGACCCTCCACTGTACCCAGCGTGATGCCCCCCTCCCCCGCCCCCAGGACTCCCGACAGCATGTCAAAGTACATGGGAGGAAGTCTCGCCATGCCCACTGCTCAGGAGCATTCCGGTGGTGCTACTTGGAAGACCCATTTGTGTGTTCTTTCTTTCGGCACTCCGTGATACTCAGCGTTGTTCGCCAGCAACCATAGTTCAAATGCATCGATTCTTCTTTGTTCTATATCCGACTTTCACATGCATACGAGGGGATTGGAAATGCCATGGCTTGCGTCAGACACACCCTAGTCCTCCAAGTTACATCCTGTCTAGTTCCCCCAATTCCAATTCTCAACAGAAACTCCGTGCCTTCCAACCAATAGCTCCTCAGCCCCTGGTAACCTCAGACCTCTTTTTTTGCCTCTGGGTTTCTCAAATCAAAATGGGTAAATGGAATGGGTTTTTCCTTGAACTTTTTGAAGGCCCTGTCATAGTTCACATAAGCGGACTCAAATGATATCTGTCCTTTTATTTCATCAGCTGCATGTGCCGGAGGCTTATCTGTGCTGGGGCTGGGGGCAGGAGGGTGATGCGGGATGACACGCAGGCTTGTGGCCCCTGACACTTAGGACTTGAAGGTCGTTGTCCGAGCCGTGCTCTGAGCCTACAGCACGCTGGAGGGGGAGGGGAGGAAGCAGGAAGCTTCATGCCACAGGCTAGAAAGGCCATGCCTGTCACCACGTGACTGGTACATGCCTCGACATTGTCACCTCAGTAGGGGTTGAGAGTGAGGGCCCTGCTCTGAAGAGATGGTCAGTGGACTCTCCAGGGTCTGGGTTTGTGCTCAGAGCCCTTGTGGCCTAGCGTTGAAAGTGCTCAGCTTCCCACCGGGAGGTGGCTGGTTTGAACCCACCAGCTGCTTCTTGGGAGAAAGAGGAGGCTTCCTGTTCTGGTAACAATGACAGCTGGGGACCTAACAGGACAGCTTTGCTCTGTCCTACAGGTTCACTGTTTGTCGAATGGACTCCACAGGCTCGCGTTCGAGGTTTAGAGTTTGGGTTTGTGCCCAGAGGACAGAAGATCTTTCTCTGGAAAGCCAGCCCCTGAAAGTCCTGGTGTCATAGTGGTTATATGTTGGGCTGCTAACCGAAAGGTCCGTGGTTTGAAACCACCAGGCGCTCCTCAGGGGAAAGATGAGGCTCTATTCCCTTAAAGAGTCTCAGAAACCCATGGGCAATTCTGCCCTGCCCTGTACAGTTGCTATGAGTCAGCATCAACTCCATGGTGTTTGGAAAGCCCATTGAAGCACAGTTCTGCCACATGGGGGCACCATGGGGGCAGGTTTCGCCAAGCCTCTGCACTTGCCCACCTGCAGCCAGGTGGGAGAGGGTGGGGTGTTGGGGATCTCTGTGGTCTAGAGGTTGAACCAATGGGAGTCGGTCCCCACCCTTGGGTAAGCAGTTTCCGGCAGGCTGCCTGGGACCCAGCCTGTGCCATCGCCGCCTCCTGGCTGGGCTGCCTGTTTTTATTTTTGTCTTTGCTACTGTAACTATTTCTGAAGGAATGTGGTAAATAGTCAGGAGGAAGGCTCTGTTCTCAGTAGGTGCAGACAATCTTCCCTTCTGTTACCTGAATAGAGATTGGCGGTTACATAGTATTTGTTCCCTGGAGGAGAACGTGCTGACTCAGCTCCCATTGGTCACAGCCTCAGATAACAATGAACCCCGCACCCCCACTCCCAGGCTCCCTGGTGGGCCAACCCACACCTTGTCCGGATTCATTTTTGCCTGATAGTCACACTTGTCTTGAAAAACAGCAGAAGGAAGTGGGCCTAGGGGTAGGAGGGAGGTGTTTTATCTGTACCCACAGTCAAGTTGTAACCCTCAGCCCCCAGGTGGGGTGAGCCCTGGCCGAGCCAGGAAGCAGCATGAGGGGTGGGGAGTTGGGGGGTTCCTTAGCTACAAAGAGGGAAAAGGTTGCTTCCCAGGTGGGTTCCGAGTGTCAGACCCACATGGGGCAGGCAGGGGTGGTTCTGACATCACGGCTGGGTTCCTGGGGACCCCGTGTATGGCAGAGTGAAGCAGTGCCTGGCCCCGGGCCTTGTTCACACATGCTGGTCTGCTCCTGTCCATGGTTACCGTCACTGTGTGCCTTGAATGCCTGTCAACCCGCGGGGATGTGTCTCCCCAGAACCTTACCTGAACCGACCATCCTGGTGTGGTCCAGAGGGCTTGCCTGTTTCATTTTCAGAAGTAAATCCTGTGGCCTTTCTTCCTCATCTGTCTTAGGCTTAGTCATGGAGCGAGCAGTGGGCTTGCCGGCCAAAAGGTCGGTTTGAACCCGGCAGCCGCTCCTTGGACGAAAAACCCCCCAAAACAGTCTACTCCCATAAAGACTTACAGCCCCGGAAGCTCACGGGGTTGCTGTGAGTCAGAATCCACTCCATGGCAGTGGGGGTGTCTTCCTGGGGAGACTCCACTGACACCCACCAACCAGGGGTCACGCTGCTGGTATTTGAGATCACAGACAAGCCGCCAGAGTAGAGCACATTTCAGAAACAAGACAAAAACAACTAAGCCACTGCCATCAAGGGTCAGACTCAGAGTGATCCTATAGGACACAGTAGAACAGCCCCTATGCCATAGGGCCTATGGGTTTCCAAGGCTGTCACCCTTGATGGGAGTAGAAAGCCCATCTTTCTCCTACTGACCATTCAATTGGCAGCCCAACCTGTAACCACTATGGCATCAGGGCTCCTGGGACACACGTACAAAAACCCACTCCCATCAGTGTCATCAGTAGAACTGCCCCAGTGGGTTTCCAAGGATGCCCATCTTTACAGGAGTGGACAGCCTCATTGTTCTCCATTGGAGCGGATTATGGCTTGGAAACAACGACCTTGTAGTTAACAGACCAGGGCTGTTCTCTCCACGCCACCAGGGCTACAACAGGGGTGAAAGGAGGGGTGTGTGTGTGGAACACCACAAGTCTCCGAGTCTCTGGCCACGATGGCCTCTGTGTCCCAACAATAAAGCTGGTGGGGCACATCTGGGTGTCTGTGTGTGCAGGCCCCGGCCCCTGTGTCTGCTGACAAGGTTTTATTAAGGACTCTCCGCGCTGAGCGGGCTCATGGTGGATCTAATTGCCTGGGAGCACGAGGGATCGCGGGAAGCCAGCCGCTGTGCAGGGCAGCCCGCAGGCGTGGGGGTCGTCCGTAAATGAACTTCCATGCATGTATCTTAGTAACGTGCTTTATTGCTTCTGCCACAATGGAGTCCCTTGGCCGTTGGTACCCTCCCCACCCCCACGCTGGCTTTCTGGGGTGACAGGAGGGAGGTGTGGGCAGAGGTTCCTGTGTTGTTGATAGAGATTGCAGGATGGCAGTGGGGTGTGTGTGCTGCGATGGAGCTGGAGTGATGGGGACAAGGCCCCCTGGCCCTTCGTGAGGGGTCTCCTGGGTGAGGGGCTTCCCAGCCTGCCCCAGGTGTGGGTGGTTGTGTCCTACTGCCTGTAGACCAGTTTTTACCATCTGACTGCCCCCTGACTCTGTTGGACTCTGCTCTTGGGCACGGCTCGTAATCTCACTGACCACAGTCCCACAGAGACTTGTAGTGACCTGGATAATCATGGTATCCCCAGCCACCTCCTCTTCCTCACCCCCCTGGGCCATACTCACCCCACCAGGTCACATGGTGTGCCCATGGCCTGCCTGAGTCTGTGTGTTCCTAGTGGGTCCCAGGTGCCCAGCCTACAATGGCTACACTCCACGAATATGCTGGCCAAAAGGCCTGCTCAGCTTTCAACAGATGTTGGCCGCAGGGCCCAGCTGAAGTTCTGGGTCTGAGGCACAGCCTGTGCTGTGTGTCTGAGAGCCCCCAGGAAAGAGAGGATGCCTCTGTGAACCCCAACCCCCGCTGCTCCTCCCTGCTAAGGCTGCCCATCCACCTGCCCAGTCCAGCCATCAACTGTCCACACAGCCCAGGCCAGCTGTCCACATGGTCAAGATCAGCCTCCCAACCGGCCCTGCCTCCCCTGTGGACCAGAGATTACAGGCGCCAGGAGGAACCTGGGTCCAAGCCAGGGGTGCTCCGGACGCACGCTAGAGAAGGCCCGATGGGTGTCTGGCTATGTGAGGAAGAGAGCACCTGGGCCAAGCCCGAGCCTACAGCAGGTGGGGCCACGGAAGGTGCCGGGCGAGCGGGGGAAACCCAATATGATGAGCAGAGGCAGCAGGTGGCAAAGGAGCCAAAAGGTCCTCGAGCCTGTGAGAGGAAGAGGCAGGATTGGAACTCTGGTCTGCTTGGCTCCCAAGGCCATATCCCCTCCCAGCTTATCTCCTTGCCTGTGAGCCGAGACCTCCCTGGACCTCATGGGGCCCACAGGAAATGAGTGTGTGAAAGTGACCACCTGGGCAGGTGTTTTCCCCAGTGATATCGCACACACGTTACTATTTCTGCTTGATCTGGGGACCCTCAGGCTTTCTCTGTGGGCAGGGTCTCGTCTATGTCTGTGACAGGCAGGGTAGTGAGTCAATGTAACTGTGCTGCTCAGGGGTCTGGCAGACACCTGCTGGCTGCTGTTGCCTGATGTAAGGCGTGATGCTGGAATGCCGTGAAGCGTGCTGTGCATTGTAATGCCATGCAGTGTGTAAACTGAAAATTGTCATGGGAAACGGAGGTTTGGCCCTCTGCGCTTTGTCCAAAGGAACCCTGGTGGTAGAGTCAGTTATTTGCTAACTGCAAGGCCAGCAGTTCGAGCCCACCTGCCACTCCATGGGAGCACAGTGAGGCTTTCTGCTGCTGCAAAGATGTATAATCTCATAAACCCACAGGGGCAGTTCCTCTCTGTCCTACAGGGTTGCTATGAGTCGGAACCGACTCCCTGGCAGTGAGTTTGAATTTCTGGGGTTTGTGCCTTGTCCAAAGACGCTGCCAAAGGAGCACCTCGGAAGAGGAGACAAGGCTAACCCCTCTTGTCCACCTTCCTGCTGCCGCCACCTCAAAATCATCCCTGGTGGCTTCAGGAGTCTCATGACTAAAAGCTCCCCGAAGTGTCCCCGTTAAGTGGTTCTTCAGACTGTGTCCCTGTGGTAGGTTGACATGCCCTGGGGCAAGCTGAGCTACACCCTGGCAAAACTGCAACAAGAAGTAAAGTAGCAATCAACCGATGCTTCTCTCAATTATACTCCCCCCCACCCCCGACATCAATATTTCTTAAAACTTTGGTGCCAGGGCACTAGCAGAGAACAAAATGACATAATAAATAGCGGATAAAAATGTGCAGTTGATTGGGGTTATCTTCCAGAATGGAGAATTTCTGCTGGTAACTTTTCTTTGTTGGCAAGGGACGGCATGCAATGATCTTTTTCTACAGCACCATTTTTCCTTGGCTGTGCCCTAGAATGAAATACGTCCATAGTTCATGATGTTCTGCAGCGATGTTATCCCTGGGTGCTGCCTCCTAACTAAGTTTGACAAATACTGACTGAATCCCCTAGGAATTTCCTCTTTAGTCTAGCTGCTGGGGTGCCTTCTGCGACCAGGAGCGGACTGTTCTCAAAGTGTGACCATTGCAGACCCCAACAACTCTGATCTTCAGAGTGGTCCGCCTTATTTTGAAGTCTGTCAGGTTCTCATCCTCCCATCTAGCTATTCGTTGCACCCATGAACCCATTCATCCACTGACCTACCTACCCATCCCTCTACCCCACCACCCATGAACACATCCACCCATTCTTCCACTGGCCTACCTGTCTACCTACCCACTACTCATGCACCCACCCACCCTGCCATAAGCACCATCTACACCATCACCACCACTGTCTTTATTACTGTCCCTCTCCTCCTCATCACTATTACCATCGCTGTCCATGGTCATCATCTCACCATCCCCACAGTCTCCACCATGAACTTGACTCAGTCTTGATGAACCGAAAGGTACCTTCCATCTGGATTGTGTGTTAGTGGTGATGATGGTGATCGTGGTGGTGATGATGATGGTGGTGGTGATCTTGATGGTGGTGGTGATGATGGTGATGGTGGTGATGGTGGTGGTAATGGTGATGATGGTGATGGTGGTGGTGATGGTGATGGTGATCGTGGTGGTGGTGGTGATCTTGATGGTGGTGGTGGTGATGGGTGATAGTGATTGTGGTGGTGGTGATCTTGATGGTGATGGTGGTGGTGATGATGGTGCTGATGTTGGTGATCATGGTGGTGGTGAGGATAACGATGAATTCAGTGTTGATGGGGGATATTGTGATGATGATGTGGTGTTGGCACTAGTGGTTGATGGTGATGATAGTGGCGGTTGGTCTTGGTGATGACATGGAGATGCTGGTGGTGATGGCATCCGTGATAATGAGGGTCTCCTTACTGACCACTTCGGTGTGTTTTCCATGCTTTCCTGTCATCACAACCCATCTCTGCCCCACTACACTGCGGGGAAACAGAGAACCTGAGAGTTGTAAACTACTGAAAGGTGACTTCTTGCTTCCTCAGGTCAAGAGCCTTGGTAGTGCAGTGATCAGGTGGCGGCTGCTAACCGAGAGGTCAGCCACTGGAACCACGAGTAATTCTGTGAGAGAAAAGAGCCGGCTGTCTGCTCTCAAAGATTTCCATCTTGGAAAATCCCAAGGGACCGTTTCACTTTGGATCTATGGGTCGCTGTGAGCCAGAACAGAGAAAGTAGAGCCCTAGAGACCCTAGGGTCTCTCTTGGGTGTCAGTGCCTCCCCGCTTGCCTCTGCTACATTGTGGCAAAGCACACTCATCCAGGGGGGCCGGGAGGGGTTGCCGTCTGTCGGAGGCTCTGTACGCCCTCAGCACTTCCTCCGTTAGGAATGATGGGTGTACAAGTGCGTTGGATGATGGGAGATGCCGTTACTCCTCTGTGACAGCTCTCAAGACGAGGTAGTGTGTGTGTGCGTGTGTATGCATGTGTGCAGAAGGGAGAAACAGATGGTGTGTCAGAAGGTCTGAAGGCACTGAAGTTGGCACCCATCCTCAGATGCCCTTCTGAAAACTTACTAACAGTTAATAGCAAGATAGCATGACACACAGCGTGCTGCCACGTTGACTCTTCAAGACCTCGAGAGCCATCTAGCTGACCTTGGAACCTCTGGAATTGAGCCGTCCCTTGACAGGTCAGACCTTTGATGCTGTCTGTCCTGTGGGCAGTAGTTCTGCCAGCTGGGATTCTGGAAGGAAATAAGGAATAGAAAATGATCCTGTTCATTTCTTTTGAAGAACAACAATAAATCGACAAATATCATGGACAAACTATGGAGCCAAAAAAAGTGTGATGCCTTTCATTGTACTTGCCAAGTGCTTCCATGAGCATAACTGTTTATCATGTTCGACAGATCTTGTCTCTCTCAGGAGGACCTTGACTTTCAATGGCAGTGCTTATAGGCCGTGGAAAGACAGGGTCCCCCAGAACCTGCCCTTGGTCCTCCTGTGTTCAAATTCCCAGGGAATTCTCTCCACCTGCAGATGCCTGATCCTGGCTCACACACTCAGAATCAGATGCTGCACCCCCAAGGTGTGTAACACCCTGTCCATGAAGTTTGGAAGCCCTGGCTCTGGGTGGGGAAATCCCTTTCCTCGGTCACCTAACCCCCGGGAAGACATGGATGGTATGCTTCGTCAGCTCCTATTGGAACCTCAACTCTTCTGTGCCGCTGACGGTAGTGATGACGTGATGACGGCGATCCTGTGACAGGGATGCTGCTCATCCTGGTGGTGGTGTTGGTGATGATGACGGTGACTGTTTCTACGATGATCCTGGTGATAGTGATAATATGGTGATGGGCACAATGGTGGTGATGATGGTGGTGGTGTTAGTGATTGTGATCTCAGTTATGAGGATAATGGTGGTGATGATAGTGATGAAGGGTTATGATGATGATGGTGGTGGTTGTGGTGGTGGTAGTGATTGTGTTGATGGTGATGATGATGGTGGTGACGGTGACAATAGTGATGGTGATCCTGGTGGTGATGATGATAATGGTGATGATGGTGGTGGTTGTGGTGGTGATTATGGTGGTGATGGTGGTGGTGATGATGATGATGGTGATGATGATGATGGTGATGATGGTGGTGGTGATGATTGTGGTGATGATGTGGTGGTGGTGATGACTAAGACCATAATGGGGATTATTGTGTTACTGATAGTGGTGATGATGATAATGGTGATTACTGTGGTATGATGGTGGTGGTGGTGGTGACAGTAATGGTGATGCTGGTGATAATCATGGCGATGATGGTGGTGGTGATGATCGTGATGATGGTGGTGGTGATTACTATGACAATAGTGATGATCATTGTGTTGATGATGGTGATGGTGGTGGTGGTGGCGATAGTGATGGTGATCCTGGTGGTAATGACGATGATGGAGGAGGTGATGATGGTAGTGGTGGTGATTACTATGACAATAGTGGTGATCATTGTGTTGATGGTGATGATGGTGGTGATTACTATGACAATAGTGGTGATCATTGTGCTGATAGTGATGATGGTG
The DNA here is from genome assembly GCF_050624435.1 of Tenrec ecaudatus. Taxonomy (NCBI): domain Eukaryota; kingdom Metazoa; phylum Chordata; class Mammalia; order Afrosoricida; family Tenrecidae; genus Tenrec; species Tenrec ecaudatus. Next base: position 5,575,359 of record NC_134535.1, read on the forward strand.
GTGGTGGTGATTACTATGACAATAGTGGTGATCATTGTGTTGATGATGGTGATGGTGGTGGTGGTGGTGGCGACGATAGTGATGGTGATCCTGGTGGTAATGACGATGATGGAGGAGGTGATGGTGGTGGTGGTGGAGGTGGTGACGATGATAATGGTGACATTAGTTAACAACAAATCAAACCCATTGCAGAGGAGTTTGTTTTGACTGGTGGCAACCGCCTGTGGTGCAGAGTCACCCTGAGCTTCACAAGCTGGACTTGGCTGTGATCTTTACAGAAGTAAAGATGCTGACCCAGGATGACCTTGTCGGAGAAGGTAGAACTGTCCCCGTGGGTTTCTCAGACCATAACTGTTTACTGGAAATAGAAAGCCTCCTCTTTTTCCCTAGGAGCAGTCGGTGGTTTCAAACTGCAAACCTTATAGATTGCAGACCAACGCTGCTATGCCACCATGGCTCCTTGCCCTCGGGCACCGCTCACTCCAGATCAGATTTGGTTTTGCCAGTTGGAGCCTCGAGTCGCCAGCAGACTGACCCCCACACCCTCCCCACGCCGGGCCCCTTGAACCCCCCCTGTGCCTGCCTGCCTCTGGCACTCACCGAATGAGCTACTTAAACACTAAGCACTGATTTCCAGATAAAAACCATAATTTTAAATGCTCGCTGTAAAAAAAAATGTTACAAAAATGGCCAGGAGCACAGCAAATCTGGAGTTCATTAAAGTCGGCAGTCTGTTTGGGCTGTGCAGCCTGGTCCTTAGACATGTGGCTGGCGGGGAGAGAGCTCAGGAGGCAGCCTGGGACCCCAGGGGTGGGGCAGGGCCAGGGGTGCTTGCTGGAGGAGGAGCTGGGTGGTCTGGGTGTGCAAGGATGGGCAGCCAGGGAAGAGACTTGCCTTGGCGTGGGCTGGAGCTGGCGTGCAGAGCCTTGAAGTACCTGGATGGCTGAGGATAAGTAAGGCCACTCTCCTCTCAGGACCCCTGGGATGCAGCCGCTCACAGGGAGGCCAAGGTTTGGGTTCCCCCTGCTCCTCCCAGGCCTTGCTGCACACCCCCACGGAGACGCGTGCACCTGTGGCTGTGGTCTGGGATTTCTCTCTCGTTCACTCTCTGCTGCTCACATTCACTGCTCACTCACGCTGTCTCTCCTCCTCCCTCTCCTGCACGCTGAATCTGTCTCTCAGCCTCTCACCCCCTGGCTGCCTGGCTGACTCACACACGCACTCACTCACCCTCTCACATGCACACTCACTCACTCACTCACTCTCTCACAACCTCTCACTTTCCGTCTCTCACTCACTTACCCTCTCAGTTGCTATCACTTATTCTCTCATTCATTCACTCACTGATCCACCCTCCCACTCACTCACACGCTCATTCACTCTGTCTCACTTTCTCACCCTGTCTCTCAGTCTGTGCCTGTCTTTCACACACTCACTCACACACTCATTCACTCTCACTTTCTCATCCTCTGTCTCTCACTCGTTTACACTCTCACTCACACACTCATTCACTGTCACTCATCCTGTTTCTCACTCACTCTTAATCTCAGTCCCATCATTCACACACTCACTGTCACTTTCTCACCTTGTACTCATACTCAGTCTGTGCCTCTCACCCACACACTCATGCTCACACACTCACTCACACTCACTCCTTTACTCACATACCCGGTCTCTCAGTCTCTCACACACTCTTAGTTTCTCTCACTCACTCGCTCACCTTCTCACTCTCAGCTGCTTGCTCCCTCGCTCCCTCCATCAGACACGCCGCCTCAGAACCGGCCTGGAGGCATTGCCATTCCTCTTGGAGCTCTAAGGTTCAGAGAGGGCAGGTGAGGGGGTCCAGGCCCATCCTGACAACCAGGTGAGAAGCTGGTTTCCCAGCCCTCCCAGGAATTCTGGTCCCATTATCTTCCCACAGGGCGTGTGTCTTGGATGGGCGTCTGCCAGGGCAGCATGAGGCCGCTGGGGGCCATGTTGGGCGCCGTGATGCCTGGTGGCTGTCTGAGCAGAGGCAGATTAGGGTGACACGCCTCCAGCAGGATGGCTGTAGAAGCTGCATCGGCTGACAGTGGGTGCATTCCATCAGCCTCTGGTCAGTTTCCAGTCTCCAATCCCAGGCGCCCTCCATGGGGACGTGACACATCATCTCATCCCTCTTTGTGGGGAGCCACTGCTGCCTAGAGACAGACCAACCAGTGCCCCCACCTTTCCTGCAGGATTCTGGCTGGGGTCCACCCCTCATGGTCACAGGTGCAGGGCAGCTCGCTGTCCTTCTCTGTGGTGAGTGCTCTGTGGTTGTGAGGTTGCTTCTTCCTTCGCCAGGCTGTATCCCCAAGAGCCCATGTGTTCGGGGCTTTGGCCAGAGGCTGGGGAACCTGGACCTCACTACATCACCATCAACCACTGACACTCATCTATGGATCAGAAAGAACTTTATATTCAGAAATCATTTTATATCAGGAAGGTGTCCCAGCCCAGGCCCACTCAAGGCCCTAAGTCTCATGCTAGCCAGGCCCCTGTTCAGACTCACGTGGTGCAGGCCAATGACGCAGAAAGGTGCTGATGGGGGCAAAGTCCTGTGGATCCAAGTTTGCTGGGAGCCTGGCAGGGTGCCAACAGCTCTCAGGATCAGGCAGCCCACCCAGGGCCATCACTGGAGGCAGACACAGAGTCCCAGGAAACAGGGCGAGGGGTGAGAAGAAGCAAAAGCTGTTCCCAGTGTGTCTCTTTTATAAGAAGGCCACATCCCCAAGGGGGTGTCACCAAGCTCTACCACCTGATTGACAGGTTGGACTCCACCCCTATCTCCACACAGGTCCCTTCAAGTTGGCATAAAATCTAACCACCTCACACACAAGCTGGTCAGTGGAAGGGAGCCCAAGGACAAGCCTCAAGCCCAGGGGCTGCTAAGGACAGTGATCAGAGGAGTGGGGAGATGGCACTGAGGGACACACATGTGACACAGAGCTGGTGCCAGCTGCATGCTTATCCTCTCCTGGTCCCCAGGTACCTCTCTCTTTCCGACCTCTGGCCCCTTATTTCTTGTCCCCTCTGTCTCTGGTTCCAGACCCAAGAGCTCCCCCTGCCCCTGTCTCTGTGGGCAGAGACTACCCAGAATAGAGAGCCAAAGTGTTTGTGGGCACGCGCGTGCGTGCACGCATGTGTGTGTGTGTGTGTGTGTGTGTGTGTTTATTTTATTTCCTGCTCTGCAGAAATGTTCGTCTGTCAGCAGCCCAGCGAGGTGGACCGGTTGCATTTGATTGGCAAGTCCAAACACATTCGCAGCAAAACACAAACGATACCACAATTAGTGGGCATTAGTGGGGCTGATGGTTGTGGGTGGCTGGGGGGCCAGATGTGGTTTCCTGTCCTCAGATCGGAGCAGGGGGGGAATCTTACCCTTGTGAAGGTGCTCACCTCCCAGTCTGAGCAACTGCTCCTTGGTCGCTGCGCGTGGCAGGTGCCTCTGTGTTTGGGAACGGAGGGACCCTTACTTGAGGGTCCCTCACGGGCCCTTGGGTCTTCACAGATCTAACTCACAGCCCAAACCCAAACCAAATTCCCTGCCATTGAGTCGATGCCGACTCATCACGACCCGAGAGGACAGGGTAGGACATCCCGGTGGTTTCCGAGGTGGTCACTCTGTACAGGAGTAGACAGCTTCATCTTCCTCCCACGGAGCAGCTGCTGGTTTGACCTTGCAGGTAGCCTGGGGTATAACCCCCTGCAGGCCTCCCCCAAATTGCATTTGGTTAGCTGCCTCAGGGCCTCCCTCCAGGATGAAGGCTCCTGTGCCCCTGTGCCCAGCTTGGGGTGACCCCGAGGCTGCCCTCAGGGACGTTAGTGGGATGCGTGGTGGCTGTGTGAGCCACCGACGTGGCCTGAGCATCCGCCGAAGCCCATGTGATTGTCTCTCTGCTAGTTAGCGTCTTTCTGAGTGTGTTCACAGACTGCCCCCTGGGCCGGGGTAACGGGGTAGGGTAGAGTTGCCCCAGGTGCCCTCCCTGCTCCCCCAGAGCCCCAGCTTCCATGGGTCCATCCAAACCTCAGCACCACTGCTGTCAAGCCCATTTCGACCCCAGTGGTCCCCAGGTGAGCATTTCCCAGGCTGCAGAGCTTCACGGGAGCAGACAGCCTCATCTTTTTCCCAAGAAGAAGCTAGTGGGTTAGAACCACCGAACGTGAGGCACGTCATCGGGTGCGGACCCTGCCATGAGGGGAGGTGGAAATGTTGTGGAACCAGGCAGAGGTGGGGGCTGCCCAGGACTTGAAGGTGCAGAATGCAGCGGACGTGTGCCCATTACAGCGGCCGGGCTTGTCATGTGGCTTCCTCTCAGGGTCTGAGACACCAGTGCCAGACACTGGGCCATCTCGGGGGCTGTGTGCTCATTCAGACCCTGGCCACCCTTTCCTGGATGTCCTGTGGGCCCTGGGAAGTCTGGCACTGAGGGCTGGACCTGTTCGTCATGGCTACCCTCAGGCTGCCCCAGGGGACGTCAGCCAGCAGCTCTTCCATGCCCCCCCCCCCCCCAGCATGTCTAACCACCAGCAGTGCAGTGTCCCAGGCCTGGTGGGTTCCCAACTGCTGCCAGCCCGGATCCGCTGAGACCACGGGACAGAGGTGTCTGCAGGAGGGGAGGGGAGCAGCCTGAGTGGGCTCTTGCTAACCTCAGAGAGCCATCTCAGGTGGCCAAAGTTGTCATCGTCATCAGGTGTCCGTGTTGTTGAATTGATCCCGATCCCAGGTATTTCTCTTGTGGGGCCGCTGGCTGGATTTGAACCCCCAACCTTTCAGTTAGCAGCTGAGTGCTTCACCATTGCTCCCTGGCGCCCCCTGGGTGTCAGTGTGTTGTGTGTTGATTCTGACTCAAACGCCCCGTGTGTGAGAGAGTAGAACTTCCCCAGAGGGTTTCTTAAACCTTCGTTCATCTTCATGGCAGCAGGCAGCCAGGCCTTCTCCTCTGGGGCCCCTCGGTGGGTTCAAACCAACAACCTTTCGGTTAGTAGCCAAGTGCTCCACCACTGCGCCATCATGGCTCCTGCCATTTTGGTAGAAGTGCTTATGATCATTATTAAGGGCAAGGGGTGTCTAGGCAAGGACCCTGGGGAGAGGTCCACCCAGAGCCGTGGCTACAACCTTGGCTTCTTGGAGCAAAACTGAGTGGTCCAGGATGATTCCAAGGCTGTAAATCTTTAAGAAAGCAGACTGCCACATCTTTCTCTTTTTAATTTTTATTTATTCATTTTATTGGGGACTTGTACAACTCGCATCACAACTATCCATCCATCCATTGTGTCAAGCACATTTGTACATTTGTTGCCATCATTCTCCAAACATTTGCTTTCTACTTGAGCCCTTGGTATCAGTTCCTAATCCCCCGACCCCCGGTCACATCTTTCTCTTGCTGGTGAGTTGAAGCTGTCGCCCTCTCAGATAGCTATGAGGTGCTTTAAGCACCGCACAACCACTTAGTTACAGCTAACTGAGACTTCCCCAGTGCCCCCGAAGTGCCACTTTGAGGTTCATACACCGATGGCCAATGAGCAGACCTCGTGCATGTCAGGAGAACCTTGCTCCACAGGGTTTTCAATGGCTGGTGTTTCAGAAGTCGATCACCAGCAGCCTCTGGGTGGATTTCAACCTCCAGCTTTGGGATTACAGCCGAAGATGGCAGCCGTTTGCATCGCATTAGAGAAAAATTTCCAAAGTTTCCCAGGAGACCTGCTTATTGCCAGCATTCAAAGCTAAACAAAACCAGCATACGAAAAAGTGGCGACAGCTGCCGGCTGCCCACTGACAGTTCCCTGGGAACGCGCTGACGTTTGTCCATGACGGAACAGGCCCCAGACAGCAGCAAGGCTGCACCGGAGGAACATCACTGAGTCGAGAAAGGAGGCTGCAGAAGAAGACCCTGGTACAGGGCCCTTTGTGTAAAGTTTAAAAGGCATGCTGATGATCGGGGGCCCAAGCGATGGACCTCGATATGAAACCCATTGCCACTGAGTTGATTCCAACTCACAGCAACAGAGCAGAGGGCTTCTGAGCGTCTCGAAGACCGTAGTCGCTTCTGGGAGCAGACAGCGGTGCCATTCTTCTGTGGAGCACTGGGTGGATTTGAGCTGCCAGCCTGCAGTTAGCCCACAGTCAACCCACCGCACCGACAGGGACGGTGGTACAAGGGGAGAGAAATGTGAAACCAAATCTTAAAGAATCCTTTAAGGAATCCAGACTTGTCAGGACACCCCGAGACTCACACTCAGCTACTCCTTAAACCTTGAGCCAGAACCACATCCACTGGTCACCTTGGTGACATAACAGATGGGCTCATAAAATGAGGGCCAGACCAGCACCCCTTCTAGATGTCCTCTCACCAAGCCAAGCAGCCAACAGTGACGCTACGGCAGAAACGGAGGGGGAAGGGGACAGGGAGGCCCAGTGACTGGAAGCCAGACACCCAAGGGAACCACGGAATGTCAAGCTCTCTGGGAAAGCTTAACCAACGCCACTGAGAAAGCCACATAGCCATTGTTAGGTGGGAACTCAATTTGCTCTGTGAACTTGCACCAAATGCACAATTTAAATTTTTTTTCCTTTTATGTCACCTAGAACAAAATCTTGGATTTTTTTTTTAAAGAGGCAGACACGAGCTCGAAGAAGAAAAGTCAGGGAATGGCAATTCTGGGCTGCTAACTGCAAGGTCAACGGTTCAAATCCACGAGCCACTCTGAGGGAGAAAGACAAGGCTCTCCACCCCCGTCAAGAGTTACAGTCCCGGAAACGCACAGGGGCAGTTCCGCCCTGTCCTATAGGATCGCTGTGTCTGTGTCGCCTGGATGGCAGTGCGTTTGGTTGGTGTAGACTCCTCCTTGGGAGAGGTGATGGAGGGGGTCGCGGGGAGAATGGAGGGCTGCTGTTCCCTTCTTTTCAGCTTACTGCCATTCACAGGGGTGACCATGGTGCAGGTATTTTGTATCTGTTGGCACGCCTTTTAACGTGTCTCCTCACTGCTTCTGCCTGGGGTTAGGATGAGCAGGATGGCAACCAGCAGCTACAGCATCTGCAATTTACCACAGGGACGTTTTCAAAGCAAGCCCTGATGGTGCAGTGGTTGAAGCGCTCGACTGTTACCTACAAGGTTGGAGGTTCAAAGCTAGCAGCGATCCTGTGGGAGGAAGATGAGGCCATCTGCTTCCGTTTTAAAGATTGATAGCTTTGGAAGCTCTATGGTGTGTGTGTGTGTGGGGGGGGTGCTCTTCCCTACAGGGTTGCCATGAGTGGAATTGATGGATGATTATGGCTTTGGATTTAGGCTTGGATGGAGCTTTGCCCATAAGAGTCTATGGTTTCAAGGAAGCCAGCCGAGGTCAGAGCTGCTGCAGGTCCCAGAGGAAATGAGCTGTGTAGCTTTTCAGAAACAAGCCTTAAAAGGAAAAGAAAAACAAAAAACCCCAACCTTACTGCCGTTGAGTCAGTGCCAACCAACCGTATGGGGCAGGGTGGAACCGGCCCTGTGGGTTTCCTAGACTGTGGCTCTTTACGGGAATAGAAAGCATCATCTTTCTTGCACGCGGCCGCTGGTGGTTTAGAACTGCTGATCTTACAGTTAGCAGCTCAACACGTCCCGCTCCACCACCAGGGCTCCCTCAGGAACAAGAAGGAACGGTCAAAAGTGTATGATGAGTGTACGTTGTGAAAAATATTTTGTTATCCTTTTTCTATAACGTCATGTAAAAGCCACATTTCAGCAACTTTGTTTTTAACCAAGATAACTTCTGGCCATGAATCCAAACAGGTGAGAACCTCGCTGGGCTGGCAGAGCACTCCTGATCTGGGCGTCCAGGAGCAAGGACCAAGTGGCCCCAGGCTAGTTCAGGACCGCGGACAGCGCTCCGCGGGGCCACGCGCTGGTGTTGTCGCACGCGCGCGCCCTGGAGGCGTCGCTGGGCGGGGCAGCTTTGGGAGAGAGGGTAGACGGGAGGTGGAGACTGGGCTAGACGTCGGAGCTCTTACACTTCTGTTAGTTGCGTGGCCTCCCGACAAGTCGCTTCTGCCCTAAGCCTCCGTCCCCTGTGTCTTCCTGGTAGGACTTGTTGGACTGGAACAAGATAGCTGGGAGAGGTGGGAGGGCACTGCAGATGGTGGGTAGTTGGGAGTACCCTTTCTGCTCTCTGAGAAGGATGGTTAAGGGGGCCTGGAGTGAACAGGTCAGGAATGGGTCAGTCCTGTGAGTGGTGACCGGTGTAACTGGGCCCCGTCTGGTCTTCACACCCTTCCCAGGCTGGCTGGCTGGCAGCAGGGGAGTGGCAGGAGCCCCAGTGGGACTCCATGAGACCCCCTGCTCCTTCCACCATCGCACTTCCTGCTCAGGGCCAGTCAGAGAGCAGGGAGGGGACAGTGTTGTCTCAGGCCAGGCCACCAGCAGCCCAGAGCACCTTCATGATGGGTCTGCCTGGAGATGGGAAGGCGGGGCCTAAGGGTCCTCTGATTTTTGGCCACCGGGGTAGGGAAGACCCAAGCACGTGGCTTTTTTGGAGGAGATGGTGCCAACAGGTCATGTGACCATTGTCCTTGTGTATTCTGGCACTTGGGTGGGGGCTTTCTAAGTAGGCATTGGCTTTGTTACAATGTTCACAGTGCCTTATGGAGTCCGTCGTATTGTACCCATTTTTTTTGATAAGTGGAGGAACTGAAGTTCAGGGGGGTTAAGGTACTTAACCCAGGTCACACAGTGAAATGGGGATCCTCTATTCAGGCCTGTTAGATTCCCTCCCACCTCACTTCCTGTTATGCTCCACGGCCTCCTCCTTTGGACTTGACCTTTCCAGGGTCCTACAGGTCTGAGCATCAAAGCACATCCAACAAGACATCTTGACAGTGACTGATGGTGGTGGTGTAACACCCACAGCGGTACTGGTGGAGCTAGTGATGGTGGCGGTGTGCGTGGCAGTATTGATGGTGAGGATGGTGGTGGAGTTAGTCATGGTGGAGGTGGACATAGCAGTATTGCTAGTGATGATGGTGACATGAGAGTTGGCCATGGTGGCCATGGGCATTCCTGGTGATGATGATGGTGGAGACGGACATGGCAGTATTCGTGGTGATGATGGTGGCAGTGGAGTTGTTCATGGTGGAGCTGGTGGTGATGAACAGGATAATGTTCACATTGGTGGAGGTGGTCATGGTGGCAGAGATCACAGTGTCTGCTTGTTGGTTGAAGTGGTGGTGATGGTGCTAGATGAGATACAGCTGCTGCTGGTGGCAGTGGTGAAGTTGGTGATGGTGGAGGTGGTAGTAGTACTTGTAGAAGTGGTGGTGGTGAGAGTGGTGGTAGTGACTGTGGTAGTTACATAATCTGGTGTCAGTTTGGGACTTGAGAGAATTAAGAGTGAGTGGGATGGAGTCTAGTCTGTCAATTGGATCGTAGTCAATGAGGTCTCTGTGTGGGCATGGCTTTCTCTTGAGAATTCTGGGAAGTCTGGATTTTCCTCCTTGGAGGCAGGAGAGACTGTCTCTTATGACTCACTCCCAGAGAGATGCTCTACTGACATGACATGTGGCACTACACTGATAGACCCCCATGTCCTGGAAGCTGGAGAAGCCATGTAGAGACCCCTGCCAGTGTTGAGATGCGTATGATGCCACTGGATATACAAGACTTTCCACTCACTGGCCTGTGATCTTCCTGCATTCAATATCATTGCATGTGTTTCATGAGTCTGAAGAAGACTTTATAGATTGGTATCGGACACAAGGGCTAATATCAGACTTATGGGCTTGGACTGGACTGGGTTGGGATGCTTTCTTAATGTACAATTTCTCTTTATATAAAACTCTTGTACACATATGTGTGTTTATGAATTTGTTTCTCTAGTTTACCCGGACTAGCACAGGGATGATGGTAGTTGTGCTTGGTGGTGGAAATGTGAGAGGGATGTTGGGCAGGATAGAGCTGCTGCTAGTGGAGGTGGGGGTGCAGTTAGTGGTGGAAGTGGTAGACATGGTGTTGACGATGGTAATGGTCATGTTGGTGGAGGTGATTTATGGCAATAATGATTGTCTTGTAGTTGTTAAGAGAGGGAGTGGTGGTGGTGGATGAAGTAGAGCTGGTGATGGGGTGTGTGACGTTGAAGATGGTGATAGCAGTGCTATAGTTGGGAGGGGGTGGTGGATGGAGGTGGTGGTGATTGTACTTGGTGGTGGCAGCGGCAATGGTGCTGGATAGGTTAGCATGACAGTGGTAAAGGGGTAATGGTGGTGGTGGTGAAGTTGGTGATGGTAGTGGAAGTGATGTGATTGTGGAGGTGATAATGGTGATCATGCTTGGTGGTGGTGAGTGGGGTACAGGTGGTGTTGGGGGGAGAGGCATTGATGGTGGTGAAATGGTGGAGAAGGTGATATACTGGTAGTGTTGATAGTGGGAGTGTTGATGGGAGTGGTGATAAAGGTTATTGTGATGGGGGGGTGGTCACCTAGGTGGTACTGATTGTAGTTGTGATGGTAGAGATGGGGGATTGGTGGTGGTGGTGATGGTAGTGAAGGGCTCTAGCTCTTGGGGGGAGGGCATGGTGGCAGCAGAAGTGATAGTGTGGTTGGTGATGGTGGAAGTTATTGTGGTAGAGGTGGTGGTAGACTTGATGGTTGGTTGATTTTGGCAGAGTTCTCTAGAGGAGCAAAAGCAATGAAGCATTTATATAAGTGTGTGTGTGTGTGTGTGTGTGTTTCCAAAGTCGGTGGAAACATTCCATTATCTTTGATTTTCCGTTTCCATAACCCTTTGAACACACACACGAGAGAGAGAGAGAAAGATTTTAAGGAAACGACTCATGCAGTTGTGAAGATTGTTAAACCCTAAATCCATGGGTCAGACATCAGGCTGGAGGCTTCTCCTGACTCACATGTTTGCAGGGGCTTATGAACCCAAGTCAGTCGGCAAGCTACTAGCACTGACGGCTACAGAAATTGATGAATTCCATGATCCGAATGTCTCAAGAACTAGAGATAAAGGATGAGTTGGCTGCAGGATCCAGAGAGGGCGAGCTTTGTCAGAACATACATATATACTGGATGCAGGCCACACCCCCAGGGAAACTCCGCTTTCAACTGATTGGCTGTTCACATCAGAGCCAATCATGAAAGATGACCACACGCTATCTGCCAAACCACAGAATCATGACCCAGCCATGCTGACGTGACTTTAACCATCACGGGCCACTCCCAGTCAACTTGGTACCTGTACATGTCTGTATAAACCACTTATATTCTCTAAATAAAGACACTTACAAATCTGGAAATATGCTTAACAACGATTATATTGGAGAGAAAATGTGCTCTACTATGTTCCTAATTGGCCATTTTTGACCAAGTTTCTATCCCGTCTTTGGTGACCCGAGCTGTGTTCTCTAGACTACTGGGACTTTAGACTTTGATCTTTTGAGGTGCACAGCATCCTTCATCGGCCACATAGAAGGACTCCGTGTGAAGACCACCACTCAGTGAACTTGGCTTTACTTCAAGCCTTTAGGCTTAAGGCTGGAACTCCCTAGTGTGAGAAGAAGCTGGTGGCTGCTCTGCCAGGCTTACAGAGTTGGTGGTTGTCAGGCTTTGTTTTAGATCTCTCGTCTTGAGGGTGCCCAGTGAATGGTGGCCGGGGACTGCCATCTGTTTACTAGTTAGCAGGGTCCTTGCCTTATTGTGACATATGGTAATCTGGTAGGCATGGCTCTGCCTTTGTGAATGAATGTTATTAAAAGTTTTGCCCAGTCACCTCCCCCCAAAAGACCATTACAAAGTCACACTCAGGCCTAAAATGTCTAACTAACAGGTGTACACCTGTAAATGCGCCAGCTCTGTTTACATGTTATATTATATTATAAACACCAGAATGAAGAAGACAGAGGTATTTGCTCACACACATAACTGAACAAAGAGACTCGTGACAATCACAGTTCTCATTTCTGCACCTGGGCATGGGGTTGTAGCTGGTAGTTAGAACTACCCTCTTCCATGACCTGTTCTGTAGTCCTTTGCTTGCCCTCAGCAAGCACCTCAGCTGGTCCTGGCTCTTTGTCTGATGGGGTGAACCACGCCTTTATTCCTGAAGAGTTTGGTCCATTTGTGGGTTTTCACTGCCTTTAATGAGGGCATGGTAGCGATGACTCGTGAGCTTCCAGGTACACCAGACATACTCTTCTTTCCTTACATCAAAGAATGTCACCTAATTCCCCCTTGGGAACCGGGATCACTAACATCAGCCAACATGGTAACCACTTTGTTTGCTTGTTGATCCCGAGGCATCAGGAGCCAAAGTGATTGTGTGGTATTCTTAATTTCCAGTTTCCGGGTATCAGTCTGTCTCCTAAGGGAGTGTTCCTCCCTTTGGAACGAAGATCCCCAAACCCGAAGAGGATAGGGTCTGGGGACAGAAAGCAAAACATGCGCTGTTGCTGTCCATTCTCCAGTGGTGCCCACTGTGTTGTGTGGAACCGTTGATTTTAAGGAACTGCCATGAGGACATAGGTGCGAACCAGAAGGAAGGTCATGTGGCAGGAGGGGGTGCTGTAGGCTTTTAGGCCATTGTGTCATGAAATTGTGCCTTCAGGTCCTCTTGCGTGAGCCTGATCTCGCTGTATCCGTCACTTCCATGAGGGAGTGGTGACAGGTCCATCCAACTCTGTGCTCTGTGGGTCAGTTTATGGGGGGGCAGCTCCGGGCGAACAGTGACTCCATGGTCAGCCATTCGGTCTCTGATAAGCCAAAAGGATAAGAGTTATTGAGTTAGTTTATTTTGCCAACCTGGCCGATAAACACGTGGGGTTAACTAAGGGGCAGAGAGATAAATGGCTTGGTGAGCCTCGCCTTTCTAGTTCTCGGGTCTCTTGCTTTGTGATGATCTGACCAGGGTGCAGCTGCCTTAGCAGTTCCCTGCTTCAGCTGGCAAGGCTCACTTCCTACAAGACATCCCCAAGGAGAACCCACATGGACCTACCCCGATGCAGTGGAGCAGCCGTGTGGAGACCCCTGCCAATGCTGTGATGTTTACACATTCACCGACTCGGCTTTCCTCCTGCAGCCAGTATCGTTGTGTCTGTTTTGTGAGATGGAGGAGGACTTTGTGGACTGATGTTGGATATATGGGTTAATGTTGGACTTGTAGGTTTGGGCAGCGCTGGGGTGGGATATTTTCTTGATGCACACTCAACCTATACATAATACTCTCTTATACATGAGTTTCTGTGGATTTGTTTCTCTAAAGTACCCAGACTAATACAGTTATCTACAGAGGAAGGCAGGAATTTGTTCCAGAATCTGCCCTCTCATTCACCAATAGGGGTGTGCCGAAGACGGCTGGTAACCGGACTGCCGTCTGCCGCACCCCGACTGGTGGACCTCAGTGACCTCTGGTTCCTATGGAGTGCTGGTCAGAGCCAGTGCCCTGCGACCCTCACACAGTCTGATGAGTCCTTTCCCCGGGGAACAGCCGCTCTCATGAGGGCCACACAGAGGTCCTTTGGGGGAAGCCTGGGAATGTGGGGTGGTGGTTAGGCTATGATCCGAAAGGGCAGCAGTTTAAAACCACTACCCACTCCAAGGGAAGAGACAGAGCTTTCTGCTCCCATCAAGAGTTACAGCCTGTGTGGGTTTCCACACCCTGTCCTAGAAGGTCGCCATAAGTTGGCATTGACTCGATGGCAGTGTTTGTTTTTGTTGTTTTCTTGGGAGAAAGACTTAACAGAATCAGCGTCTGACAGTGCAGTGGGATCCTTCCTTCCTCGAGAGAACCCAGCCTCTTGTCGGTCTGGAAACCTGCTCACGTCTAGGAGTGGGTTGAGGGACTGGGACTCTAGCTTAGCAATTCCAGTTAGACAGCCACTCACCTGACCTAGGATTCCTCGCTAATGCAATCAAGCAAACATTTGGTAGATTTTCTTTCTATTTCACTCACAGGCCACCGTGACTAAATAGTCCACGCCATAAAGCCACACAAATCAGGCCACACTGTTTACTGCTTTGACTCTGCTGTCCACTGCAGTACCACACCCACCTTATCTTTGTCCCTTAAGTGCTGCCACGAGTCCCCAACTATGTCCAAGCAACCTCTCTGTAGTTATTACGTCTTAATTCACTTAGGACCATGCCCATGGTCAAATCTGACTTATCTAAAATAACAATGACGGACGTCTCCAAGGATGTCAGGACTCTCCAGCGATGTTGCTTGCTGTGTGGTACAGAGTGCATCCTGTGGGTCCAGTCTGATAATGCCATCCACTCCAACATGCCCACTTCCCTAACTCTCTGGACACCTCCTCCTCCAGTGGACCACGGTTGGTCTGGCAGCCCATCCTTCAGGAAGCCCACCGACTATGCGATCCCTCTCTAACTCTTGAGCTCCCTGCGTATTTGTATGGATTGGCCAAGCCCTCTCTGTGACTGGAGGCCGAGTGAACAGTGCCTTTAAGCGGAGTCAGAGAATCATGCTGGTGAGACTGTTCTTCTGGAAGCACTCTTGTTTAGAGCAGCGGAGCCACCGAGGCACTTCTACAAAGACAGACAGGCTGGGAGGTCCATTTCCAAGGAAATGGTGCATGCTGTTGTGGAGGCTGACGGCTCTTCATCGCCGGGCACTTCTCCCGACTCACGTTGTTGCAGGGCCCGACGAACCCCAGATTGGCAAGCTGGGGCCGCAGGAGCTGGCAAGTCCCCAAATCTGCTGGCCCGAAAGAAGGCTGTTGGGTCACAACCCAAAAGCCAGAAGTTAGAGTCAGATGCGGGATCCAGAAATGGTGAATGTGGCCAGAACATCAATCTGTATCAGGGGAAGGACATGCATCTAACAAAAGTCCCTTTTCAGCCAAGGGACGGCTCACATCAGATCCACTCATGCGGGATAACTACGTGGTATCGCCCAAACCTCTGAGATTGATGGGCCAGCCAAGCTGACACATAACCTTAACCGTGACGGTGTTGTTGATCGTGGTTGCTGGGGTGGAGCCGGCATCACACTGCATGGGTCCGGGACCCTGACGATGGTGGAGAAGGTGGCAGATGGGGTAGGCTGCTTATTACTGCCACAAACAGCTGTCTCCTTGCCATGAGAGAGTGCACGACACTCGTGGCCATTTTGATAAAAGATTTTCTAGAAGAATCCTGATCAAGGTGGGGGAGGGATTGCCATTTAAAACTCTCATGGAAGCCTGGTTTTTTTGGAAGTGAGAAGAATGGATGAATCCTTGAAGCAGTTTCCCTGAGAGAAACTTTTTAACCAAAAATATCCCCTGAAGTCTTCTTTTAAGACCTAACAACCACCTGACTTAGCTAGTCAAGAATATCTACACCGGGCTCTTTCGACACCAGTTATAGGGGATCCAACTGGCAAAGGCAATGCCAAAGATTTGGGGGCTTTCAGAGGAGAGTGAGTTTATGGGAGGAAGGACTCAGACAAGGAGGGTGGGCACGGCGGCACGACGTGACGGTTGTCATCAGAGTCACTGAAAGGTGCCTGCAGAAGTGGCTGGGTTTTGGTGTGTCTGCTGTGTGTATGCTCCACCACAAAGAACTGAAGTGGCCCCTTGGCTCTACAATCCAGGGCCAAGTCTACCCTCTCCTCTAAGCCCCATGGTGCCTCTGTCCCACCTCTTAAGGTGGCCGTGGTGGGAACACTGCTTAGAACCAGTGGTGTTTCAGGATGGCTCCTTTCTCCTGACCCAGGCACCGTGGCACTATGATTGAATGGTGTCGTTCTCCCCCAAGTCCGTGTGTGTCCATGTCCTGTACCCACGGACGTGCTCCTGTTGGAAGTAGCGCTTTTCTTTTGGTACCGTGATGAGGTCATCCCAGTACAGGGCGTGTTCCAAACCCAGTCACTTCCGAGCGATCACAGAGCAGAACAGACACAAGAGGAGTGGGGACATTGGCTGAGGGACATCGGGGACACCGGCCAGAAAGGTGCTCCCTGAGAGCTGGCGCCCTGCTTCTAACCTTAAGCCTCCAAACGGAGACATGGGACTCCTGTTTTAGAAAGCTGCCCCCACTGGGGCCCTTCCTGCTGCTACAGAACTAGCTGGGTAAGGGCCCAGCAAGCAGCAGCATCTTTTTCTCCAATCTTCCCCCACGAGACCTGGGGGGCTTCCTGGGGGTAAAACCCACCGGGGTGTGGGCCCCTCAGCTGGGCCCCCAAGAGTTTCTTGTGCTAGGGCTGGTCCACACTCAGAAAACAAGCAGACAGACAAAACGTGGAGAACCTGCTGACTCACAGCAACCCTATAGGGCATGGTAGCACTGCCCCAGGGCCTTCTCAGGCTCTCATCTTTACAGAAGCAAACACGCATCTTCTACTCTCAGAGCGGCTGATGGCTTCGAACTGCTGACCTTTCCGTTGGCAGCCAGCAGCTTTACCACTGCGCCACCAGGGCTCCCTCCTCCACGCTGAGCCTCCAGGAATCCCTGTAAACGCCCTGCCCGCTCCCGCTCCCGCTCCGCAGCCCTGCTGTAGCTATGAACCCGTCCCTCCAGTTGGTGGGAACTCCCTCAAGGTTCTCTGACAGGTGTGACCGGACGCTGCCGGCCTTGTCGTCACAGCCTCACTTGTCTCTCCGTCTGGTCTTCCCTGTGGTCAGACACCAGACGGGAATCAGGCCTGGTGGCGCCCAGGTCGAAGCACTCGGCTGCTAGCAGTTCAAATGCACCGGCCCCTCCACAGGAGAGATGTCTGCAGGCTCTGTGCGTCTACAAAGATTGCTGTGATTGGGGTCGTCAGGTTGGTCCAGCTGCATCGTGACCCCCGTGCTCGACTGAAGGAAACACTGCCCGGTCCGGCGCCGTCCTCCCCGTGTTCTCAGGTTTGAGCCCACGGTGGCAGCCCCTGTGTCCACCCTGCTTGTCGAGGGCCCTCCTCTTGTTCTCTGCCCCTCCGCTGGACCAAACGCCATGTCCTCCTCCAGACGCCGGTCTCTCGTCCGAAGTCCGTGAGGCCAAGTCTCGCCTTTCTCACTTCCAAGAGTCACACTGCTTCCAAGACAGAGCTCCTTGTTCTTCCGGCAGCCCGTGGTACGTGGGGGAGATTCGCCAACACCGCATTCAAAGGCGTCGGTGCTTCTGCCGTCCGCCTTACTCATTGTCCTGTTGCCCCCGGGAGAAAGCTGAGGCTGTCTGCTTCGGTAGAGATTTACAGGCTCGTCATGACGAGGTGAATGGGAAGGTGTGTGTGTGTGTATATACACCATATTTATGTCGAACTTTTAAAAAGCAGTGTTGGTAGCCTTGGCCCTAGGGATATTCTTGACTGGACATTTGACTTGGGGAGGTAGGAAGGACTCTTTATTCAGTGCATTCCTGGTCCCTGCTCAGTAGCATCTCCTCGGTTGGGATGCCCCCAAATGCCTCCAGATGTTGCCAAGTGCCTCCTGAGGGATGAGACTGTCCCTCGGTGAGAACCACTGGTCAAAACCAGCCAAAGGGTCTGTGACGGAAAAGTCCATGTAAATGATGAAAAATACCTGAACAATTTTGCCAGCACTATGTCTGCTGAAAACCTTGTTCCAGAATAAATGTATTTTGCCGGGAAGCAAAGATTTACAGCCTCCCAACCCCCAGGGAACAGTTTTACTTGACAATTCTCCCAGTGGCTCGATGGCAGTGGGAGTCCTCACTGAGGTCTCTTGACTCCGGCCATATGACTGGGTGAGACTATGCAAATAAGGTGTGTGTGACTCACTCGAGGGATTGGATGGCTTACAGAGTAATGATGCAAATGAGGTGTGTGTGTGTGTAACCCTAACATGAGGCCTGGCCCATTTTGCCATCCTGCTAGGCTTAGGATGAGCCTTTCCAGAAACAGAGAGGGGGAGGGACCTCACTACCAAGAAAGAAGAGCCAGGGACAGAGCACAAGGCCCAGGACCTGGGGTCCCTGTGCTGAGAAACTCATAGACTCAGAAACCAGTGAAGCAGAGGTAGAGAAATGGCAGGGGCAGGGGCAGGAGCAGGAGATGGCGAGTCGGCTAGTGTGCGTGTGCCGCCTCGTAGATCCGAGCACTGAAGCGTGTTGGGCATGGGACTTGCTGACAGATCAGGGCAGGCACCTCCAGGCACTTATTGAAGGAACTAAAGGGCTTTGTAACAATGGCTCCAGCAAGGCAGGGGCCAAAGGACTCAGAGCCAGAGAGATGGCGGCTTGCAGGCATGGCTGAGAGGAAGCTGTCCTGACCGAAGAACTGTATCCTAAGTCGTTTCCAATCCTGAGTTGTAGCCTGTCACTTGCCCACTAAGCCCCATAATCGTTGAGCATGGTTTGTGAGTTCTGTGTGATCATGACAATGAGTCAGATTGTTAAAAAGGTTGGAGGCTTATCTGACCTGATGATCTTGATTCTCCCGGCTCCCCGTGAAGCTGTGTAGACGGGGTGAGATGCTGCTGCTGTGACCACACCATTCTGATTACACTCTCACTGTGAGCTTGCTGGAGTCCTGGGGTAAGTGTTCGGTGAATAACCCAAGGGGGCAGCAGTGCAGGTTCTCATCAGATGAAAGATCATAGCACGAAACCCTCTGGTTTCTGGCCAGGAGCTGGATGCGACTCCAAGGCACCTGGTGTGTGTATATGTGTGTGTATTACACAGGGTTCTCTAGAGAGATAAAAACAGATTGCTGATAATTTTATATGTATATATGTATTTATAAAGATAGTTAGATATATAACACAAGAAATGAACTGTTAAACTATATACCGATAGATTGCTATATAATACAAGAAACGAACAGTTAAATTATAAAGCAGTACAGATGGCTCAGTGCAGCTCACTCCCGTGAGAGAGTTGAGACACTAGCAGTCCTTCAAGTCTTGAGGGCCACCAGTTAGTCCTCAGTAGAGAGAGCTAGGCTATCCCAGCACAGGAAGCAAACAGCAGGCAGGTCACCAGCCATCAGCCAGGTCACCAACTATCAGTCCCCAGCTCCAGAGATGTGCATTCCAATCGTGTGGTCTTAAAGGGACCTCAACTTACAGCGACACAGTCCACCAGCTAGGTGTCCCACAGGTAGTGCAGCCTATAAATTGAGGCACAGAACAAGCAAGGCAGCCTCACACTGGTCCGATGATCAAAGAGCAAGAGACAATAAAGGCTAGGCTCACCGAGCCATTTATCTCTCCGCCCTTCAATTAATCCCACTTGTGTTTCTCGGCCAGGCTGGCACAATAAACTGTCTCAGTGTGACTGTCCTGGCTGCTGTAAACACACGAACAAAACCTAATCGCAGAGAGGAACACCAACCCTCACAACAGGCCCAATAAACAAAACATAACAAACTGCCATCAAGTTGATACCGACTCACAGTGACCCTACAGGGCAGGGTAGAGCTGCCCCTGTGAGTTTCCCAGAGTGCACCGCTTCAAGGGGATAGAAAGCCTTGGTTTTCTCCCATGGAGCAGGGTGGTAGTTTTGAACTGATAACTTTATGGTTAGCAGCCCAACCCATAATCACTGTGCCACCGGGGCTCCTGATGATAGATGGAGATAAGATGGGAGGCTCGAGGATTTCGTTGTACTCGGATCTGCCATCAATGCCCATAGAAGCAGCAGTCAAGGAATGAAAGATGCCTTGCACAGGGCCAGTCTGCCACAAGAGACCGCTTTACAGTGTTGCAGAGCAAAGCCGTCTCTTTGGCGATCAACGTTCATCTCACTGAACCCGTGGTATTTCCGTTCACCTCATGTGCATGGGAAAGCTAGACGATGAATAAGGAAGGGCAAAGGACGGGCGCCTTTGACTTAGGGGTTGGTGAAGGGTATGGAACACACCATGGACTGCCAGCAGAATTAAGTAACTGGAAGCACAGTCGGGGTGCAGGGAAAGCCTCTCACGTGCTCGGGCATGTTTGTTTCCAGAGATCCGTCCCCGGAAAGGGACATCACGCTTGGTACCACAGAGGGCTAGGGGGAAAGTGGAGGACCTCGGTGAGTTGGACGGACACAGTGGCTGTGTCACAGTAGTTGCGAGGATGGCGCAGGACTGGGCGGCGTTTGAGCTTTAGGTTGTCAGACCGATCTGGTGGTGCCAAACAAAACAAATCTGGCTTGGTGGGGACAAGTACGGGCAGCGTGCGCCTTCGCGGCAAGGATGGCAGGACTTCGTCTTACATACTTTGGGCTTGTTGTCAGGAGAGACCAGTGACCGGAGAAGGACATCCTGCTTGGTAAAGTAGAGGGTCAGTGAAAAAGAAGGACTTCAGTGAAATGGATCGCCACGGTGGCTGCAACAATGAGCTCAAACCTAAGAACAACTCTGAGGCTGGCCCAAGACCCGGCTGGATTTCATTCTGTCGTGCACAGGCTCGCTGTGAGTTGGAACCGGCTCGATGGCACCGACAACAGACATGAAAATAGACGTTCACGTTGGTCCAGGGGAAAGGTCGGCATTTGAATGCAGGCTGCCCTGGTCAGGGGGAAATGCCCTTTTGAAGAATTCAGTTGAGGGCCTTCTATGTGCTGGCTGGCTTTGCCCATTACCAGGAAGTTCAGTGACAGGGCGCTAAGTCAGTTTGCATACATGATCACAGTTAGTATATAGAGGTGGCTGAGTGACTGGGCTTTGGGTGGTCCATTTGGGAGAGAAGCCTGCAGCAGAGGGCTTGGGGCAGTGCCTCTTCTCTGACCTCTGGAGGCTGATTTCTCTGGTGCTGAGGTCCAGGTGCTGGGCCTGGCTTTTCTGTAGCCAGATAGGACGTGTCTGGTGTTCACAGCCAGCACCAGGCCTCCCAGTATCTTAGCTAACCCAGGGTCTGCTGAGTTCAGAAGAACTCAAAACCGTGTTCCCCTTCAATCCTTGAGCGACACTTCTTAGCAGGTAGGACAATGGTTATCAGGATGGTGGTGTCGAAAATGAAGATGACGGTAGTGGTGGTGATGGTGGTAATGGTGGCAGTACCATGACAGCGATGATGCTGGTGAACATGACAGAGATCATGGTAGTCATGATGGCAAGGATGATGGTGGTGATGATGGTGGTGGCCACGGCTGAGGAAGCCTCAAAGAAGTCGTCCGGGGCTCTCAGGCCCAGCTCTCGGGTGCTGCCTTTGTGACCGATGATGTTTTCAAAGTAAAAACATTTCAGAAAGCTGTTGGTTCTGGAACAATCTAAGTGACCTCCACCTTCACCCATCAGCGCACTGTCTTACTCAGGTCTTCCCTGTGAGAATTCCCTGCTCGCTCCAGAGGGAGAGGGCGCCTCTGATGCGGCTCGCAGCCATCTGAGCTGGAGGCGGGAACACAGCTCAGACCTGAGTGCGCTTCCAGGGAAGGACTTGGGGGAGTCTTGCAGCCTCGCCTCTCCTTTCCCTCTATGTGAAACGGAAGGCGTGAGGGTCGCTCCCAGGGAGTCACAGAGGCTGGTGAGAATGGCTGAGCCACTGGCGTGGTAAAACGCTGCTCAGCTGTTAGGCATCGATACTCGCTTTGTCCCGCAGTGTAGACGTTTACCTCCAGCCACTCGTGCCAGGTCTAGACGCCAGACCCTTGGGTGGCCATGTCGACGCTCAGCTGTAACCAGAAGTTGGTCGTTTGACCCCACCCGGAGGCACTGTGGAAGGAAGGGGCTGTTGGTCCAATTCTATCAAGATGGCGGCCAGGACCACCCAGAGATGCGGTTCTCTCCTGGCACACAAGGGCGCGTCGGCGTGGACCGCAGCCTCTTCCGTGGGGTGTTCTTCTCTCTTTGAATTCCTTCTTTCTCTAGTTCCGGATGCGTGGAGGCCAAGATGGCACTCAGCTCACTCTTGAAGGAGTGCCTTTACGATACCACCCCCTAAAGGATGCCCTTGAGTTCCTGCTCCCCTTGAGGCCAGGGGAGCGGGGGAGGCAGAGAAGGAAGGAGAACCCCCACGGGGCCTGGGTATCAGCGATGCTGACTGAGGGGGCCCGTAGAACTGCCCCTGTGGTTCCGAGACTGTGACTCTCTGTGGGAGCAGAGAGCCTCATCTTTCTCCCAAGGAGCAGTTGGTGCTGTCAAACTGCTGACCTTGGAGTTAGCAGTCCAGGTTGTAACCACTGCGCCACCAGGGCTCCTCAGACAGTGTGAGTTCTTTCTCAGTTTTCTGTTTCCTAAGAGGCCGGCGTCCTTTCCCCAAATGGCTTATGTAGATCCAGCAGCAGGCCCCCCTGGGATGTGACCCAGGATGGCGCTCCCGGGGCTGGGTCTCCCCAGCTGGGTCTGAACGCCAGCAGTGCGTGGAGAGACTGGGAGGCCCCGCCCTCCCTCCAGCCGGGGACCTCCACCACCTCGGAGAGAAGGCCAGGCCCCTGAGTGATAAACATCAACACTTGTGCCATTAAGCAGTGTCACCAGGAGGGCTCGGTTGCCACCTGCAATGAGTAAATTAGATATTGACGGTTTCATTGACCCTTAGATTTGATTTGGAGCCATCTTGCTGCGGCTGGCACTGGGGCTGGGGCCGACTTCCGATTTCATCTTGCCTGTCACCTCCATTAAGGGTTGAGGAATGAGGAAAAGATGGACGTGTCAGTGGGTGAGAAAGTCCTGCGAGCTCAGGCCACTGGGTCAGCCACCACCTGATCCATAAACTGAGCCCCTGGGTGGCTGGGGACACTTCCCAGCCCCCAAAATCAAACCTACCCAACCGTGGCCAACTGGTTGATCCCCACTCATGGCGCCCCCGCATGCCAAGGAGCAGAACTGCCCCATAGGATTTTCTTAGCTGGACTCCTGATGGAAGCATAGAGTCGGGCCTGCCTTCTGGTGTTGTGGGCGGCACCACGCGTCCCCTCTGTGTGTGGTCCTTACGCAACCCCTACCCCAGGGGAAACCCACAAACCTGACCTCTCTCCTGGGTACATCCTGTCCCACTGGGGAAGCTGAGTCTCAGGCCCGTGCCGGCAAGCCGGCTGGGGCTTTGCCCTGTGGGTCATTCCTCCAGGGTCCTCTGTGTGCATGCAGCTGTGGGCGCCAAGGCCGGCAGGGCACAGGGTGGCAGTGGGAGAGGTGGAGGGGTACCACTGGGCCACCGTGTTCATGGCTTTGTTCCGTACACAAGTATAGCGCCTGTGGGACATGTGTCATGCAAGGACCTGACCTCCTGACAGCCAGCGGGCACTGAACACTGACCAAGGAGCCCTGGTGGCACCACAGGTTAGGTGTGGGGCTGCTAATGGTAAGATCAGCGGTTTGAGCTACCAACTGCTCTGAGGGGGAACACTGTGGGGGTCCCACTCCATCAGGATGACTAATGGGGACCTCGACTGGGCAGTTCCCTGTCCTGGAGGACCGCTGTGAGTTGGACTCAAGGGTCGCAGCAGCCTTGTGGGGACTGCTCATGACTACCCTGATGGGGAAACCGAGCCCAGAGAGGCTCAGACACTTCCCCCGGGTTGCACAGCTGAGGAGCAGTGGCCGGGGCTCCGCAGATGCCCACGGGCACCCCCTGTGGACGCTCGTCTCTCAGTAACAAAGCACTTAGTTGTACTGAGTGCCCCTGCTCTGCTGCTCATTGGCAAGTCGGGAGGTGGGGTACGGGGCAGGAATATGGGGAGACACGGGCCCTGTAGCCCTACGTCGCCCTTTCCTGGAATGTTCCTATTCATTGGGCGGGGGCCCTGGCATCGAGCCCCTGGGGCCCTCAGTGTGCGCATCGAAAGGGTGCAGTGGGATCGGAGAAGCGGGCCTCGTAATCCACGCCTGGGCATCATCATTCCCCGGGCCCTCCACTTGCGGAGCCCCTCACCTCTGTGCCGAACCGGAGCAGACCGAAGCCCCTTCACCCTGGCACCTGCCTGCTCACCCCGTGCCCCCTGCCCCTCCAGGGCGCCTGCATCTGTGCTCAGGGACAGAGTGGCAGGTCCAGAGGGTCTGTGACACGGGCTGGGTGAGGGAGGCCCAGGGAAGCCCTTCTGACCCCCAGGCTGCAGAGTGGGCGATGCCGTCAGGGATCACAGGCTGTGCAGTCCCTTGTGTGGTGTCTCTGGATATTAACAAACAGTTCAGCAGTGTTCGCTGACTCCCCCTCTGCTCCCCAGCAGTGCCTCAGAAGAAAGGCCTGGAGGTCCCTAGGGTCACTGCTCTGAAAACCCTGTGGGCCTGTTTGGTGGTTGTGTCCGGCGCACATGGGGTTCCAGCGCGGGTCTCCAGTGAGGATGCAGGTGTGCCTTAGTGGAAGGGGAGTTCTGGGGGCTAGCGGCAAGGAAGGAGGCCTGGGTGCTGCCCAGAGATCGAGCGTGGATAAGGGATGGGGCGTCATGGTCAAACCTGCCCTCCACCCCAACACCTCAAGCCTGAGAGTGAGTGACAGCCTGGCACCTGGCTCGGGGTGCTCAGAGATGGCCTTGACCCCTGAAGGTGCATCGTCAGAGCCTGGCTATCAGCTGCCAGGTCCTTCTTCCCCGCCTGACCACCTCTTCCCCAGGCCCTTCTCCCTTGACCTCCTGTACCTGCCCCCTCACTTGAGACACACACACCTGGAATGCCCCCCCACACACACCTGAAGTGTCCCACACACACACCTGGAATTCCCTCACACACCTGGAGTGCCCCCCCCAATTCACTGTACTCTGTGTCACTGTGCCCTGCTCAGCCTCACTGTCCAGTTTGGCCCCCAGGAAGCAGGCCCCAGTGTGACAGCGTGACAGGACTGGCATCGCTCATTGGCGGAGTGCAAGGAGCTCCGGGGGGAGGACGGGGACAGTGAGCACCCCTTACAAGGATTGTGTATGCAAATGAACCACACCGCCCACAGCTATGTCATCCCTTACCAGCTGGGACACGGTGGTGGCTGTTGCCAGCCCCCCCGCCCCCCAACACTGGAGGTTCAGCCCAGGGAGACTTCTTGGATGCCAGGAAGGACCAAGGCCTTGAGCTCTCCCTGTGACTCCAGATCCAGGCCACTGAGGTGCGTGTGTCGTGAGGAGGGGCTCCTGGCCAGCTAGACACCGTGATGCAGGAAAGGATTGGGCAGAGCTGGGAATGGGACACGGAGGAGAGAGAGCTGGTGAGGGCAGGAAGGGAGGGGGTCTGAGAAGACCTCTTCGGGTCAAAGCCCCCCCCATCTCCATCTGCCAAGGGGTGAAATCAGTAAGTGGAGCCCCTGGGGACCCTGAAGCAGGAATTCTTACCGTCCAGTCCCCCACTGGACGGGCTGACCCTGCTGCTCAACCTCACTGTCCACCCTCCTGTGTATCCCTGGGAGAGTCTCTGTTGGGTAAGGGGTGCACAGGAGCCTGCTGGTGACTGGAATGTTCTAGACTGTGGTCTGTATGGGCGTAGCATAGGTGGACATCCAGCCGTTTAACCACCAGCTTCCATCCTGGGACTCTGGTCGTTGGAGCCCAGCCGGTTCTCCTCGAGAGACTTGGCAGCAAAAGTGGAGGCCTCTCTTGTCAGGGGCACAAGTGCTGCCCAGCGCACCCGAGCCTCTTCTGACCCCTGGAGCAGCCCTTGTCCCCCGAATCTGACTCCACTGGATCCCGAGGTTCTGGACAGAAAGCCGAGGGCCCCAGCTGACGTGGGAGCCAGAATGTGAGCCCAACTGTGGATTTTGCAAATGCCAGGCCTGGTGCTCCGCCCAAACGACACCCATTTCCTCACGTCTCCCCACCACGTCCAGATTGGCCGAGTCTGAGTTTCTCCAGCGTTTTTCAGACTCCCTGAGGGGCTCAGTCTGTGCAGGGGGAGGAAAAAGAAAAGCAAAGCAAAAAAAAAAAAATCCCACGCCAAGTTATCTTTGACTTTTATGGCTCGTTTTTTCTCTCTGAAAATGCTGCGAGCTGTAAATGTCGTCAGAAGGAGCTCGTTTATCTTGACTAAAGCGCACCATAAACTCTGGGCGCTCGTGAACCCGCCTCTGAAATGATGGTTGCTGCTGCAACCGATGAATTACGGTGCGGAGCAGAAAGGTCAGTCTTTGCCAGACAAAATGTCTTCTCCACTTGTTAATTAAAGGTCTGGGAGGACGTGCATGGGGGGTGCCTGGAGCCAGGGGGAGAGGCAAGTAGGGTGCTGTGTAGAGCTGGCAGAGGGTGGGGGCCTGCAGCAGAAGGTGGCGTTGGGTTTCCAAAGGGAAACCCAGCCATTCCCAGAAGCCCAGCTCATTACAAGCCCCCAAGCCAAACTCCCTGCCATGGAGTTGATGATGACTCATAGTGACCCTGTAGGACAGGGTAGAACTGACCCTGTGGGTCTCCAATACTGCAGCTCTTGACAGGAGTAGAAAGCTTTGTCTTTCTCCCCTGTAGCTGCTGGTGGTTTCAAACTGCAGACCTTGCAGTTCACAGCCCAACTCGTAGCCACTATACCACTAGCCTGTAGCAAACTCCTCCCCAAACCACGGGGGCACTGGGCTCTAGCTCAGAAAATGCCCACCCCTTGGTGCCCAGGCTGTAGAGCCAAGGTATTTTCAATGGTCTCATATGCATGTGGATGCTGGAGAGTGGCTAAGGAAGACCGCAGAAGAGTTGAAGCTTCGGGATTATGGTGTTTGTGTTAGTCCAGGTAAACAAATTCATAGACACTCGTATGTGTATAAGAGAGAGCTTTCCCCTGGCTATGGGCAAAGAGACTCCTGATTGGTGGTGGTGCTCTTATATCAGTCAGGGGCAGGGCCAACTTGAAGTCCTTTATTCATCGTAGCTTGATGCCTGGATTGTGGCCAGAACTGTTTCATGCCTAGGCACATTTTAAAAGGTTTAGAGAGAGAGAGAGCAATTGTATATTGAGAACCACCCCAGCCCTGTCCAGATCAGGTCCATAAGTCCGATATTAGCCCTTATGTCCAATACCAATCTATAAAGTCCTCTTCAGACTCACGCAACACATGCAATGATGCTGAATGCAGGAAGATCCCAGGCCAGTGGGTGGAAAGTCCTATGGATCCAGTGGTTGTAGAAGCATCTCAGTGCTGGCAGGGGTCTTTACGTGGCTCCTCCAGCTCCGGGACTCTGACTGCATCAGTGTGGCTCCATCAGACTTGTAGTAAGTAATGTCTCCCAGGGAGTGAGTGTGTGCCCCGCCTCCAATGAGCTCTTTATCTCCTTAGCGCCTCCAAATGAGGTCATCAAGCTGTGACCTGATTGTCAGACTAAGCTCCACCCCTTCACTTGACAACAGATTATGTAACTACCGCTGTGTTGGAGAGGAATCCTGACAGTACCTGGGACTGCCAGAGGCATGAACACCTCTGTCTTAGAAGCGTGGGAGAAGGTCCCTTAGAAGCGTGGATGGCATGGCTCCAGCTCACATATTTTGGAAGTAAGCCCCCCAAAACGACCATCAAGTCGATGCTGACGCACAGCGACTCTATAGGACAGAGTTGAACTACCCCTATGGGTTTCCAAGACTGCTACGGGACTAGCAAGCCTCATCTTTCTCCCAGGGAGTGGCTGGTGACTTTGAACTGTTGATCATGCGGTTAGCAGCCCAATGCATAACCACTGTGCCACTGAAGCGCCTTTTCAGGAGGAACCAGACCCTGGAAGATGGCCGTGGTTGTTTGCTAACGTGGCTGGGCCATGATGGTCAGTGATGAGCAGCTGTGTAAGGATGCAGTCAGTCATCCTCTGTGATATGATTGGTCAATCACTTATAAGGAGAGTTTTCAAGGGGGCATGGACTGCATCCACTATATGGAGAAATGTTCAGGTGCTATCATGTTAAGCATTGGACAGCCAATCACAAGGTCGGTGGTTCAAAACCACCAGCTACTCCAAGGGCGTAGGATAAGGCTGTCTGCTTCCATGAAGTTTTACAGCCTCTCGAAATTTACGTATGTCATTATGAGTTGGAATAAACTCAGTGACAGTGATTTTTGTTATATGTTTTGGTTTGGCAACACAGGATTCAAGAAAAGCCTCTAGCCTGGCACCTGACTTAGGACTTGTCCCTACAAACTCCTGAGATAAATCTGTCTCTCTTCCTCCCTTGCTTCTTCCCTTTTTCTCCCTCCCTCTCCCTCTCTCCCTGTGTATATATATTATAAACACACCCATATATATTATGTGTTTTAATACACATGTATAGTATGTAATATACTTATCACATATATACTTGGGAGGTTGGTAGAATAAATGGAATTAAAAGATAATGAGAAATTTCCACCAGTTTATTGGAGCCACCCCTCGTATATATGAAGGTAAATAGAAAAGTATCCAAGTACCACTACAAACTCAGAAAACCCCTTATAAAACACAACTATCAGGATGTCGTTTCTTGACATCTCCTCCATCGAGGTCCATCCGCCGCTGAAGGTGGTGTGGTCATCTCTCTCACCCTTCCCAGAAGAACCCTGCCCCCTTTGGTTGACACCACGTCCAGACAGCAGTTTCAGCATCTCGAGGGACTCAAGTCGTGTCCCTCCTCCATGTTCTTTGAGATTTGGGGACCAAGAGAAGTCTGAAGGGATAAGATAAGGGCTGAAGTTTGGGTGGTGTACGGTCTCTCAGCTAAATTCTCTGAGGGCAGCTCTTGGTACACGCTTCAGAATGAGCAGGTGCATTTTCTTTTTTTTTTAAACGTTTTATTAGGGGCTCATACAACTCTTATCACAATCCATACATATACATACATCAATTGTATAAAGCACATCCATACATTCCTCGCCCCAATCATTCTCAAAGCATTTGCTCTCCACTTAAGCCCTTTGCATCAGGTCCTCTTTTTTATTCCCCTCCCTCCCCGCTCCCCCCTCCCTCATGTGCCCTTGGTAATTTATACATCGTTATTTTGTCATATCTTGCCCTATCCGGAGTCTCCCTTCCCCCCCTTCTCTGCCGTCCCTCTCCCAGGGAGGTGGTCACATGTGGATCCTTGTAGTCAGTTCCCCCTTTCCAGCCCACTCACCCTACACTCTCCCAGCATCGCCCCTCACACCCTTGGTCCTGAAGTTATCATCCACCCTGGATTCCCTGTGCCTCCAGCCCCCATATGTACCAGTGTACAGCCTCTGCCCTATCCAGCCCTGCAAGGTAGAATTCGGATCATGGTAGTTGGGGGAGGAAGCATCCAGGATCTAGGGGAAAGCTGTGTTCTTCATCAGTACTACCTTGCACCCTGACTGACCCATCTCCTCTCCTAAACCCCTCTATGAGGGGATCTCCAGTGGCCAACACTTGGGCCTTGGGTCTCCAAGAGCAGGTGCATTTTCATGATGGAAAGAAATACTCGACACAGCTTTCCCGGACATTTTTCTCACCAAGCTGGTTTTCAATTTTGGAAAACGTCTTCATAATAAGCCCAGTGGTTGGCTGGGTTTTCGAGAGAAACAGAACCAGTGGCATGAATGCATAGAAAGAGATTGAGATCAAGAAGCTGCCCACGCAGCCACAGAGCAGGCAAGCCCAGACCAGCTCAAACCCAGGGGTCAGCTGCTGAGCTGTCTGCCCTTCTGGAGAGACAGCTCCAGACCAATGGATCAGGAAGAGGGAAGATCAGAGGCCAATGGATGCAGTCAAGTGGCTCCAAGCTCAACAGAAATATGGCAGGCCAAGGACTGCTCACTGGGCCAGCAGGGTAGGCTGCTGGCCCAGCTCCCAAGAAGCCAGATGCAGAGTCCAGGCCAGCAGGAAGAAGAGAGCGTTCTCTACAGCACCTGTTTATAGATGTGAGATAGGTCACACACCCCAAATGCCATCGGCCTGTGACCTGAGTAAGGGGCTGCACCCCACCCTGACCCTCGTGGGGTTGTTTACACTCTGTGAGGTCACGTTACTGGAGAGGCCTCGCTGCCAGCCTACGGAGAATTCTGAACCAGCCAAGTTGACACAGCCTGACTCTCACAGGCCTTAGGATTGTCCTGTGTCCTCTGAAACAATTTATCATGATGACCCCTTGGACACAGAACCTTCTGAGCTGACCCCTCTACCTTGAGTTGAACTGGCCCAGCAGATCTCCTGGGAAAGCCCCTGTTTCTATTGGACCTCGTTTTTGAAAGCACCGGAAGGGGACTAAGACCCTTTTATTAGTGAGAGGACTTGCCCGCCTGCAGCCTCCACTGCTCGCAGAGACATATATAAACACGCGTGTTTGAAGTAGCCTGGACATGTCTGAATCAGGTCCCTAGGAGCAGTCCTTTCAGGTGGACTCTCATTCATGTGCACACATTTCACTGGCTTCCTTTCTGGAGAACCCAGCGAAAGTCGCCCATCATTCTTGGTAACGTAGTTGTTTGGTGCCTTCGCATCAGTGGTGACCCACAGAATGAAACGCTGCCCGGTCCTCCGCCATCCTCACAGTGGCCTTTATACTTGACCCCTTGTTGTAGCCACTGTGGCCGTCCATCTCCCTGAAGGCCTTCCTGGTGTGTTAGTCCGGGTTGACTAGAGAAACACATTCATAGGCACTCATATGGGTATAAGAAAGAGCTTTATACACAAGAGCAATTAAATATTGAGAAAACATCCCAGCCCTGTCCAGTGCAAGTCCATAAGTCCGATATTAGCCTTTATGTCCGATACCAATCTATAAAGTCCTCTTCAGACTCACGCAATGCATGCAAAGATGCAGAATGCAGGAAGATCCCAGGCCAGTGGGTGGAAAGTTTTGTGGATCCAGTTGTTGTAGAAGCATCTCAGCGCTGACAGGGTCTCCACGTGGCTTCTCCAGCTCCAGGCTGCATCAGTGTGGCTCCACAGGCTCCTCGTATGGAATGTCTCACAGGGAGGGTCCCGCCGCCTCCAGCGAGCTCTTTATCTCCTTAGCGCCTCCAAATGAGGTCACCAGGCTGCGACCTGATTGCCAGGCTAGACTCCACCCCTTCATAAACTGACACCAGATTATGTAACTAGCAAAGTCAGCAGAGAAGAGGAAGGCCCTTCACTAGATGAACTGGCACAGCGGATGCAACAGTCGGGTCTGACAGAAAGGAGGAGGAGGGTGGCATAGGACGGGGCAGTGTTGAGTTCTGCTGTACGTCGGCTCTCTGTGAGTCAGAGCCGACTCAACTGGCACCTGACAACAAGCTACAGGGCGTCCCTGGAAAACAGGAATGCTTCTGCTCTCTGGCTTCCAGGTCTTGGGCATGTACTTCCCCGGGGACAATTTCAGGCTCTATGGTCTCTGGCTACCCCTCCTCCACTATCACCCATGCAGGAACCTCTACTCCCCAAGGGCCACTTAGCTCATGCCCTCTCCCCCCACCCGTGCCCTGGGAGCTCACCCTACAGAACCACTAGTGGAAAGATCCTAAGTGAGTCTTGAGGTTGTAGAACTTTCCAGAAAGACAGACCTGCAACCTAAGGTTGCATTGGCAGAACCATCTAGAAGCTTATGAATCAAGTGGCTCCTCTCTGCCTGCCTCCCCCAAAGTCTGGGCTGAGCCCGGTCCGACAACTGACAAGTTCACGATGACAGTGATGTGTCGGTGGGTCTGGTTGGAGGAAACCAGGTCCTTCTGCTCAGCCCTATGCTTGGGGGCAGGAGGGTACAGGGAGGGCAGAGTCCCCTGTAATGGGAAGGGACCATCCCCAAGCCCCCGGCGTCTGTGTTCGGGAAAGCCACCAGTGCCTGGGATGTGGTTTGAACATCGCTCCCGTAAAGCAGCCCAGCCAGGGAGGCTGTGCTTCCAGTGCACGCTGATGCGGAGTGAGTGGCACCATCAAGGCACAGTGATGACACACTGGCCTGCGATCGGCAGGGTCAGCATTTGAACCCCCAGATGCTCCTCGGGGCCTGTGCTCCCATAAAGAGATAACCGTCTGTACCCACAAACCTGCTTGACAGGGGAGGGCTACCCTGGAACTCAGAGCCCGCCAACCCTCCCAACTGCAGGAAGGCCGGTCTCTGTGGGCAGCAGAAAGGCCTGAGCCAGTTGGAAATCCAGGACAGATAAACCCCTCAGGACCAATAAAGGAAGTAGTGAGACTAGGAGGGTAGGGGGAGGGGTGTGGGAGTAAGGGGAAACCAAGCACATTAATAGACCTATGGCCCCCTCCCGGGGGGACAGACAACAGAAAAGTGGGTGAAGGGAGACAGCGGTCGGTGTAAGACATGAAAAAAAATTTTTTTTCTATAAATTATCTAGGGTTCATGGATGAGGCAGGGAAAAATTAGCTGATAACAAGGGCTTAAGTAGAAAGAAAATGTTTTGAAACTGGTGAGGGCAACGTATGCATAGATGTGCTTGACACAATGGATGGATGGATGGATGGATGGATGGATGGATGGATGGATGGATGGATGGATTGTGGTGACAGCTGTAAGAGCCCCAGTAAAGTGATTTTTAAAAGTTGGGGTTGCTTCCACTTGGTCCCCCCAACCCACCCCTGCTCATCTCCTCCCTTACCCCTACCCCCTCCCGCTGGTTACAGAAGTGCAGATGGCCTGGCCTTTCTCCCTTGGATTGGCTGGTGGGTTTGAACTGCTGACCAGCTCCAAAATCTATTTATTTGAGTTAGTTATTTTATTGTGCCAACCTGGCCGATAAACACATGGGATTAATTGAAGGGCAGAGAGAGAAATGGCTCAGTGAGCCTCGCCTTTCAAGTTCTCGGGTCTCTTGTTTTGTGATGGTCGGACCAGGGTGCAGCTGCCTTAGCCAGTTCCCTGCTTCAGCTGGCAAGGCTCACTTCCTGCAAGACATCCCCAAGAAGAAGCTGCATGGACCTACCCCGATGCAGCCCTCAGTGCTGGAGCAGCCATGTGGAGACCCCTGCCAGTGCTGAGATGCTTACACATTCACTGACTCAGCTTTCCTCCTGCAGTCGGTGTCATAGTGTGTGTTTTGTGAGATGGAGGAGGACTTTGTGGATTGGTGTCGGACATATGGATTAATGTTGGACTTGTGGGCTTGGGCAGCACTGGGTTGGGATGTTTTCTTGATATGCACTTACCCTTTATATAAAATTCTCTTATACATGAGTTTCTGTGGATGTGTGTTCTCTAAAGTACCCAGACTAACACAATTAAAAAAGGAACTCGCTGCCATGAAGTCAATTGTGAAGGACAGGCGACACCCGCCCCGGTGGGTCTCTGAGACTGGAACTCTTGACGGGAGGAGAATGAATGCGAATGAATGCTTCATCTTTCTCCTGAAAAGCGGCTGGTGGTCTCTAACTGCCGACCTTGCTGTTAGCAGCCCAATACATAACCTCTATGCCACCAGGGCTCCTGTAGCTAGCTGTTAAAAAACCAAACCATATATCTATATTTCTACATCTATCTATGCTTGATACAATGGGCAAACAAAACTCAAAATCCTAGAAGTTACCAGGCTGACTGGTCAGCTAGAGACTGGTGTCTGGGAGCCCTGAGACGAGTAGCCTGGGTCACCCACCCTGCAGGTCTGAAACGGAACTGACCTCCGTGGGAGAATGGCCAACGTGTTCGAATCTAAAGGGCAGCAAGTTCACAAGGGGAGGGGAGAAGGCAAGGTGGAGAGGGAAGAGGGGGCGGGGGTGCCACACGGAAGGCAACGGCGGTGGATGAGAGGAAGCAAAACGTGTGTCCACTGAGGGCCGCGCAGCCCTGATCTGCTCTGTAAAACCGTCATATAAATATATATAAATAAGATACAACTTAAAAGCCTCTATAAGAATATGCAGTGTTAAACTCGAGTGGATGCCGGCTCACAACAACCCAACAGGACAGGGTAGACCTGCCCCTGTGGGTTCCCGAGAAGCCTCCTCTTTCTCCCTCTGAGCGGCTGGTGGTTTCATACTGCTGACCTTGTGGTTCGCAGCCCCATGCATAACCAGTACACCACCAGGGCTCCTGTAGGTAAATGTTCAGTAAAGTGATATATGAATCTGGCACAGAGGAACTTCACATATCTATATTCTCTGTGCCACTTCATATATCTATATTCTCTGTGCCAGAGAATGGTAGTTTGTTTGTTTAAAGATGGTGAGGATGGTGGTTGGGGAGGGCCTGTGCTCGTCTGTCTCTATTTCCCGACATTGTCTTTGTAAAGTGAGAAGCCACAGTGGAGGGCAGTCTGGTGGGGGGCAGGGGCTATCCCCACCCCCACCCCGCCACCCGGCTGAGCCCAAGCCCTCTGTCTTGCAGGCTTTGGTGTCGTCCACGGCAGTGCCTGTGACGGGTCCCCAGGTCAGCTCCTTGCAGAGGCTGGCCGGGCAGGGGGCTGCAGTGCTACCTCAGGTAAGCTGCCCGGCCCGGGCCGTCTGGCCGTCTGTGGGCCCGTGAGCTGCTCCGACAGACAGGGGACTAAAGTCTGGGGACTACAGTCTAACTCAGGGTCCTGGTCCTGGACAGTCCTCTGTGGTCAGCAGTCCCAGGATGTCCTGATTCTTAGCCATCCTCAAGGGGTGCCCCTTTGCCCTCCCCTTATGTCTGTCGCTCCTTTGAACAATCTACTCTTTTGAAAGCTCAGATGGGGCCCGGCGCCCACTGCCTGCCTCCTGTGAGAGGGGGAATCCATGAGAAGGATCCAGTGGGAGAAAAATGTAGAGCAAAACTCAGAATCCTGAAGATGACTGGGCGCTCTGGTTAGACAGAGACCGGTGGGACCTCCGAGAATCTGGCCCTTAGTCACCATTGAGGCCTGGAGCTGCACGTATCCGGTGGCTCAGCTTTCAGCCAAATGACAGGCAGGCCAGGGAGGTGGCACTCACTGCAGCAGTCCACCGGGAGATGGGGAGGGTGGCGTGACGAAGGAAGAAGGACACATGGGAACAGGAAACCACAGGAGGAGATGGGAAGAGTGTGGTTGCATTGTGGAGAGGCAGCCAATGTCAGGGATCTAAGTGTGAATGAATGAATCCTTGCATCGAAACCCGGAGTGCTTTGTAAATTGTCACCCAAACCACAATCAAGGGTCACACTGTAAACAGGTGTGCTCAGGGTTAGGCTATGCTCCTGGGTAACTGCCTGCAACTCTGCTCATAGTCCCCACAGTCTCGGTCATAGCAGTTCCCGCCTGAGTCCCAGGAACAGCCAGGGCAGCCCAGGCCATGGAGGCCATGGGTCAGAGGATCAGGTGTGGACGAGTCCCCTCACCACCTCTATTCAAGGCTGTCTTCTTTGCACCTGCCCAGTCTCACCGTCTGTTCATCTGACTCTGCATCTGTCCTCCCAGGTTAGGCCAAAGACTCTGATTCCAGACAGCCTCCCCATCACTCCGGGCCGGGACCGACCCCCCAAGCAGCCCCCAACATTCCAGAAGGCCACTGTGGTCAGTGTCAAGAACCCCAGCCCAGCTCTTCCCACCGCCAACAACACCGTCAGCCATGGGCCAGCGGCCAGCAGTCAGCCTCAGGCCCACGCCGAGCCCACCACCCTCACTTCTCCTCTGAGCAGCGCTGGTGTGGCCTATGCCATCATCTCCACCTCTCCCAGCAATGCCGCTGCCATTGCCCCCAGCACCACTGTGTCTGTGGTCAATGACAGCATCAAAGTCCAGCCCCTCCTCATCAGTGCCGACAACAAGGTGAGTAACCCCGGGTTCACCCCAGGGAGGACACACACACACACACACACACACACACCTCCCTGAGCAGTGCTCTCCCAGGCGCCTGAGAAGTGAAACCCAGGCTGACAAAGGACTGGCTGGCCAGGTGATGAAGTGAATGAGCAGGGGAGTGGATGGATGGATGGATAGATAGATGGACAATGAATTAAAGAGATGATGGAATGATTGAATGATGATAAAATGAATGTGGGAATAAATGGATGGATGGATGATGAATGAATGGATGAGACAAATGAAAGGATGGATGATGTGTGAAATGAATAAATGGATGGATGATTAGTCAAACAGATGATGAATGAATGATGAGATGAAATGAATGTGTGAATAAGATGGACAGATAATGAATAGTGACTGGAGAGATGATGAAATAAATGGATGGATAATGTATACAGGAATGAATGAATAAATGGATGGCTGATGAGTAGGATGAATGGATGGCTGATGTATGAAATGAATGAATGGTTGATGGTGAAGGAATGGCTAGGTATGAATGAAATGGATGTATGCATGAACGATGAATGGAATTAACGAGTGGGCACGTCAATGAATGGGACATGAATGAATGACTGTGCTTACAAGTGAGTGATGAAGGATCCAACCCCTAAGGATTTCTTTTGCCCCAAATACGAATCCAAGACCCTGTGAGCTCCCCTTGGACCTTCCTCGTGGTTGTGGCTGGACGAGGTCCCTGGGGTCAGGTGAGAACCACGTCTGACAGTTGCCATGGGGACTCGAGTTCCCAAGGGGCTGTAAGTGTCAGAGAAGGGCTGTGCTCTGCAGAGTTTTCAATGGTTGATTTGTTTTGAAAACGGATCACCAGGCCTTTCTTCCAAGACACCTTTGGGTGGACTTGAGCTTCCAACCTGGGGGTTATCGGACGTGTTCACTGCGTGCACCAGTGTCATGTCCTGGGTCCAGCCTCTTCCTTCCCGGTCATTGAGAAGGGCAGACCCTCCACAAGATGCAACAACACAGGAGCTGCCACAAAAGCTAGGGCAGTGGATGGTCTAAGGCCTGGCCGCTGCCCAGGGGGTTGCTATGAGCTGGAGTCTACAGCCACCACCTGTCTCCTTCGAGGGCTGCCAGCCGCCGGGGGGTGGAAGGGTTCTCTTGTTTCAGCAGCACTCCATGTTTCCCAGCCTGAGCGCTCACACCCAACCCACATGCAACCTGGTTGTGCAGACCATGTATTTCTGGGGGTGCCTTGCATTCAGGCCCTCCTTTTCTCTGATGTGCACCATCCAGGCATTCTGAAAGCCACAAACACTAGTGGGCCTGATGCAGGGGACAGCGCCAGCATCAGGTCGGGGCTTGCCCATGTTCGCTGACCCAGTATGGCCAGACCTTCAGACGTGGGTGTCCCGATTTTGTGCCTTCACCGACTTGCAGATGCCCCCATTATTGCTCAGCGTGAATGTTCCCCCCACTTTTGAAAGCAGCCTGTCGCCCTGTGAGGGACTGATTTGAGGATGCTTTGTGTGTTTGTTTGTTTTTTCTAGTTGGGAACTTTAATTAATTAGCATTTATTCCCTGAAGATAAAGAAGGGGCACTTTGGGTCCCGATCTGAGAAGTCTAAGGGCTCCCCCTCCCAGAAGCCAGCCCAAAAATGGGGTGCCTGAAAGTCACAAAGCGGTCACCGTGCATTCCCAGGATGGGAGGTGCATGCCACACCATGTGATGCCCAGTGCTGGCAGCCCCGGCTGGCAGCCCCTGGTGCACTAGGTTTCCCCATTCCCTGCCCAAAACTGAACAAAGAGAGGGAAGTGGAGTCACAGGAGAGCCGGTGAGGGGGATGAGGGTGCACCTGGGGAAGGACTGAAGGCATCCCACGGCTTTGTGCTTCCTGTTTGTCCTCCAGACCTTTGATTAAAAAATGCTACCCTGGACCCCTCTGAAGCCCCCCTGTGAGCCCTCTCACCCCACCCCCACCACAACCTAGCACTTGCCGGCGCCCAAAGGCAGCGTGTGGGTGTCGGGACTCAGCATTCCTCCCCTTTGAGGTGGGGGTGCAGACACTGGCTGGGGGCTCGGTGGGGGAGGGCGGGGCGGGGCACTGCTGGCCTTTGCATAGAGCCAGCCCCACCCTCACTTTCTAACATGAAGACCCCAGGCAGGAGCAGTCTGAGCTCTCAGTGTCAGTTTTTGAGCTGGGGGTCAGCAGGGCAGCCTCTCTGGTACCCCAGGAGCTGAGTGTTGAGGAATTGGCCGCTCACCCAGGCAGCACAGCTGGGAGACAAGGGCGGGGCAGGCTCTTATCACCTCTGGGACCCTCCATGCAGCCCCTGCCCACTGTATTCAGGGTTGTCTGGTGCGCAGGGCCCTGACACACTCCTTGCTGCACTGGGGCCGCCCTGGTAAACAAGCCCCGCTGGTCGGGGGGCGCCCAGCCCACCTGCATCCCCCACCCCACCCCTGCCCTCCTAGTTGCCCCTCACTTAGCGCCTCTTTCAGGTCATCATCATTCAGCCTCCAGTGCAAGCGCAGCCCGAGAGCGCGGAGGAGCCGAGGCCGCCCACGGAGGAACCGTCTCAGGGAGCTCAGGCCACCAAAAAGGAGGAGGACAGGCCCCCCGAGGGCCAGGAGAACCCCGAGGTAGGGTGCTGGCCTGAGTGCAGGGAGGGGCGGGGCCTGAGGGAAGGCCTTATGCTGGGGGTGGAGCTTTGCACCCAGGACTCGCACAAGTCCATGCGATTCACAGCCATCCAGTCGCACAGGGAGAACCAACGACCTCTGGATTTGCGAGCCTGCAACTCCGGGGGAGTCAAAAGGCCCCTCTTTCTCTCGCTCACAGCTGGTGCTTTCGCATTGCTGACTTTGCAGTTAGCTGCCCAGCGAGTGACCACTACACCACCAGGGCTCCCGTGGGCCGAACCTGAAGAACCCACTAGGAACAGAGCCTGGTGCTAGGGGCGGGGCCTGGTGCTAGGGGCGGGGTCTTTGTTCAGAGGGCGAGGGCCCTGGCACTGACTGGAAAAGGCCTGTAAGGAGCCGTGGGGCCTAGTGGCTTGCTAACCACGAGTTCAGCAGTTCGAACTCACCAACTGCTCTATGGGAGAAAGATGAGACTCCATTCCGGTAAAGAGCTGCAGCCTCAGAAGCCCATGGGGGCAGTTCTGCTCTGCCTTTACAGGGTCACCATAAGTTGGAATCAGCTTCAGTGGAGCCATGGGGTGGGGTGGGACCTTGCTCAAGGGGCAGGGCCTTAGTGGAAGACTGGATGGGGCCTGCGGGACGGGAGCTGAGCCTGGGAACTGAGGGTGGGGCCGGTCAGCAGGGGAACCGGCATCTAGCAACAGCGGGCCTTGGCCCTGCTCCAACTGGTCCGCTGGTGTGGCTGCCACTGTGGAACTCAGCAGTGTGCAGTGAGTGGGGGTGGGCACGTCACCCAACAATCCCTATGCGAGTTGGCTCTCCTGGAGATGACCCCACAGACTGCCTGGGACTCTCCCACGTTTGTTCCCAGAGTGGCAGTGTGGGGTGATGGTTAGAGCACAGAATTTCACGACATCTGTCTGGATTTGCCATGGGCGCTGTGGAATCCCTTCTTGCACAAATTCTCCATTTGCGCTCCTGTAAAATGGGTGTCAGAGTTCTCTCCCAGGGCTGCTCGGGGGACTCCATGCATTAGCATCTGCAAAGCTCTGGTGCCTGGGGGTCTCAGTAATGGGCCCTGCCAACCTTCGGGGCCCCCGGTGGAGGAGGGGCTGCTTCTTGCCTCTGCTTTCCACCAGTTGTAGGAGAGGAGAGGGCAGAAAGGCCTTAGAAGTCAGCCACCCAAGGCTGGCATGCAGATACAGAAGCTTCAGCGTTGCCCATAGAACTTTCTGAAAACTGTACACAGCACCAGAAGGAGGAGGGACACATAGGTTTATGGCCCTGTCCTCCTAGCTAGCCCTGGTGGTGCAGTGGTGAAACCCTGGACTGCCAAGCAGAAGGCCTGGCATTCTGCAAGGCGGTGACTTTGAGGACGCCGGTGCTCGTGACCCACGCCGTGGCATGTGAAAGTTGAACATGAAGAAGAATTGTGCGTTTGCATGTGGTGCTGGAGAGGACTGTTGAAAATACATTGTTCTGCCAAAAGCAACCACCACCACCAATCGGTCTTGGAAGAAGTGCAGCCAGAAGGCTCCTTAGAGGCGAGGGTGGTGAGATGACCGCTCACGTACTTTGGACCAGTCCCTGGAGAAGGACGTCGTGCTTCGTTAAAGAGGAAGACCCTCCACCAGATGGTGGCACAGCAACCGCAACAATGGACCAAAACATCAGAGCAATTGGGAGGCTGGCCCAAGCCCTGGCGGTGTTTCATTTTGCTGTGCACAAGGTTGCCACTAGTCAGAACTGACTCAGCGGTACCTAACACTGATGTCACCTCCCTAAAGCCTGGGGTGCCCTGTAGGTCACACGGGTCCCTGCAGGCTGGGAGTGGGACACAGCAGTGCCTGGCCAGCAAGCTCTGGTGTGAGTGCAGATAAAAGGGGCAGCGTCTCATTCCAGGCTGGGCTTTGGACGAAAGCCAGGGACAGCCCTGTCCTCTCCTTGCTGCTTGCGCCCCCAGCCACCCAAGGCCCTGGTCAGCCCTGTGGATCCTGGGTTCATATTGCCCTTTCCATGTGGCTCTCTCTTCTCTCTCTGCAGAATCCCCACTCGCCCCCCAAGACTCTGTTCTTACACTGTGTTCTCCAGGGGTCTGCCCTGACCTCCCCCCTCCCCCAGCAGGCTTGAGAGGCCCCTCTGGGCTCATCCTCACCGTGTTGTCATTATCACAGGAAGGCACTCACTTGCCAGTGCATGCGTGCGTGCGTCCGTCCGTCCATCCATCCATCTGTTTGTCTGCTTTTCACAGCTGCCTTGGCTCTTGTGCTGAGGGCTGGGGCCACCGTGATGGGTGTGAGCAGCTTCACTCTGGAGAGGCTCCCTCTGTCCTCAGAGTTAGAAAGAGCCTCCGAAGATCATCCAGTTCCTGACACACTGCCGATGGTAACTCCTAGCGACCCTCTAGGGCAGGGTAGAACTGCCCCTGTGGGTTTCCAAGGCCGTGAGTCTCCATGGGAATAAGAAACCGCCTCGTCTTGTTCCCACAGAGTCGCTGGTGGTTTTGAACTTCAGCCTTCCCATTGATAGCCCAACACATAGTCACTACACCACCAGGGCTCCATCCAGAAGACCCTGGCAGGTTAACAAAGCACTGTGTCCTCGGAGAACTGCATGGGAATTGCTGTAGCCCGGGGAGGGATGGCTGGGTTTGCCTCTGGGAGGACTGGGGAGAACTTTCTGAGGTCCCAGGCTCTGCAGGACCCATAGTCCGCAGGGTGGGCTGCCGGGCGGAGAGCACTTTGAGGACAGGGATGCGCACAGCTGGGAAAGGCCTGAGTGACATAAATGAGTAATGTGCTCGGCTGCTGATGAAAGAGCTGGGGGCTCAAATACCTCCAGAGGTACCTCAGCAGAAAGGCTTGGCGATCTCCTCCAGACACTCAGCCCTTGGAAAGGAGGATGAATCCATTCGCAACGGGGGAAGCATCTAGACCTGGGGTAAGAGACAGATGGCCATCTTCGTCCATCTTAACTAGGATGGGACTACATAGTCAGCAGTTCGAAACCAGCAGCAACTCCATGGGAGAAAAGGGAGGCTTTCTTGTCCGGTAAAGAGTTCCAGTCTCAGAAATTTAAAGGGCTAGTTCTACCCTGTCCTGTCGGGTTGCTGTGAGTTGCCATCGACTCAATGGCATGAGAAGGGTGGGACTTTGTAGATTCCAGTGAGGCTGTGAGGGAGTCCCAGCAGGTTTTTGAGCCGTAGAGTGACCTGATTCTCTTGCCTTGGCTTGTCCAAAATGCTCGGGAGAGCTAAAGTTTCCCTGAGGCTGAGCAGCGGGGACCAAGTCATCTGACTGCAGCACCAGGCCTCCTGTCTGCAGTCTGCAGGGGAACAGCTAGTTCAATCCCCTGGCAAGGGCTGAGCACCTACTGTGTGCCAGTGAGCCACCCTTCCCAGCCGGAAGGCTTCCTGGGCCATGCCCCTTTGTTCTCTCCAGCCTGTCTCTATAGATTATTATGCATTTATACAATTAGTGCAATTACAGCTAACTGCATAATTAGTGTAAATACACGTCGTGACCAAAATAAAACTTGCAATTACAATGTGCAATGGGGTGCGGATCCCCGCAGAGAGTTTCTTTCGGGAAAGGGCTGAGGTCCTGCAGGAAGCTCAAGTTCAGAACACCTGGAACCGAGCGAGTGGCTGCCCCCAAGTGCATCCAGAGGAGCCACCTGGAGTGTGGGGTCATTGGGTGGGGGCTGGATGGTTTTTAAGGACATTGGTGTCGAAGGTTCTGGGTGGTTCGGGAGCCCCAATGTCTCAGTGGTTAGGCATGCGGCTACTTTGGATCGAAGAGCTGGCTGTTGGAACCCCCCCAGAGGCTTCGGAGGAGAAGAGCTATGGGCCTGTTCCCGCAGAGGTGACAGCCAGGGGTCGTGGGAGGCAGCTCTGCTCTGTCCAGTAGGGATGCCGGATGCTGGAATGCACACTTCGGCGCAGCAGCAACGGCAGACGGTCCAAACAGCCTGGGCTCAGCTGCTACCTTAGGGGTGGGTGGTTCTCGTCCACCCAAAGGACTGACCATCTGCTCTGTCAAGGTCCAGCCAGGAAAACCCTCTGGGGCAGCTGTACTTTTAACACATGGGGTCGCCGGGAACGACAAAAGGAAAACATGAAAATAAGATCAAGTGCAACTTAACATGATTTGAAAATCAGGTGATGGAAAACTTCAGGGACTGAAATGGAGGGGGATGGAAAACACACTTTAAACTGCTCGCACTTAACTGAACAGCATTCCTATGAATTGACTACATTTATTGATGATATCTCACACTTTATAAAAAATTTCTTCCAGCAGATTTTCCCAGGGCGCAATGCTGTTCCTCCGGGCATGCTGTTAGACTGGGTGATCAGAGAAACACATCAGGGACGCTTATCTGTGTGCAGGAAGGAACTTTG
Organism: Tenrec ecaudatus; assembly: GCF_050624435.1. Classification (NCBI taxonomy): domain Eukaryota; kingdom Metazoa; phylum Chordata; class Mammalia; order Afrosoricida; family Tenrecidae; genus Tenrec; species Tenrec ecaudatus. Next base: position 5,617,769 of record NC_134535.1, read on the forward strand.
TATCAAGAAGCAACTGCCCATCCAGAAGGCGCCACAGCCCAGTGCAGCTCAAGTCCACAGGTCCGATTCGAGCTGGGCTTCTTCAGACTCACGGAGCTGCAGGCCAGTGACACAGAAAAGTGGAGCAGGGAATGGGGAGATGGCTGGAAGGTGACTGCAGAGTCGTGTGGATCCGAGATCAGTGAAAAGGCTCAGCACCAAGAGCTCTCAGGATCGGGTGGTCGTATGGGGCCACCCCTGCAGGCAGGCACAGAGTCCCAGCACGCAGGGACGCAAAGAGAGAGCAGTTCCCCCGTCTCTCGCTCTTACACAAAAGGCCACACCCCCAAGGAGGTGTCATGGGGCTTGATTGATAGGTTAGACTCCGCCCCTTTCACAGTCACACAAATTCAAGTTGACACAAAAACCTAACTGCAACTTGTGACTGTGGGTCCACATAAAACAAACTCCTTGACCGCGTCAGTGTTTTCTCCACTGATCATGATGTTGCTTATGGGTTCAGTTGTGAGGCTGTTGTTTTCGGTATGTTGAGGAGGAAGCCATATTTAAAGCTGCAGTCTCTGGTCTTCAGCGGTCGGGGCTTTATGTCTGCTTGCTCTCAGCAAGCAAGCTTGTGTCCTCTGCACATCACAGGTTGTTGGCGAATCTTCCTCCAAACCCGATGCCACATTCTTCCTCATCTAGCCCAGTTTCTCAGGTGATTGCCTCGGCCTACGGATCGAAGAAGCATGGAGAAAAGACACAACCCTGGCACACGCCTTGCCTGATTTTAAACCACACATTATCCCCATGCTGTGTCCGACCTACTGCACACATGCACGTTCCGTACGAGCACACGGAAGTGGTCTGTGGTGCTGTGTTTTCCAGTTAGTTGTGATCCACCCAGTCTAATGCTGGGCTCTCTAGTGAAATAAAACCAGTGCTATATAGATACAGATATGTATATATACATCTATGTCAAGGAAAGGGCTCACACAGAAGCAGGTAAGTCCAGTGTAAACCAAGTTCTTGGGTCAGATGTTAATGTGGAGACTTTTCTTGACTCACATAGCTCCCAGGGATCACACACCAGGAAACAGGAGGGTGAACCAGAAACAGGAAGACCACAGGCGGATGGAGGCAAAGGCGGATGAATCCAGGCTAACAGGCAAGATGGAAGGTGCTGATAGCTCCTAGGGTTGGCGAGCAATGTGGCAGTCCACAGGCTCAAGCTCAAAGAATGGGGGTTCAATGAGACAGATGCAGGGTCCAGACCAGCAAGAAAAAGGCAAGCCTTCTCACAGAGTCTGCTTTAATAGGGGAAGGCCACGCCCCTGGGGAAACTTCCTTTTAACTGCAGCAGGACTGTGGAGTGAGTAAGGGGACTACCCTCCTCTCTAATTGTCTGACAGCTGCTTTGCTGCCCACAACAGAGTCCAGGGGGGGTAATTACACTGTGAGGTCACATCATGAGGGATGACCAGGCCCTTACTATCAAACCGCCGAGAGTCCTCACTGATCCTAACGGACACAGTACCCAGCTATCATAAATGCCATCCCATGTTGACTGAAACACAATTCTGATTACTCTCTGCTTTCCGCCAAGATCCATCTGACATCAGCAAGAAGTATATGCTTCGTTCCCCATCCTTTTCCGAATCTGGCTTGAATTCTGGTTTTCTTTCTGTTGAGATGGACCGGACACTGAAGGCTGTCGTCCTTACACTATGGGGCTGGGATCGCAAGGCCACCTGAGCATCCTGCTCGCCGCCTCGGAAGGACGTGGCGTGAAGGCAAAACACAAACGGAGCACTGCATACGGCCTGCCGCCCGTCTTCTGGCATCACCACTGAGAGCTGGGGTAAAGCGACGCCCGATCTCAGAAAGTCGCACCCAAAACGGAGGAAACATTCGACCAACTTTCGGAGTCCTTCTGAAAGCGGAGGCAGAATGAAGTAGTGTGTTTTAGTCTCACTGAAAACGGAAGTAAAATTAAGTCATCTAGAATCACACCCAAGGGTGAAGGAAAGCTAGTGTCTGGTTTCGCCGTGCACAGGTGCGCAGTCAAAGTGTGTGTCTGCGCAAGAGCCCGGTGGTGAGAGAAGTCAGTCAGTCACTGGGAGGTGCAAACAGGGAGGAGATGCGACGTGTCGGTCAAGTTGCGGGTTTTGAATGCACTTGTAGATTCCTGAGGATGCAACTCTGCCTCCAACGGGCAATATAACGGGGAGCCGGGAGAGGGCCGGTGGAGAACAGTCCGGCCCAGCGATGGTGATGCTTCATGGGCCTTCTGTGTGTCACTGAACCCATTCTGACTCACCGCGACCCTATGGGACACCCTGTGTGGCAGGGCAGAACCTCCCCCAGAGGGTTTCCCAGGCTGGAATCTCTATGGGGACCCTGGTGACATTGTGGTGACCTGTCGGGCTACGAACTGCAAGGTCAGCAGTTCGAAACCACCAGCCACTCCTCGGGAGAAAGACAGGGGCTTTCTACTCCGGGAAAGAGTGACAGTCTCAGAAAGCCACGGGGGAGGTTCTACCCTGTCCTGTAGGGGTCACTGTGAGTCAGCTTTGACTAGGAGCAGGGAGTTGAGTGAATGAATTGTTATGGGGGCAGATGGCCTGGTCTTCCCTGTGGAGTTTAACCCCCAACCTTTCAGTTCACTGCTGAGTGCTTAACCAGCGCACCACTAGGAGTCCTATAGGCACCTTAATCCAAACCAACCCCCACTGCCATCGAGCCAGTTCTAGCCCGCAGAGCCCCCTGCAGGAGAGAGTAGAACTCCTCTGTTGGTTCACTTCTGAGAGGTTGCATCTTTGGGAAGCCAACGGCCTCATCTTTCTCCCAAGCAGCAGGGGGTAGGCTCAAACCTCAGACTTTGCGGTCAGCAGCCAATTGTGCATGCACCTGAGGTCTCTGGATTGTATAGGTGGGTTTGTCCAGTAGTATCAGGGGTCCCCTGTTGCTTTGAAGGTGCCAGTCAACCATCCATGGACTGAGGTTGGCCCCTCAGGGGCTGGCTGGTGTCGCTGGGGCCCAGAGTGCTCTGTCCCTCGTCTGTTGGCTGAGCGAGCCTGGAAGGCCATGTTCATGGTGCTGTATCCTGTTTCCTCCTTCAGAAAATCGCCTTCATGGTAGCCCTGGGCTTGGTCACAACGGAACACCTGGAAGGTAAGGACGGACGAGGCCGGCAGGGCTGGGATTGACCCACCAGGTGGGTGACGGTGGGGACACAGGTACCACGGTGGGGACACAGGTAATAGGGGATGATCCTGCTCCCGGCATCTACCTGGGGGTGGGTGGCATTAGAGAGAAGCGGCCAACCTCAGGAGGCCCCAGGTCAGATGGCAGTGCCCAAGTATAAGCCTCCCTCTGTGTGTCAGTCTGGGTACATTAGAGAAACATCTACCGCAACTCATATGTATAAGGGAGAGTTTGCTATAAAGGGTAAGTGCACATCAAGAAAACATCCCAACCCAGCGCTGCCCAAGCCCACAAGTCCAACATTAACCCACATGTCCGACGCCAATCCACAAAGTCCTCCTCCATCTCACAAAACACACGCAATGATGCCAACTGCAGGAGGAAAGCCAAATCAGTGAGCGTGTAAGCATCTTAGCACGGCAGGGATCTCCACATGGCTGCTCCAGCACCCAGGGCTGCATTGGTGTAGATCCAGGTGGCTTCTCCTTGGGGATGTCTTGTAGGAAATGAGCATTGCCAGCTGAAGCAGGGAACTGGCTAAGGCAGCTGCACCCTGGTCCGACCATCAGAAAGCAAAAGACCCGAGAACTAGAAAGGCGAGGCTCACCGAGCCATTTATCCCTCCCGCCCCTCAATTAGCCCCACATGCGTTTTTCGGCCAGGTTGGCACAATGAACCTTAACTATCTCACTCTGGGAGAGCCACGGCTCCCCGAGGCCAGGTAGGCAGGTGGGTTGTCATCATTACTAAGAAGACACCTGCGCACTTTTGCCCAGCTCCGAGATCGTCAGTCCCACACCCACTGTCTTACTCCTGTGCCCTCTCTGAACCCCAGCGTCCGCATCTGCAACACTAGGACAGTTTTGTCCTTTAGCTTGGCTGGCTTCAGTGGGGTTGAGGCTCCGGCGCTTCTCCATCCGATAGTCTCCATCGCTGGAACCAGCTGGCACCCTTGTCGGGTGTCCTCTGCTCGCCGGAGCTTTGCGGAAGCTGTGTCCTCCCAAATGTGAGGTTCCTGCCGCCCTGCCTCGAGCAGCTCTGCCGGCATCGGGTTCCCAACGCACGCCTTCACTTGGTAGCCGTGTCACGTGTTGGTCACTGTCTCACACTTTCCCATCGTGCTGTCGCACGCCTGCGGACGACGGTCTCACGTCCCCACCGCTGTGACCGGCGCTGGGAGCCAGAAGCGGTGCGGGTCACCCGGGATCACCAGGGTCTGGAGCCATACCGGCCATCCCTCCGAGGCCTGCCTGTGGTTGTGATTTAACTCGTGGTGGTGGCGGTTATAACTTAAAGCAGCCGGCCTCCCACTCGACCCAGCATGACGTCCTTCTCCAGGACATCCGGGCCCCTCCTGAAAACATGTCCCCAGGACACGAGACGAAGTCTTTGCCATCCTCGCCCCCGAGAAACACTGGCTGGACGTCTTCCGAGACAGATTGGTTTAGCTGTCTGTTGGCACGTCCAGTGTTCTTCCTAGCACCACAATCCAAAGACCTCAGTTCTTGGATCATCCTTATTCGAGGTCCAACTCCCACATGTGTCCGAGGCCATTGGAAACACCATGGCTTGGGTCAGGCGCCCCTTAGTCCTCCGAGCAACCTGGCTTTTCCGCCCTCTAGAGAGGTCTTGTGCAGCAGGTGGACCCGGTGCAATGGGCCCTCTGAGTGCTTGCCTGCTGCTCCCCTGAGCGTTGACTGTGGAGCCAGGCAAGTCGAAGTCCTTGGCCATTTCAGCCTGTGCTCCGTGAGTGGGGAGGCGACCTGAGGGTGCAGTTGGGAAGATTGGGATTTTCTTAGCAATGCGTTGCATACTGAAGGCTACATTCCTTGTTGGTCATCAGCAAGGGACTTTTTTTTTAAAGCGACAGCCCTCGTTTTGAACACTGTTCCTCTCGAATGTTCTAAGTACCCATTCTGCAGAGGCTCAGCGATGCCACCCTGCCCTTTGAACCCGACAACCATAGCCACTGCCATCGAATCAATCGCAGCTCACCCCGAACTTTTAGAGCCCCGTGGGTCTTCCAAGGCTGTGATCCACACGGAAGAACCATCGACCTTTCGGCTAGTGGCTTAGCGCTTTATCCACCGCACCACTAGGGCATCTTTCTGAATCCTCTAGGAAAGGCTTAAAAACCAAGCTCCAAGCCTTCGAGTCGAGCTGACTCTTAGTGAACCCTATATACAGGACAGGGTGGACTGCTCCTGTGGGCTTCCGAGACCATAAATCCTTATGGGAGTTGAAAGCCTCATCTTTCTCTCTCGGAGTGGCTGGTGGTTTCGAACTGCTGGCCTTGTGGTTAGCTGGGCTCAGCCCAGCCTCGAAGGTGTCACCAAGTGTCCGGGTTAGGGCAGCGGTTCTCTGCCTGTGGGTCGCGACCCCTTTAGGAGGGTCGAACGATCCTTTCACTGGAGTCACCCAATTCATAACAGTAGCAAAATGACAGTGATGAAGTAGCAATGAAAATCATTTTATGGTTGGGATGGGGGGTTCACCACAGCATGAGGAACTGTAATAAAGGGTTGTGGCATTAGGAAAGTTGAAAAACACTGACTTAGGGCTTCCTGGCAGCCAAAGCAAAAAGAGAAAAAGAAGAGACTCGGCCAGTGGGCAGACCATTCTCCCCGTAGGTGATGCGGGACACAGCAGCCCCTTGGGAAGCCCGTCTGCTGGGGTCGTGATGGAGCAACAGGCATATGTCTGGCCCTCCCCAGAGCTGGGAGCCTCGCTGGCCCTGCTGCTCAACCAGCATGAGTCTGTTGTCCCTGCGAGAGACAGTGACCATACAGAAGGGACACTCCCCATTCCTGGGAAGGGGCTCCGGGATTCTGGTACCTGCTACTTCATCCACCTGAACAGGTGGACCCTGGAGACTGCAAAGGGCCCCTGGGGTCTGAGTGCTGGGCTGTGGGTAAGGCTGCAGGTGGCAGAGCGTGATGGGGCAAATGGCAAGCCTGGTGGGGTGGCTGGAGGAGCAGGAAGGGCCCAGCGCCCTGCGTCTGCCTTTCCAGAAATTCAGAGCAAGCGCCAAGAGCGGAAGAGGAGGAGCACGGCCAACCCTGCCTACAGTGGCCTCCTGGAGACTGAGGTGGGTGCCAGGCCTGGGGGTGGGGCAGCAGAGGGCCCTAAGCTCCTGCACTCACTCAGATTGAGGCCACAGGATACCCGTCCCATCGGAGTAGTGGGAGAGAAGTACCCCACCTCTAGTGGCTCCGGCTTCTCCACCTTGAGCCAGGCCGGGCCCGTGGCCCCGACCCCCATGAGCCGGCCTGGTCACCTTACAGGTGCCCAGTGTGCCCAGCTAAGCCACGGAGAAGGCCCAGGGGGATGGGCTGAGCACAGCTTGGCCAAGGGGGAGTGAGGGAGGGAAGGAGAGGAGCCAGACTCGTCCAACTAAAATCACCCCATGGAGAAGCATGGGGTGGGAGGAGGAGGTAGAGCAGACCACTGAGGTCCCTGCCTCCGTTATACCCCAATTACTGTCACCAACATCACCATCATCACCACCTCTACCATTATCACCATCATCATCACCATCACCACCACCATCATCCTCATCACCACTGTCATCATCAGCATCATCATCATCACCAGCATCATCACCAAGGAGCCTTGCTAGTGTAGTGGTGACGGGTTGCGTTGCTAATGTCAAGGTCAGCAGTTCAAAACAAGTAGTTGCTCTGTATGGAGAGGATGAGGCTTTCTACCATGGTAAAGAATTCATCTTAGAAACCCGCAGAGGCATTTCTACCCAGTCCTAGAGGATCATTGTGAGTCAGGATAGACTCGATGACCGTGGGACCGCCATCGTCGTCGTCATCATCATCATCATCATCATTGCCTCCAGCACTGCCGTCTTCATGAACAGCAGCAGCAGCACCGCTATCAGTCCCACAAGCAGCATCCCTGTCGCCACCATCCCTGCTATCAGCACCACCTCCATGACCACCGCCGTCATCACCCATGTTCCCTTCTTCATCGCCTCCATCCCTGCTGTCAGCGCCACTGCCACCATCAACACCAAGTCATCACCATCGTCATCACCACCATCTCACCATCATGCCAGGGGGTCCCCTCGCAGCCACCTATAGGGACAGTCGCCTCCGGCTTCAGAGGGTGACCCCTAGCTCCAGACAGGGCCTCTTTAAGGGTCCCCTTGGACCCATTGGACAGCATGCTGCTTCGTGGGGGCTAGGAGAGACACTGACTGCAAGGCCCACCTGAGCACTGAAGGGCAGGAGACACCTTAACATTATTACCCACCTGTCTTGATTTGGGGTCTCAGGTGCCATCCTGAATCAGACGGATGTGCCCACACCACTTTCATGCCCTCCTATGCCCACTCTCCCACTACCCCTGTGACTCCCCACACTGTCCCTTCTTCCACCTTGGTCAGCCTCTCCAGGGGAGCCACCCCCCAAGCTGGGGAGCCAGTGCAGTGCCGGCAGGTCCTGACAGGGCAGAGGGCAGACAGTGCCGTCAAATGGGAGCTCTCGCCAATCCCAGGTCTTTTGTGTTCTGTCTCAGAGGAAACGACTGGCGTCCAACTATCTCAACAACCCCCTGTTCCTCACAGCGAGAGGTAAGTGCCACCCGGGCCTGCAGCCTCCCTCCCTCTCTCCTGGCAAAGGACCGGGCTGTCCTCACTCCCACCACTGACCGGATACTTCTCGTGGACAGCTGCACCCACGGTCACCAGGCCTCCCTCCCCGTCACAGTCTCCTTTGAGAAGGACAGGAGCCAGAAGCTTCCTGCTCAGAAAGTCAGTACTCCCATGGGCAGAAAGAGGAACTCGGGTGGCGCAGTAGTAAAGCGCCTGGCTGCCAACTGAAAGGCCAGCGGTTCAAGCCCACCAGCTGCGCTTTAGGAAGCCTCAGGGGCAGTTCTGCCTGGTCCCTCGGGGTCTCTGTGAGTCTTCAGTGGATTTGGCTTTGGGACAAGCAGAAAATGCCTAAGCAAAGATGTGGTGTCACTGCACTGCAGATGAGTAAGCTCCTGCCCCCCCGTGCTTACTAGGTACCCTGCCCGACTAGTCAGTTCACCTCCAGAATCTGGCGGGAAACCAGGCAAATTGTCCTGAGACAGTGTGGTCACTTAGAGCACTTGGAGTGGATTACGACCCAGGAGGTGGGGTAGTTGGCCTCCTCTGCTGAGTTCCCAAGAGATAGCCCCTTCACCTGCTCCCCTGACAGCCAGGTGGTGGTGAGCCTGTTAATGGGCTAGCTTCGATCCAGGTAAAGGCCCTTCCTCCCTTCATTCCCACTGGGTGCTCATGACAGGCTTCCCATCGTGCCCTGGTGGAGCTCAGGTGTCACTGGGGTCTCACGGATCTCCCAGCAAGCCCTGGGTGAGGACGTGGTCTTGGCCTCCTGGGCCTCCCAGCACGCTCTGGGCAAGGGCCCTGCCCCCTGGCCTCATGGCCTCATACCCTGGCCTGTGCCGCCCCACTGCCCACTAA